>NC_139928.1:20989803-21671053 GCF_963514095.1 Eutrigla gurnardus | reverse complement strand
TTCCTGCTGGTGTTGTTCTATCGGTTCCCCTCATCTGCTGTAGCGCGGCGCCGTGGCTGCCATCGCTCTAATCTGTTATCCATTACATCTACAGCAGCCTCTTTAACACAGGGAGGAGTCTTAATGACCGGCCCTCCCCGCCACTACTCCTTCTTCTTCTTCTTCTTCTCTAATTAATTTGTGACGCAGCGTCGGAGCCAAGTCATCGCCTCCATTTGTGAGGGAAGAAAAAAGAAACACCCTGCAACCTCTCCGCCGAGCCTCCACCTTTAATGAGCCAGAAAGCACCGCTGAGAACGGCGCTGATGAACCAATCAGGGTCGGCCGTGTGCTGCGCGTCAGTAACTGGCATCTCACACCCTTCCCCTCCGCCATCCTCCTCCTCCTCCTGGCCACCGCCGCCTGCCTTTACATAATATAATGACTGTTTCAGTCAGCTGCTACACAGGCCACACACTCTCTCCTCACCCCCCTCCACCCTAAACCCCTCCCACTACCTCCCTCTCACCCCACCCCTCTAGCTTTGGGCGCTCTGCCAGGCCCGATGCAATAAAGGAAAATACAAGAAAGGGAGACATTGTGTGAGAGAGAGAGAGGGGTAGAAAGAGGGCGAATGCGAGCTCCACCTAAAGTCACACTTTCCATAACAGAAGTTGGGCAGGTGAGACGTCTTTGTCACGAGAAAAAAAGGAAAATCGGACGGCGACACAAGAAGAAACATAGAAAGAGAGCAGCATTCCGACAGAAGGCAGGATTTTGTAACCCCCCCCCTCTCCTGCTACAGCTGTATAATACCACAAAGAAACCACTCCTTACTCCTCTACCCTCCCCCATCCCCCCCCCCCCCCCCCCTCACTGTAAAAATAAACACATGCTTACTTTCAGGGGCCCCTTAAATGTAGCCAGAGCTGAGAGCTTCATTTGTTAATACACCAACCAGGAGTGGATGTGGAGTGTGTAGGCATGTGTGCATGGGCGAGGATGTATATTTATATATATGTGTGTGTGTGTGTGTGTGTGTGTGTGTGTGTGTGTGTGTGTGTGTGTACGGGGGGTAATAAAGGAGTGACACAGCCAAGATACACGGAGAGCAGAGGGATTTTTTTCTTCATCTTGCGCTATCCTCGCAAAAAGTCTTTGTGTGTAGGCTGTGTGTGTGTGTGTGTGTGTGCAAGTGTGTGTGTGTGTGTGTGTGTGTGAGTGTGTGTGTGTGTGTGTGAGTGTGTGTGAGTGTGTGTGTGTGCAAGTGTGTGTGTGTGTGTGTGTGTGTGTGTGTGTGTGTGTGTGTGTGTGCGTGTGCGTGTGCAGGGCTAGAAAGGAGGCAGAGATGGCAGCTCTCTCCTGATGTAATGCCAACTCTTAATTCCCTCCTCCCATCCCCCAACACACACACACACTTGCACACACACTTGCACACACACACACACACACACACACACTTGCACGCACACACACACACACACACACACACAAAATGTTCTTTATGCAGAGTCCCGTCGATCAGATGGCCGCTTCTAAAATGTCCTCCTCAGAAATAAACCAGCAGCCTTTGTCACACTCACACCTCCTGTCCCGTCATGCCCTGGTCCTGGTCTAGTCCCGGTCCTGGTCTAGTCTAGCCCTTCCAGCGTGGCTCAGGTTAACACCATTTGTAAAAAAGCGTGCCTGTTGCCAGCTGACTGAGTGTGACGGTAATAGGGATGTTTTTTTTTTAAACTGCAGTGTGGAATCTGCTGCTCATTTCACGCACGATCTGCATCCCAACAATTGATTTGGCTGATGCAACCCCCGTTCCATAGCAGTAGTCAGTCTCCTCCTCGCCACCACCACCTCCACCTCCTTCCTCCTGGACTCTGTGGTTTTAAATATGCGAATCATTCTCCGTTTCTTTTTTCCCCAACAGTTTGATTCATCGCTGGATGTCGGTTCTTATCACTGAGGTGCAGGAGCCAGATGTGTCAGACCTGACTTCCCATCTCTACCCAAAAGACAAAAAAAAAAAAGTGCAATTACTGATCTGGTGCAGCGAATCACGTACCGCCTCCATTTGTGCCATTAATCCCAACGTCAAAATGGTGGTGATGGGTGCAAAATGGCTGCCATGGCACGGAAACTGGCAGGACCCTGAACCCGAATCAATACGATGTAAAGCAATACAGACTCCTCCTCACTCATCCTCAGGCTACAGGACTCATCATTTGTTTGACTGATTCTTTGGTGGAATTCCTTACGTTGTATTTTAAGAAAAAGAAGAGGTAGGAAGCTTTAAAGTGAAACCAGCTACGAAGCGGTTCAAGGTGTAAAGTCCTGGTGAGACAAAGAAATATGATCCAGGAAGTCCCGCTGGAACAGAATCATGCATTTATAAAAGGTTTGTTATCGTCTAACTATGAGGTAAACAGCAGACACAAAGGAAACCCCCATGTGTGTGTGGGTGATGGGATGTCATCCAGTGTGTTGGCCTCCAGACTCTAAACGGGACCCTAATTAACTAAACGAACATCATGCAGGATTACAGAAGACTTGGAACGACAGATCGAGACCATAAACTCACGTTTACAGTGTTTTTCTGAGATAATAAATCAAGTGAGACGGAGGGACGTTTCTGATGTACCCTTCAATCTGACTTCTTTTTACAAGCAGAGGAGTCGCCCCCTGATGGCCACTAGAGAGAATGCAATCATCAGAAACAGAGGTTGTCATCTGATCTGAGTGACCCCCCCCCCCAGAGAGAGAGAGAGAGAGAGAGACAGAGAGAGAGAGAGTTACAGCTGATGATTAAATTGAAGGGACAACTCGGGCACAGCAACACTTAAGGTGGGCTGACCTTTTAAGGTGGTTCAGCGCTATTCTCCATCAATCATTTTTTCTTTAATATTTCTTTTAACGGTGTAACTGATGGCAGAATTAAAACACTTAAATATTAACATCCTTACTGCAAACTCTGAATCAGGAAAAACACAAAGTTAACAAAGTTATTGTTACTGTAACGGTATTAATTAAGTACTCATATCGGTACTTGGTATTGGCAACTGCTACAATTTAAGTATTTAGCTGAAAAAAAAAAAAAGGTTGGAGCATCCCTATATTAATTTGACAGCCCTGATATATAAATAAATAAATAAATAGCAGGGTCGGGCCGGCGGTTTAATGAGGGACTGATCACCTGAAATCTTAATTATCAAGGAAAAAGTCTAAAAACATCAGGTGACCTCCAAAAAGGATGGAAAATCCTTCTCCACTTTCAACTTCAGCTCGCTGCTGCTTCATTTGTACAAATCAGACAGTGTGACTATTGAACAACAATGCAAGATGGGAACAAAATGGCCGCCGTGGACAATCCAAGCCCCCGCCTGGATGCACGATGCCTCCGTCTGCATCGTATAGAGGGATTACAGAGGGCAGCGTTAAATGGTGGTGTTGCTGAGCTCTAGGTGGCGTGGACGGCGCTCAGCCTCGCTGCTCGGGTCATACAGGGTGAACGGCAGGAAGTTCCTGCTATCCGTCTCATCACACCCAGCGAACGCAGCATCCGACTGCACGCCGATGTCTGCTGGAAGTGTTCTTAGAAGCAAGAGCATCCGTTCTTCACGCGCACAGCAGCTCCGGCTTCTAACGCCGGGACAGATTTCACAGTGAAACGGCGATAAACAGCTAGACGAGGGATTTAAATCAAATCCTTCATATTTGAGGATCAGGATAAGTCAAATTCAAGCACTTTTCAAGCATTTCAAGGTGTATTTTCATGCTTTTCCAGCACCTTCCAGCTGTGGAAGACTACATATTTGTATCAATCCAACCCTCAGTATTCAGTCTACTTATTATGTCACTTGTTCATCACATTAAATGAGATGTTAACGTTCCATAAACAACCAACATGAGACAGCTTTTTACAGAAGGACCACAAATGACTGAGGATGCAGATCCATGGCCACATCTTTCACACATATTTGCATACAAACACAGTAAAGGCAAACGATGCAGTATAAACCGTCTACCCGTTGTATGCAAGATGTCAATATTCAAATGCTGTGCAGCTTTACTTGTTGTCTATTCATCGAGTTAAAACCTGCTATTCTGCACAATCGCAGCACAAAAAAAGGTGAAGGTTTTATGGTTTAGATCTCCTTCTCCCTTCAGAACCACCTTAATTCTTTGTGGCATAAATTCAACAAGGTGTTGCACATCCACGATGTGAATCTCCCGCTCCACCACCACCACCCAAAGGTGCTCTAGTGGATTGAGATCTGGTGACTGTGGAGGCCATCCGAGTACAGTGAACTCATTGTTCAAGAAACCCGTTTCAGATGATTTGAGCTTCACGACATGGCGGGTTATCCTGCTGAAGGAAGCCATCAGACGGGATGGACACCCCCACACCATCACACCACCACCAGCCTGCACCGCTCACCGCTGATAGGAGGCGGGATGGATCCAAGCTTTCATGTCCTTTACACCAAATTCTGACCCGACCGTCCCGATGCAGAGACAGGCAGAACCCACAAACCTCCGTAGACCTTTGATACATCACTTTCCAGCCCCAATGACATGTGTGTGTCACATGACCACTGAAAATATTTAAGCAACAACCAACTACGTAGCGTACGTAGAATTCAGAACATCAGACTGTTAGCTAAACACCGGAGTACAGGACGAGTCATGAAACGGAAGAGAAAAGACAGGGATTTGATGAAAAACTACTCTATTTTTTAAATATATTTGACATAACAATAAATAAATGAATACCTAACATATTAAAACTGTCAAAAAGCATTTTATCGGGCATCCCAAACACACAACTCGGTGTTTCAGGATGATAAAGTAGTCCTGACCGGCTCGTGACACTGACCACAGGACAGGAAGTGAGGAGAAAACCTCCTTGTTGCTCATCAACAGTCCTTCAGGAAACCAACGGCTACCATCTGGCTACTTTTAGCTTTCAGTGCTAGAAGAGATGGAGAGAGATGTCCTGAAACAACAAACCCCCTCCATGTGCCAACAGGAGGCAGCGGCTCAGCTCACTGTTCCAGCTGACACACTGGATCTCAGCACACACACACACACACACACGCACGCACGCACGCACGCGCACACACACACACACACACACACACACACACACGCGCACACACACACACACGCACGCACACACGCACGCACGCACGCACACGCCTGGCTGTAAAGGGTGTTGATGACAGGGCTGCTGGGAATATGACCAAAAATTTGCATATGGCCAATTTTTTGACACTAATGACGCCAATCAGAACGGACCTCATAGCAACAGACTTGTAATTGGTTGCGTGTGGCGGCCCGGCCCGGTCGGTGCCGGCGGGATGCAGATTCAGGACCGGTGCCGTTTGGTTGCGTTGAAAAGAACCGGGTCAGAAGTCACACCCAACCTATACTTCCCCTACAGCACACACACCTTCCACCTAGCACCCAGACACATCGTTGCTCTTTATTAAACTAGACAACAGCTCATTGTGGGCGTTGCCATGACAACCGGTCGGCTATTTTTAAGCCGTGCCACTAATCAATTCCTGCTCTGCTGTCGCCTGAGGGGTGGGGGTGTGCGTGTGAGGGTACTGATGTGGTGGTGGTGGTGGTGGTAGGGGGCAAAGGGGAGGAGGAGGGGTGAGTGTGCAGTTAGAGACAAAGAGCGAAGAAGAAAAAAGGAAGTGAGAGAAAGAAACGGGCGCCGGGAATTCATCTCATACCAACACACACACACCAACACACACCAACACACAGGTCTTCATCCACGTTGCTGTCTGACCGTTTCCACGCCAACCTAACTGCTCACTGGTCTGTTCATTGGTTAGATGTTTAGCAACCTCTTCATCGTGAAGACGACTTTTAAACATAAAAAATAAGGATAGCCAACGGTTTATATTCGGGAACAATTCAATCTTGAATTACGCTAAGAAAGAAAACAACACAATATGTTGATTGTGGTGAATTTCCATGATCAGTAAATTATGTATTATATAGTTATAATGATCACAAGTGACTTGAAAGAGTGGTCTAGCTTGCTAATTGATAATTCATCCTTTATTCATGCAGGGAGATTCATGATCATCTTAATTAAGATTATTTGAACGTTAAAAGAATGTGTTTCTTAACTGTGACGCAATAAATATGTAAAAAAAAATATGCATATTTTGATGATTATCTGGACAATATTGTGACATTATTTCCTGGATTCAGAGGATGAGTGAAGCATATCCGCCATCATAATATAAAATAAAAAAATAATAAAATATGATCTCTGGCTCCACTTTAATTAGATAACATTAGTTACCTATATATTCTCTATCTTGTCAACCACAGCTGGTTGCTAGGTGATGGCCTTTGTGGTCTTCAAAAAGACAACGTAGACCACGAAGGCTGCATCCTTCCGCTGAGGTGGGATATGAATATCCACAACTCCTCAGATATAAACCAACTATTTATTTTTTTACATCAAAAGTGAAATTTCAAAGAGAGCGTTTTCAAATTGCAAGAGCCTCCCTTTAATTGCTTTATTCATGATGACTTAGCAAGCTTATTCGGCTGCAACTAATATAAGACGACTTCTCCGAGTCGTCTGGTTAATGTGCGCTCTCATTCTGACACAATAGAAAATATCACTCCGTCTCATTTATGTTTGATATAAATCTAAAATCCTCGTCGTCCGACTCTGAACTGCATAATAAAACGTATCCAGACAGCCAGTCAGCCGAGTGTCAAGTTACATTTATAAACTATTAGGAGTGGGAATCCCCACAGGCCCCACAATATGATATCATCACCATACTTGAGCCACAATACTGAAGAGTACGATAACATCTTTACCAATCGATTTTGATTGATTACAAGTTTTCACTTCGTCAGTGAAGTGACTTTCTGGTAATCCTGCTGACTTTACTTGTGACCACACGGGGGGAAAAAACGCTGGATTAAAAAAGCAACGGCTGCCAAAAATGATTAATTTGCATTTGCAATATTAACAGTTCATATTATAAAAAGGTTGATACTTGGCCTCCATGAGAATGGACTCCTACAAGGTCACAGTGACCTTCAGCCTCAAGTTCAAGTGGACATTTGTGCCCAATTCTTTGGTGGCTGGTCTGGAATATCAGATCATTAGAATACTCATTTGTTGGGTAGTAGTAGTAGTAGTAGTAGTAGTAGTAGTAGTAGTAGTAGAAGTAGTTTGTTTTATTTGTACCTCTCGGGATTACAAACATGCATAAAAGAAACTGTTTTTCTCCCCAATAATAAATAACAATAGTAGAGGTGATATGTCCACATGTTCATGTTTAAAAGCCAGGCCACCAGAACACTGCTACACTCACAGCTGTAACGTTACTGGTAATAGAATACGCCCATCCTCTCTCTCTGTCTCTCTCCGTCTCTTGACCACACACACAGCGGGTACCGATGGTACCGAGCTGATGGTTCACACTTGAAAGCACACAAACGAGTCTGGAAAACGTTTCAATTCAGAACCGATGCCTCATCTGATCGGCTCTTCTGATCAGAATTAGAGATCGCCGATCAAATGATTGAGAACAGCTGATCAGCTGATCGGAGGCTGCACCCGTAACCTGATCAGAAGGCAGCAATTATATCGTTTGTTTACAGTGTCAATATTTCCTGTATGTTTGCTTATTATTTTTCCTTTTCCTGCTGATGGAAACACTGCAAATGTGAGACGAATAAAAGTACACTCTTATCTTAAAAATTAAAGACATGAGACTTATTCTATTTTTATGATCAGAATATGTGATAATTGGACAAAAACAAGAGGGATTTCAATCAAATCCTTTGTCTTTGATCGGACCGCTTAATACTGGTTGGTACTAGCTTACGTTAGAAAACATATTGTCAAATAAATGTAGTGAAGTAAAAATTACAATATTTCCCTATGAGATGTAGTATATTGGTAAAGTACAAGTACCTCAAAATAGTACCTGAATGTACATTGTTACCCTGTCTGCAAGAGCACACCGTTCCTCATAGACGACCCTCTTTATTTTGCTCTCAAAGGGATGCATTTAACTTTAAAATGTACACATTTGCATGACCCCTGACCCCCCATACAGGGTACGAGGTCTCATAAAACCTGCAGGAAACACGGATCCCTTATTGTCAGACATTGTTGTTGTTCTGTGCCTTTAAAAAAAAGATGTAATATTCTCTGTTTTTTTTAAATTTAATCATTTATTTTTGTCCAGGGAACAGAGCACAGTGAAATAAAAAAAACAAAAAACGCTCTAAACCAGTCTGAGCCAGTTTGTAACCTCAGGGTATGGAATTATCTCTTAATACGTAGCCGTTAGTGGTCAAACGTCACACAGTAAGACAGTCAGAAAGAGGGCGAGCCAGGGAGGGAGGTGAGGAGGAGGAGGAGGAGGAGGAGCAGCCGCCCCGGTGTTTTCAGAGCAGAAAAGAGAAAAATCTCTTCCTTTAAGGGCTGGCACTTTGACAAGAAAAGGCTGAGTGCAGAACTTCAGACCACAGGGTGGGGCAGACACTGTTTCAGCAGCTAAACGAGAGAAAAAGCGAGAAGAAAAAGAAAAAAGCAGCGGGAACACGAGACCATCCAGTCAGAGCGAGGCACATCGAGGTAACACAGACGTCTTAAAATGGGGCTGAATGTGTCAACACACAGCAGACGACACACAATGCTCCTCAGAAACGATATGAGCTGCACTAATTCCCCCCCGACGGTTCATTCGCTGTCACACTGTACTCCGTGGATATTTCAGGGAGGCTGCCGCATCATTGTTGGATGCCGGTGTTCGTTTACATGCAAGGAAGATGTCACAGATGCTATTTTAGGGAAAGATTTGTTGCTGAAAAATGAAACGATGAACAATAAAATGCCACTCGAGTCACTTTTTTTTTTTTTTACTTGACTGGTTACAATTTTAGCAACATTAACTTTATTTATTTTCTACTCCATGCATTCTGTTATGAGCAGCCGGGAACTTGTGGTTTTGAAAAGTGAAGCCTGAACTTGCATTCTTACCATCATCTGGTTTTTTAAAAGAAGTCTGATTGCATGAGTCAAGTCTTCTCTCTGATTTATTACCCCTGTAAACATTGTAAACATGAGTTTATGGTCTCAACCACGAGTTTCAAGTCTTCTTCAATCCAGCCTGATGTTCATTTAGTGAATTATGGCCACATTTATAGGCCGTAAAGCAGGGGACGCTTCAGGGGGCGGGGCCTATCTGCTGATTGACAGGCCGCTACCACAGCCTCGCTACCAATGCTAGTTAGCTACTAAGATGGCTTTAACACTTAGCTGTAAAGTTGACCTTGAACTATAGAAGCTAACTTTGCTAACAGCTTCACACCAGAATCCACATGGATCCAGACCCAGTAAGGTTCTGCTCGGGGTCTTCATCAGCTCCAACAAGCAAAAAAATACTGGAAAAAACTTTCCATCCCTGGTTGCAAATGTTCCAAGATGGCGACTTTGAGGCTTCAAAACTGTAGTCTGGTAAACAATCGGTGACATCACCATGACAACTTGTACTTCTTACAGACAGGCTGTGGTTGTCAGTTTGTGAAAGTTAACTGTTAACATGTCAGTCGCCTTTAAAAAGCCTCATTCGGCGGTCGGTGTACTAAGCTCCGCCTTCTTGTGTCACTTCTGGTTGATATCACATGGACTACATATCCACGTCTTGTATACAGTAGACTAAGATGGGGATACATAGTCCAGTTAGGAGACTGGCTGTCTGCTGATCCCAGGTCTGCTTGCTCTCCGTTACCCTTGCACAGCCATGCCCCTTCAAAACAGGATAATGGCTGAAAGCTACTGACACGAAACACAGTCCGGGTTTTTCAAAATGCAGTTAATATAAACAGAGCCGAGTCAACGCTGGTCTGAGGTCAGCACATCAGAGAACTATGCACTGCCCTGACAGAGAGCAGCAATGAACAATCACAACACCTTAAAATAGTCCTCATATATACAGAATGTTTATCGTTATGTTACTGTGCACTATGTCAGATAACTGTTTAAAAGTGTTGTTATTCATGTTTGTATGGTTACATTCTTTATTTTAATAATTCTGACATTTTTTTTAATGTTGTTACGTCTGGAACGATCTTACAATAACTGGATTTCAAATTTGAGCTAAAAAAAAAGGAGGATTTTAATGACGAGGTGAGTTAACTAACCATGACATTTCAGGTACATTATGTAGTTTTAATTAATTATGGACAAAATATAAACAGACTAAATGTGAAACATGAAGTAAACATGGTGGAGGTTTATGTAAACTAGGTGGCCGATGTATTAGATGGACAATGACATGCAGTAAGTACAGAAATACTTAAATATATACTTGGTCACGTCCCACCGCTGATTAATACCACGCTGTAACAAAACAACACAAATCATGAGCTGCTGCGACCGACAGAGAAAGTTCTAGTGGAAAAGTTAGTCGAGAGCCTCGCTGCTGTTTCCGAGCTAAATAATGAACATTAAACTGGTCATTTATGTAATTTATCAAGAAAAAACTGTTCCTCGTTTCTTCAGTGGGAGGATTTGTTGCTCGTCTCTGTGAAATAAATGTCTGCAGAGTTTGTAAGACATTAGAAGATGTGATTTGGAGCTCTTGAATGTTTCTCTACTTTCTCACATTTTAAGAGACAAAACGGTTAAACAAAGGAAAAATAAATTGTTAGTTGACGCCCTTAAATACTCCCACCCAGAAATTCAACCCTTAAGTGTCATCGCTTGATGATTAACATGCATTGTGGTCCGTGTGAATAAAGTATTGAGGTTCAACATCCAGTAATAATAACAACCAGTGAGCTGCTAACAACTAGCGCTCCTCTCTAACATCATATTTCACAATTTTGATCAACTTGGTTCCAACGTTTTGGTCCCTGTGACATCACTAGTCTATATAAACTATGTTAAAGCCATTATGTATTAACTGTACATGTTTATAAACAGCCTTTAGGCTTCATGGTGGTTATTAAATCATCACTGCATGAGAAATCCCTTTCAAACGTTTCTGGATATTTTGATGAATACACCGTTTTAACAGAACTGCTAAGAAACAGCTGAGGTCCATGTTTACTCCTCGGTCAGCTGATGTGATTCACATACACTGCAACAGGAAATAAACTGGAACACATTTGGTATGTTTACAACCAGTGCGTGATACCGGTACTCTCTGGTATGCAGCACCGCTGGTACTTTTATACTTCACTCTTGGGTGTACTGTGTTCTCCATATCAGGTTCTCTGGGCTTTTTATTTTATCTACTTTATTAATTTCTCTTTGTAGTTCCACATTTTTTTTTATTTCCACACTTCTTTTAATTTTTACAATTTATATTTCCACATTTTTTATTTACATATCTATTCTACTCTATATTTCCACATTTATTTTACATATTTATTCTTTATAATGGCACTCCATATCAAGCACTGTTTATAAATGTGAAACCATCAATTTGGTCGGTATTTTACACATGGCTTTAACTCCTTTTCTAAAAACAATGAATCAATCACGTACTATTAGTGTTACGACATCAGAGGAACGTCCACGGCACATTGTGTGAATACTAACAGCATCCCATCGTAGTATTATGGTTTTATTCCATCCATCAGGTATCACTGCAGAAAACAAAGCCCTGATGGTGGTTGTGTCCAGTGAGCATCCAGACGAGTTGACTGGGGTGACCCTGTGCAGCACCTGGTTAAACGCAGCACAGCAATGCAGCAATGATCCGCGCACCCGCTTATTCACGGGCTGGATTAGTCACAGCGGCGCTGCCACGGGCTGCTGGGCCATTTCTACGAGCCACTGATGAAACACACATTTCCCCGCACTCATTTTACTACAATGAGCACACGCACACACACACACACACACCACTCCCAGCTTTATGCATTCATTAAAATCACACGTCAATTAGTGCCTCGTTTTATACAGGTATTACCCATACCCACTGGTTTTTTCCAGTTAATCAACCAGATTTCTCTCTTGTCAAACACAATGTGATAATAAACTCCCATGTAATAGCATAATGATAACACATAATATAATAATAATAATATAAAAAAATAATAAACCATGTGTGGGGGACGATATGAACAACTTATGTTATGATTATCCTGCTCAAAATAATCACGATTCAAAATATTACCCAGATAATCATCAGAAATGGCTACCGTTGACTGGCATGTTTGAAATCACTTCACGTACAGTTTCTCTGGCTTGAAAATAATCACCCACTAGGATCGATGTAATCATGTCCAAAAGCAATAACTACGCTGGCACACATTATACAAGAGTGATATCCGGATCGGGTTCACGCTAGACCACGAGGAAACCTGGGAGACTCCTGGAAGAAAGTAAAATCCTCCTAGAACAGGTCCAACGTGACTTGGACTGATCACTAAACATGGGTAAGTATGGGTCGATAAACATCTAAATGCTTAAAATGTCAGTA
Source organism: Eutrigla gurnardus (assembly GCF_963514095.1). Classification (NCBI taxonomy): domain Eukaryota; kingdom Metazoa; phylum Chordata; class Actinopteri; order Perciformes; family Triglidae; genus Eutrigla; species Eutrigla gurnardus. The sequence continues at coordinate 21,658,583 of NC_139928.1, read as the reverse complement.
AAAGACATTGGAATTGTTTTCTTCACAGTCTATCAAGAAGGAAAGTGTTATTACATAGAAGATCGTAAAGGAAAATCAAAAATAATGTAAATTTAAAATAGAAATATTCTGGGAGTCTGTTTTTTCTGATAATTTCTGGAGGCCTTTATTTATTATTATTATTTTTTTAAATCAAGCTTATTTATTTCACTTCACAAAAGGACCTCGACTAACTCGCATCCTGGTCGGACACCATGCTTATGTCTCAATTCTTCTCGAGGAAACAGCTGCCTGCTGTTCAAGGTGCCTCTCAAGCATATAACTGGAGTTCCAGCGAGTAGTGACATCTTGAATAAGGGTGTGTTTTGGCATAATAAACATCTCCTGCTTGCTCTCCAAAACGTGTGCAGCGGTTGGGCAACGGTGAAAAAAGAAAACCCCTCTGATTCTGGACACTTGGTTGAGTCCCGTTACTTTCTGTGATGCTAAATTAATTGTGTTGTGCAAGACATCCAATTTAGGGGGCCTAGTCCGGCTTCACTGACAATATTTTTTAAGCATCGCCTGTTTTTTAATGTTCCTGGCCTCTCCAACTTCCAAGTCAGATTGGGTTTGTAGAACACGGCATCCCAGCTTCCACTCATGGGTGATGCGATGGGCAGCCTCGGTAGATCTGGACGTCCCCGGACAAGTCATGTACAAAAGCAGCTTTTGCTTCTTCATAATGCCATAAAAACACTGAGGGCATTCGTTATTGCTTTGGCCTGAATTGTCGGCCAAATGCTGAATGGAGGTGGGTTTTTTGCACTACACTTGTCATTTCCCTGCTGCTGCGATCTTCCTGTTTTGTATTTCAACAGGAAACTGAGGTGTTCCCAAACAGGAGACATTAAAAGATAAAAAAGGGAGCATCTTCAAGCTCTGGCTTCCCATTTCATTGACCATGACGTTCACTAGTTAGCCCTCACATGCGAGTACAAACTTCCTGTCCGCCATGTAAAAACAGACCTACTGAAAGTTTCTGGTACAAATAAAGACAGTACTACGTTTGTAGTTTTTTCTAAACCCTTGTGTCAAAGGTTAATGTCCCCATCGAGCACGTTTTACTAAATAGACACATTTAAGGATTTTACGTATTTGTTTAAAAATGACTATCAGAGATCATTATCCCAACAATCAACGTCGGTGAGATGGTAGCTCTACATGAGAAATTAAAAAGCACATCCTTGAAATCCCATCACAAGCAAGTCTGACAGCCAGGCAAACATGTTAAAGTAAATTAATCATAATCTGCATTGTTTCAATAAGAGGATGATTAAAAAACATCACACCCTAATTGCCCTGATTGCATATTCATCAGAAGCTACAGTACTATACTCTAGAGGTACTGTAAAAAAAAAAAAAACCTGTCGTAGCAGAATGTCAGCAGCCAATGGACTCTGAGCTGGAAATAGGAAGAGGAAGGACTCCATCATTGAGAACGGCTCCAGTTCATTCACACTCTTCAACAGCGGGGACCTTTCATTCATACAGACCCACTATCACTATGTGAGTGGAGGGCTGAGTGTATCAAGGTCTGCCAGCGTTTATCTCAGACCCAAAAGGCTGCGGGGACTACTTTACTTCCACTCACTCTCACACATCAAGATTTGTGAAGTGAACTTAAAAAGGTATCTTGTGTTAAAAAAAAAATAAATAAAAATGGATTGTGCTCTAAAAAACAACAGCAACCAGCTCGGTCTAAAGTGACACTGCTGAGGGAAAGTGAAAGGTTTTCGTGGCGAGAAGTGACAAAGCAATGACAATTTCCTGCCGTCTGTCAACTTTCCTAGTGACTGAATGTTTGTTATTGCCCGAGTAGACCCCAAAAAACATCTTCAACGTGTCCCTTTTTTTGTATTCAAGGACCATGCAGTCTCTTATCACCTCATTCTAGTCTGTGTGGATTATTCAACCAGGCATTATTACACCAGTGCCATCACAAAGCACACATACGAGCCTCCATCTGCATGTGTGACTCATGTTAAATCTTAAAGAGGAGCCTCGTCGTGCAGCAACAGAGCTAATTCAGACACGGAGTGAAGTCACGTATACCGCAGAATAATAGGCAGTACAACATTAAATATTGATCCCCCCCCCCCGGTTTGGTCTCTAACGTCATCGAGAACATCTACCTCCGAGTTAATCCGCCCGCTCAGGGGATCCAACACGGCCTTGAACCGAGCCCCCCCCTCCTTTTACAGTAAAGATGTTGGGCTGTGCTGTCAGGCGCCAGGCAGCCATTTAGGTGCATATGGAGCCAGTTGAGTAAATGGCTGATGCATTTTCGGATTTTTCTACCTAATTGCTGAGAGCACATCAGCGACGCCGGCCCTCCTCCTCCTCCTCTCCCCGGCGCGTTTTAATCCACCACCACGTACCAGCTTCAAATTACAAAACCCCTCTTAGGATGCGATTTTAAAATGAGCATTAACAAGTATTTTTTTTTTTTAGGGGAGGACGCTGGCTCTTTTTTTCCTCTACCCAGTCTGAGTTAACCCCCTAGAGACTCCGGATCAAACAATGAAACGGGGGATTGGAGGCACAACGTTTTCATCACAATATCTCCGCTAACAGTTCGCTTTATTGTGAAAACACCGGGGAGGGTTGATTTTATAACGTATCCGACAACATCTCCAGACATTTAGGTGTAAAAATACATGTAATAATAATAACAGTTCGAAGGCGACGGCTGCTGGGTCGCCAACATGTCAGCCCGCATCAATAAATAGCAAAAGCAAAGCCGCTTCTATTGTCTATCGGCGTATCCTCCGCTAGCGAAAAACGACAGCTAGCAGCTAGCCGTCCTGCCGCGACGCGAATCCCGCCGCTGCCATTTAAAAACAATCTCCCGCTGGAGCCCAGAGACGGGGAGAGGGCCCCGCTCACATCCTCGGACTTACCTGTCTCCTTTACGCCTCAGTGTGTACCGTCCTCCGGGTTCACGGTCCGGTCCTGACGCGCTACAAAGCGGCTCCTCACCACCACCAGTCCCCGGCACCCGGCAGGCAGCACTGAGCCGCTGATTGGGCCTCGGCAGACGCTTCACCCCCTCGGTGCCACCAGACAGAGCGCTGATTGGTCGCGCGGGTCCCTCCGTAAAAGCCAGACAGACCGACCCGATTGGCTGTCCGTCTCCGTGGCAGTTCCAGACAGACAGCTGATTGGTCCCCTGGCTCTTATCACGGGAGCGCACTCGAGGCCGCTGATTGGTCGTTTATTTCCGCGGTGCAGACATAGAGAGACGTGATTGGTCGGTAGTAGTGTTGTTGTCTGTGTCTGGACGGAGAGCCATGTTTAACTCTAATGGGGCAAAAAGGAAACAATGTGTTCGTTTACGTTCATTAAAATAACCGTTTATACGTTAATTGTTTTTAATCAGTTTCAGTCACTGGAGTCAGGGATTAAGACGAATCCGGTTGGCCACGTTTTTAAACCCGGATGTATTTGTTATACCGGGTTCCTAACGGGTTTCTATGCGCGCACACATGGACGACAAAGACCCAAGACGGGGCAAACAAATCGGTGACAGCAGTGCGGATGGCTGATGAGAAACGTCATTACAACGAATCCACAAACGAAGCCCTCTGCAGGCGACTGTCAGTCCTAAATGTGCCACAAAGGAAAACTCTCCAGCCTGCAGCATCATTGCAATTTGTTTTTTTAAAAAGTGCAACGGTTCAAAACATTGCCAGGGATCGGGATCGCAGGGATCAGTTATTGCAATGCTGATCAATTGCATAGACCCGTTATAACTCACATTCCTAGACGGTGTGTAATGCAAACTAGATCGGCGTGGTATTAACCAGGAATCTCAATATGAGGCTGCTCATTATAAGAGACTGGGTGTTAAAAATAAATAAATATTACAAATCGAATTGTCAGTTTGTTTTTTTTACATCAATGTTCCCAATTGTGAAGAGAAAATATGAAGTTGATGACCTACTTTGCACATAGACACTGACATTATTCATCATACTTGACAATACTTGCATTTTTGTTAAAGATCTTTTTCCTTTCCCAGCATGCATCTGTTAATAAGTTACTACAATATTACAGTAATATTGCTGTGGCCATGTGGCTCTATTAATCAGGATTTAAAAATCATGCACATGTTATTTTTGGGAATGAAACAGTGCTTTTGCACTATGGTGAACCTGCAGGTGGACATCTGGACACACAGGTTATGTTATCATACACATTTCCAGCTTCAGGCTGTAGACAATGAATGAAGTTACATGCTGCTGGCAGCTGTTCATATTGACTGCCACGGAGAGTGCGCCCTCTGGTGGCCTCACAGGTTTGAACAGTAAAAAGCTCAACAACTGTGTTGCTATTTTTATCACGTATTTAATTATAATGTTCATTTCATGTTTTGGATCCTCAATAATATCACTTGAATATATTCAATTAATTTGTATTTATCAGAATAATCTATTCATTTCAGTCCTCCTTTTCCCGAGAATCCTATATAATTACATCACAATTCAACAATAAAATAAGAATAAAAAAAGAATAAAAGAACATTTTATTATATCAATCCACAGTAAAAAGTCTGCATAGTCTGTTAATCAAGTGTAGCCTACTTGTGTCCATATTTGAATGTAGAAGTTCCTGTTTAGACCTCTCCTAGTTGTAATTAATGACTTTATAAATAGTCAATTTATTGAATCACGGCTGTAAAGGTCAGTTATAAGCAATTAATAAGAACTTTGATTTGCTTGGTTGTTAAAAGAATATTTTAGATTCCTCCAGCAGGACTTTGACATCTTAATATTTATATAAACTTAATATTTCTCACTGCAGACTTGATGGATAATCACCCTTTATTAACGACTTTGTTAACATTAGAAGCTCCACCGCTGCTGCCTCTACATAAGGAGATGCTGGAATATTACAAAATATTTAATTGGGAGCACAGCTGCTCACAACTCGGATGTCTTTGGGCATTTCACCTCCGTATAGTATCAGCCAAATGAGATAAATCTCACTCAAGGAGTTGCCATAGCAGCTGGTCATGTGATGTCTTCGATGGGCCTTCGTCATGTGTGTGGTTGGGACTCACTCCTGAAGGAAAGAGAGAGATGATCTAACGGGAATCCCCTCCATCATCTCAGAGTGGCTCTTCAGATCGATTTCAGAGGAAGAGGAAAAAATCCCTCACCTGCTGCTCGCTCATCCTTGGGGGAAAGGCAGAGACAGGATTGTTAAAAGGAGCACCGATGAGAGTGGACGGACACGACACCGGAACTGGGAAGTTCTGAGGGAGGTTTTACTGGTTCCTATGACGACGGGGAAGTTCAGAGGTGAAATAACAACAAATTACAAGATCTCACGTTACTGTAATTGAGTAGCCTGTTTGTGTACTTGTACTTTTTGGAGTATTTTTTTTAAATTCAGTAAATATACTGAAGTAAGTTTTAACAGAAGTAAATTCTTTATTTTTCTTTTGATGAAATTAATGAAATGTCTATTATTATTTTTAATTATTACATTTGTAAAGCCGCTAAGAGGTTCAGCGTGTCTTGGGTGCTAATATTACTGCTGCTAATATTACTACTACTGCTAATATTACTACTACTGCTAATATTATTACTACTGCTAATATTACTACTACTGCTAATATTACTGCTGCTAATATTACTACTACTGCTAATATTACTACTACTGCTAATATTATTACTACTGCTAATATTACTACTACTGCTAATATTACTACTACTGCTAATATTACTACTACTGCTAATATTACTACCAACACTAAATGCAGATGAAACCCAAGAGCGGTCTGTCAAGATTTCTGCCTCTGATTTTGTTGTTGTTTTTTTCTCTCCACTATGTGGCGCTGTCACTCTTTGCTCCTGGGTGATGTTTGGACTCTGAAATGTGTGTGTTCTATAGTCCTGCTCTGTGTGTAAAGTATCCTGAGGTAACTTTTGTTGTGTTATGACTCGTTAAATAAAATTAAATTGAAATGACAGCTTTCCTCACCTCATCATCAGAGAGTCCTTTTTCTTTTGCCGTTGAAAGTCTCCATCTTTCAGGATCGACTCTGCAGTGAGGAGATGAGAAGTTCCTGTTGTGTTGACGTCCTGCCAATAGTCCAATTTTGAAACGAAAAACGAATAAAAACACTGGATGACTTTAAATATGAAATGCCTGGACAGAAATATTGGGCTTATAAGACGCGTTAATGTCAGGGAACTTAGCAGCGTGCATCACCATGGAAACCAACATCACCATCATCAAAGAGTCTGAATAAGGGGACGGACTGCAGAGTTTTGGGTCATCAGCTGCACCTAATGATGGTAAGTCAACCCTATACTGTCACTTAAACATGGTCTAATGTTTGCATGTGTATAAAAAGTAGATTTAATATCTGACAGAGGAATGCCAAATAGATTTTTCAGAGCAACTGAGTTGTTTGAATGCAGGTTTCTGCATCTTCTAGCAGACATTCAGGTGCTTTCAGGTATCCAGTGACTCATGATCTTCAATCCCAGCTCAGCTGCCCCTTGGGGGGTAAAAAAAAAATTGATGCGGCACGTCTCTCCTCACCTCCGCACGGAGACAGACTGGAAATTCCCCAGAATGCCTCTCTGCCTCAAAAGGTGGCTACCTCTGCAACAACCCTGCACGTCACCCGCCTCAATTAACCAATCGGCGTCGGCGTCTGGTGGCTCTTTGTTCGCGCGGTATGGAAATGACACCGTGTAGTTGCGGGGCGCGTGCGCGATGCGGGTGCACACGTGCGAGCAGCTGCAGATGTGATGAAGGCGCGAATCCCGCTGATCCGGTTGAATCGGCGGTCAGACAGAGAGAGAGAGAGAGAGAGAGAGAGAGAGAGAGAGAGAGAGAGAGAGAGAGAGAGAGAGAGAGACAGACAGACAGACAGACAGAGAGAGAGAGAGAGAGAGAGAGAGAGAGAGAGAGAGAGAGAGAGAGAGAGAGAGAGGATGCTTCAGGACGTCGGACAGCTCCGCGCCATCTGAGCAGCAGGACTCCTCTCCAGGTAACAACAGATGCTTGTGTCTTTGTGGTCCAGGTGTGCTTACAGATGTGGTTTAGTGCATTAGAGCATTAGTGTGCAGGAGGAAGAGGAGGAGGAAGAGGAGGAGGAGGAGTCTATGCACGTCTGTATGGCAGTCTAGCTGAGAATATGTAGGAACCAAAGAGAAGCTTCCACTGTGACAACAGGAGATCTGCATTCATATCTTTATCATGTCAGGGTTGGACTGAGTTGTTTGGTGCAACAACGTGTGGAGAGGTGCAGCGGTCCGCCAGCAGAGGGCGCCACTAGCACATCTCTTACATGCTGAGCTCCTTCGAAAGAAGCTGTTTCATCATTTTTGTTTTCTGAATCATCTGAGCCATCAGCTTCTATTATAACAGGATAAAACATACACGTGATGTTTATGTTAAAAGGGCAGATCTCCATAGGAGGTTGTTGGCACTCCTGTTGAATAGGGCAAGGTAGAAAAGTAACATTTGTACTGCTGTAACATTTTCATTATTTAATTATAGGACAAAGTCAGGTCATCTGTCAGTACCTTTTATTTTATATGATTTTTAACTGCAGGTATATCATTATATATACACCATTAAATGATAGAATGTTGTTGTTTTCACTAAGACTAAGGCATTATTATTTGTATTATTATTATTTAGGTGTTCCCTGTTTTTCACTCCAGCTAAAGCCCATAACAATATTCAGAGAATTTGCAAAACAAAGCGAAGCCAACGTGGAAGTGCCTTAAGATTGGATTATCTCGACTGGCCACCAGGGGGCGACTCCTACCTGATTGTAATGAAGTCAATGTCAAAATGACACTTCTCTCTTGATTTATTATCTCAGTAAAAATAGTAAACAAGGCCACTTCTTATATTCTATTAATTATAGTAAACTCTCAGTTTCAGATCCAGGTAGTCTGATCAAATGAACACCTGCAATAAAACCTGCCATCCTGACATGCAGTTTCAGTAACTCATTTCTGTGAATCACTGAAACTATTTGCAAATATTTGGTAAAATAAGATCACTGTTTATTCCATAATAATGTCCTTATCCATCAAAACAAAGCCTTTGAAGAGGAACCTGAAACCCCCGTTTCTTGTTTGTGGTCTCCCCCGTTGTGACAGGATGTCAGGAAACCTATCTCTGTGGGTTTCCACACCTGCCTCCCCCCTGCAGGACTCCTCTGACCCCCCATCCCCTCCCCCATGGCAGGCTCCGTCCTTCACCGTGGCCGCCCGCTGCCGCGTTGCCGCCACCCTGCTGCTCTTCGTCTTCGCCGCCTGCAGCAACCTGTCAGTGCTGGTCAGCGTGTGCTGGGGGCGGGGCTATCGCCTGGCAGCACACCTTCGCCCGCTCATCGCCAGTTTGGCATCGGCCGACCTGGTGATGACCTTTGTGGTCATGCCGCTGGACGCCGTCTGGAACATCACGGTGCAGTGGTACGCAGGCGACGCCATGTGCAAGCTGCTGTGCTTCCTCAAGCTCTTCGCCATGCACTCGGCGGCGTTCATACTGGTGGTGGTGAGTCTGGACCGCTACCGGGCCATCCTCCACCCTCTGGACTCCCTCGATGCCGTGATCAGGAACAGACGCATGCTGCTGGTGGCCTGGACTCTGAGCCTGCTGCTGGCGTCTCCACAGGTACAAGACCTTTACAAACACCACACAAATAAAAGGTTTAAAAGGTTTAAAACGTTTAAAACGACCTCAGGCCTGACAGAGAGCAGGCAGGCCAAGGCAGGATGAAGGCCTTGGCCGCATTCGTTCCAAAATCCAGCACCTTCCTGCAGGTTTGTGAGGAGGTTTCCAACAATGACGCACATTTTAAACCAAACCATGATGTTTCCAGGTGAAAAGTAAATATACTCTACTGTACTTCAGATATATTTACATTTTCAATAGTATATTGTAGAAATGTACTGCCTGGAAATACCATATCTTGAAGGTATACTAACATCATGTTCTCATTAATGTTTCCTCTATTCATTCACTCTCTATCTCGCTCGACCACCGCTGTGCTCTCTCTCTCTTTCTCTGGAGCATTTGAATGCAATGTTTAAAAAAGCAGCCGACAATGAGGCTCCATAACATCTTCAACAATGTTGTTAAGGTTCTGGCATGTTTTTTGTGGTAAAGATAACCTTCGTAGTAAAAGTAAGAGATAAGGATTCATATCGATTAATAAGTACTTACCTCACTAGCAATGTGCCACAAGCAAGGGTTATAATAAGTTCACTTTACCTAATTTATTTTAGTATTTCTTAGTTGTTAAATTAAGGTATTTTTACTCCAAAAAATAGGTAACATTTACAGTCAAAGAGAATGGATATTGTTACCTCAGGTTTATTGAGAATATTCTACTACAACAAACTATAATTAAAATGTAAAATGATCATTTGAATTGACAAACATCATATTTGTAATACATGTTACAATACATATTTGTCTCTACGTTACATATTTTTTCCTGCTATGAAGTCATACGTGAGGACTTAACCTCTCAAACAAGCGATGGCCCCCATTTTTATGGTATAATTGATACTCTGAGGTGCATTCAAGGGACCTGCACAACAAGAAACTCTTGCATTGTGTGAATCTGCAATTTGTTTAACACAAACAAATATAAGACGTTTGTTTCATGAAAACAAACGTCTTGTGTGTTTTTGTGCCTGGATCTCATCCCTCGCCTCTTTACACTCTCTCCACCCTCAGCTGTTCATCTTTCGGGCCATTAAAGCCGACGGGGTGAACTTCACTCAGTGCGTCACCCACGGGAGTTTCCGGTATCTCTGGCAGGAGACGGCGTACAACATGTTTCACTTTGTGACGCTGTATGTCGTCCCCCTGCTTGTCATGACTTTCTGCTACACCCGCATCCTCACCAAGATCAATGGGCAAATGCGCAAGAGAAAAGGTGTGTGTGACTCTGGAGGTCGAACCGCGGAGCAAAGTACATTTTAGACTACAAGGCAACAAAGTCCTTATTCATGGACTTCTTTGGAGTGTTTTTGAAAACTAGTCATTTAAAGAGAGGCGAGACTCAACAATGCAATGAAATTAAGCATGACATAATTATGGGTTATGTCTAATGTTTGTGGCTGCAGTCACTGTGGGATTTATAGATAAATATGTGATTTTTATTGAATACCAGTGTTGAAGATGCCCTTTGAAGTAGAAACGCAGCCATTAAACTGATCAATGAAATCATCCTGGTCTCTGCAGCTTTGGGACATCATAACAATAAAACCATTTGCCAAATCTCAGTATTGGATTTTTGTGTTGGCTGCCATAGCGATGCATTTGTTAGATATCTTTATATTGATTATTGCTTTGGCATCCCAATGTCTTGTAGAAGAATTATTCTTGGTCAGTTTTGTTTGATTGTATTAAGTTTTGTCCTCTTACTGGTTAATAAGACGAGACCGAGGACGGAGGTTCTATATCTAGAACTGATAAATCCCTTTATAGCCTATAGGTTCAAGTGTCAATCAATAGAAAAGGAATGTATTGTTCAAGGTTTGTGATATGGGGCCTCCCCAGGACCGATGCTCTCCTATATTTGACTTTTTGTTGTGTTTGTGCAGACGGTGAGCAGTACCTTAGACGCAGTGGACCAGACATGATCCCCAAAGCCCGGATCAAGACCCTCAAGATGACCATTGTGATCGTTAGCTCCTTCGTCATCTGTTGGACGCCCTACTACCTGCTGGGGATCTGGTACTGGTTCCAACCGGCCATCATCAAGCGCACGCCGGAGTACGTGCACCACATACTGTTTGTGTTCGGCAACCTGAACACGTGCTGCGACCCGGTCATCTACAGCTTCTACACCGCGTCCTTCCGGGCCGACCTCGCCGACGCCGTGGCGTGTTGCTGCCGCCGTCGCCGCCCTGTGGATCGCCTGTCTGCACAAAGAGCTGGAGCCGCTCTGGAGATGGAGTCTGACCTGAGCTCCAACCAGCACAGCGGGAACCCGGTTTAAAGGTTCAAAGGGTGGTGGTTCGACTCCGTGTGGTAGGAGGTGCACGATGTTTGGCTTTTCTATAAGCTGTTGTATGTATGTAAATCAACATATGGGATTATTTATATATGTACGGAATGTGATATATGTGATATTTATTCTAATATTGTGTTTGTAAAATATTAATCTGATATATGCAATAATAAAAATATTCTGGACAACAGGGTTCTACATATTTACAGATGTCCATATATGGTAAACCCCTCCAGGAAAACTACCATAACAAAACTCAAAATTATAGAAAATGCCTAAAATTAAGTATTATCAAAAAATTAACAACAAAACAATCTAAATATTAATACATTGCACTTAGACTAATGGCACTTTTTAGTACAGCAGTTTATTTTTATTTTTTACTTTCTGGCTGGATTTCTGTCCATCAGTTCCAGGAGTATTTTTTTAAATGCCTCAGACCTTTTTATCAGTTCTTCAGGGTCGCTGAGGTCGAGGACGTATATCAGCCTCATTAACAGGGTGAAGGCTGTTGGCACTTCCAGGTTTTCCAGGACTTCTGTTCTCTTCATCACTCTCATCACACATGGCACCTCTGGTGATCTTCATCACGTCATTGATACATTTCACTTCACCATCCTGTTGGAAGTAGATCAGAATTAACATTTCAATGTTCCCATTTGAAAACATCATATTGTGTAACACACAATTACACCTGACAGCATCTGGTTGACCTACCAAACTTTGAAGAGATGCTCCTCCATTTCTCTTTCAGAGTGAAGCTCTGCAGGTCTGAGAGGAAGTTTGTCAATTATACAAAACAGCATTTTGGAATTATTTCATTTTAATAATATATTTTCTAAGCAGGTCTTTATAGGTATTATAGTCAGCCTGCAGTTTGGTTTAGCACCACTATTCACATTCCTCCATGGTCCTTTTGTTTCACCAAACATGAACTCAGAAAAGTTAAAACTATTGACCAAATCATCACAAAGACAAGGAGCACAAATTAAAATCCAAATGTGACCGCTACGCCCAGCAGCATCAGTATATCTGTCTTTACGAATTGAGAGTCTTTTGACTACTTTGACACTTGTCTAGTAAAGCAGGCAAATAATGATGAAATAAAATACAAAAGGGATCTGTGATATAACATAATTGAGTATCATCTGCATACAATTAAAGTTTATCTAGTGTCATCTAATGAAATGAAGCATATAAGTTGAAAAGAATTGCTCCTAGCACAGAACCTTGTGGAACACCGTATTTAACTTCAGTGTGCATGTCGGACTTTCCTCCCGTACTTACCTTTCAGCACTCCCAATCCCCTTTGTTGTTTATTAATATACTTAAACTTCCCTTAACCTCCTGCTTGGTTTTCTGAAATCTGGTTTCCTTCTGCCTGAGATCTGATACTTTACACACTCAGACAGGTTGCCAGTCTATCACAGAGCTAACTGAGCTAATCGGCTACAAGAACAAAAGTCAAACAAATATAGAAACATTAAATCAGCAAAATCTCTTTATTTGGTTTTAGGCATGTTGGAATGTGGTAAAGGAAGGAGACAAAGCAGAGTCCAGACATTCAGATGGAGGAATCTGCAGTCACACGGAGACCAAGCTGTACGGCAGGAATCAGAGACGCTTCGATTACCATGTATTAACGCGTTGTCTTGTAATTACCGGGTGTCTAAATAAATAAATAAATAACATTTAGGGGTCAGTTCAAGCAAATCACAAAATTAGCAATTTTCCGTTCCATACGACATGGTGGGAAATACAAGTGATATTGAAATTTCAAATATATTGTTATATATTGTTACCATATATTTTAAAGTGATCTTATGTATGTTTAGCTGAAGTGGTAATTACAGGTAAAAGTGGCCAAAAATACTGGGACTATTAATTAAAGTAACAGCTGTTGTCTGAACCAGGTGTGCCACAGCAAATGTGTCATACATTTAACGAAATTCATGTTTAATTCCTTATCAATTAATTTGCAATGTGATTTTTTAAATGTATTATAGTTATTATCTCATAGTTGAGTTAATTTGAAGCGATTCCAAAGAAAGCACAAACTATGAGGGTTTGTCATTTGCATGAACTGATAGAGTTTTGTGTGAATTTTCTACATTAAAATAAAAAAAAAAACCCTTGCAGGTGACAGCTTGGTCTCCATCGGCAGAAGTCCTTTACCTCCAAACCTTTTTCATATTGGCCAAAGACCAAGACCAGGGCCTCGGTCGCTAACGGGTTAAAGCTTTAGGTTTTCAGGTGGCGACATTAACCGGTGAACGCTCAGAGAGAAGCACTTAGAATCATTAAAGCATTGTTTCTCGTTGCTACTAGCAGCGACTTCCTACCATCCTACTTTTATTTTTTTTAAACTTTTTTTGTGGTTCTTTTTCTTCTAGTTGTTGGCTCTTCAGGGCAGAAATTTAGTGTCTCTGCAAAAAACTCATCATTTGCTCAAAGGCCATAACAAAGTCATTCTAACAATCATTTTCATATCATGTAAAAAAAGAAAAAAAACCCAAATCATCATAATTAATGTAATCATCTCTAATAATAATGATAATAATAACAATCATAAAACAAACAATTGTTTAAAAAAAGCAAACTTTTGCTTTGGCAACTTTTCCTGCGTACAGCAGGAAGAAACAGAAGACTCAAATGAAGAGGCAGAGAAATAATCGTTCCAAACAGAAGCAAACAAAGGTTTCCATTTTCCAAAAAACTAGTTCAACCACTACACACGTCGAGAAAAAACACGGTCTTCCGTATCAAATACACTTTTTGGTATCACATTGGTTTAACAGTTATTATCTTCTATTATGTTCATCGAGTAAACCTCAAACACACGGCGGGCTCAGGTGAACCTTGAGAACAGCTGAGGCAACACACACTTGGTTAATATTATATATTATTATATTATATTATTTGGTAAAAGGCTCATTTTTGTTGCGTCGTACCTGTTTCTCTCAGTCTCAAATGTAAAAGACAAACGACGTGGAATTAAATTTGATCTGGACTTTAAATTGAGTTTTCTTAGCGATGTAAATGAGTGGTTTCTTCAAGGTTCCCTCAAGGTTCCCTCAAGGTTCACCGTCACCAGCCACTCTCACACATTACCACGTGGAAGTATAAAGGTAAAGACTCTGAATGTTAAAAATGTAGAGGTATTTGGTTACATATTTCTTTAGGATAGCTAAATATTTGGCAATAAGAAAGCGAGTAGCCTATTAACATAGAAAGTCTCTCAAAATATCTGACATCTTCATTTGGTTACTCTTTAAAAAGTCTCAATGTTAAGATCAAAATAAAGACGTTGAAGGGGAGCACCTGCATTGACCAAAAGGAAGAAAGATATTTTACAAATGTAAATGAAATTAAGAGAATTTCTTCTAGTTTTTCGGGTTAAAGCACTTCACACACAGGTGACCCCCTTTAAAACCGGAACAATCCAAAAAAAAAGAAGAAAAAGTCTATTATTTAAAAGGAAAAGTAAAGAAAACCATGAAAATGTTTACATCTTTGGGTGTCATTCAGCTTGGTTTCCATACAAGAACTTTTTGGATAGGCTGACGGGGTGAAACACGAAGCCTTGTCCGTGCAGTAAGGCAAGGATCACCGTAGATCCTCGAGGTCCCAGAATGAAATTTGGAAAGATCTGGATCTTTTTTTTGTGGCATCGGGATGCCGTCGGTTTTGTGCAGATCAAAGAAGTATCCTGTTAGTTTCCTTTGATATAAAAACAGGAAAAGCATGGCCTGAAAGGTCCTTGTTCCCTGTGAGCTACATCCTCTGCACAAATACGTCTTTGGGAGGTATCCTTGGTGTTGGATCGGAAAAAAAGTTTTCCCGCCAAAAACTTGACGGAAAAAAAAGGTTTATCCCTGGCTTGAGCGGGAGGTTGTAACGCTCTCTCTGGTCAGTTGTCCTGGTGAGCCTCTCTGGGACAAGTATTGGGGGAAGGGTTTCTCTGTTTGGTTGAGGTAGGCAAGCAGCATGATCGGACACGTAACTATGGCTCAGACACTCTTGTCAAGACTGAGGTAGCTTTTCTTTGGAGGTGTGTGGCTTTTTTGTGTGAAGCGTAAAAGGTTCACACGGTTCCTCTAAATGGCTCGTATGGTGATAAGACAATCGTTCTTCTAATCCCATTTTATAAGGCGTTGGCAAAGGCCACTGTGTTCCTTCCCTTTTCTTATTGCAGAGGAACTGAAGGCAAAGAGTTCTGTCACTTATAATAATGGCTTCCTTCGCCGTGTTAAAGCTGGTTTCACACATGTCAGCTTTACCAGCGGAGATCTGAGGAATACTTTGTTTTGGTTATGGAAACAGAACTCCGACTGGTAAAAAGCGACAAGTGTCCGTGACAGGATCTGGTGATACTTTTGAAGGCTTTTTTTTTTCTACATGCACACGTGCATGTGCACAGGCAATAAAGGCAATATGCTTTGGTTTGAGGTAAAGGGTGGAGGGTTCGTAGGCATTCACAGTTTTGTGGAGGCTACTTTCAGGTTTCAGGGGAGACTAAGAACTATGAGGGAGCCCTATGAAAAGGCACAGGAGGTGCTCTTTGACGGGAGGCTTGGTTTCCTTGCTGGTTGTTGGAGGGCAGGACTGGGACGTGGGGGTTTGGTATGGTGGACCAGTGTTAGCCGGTATCTGTGCCAGGCAAACCTGACCTGTGCTGCTCAATGACAACCTGGTACTGAGCCGGACACACCACCTGCAGACAACAAGGAGAAGGAGTCAGACACCAACATCATTTCAACTTTTTATTTTTATTCTAGAGGTTATAGTTTTTTAATAAGCTGCAGGGTTAAAGGGTTTGAGTCTTCCAGTCAGTGAAAGTGTTTAATAAAAGGCTATTCATACATAACAAATATATAACTTTATGACACTTTTTTGATGTGGACACTTTGTTTCCAAGTCGCTCCACCAAAACAAACATAAAAGTGTCATTAAAAGAGGTTGAAAGCAGCATCGTGTGAGGGACTACCTGAGGTACCGACTCCACCCGGGGCCGGTTCGCTCCGTCTTTAGGGACGCCGTTGTGTCCCGTGTTGTCCCTCGGGACAGACCAGCTGTCTTGAGTCCCTTTACTGCAAAACAGACTGCAAACAGATTCCAGCTATGAGAAGAGAAGTCTGGCTCCAGGTTGCTATATTACAGTGATTACGGTAATCCATTGGATTCTAATACAACAGGACTGGTTGATAGTGGATGAACTCTGACCTGCGGCGGTATCCGAACATGAGGAAGAGAACACAGAAGATGATGCAGGCGGTGCCGATGTGGATCCCGATGACGATGCTGCCGAGAGACGCCTCTCCGTCCCGGCACTGACACAGACTGTCCCCTGCTGGACACAAACCAAGCCACCGTTAATGTCCTCCGTCACCATGGAAACAACCTGAGCTTCAGCCAAATCTGGCAAAAATATTTCTTTCATCCAGTGTTTTACTTATTGCTATATATTTGTGTCTTAAAGCAAAGGTCCAACTGATTTAGTTGAAGATTGCAGTCCTTTTCTGGTGTTTGCAGCATCTCAGTGTGAGAGTGAATTTTAAAGTCTTCCTCCTGTTCCTTGAAATGATTTGGGTTTTTTGAGTGTTGCTTCCATTGTGTAATGTCTTTATTAACCTTGTGAGACCCGTGGGATGCTACTGGTGTCATGTGACACCAGAGAACCGAGGAATCGATTGCCAGCCGGTGTCCTGCTTGCCAGGAAGGAGGAGATGTCCATATTAAATAACAATAATACGTTTTTGATACCACATCACAGCCTGACTTCTTCTTAAGGTGTTCCTCAGGGTCTTGGTGTCTTAATGCGGTATCCCGGAGGGATGTTTGATCATTATTAATGATCCTCAAGGTAAAAAAAAGGGTTAGGGTTAGTTTTTTTTTTGCACTAAATCTGTGTAACAAATGGTATAAACCCCAAAAATGCTACAACAACTTATGAGAACCGTGTTTATATCTACTGTTGCTATAAGTCGTGAATTATTGAATAGGTTTTGATAACATGGGATCAATGAATGTGACCCTCCACAGCACCCGTGGGTGTAATCAGAGATATCTCAATCAATCAGTGATGCTCACCGGTGGCTTGGTTGCTCACACCCTCCTCTGCCAGTGACACCAGTCTCTTGGAGCAGTCACTCTCCCCGTTCCCATTGTAGGCCACCAGTTTGACCTCGTACACCGCCCCCGATTCTGAAACAGCAGAAACAGGCAGGATTTAATGTTTATACCTGGTTAAAGTCAGTGATGGAGGTGGGATTACAGTGTGTCAGATACGGATCTCTACCGACGGAGACTCACCGAGCTTGGAGATGGCGTGGGCGTTGACGTGGGGGGGCAGCTGGATGGGCCCTGAGAAGGCGTCGTGGGGGACCCTGCGGTAGGACAGCCGGAAGCCCTCGGCCTTGCCGGCCTTACTGGGGAGCTCCCAGAGGACCTGGACGGCGCTGGAGTTCAGCACCTTGGTGAAGAAGGTCGGAGCGGCCGGAGCTGGAGGGAGACAGAAGAAAAATATATAGATATACAGGCATGTGAGAAAATTAGGACACCCCATTAAATAATCAGCTTTTTATTTAGAAATGGTTCACATATCAATGTCCAGTCGTGTTTTTACGTATATTTTTCAAAAAGAAAGTGATTTAATTGCAATTTAACAACAAAAATGAACATTGTTTGACAAATCCAAAAAAAGAAAAAAAATTAAAGTATGTTTTTTAATGGAGGAACAAGTTAGGACACCCTACCCCCTAATAGCTAGTGTTGCCCCCGTTGGCTGATATAACTTCAACAAGACGCTTTTTGTAGCCTTTTACCAGTCTCTGACATCGATCAGGAGAAAGTTTGGCCCACTCCTCAATGCAGAATTCTTTCAGCTGTGAGATGTTTGAGGGGTGTCTTGCATGTACAGCCCGTTTCAAGTCACTCCACAGCATTTCAATGGGATTAAGATCAGGGCTTTGACTTGGCCATTCCAGGACTCTCCACTTTTTTAGCCAGTCTTTGGTGGATTTGCTGGTATGCTTTGGGTCATTGTCTTGTTGCAGTATCCAGTTACGTTTCAGCTTTAATTTTTTGACAGATGGTTTCACATTTTCTTCAAGCACCCTCTGATACACAGTAGAATTCATGATGGATTCTAGGATGGTGAGCTGGCCAGGTCCTGCTGCAGCAAAGCAACCCCAAACCATGACACTGCCTCCTCCATGCTTCACAGTTGGTATGAGGTTCTTTTCTTGGAAGGCTGTATTTGGTTTACGCCAAACATGTCTTCTGTTCTGGTGTCCAAATAATTCAATTTTAGACTCATCTGTCCAAAGAACCTTATTCCAGAAGTTGTGGTCTTTGTCTATGTTCTCTCTGGCAAACTTCAGTCTGGCCTTAATGTTTTTTTTAGAGAGCAAAGGTTTCTTCCTTGCACACCTCCCATGAAAGTCAAACTTGTGTAGTCTCTTTCTGATTGTAGAGTCATGCACTTTCACACCGACAGTAGTCAGAACCTGCTGTAATTCCCGTGATGACATTTTAGGATTTTTGAGGACTTCTTTGATCATCCTGCGTTCTGCTCTGGGGGTAAACTTGCTTGGACAGCCAGATCTTGGCATGGTGGCAGTTGTCTTGAATGTCCTCCACTTATAAACAATTTTACGAATCGTGGAATGGCTAATGTTAAATTCTTTAGAAATCTTTTTAAATCCTTTACCAGACTCGTAGGCGGCCACAATCTTCTTTCTGAGGGCATCAGGAAGCTCTTTAGACCTCACCATGGCGCTCATCTCAACTTCTCAATTGTCAGGGGCACACCAAACTAAATCTGAGGTTTAAATAGGGCAAGGCTCCATTCAAATGCTGGGTAACAATCTACTAATCATGTGCACCTGATGTGATGCACCTGTTTGGGATTTTCAACATTTTAAGAGGGATAATATAGGGGGTGTCCTAATTTATTCCTCACCAGAAATTGCATTATTTTTTAATTAAATTTCACAGGAAGTTTTAAAAAGGCTTTTCTTATTTTTTTAATTGTTTAGTTATATTATTTGGATCCCTCAGTTTCATTAAAATTGACATTAAATACCCATATGTCCAAATATATTTTAAAATACACAGGATTTCATAAGGTGTCCTAATTTTTGCACATGCCTGTAGATATAAAGTAGACGAAACAAAAAGAGCCAACTGTCCTCAAAGGAGAAGATCAACGTCCAAGAACAAAACCAAAGAATCAAAAATCATAAAAGAGGGATTTTTGTGGGAATCAACGAAATCAAAGAAACATTAATAAAGTTATTTCATACCAAAGCAAGTTATTTTGCAGTTTAGTGATATTATTGATTAACTTATATCATTGATAGTTAAACATTATGTTAGTGAAGAAAAGACTGTAAAAAATATGAGCCAATGTACCGTTTATGTGAAAAAGTCAATAACCAGCATGTAAATGTCCCCACTGTGAGCCTATTAAAGGATGATGTGAGAGGTGTTGTAGCTCTTACCGCCCCCTAGTGTCGTGGTCACCACAGTGCGGGAGTGCTGGCTGGCTCCCAGAGGAGAGTAGGCCTTCAGGTAGAGGGAGTAGGTGGTGGAGGGCTCCAGGTTGATGACATCATGCTGGAAGGAGCCTTTACTGATGGCTTCCTGCAGCTCCAGACTGTCAGACTCTGAATCACACACATTTAGATTATTATTATCATAATTTCACGTTTAAGCGGTATATTTCTGGTGGTGATGCTGACCTCCTATCTTGCGGATGTGCAGCACGTATCCAATGATGCTCTCGGTGACGTTGGCGGGCGGCTGGCTCCACGAGATCTGCAGGGAGTTGGTGGACAGCGGGCTGGCTGTGAGGCCCTGGGGGGCCGCGGGGAGGTCTTTGGCCTGGGCCACGGCCAGACGGGCGCTGGCCTGGTTGGTGCCGGCGCTGTTCTCGGCGATGCACTGGTAGATGGCCTCGTCCTCCGAGCCGATACGAGTCAGAGCCAGAGTGCTGCACAGACCACAACAATGACATCAGGTCAGTGATTCACACATCTATGACATCACAACACCGTATGGGAAACATGGATATATATATATATATATATATATATATATATATATATATATATATATATATATATATATAAATGTAATGAAACACTGCCTACCTGTTGTTGTTGGTCAGCTTGACGTTGTTTCCGGGCATCAGGACTTTGCCGTTCTTCAGCCAGATGAGGTGAGGCTCTGGGACGCCCTGTGCCACACAGGTGAACACAGCGCTGCCCCCTGCTGGTTTAGACACAGACTGCGGCCACTGCAGGAACTCAGGAGGAGCTGAGGAAGGAGCAGAGAGAGAGGGAGAGAGAGAGAGGGAGAGAGGGAGGGAGGTGAAACCAGGGTCATCAGACCATGATAAATAAAGTCAGGATATAAAACTAAAGCATGTAACCGACTCAATCTGCTGGTTTCACACTGAAATACTATCGCCATGGATACATTTCATTTGATTTAACACATTACATATGTATGTTTATGCTGGGATATATATATACGCAGCACTCCTTAAGCCCTAAAGCCCCTCCCCACTTCAGCCCACGCTCAGCATCTCATTGATCCATTGACCTCAACACCCTCTGTGACCCGCCAACCATCCGCCTATGAGCTGGGGGGGGGATCAACAAAATGACCATTTCAATAAGGACACATTCATCATTGCAGCCGGGGCGTTTTCCTTCCTCTGTTGGTGGGATCGTTTTTTATTAGAAGCAGACAAAAAATCCCCCGATGAAGGAAATATATGATAAATGATAAACATGAAGGATATTTGTGTTTTCAACATTCAGATTTAAATATCACATTGTACCATAATTACAAGTTGCTAAGTGGTAATGTAATCATGTAATGATGTGTTTTAGTCTGAACTTTGAGACAAATGTTAAATTCTCTGTAGACCAGAAAATGTACTAAAACACTGTCTTTGTGTGTGTTTGAGTGAAAGTGTGTGTGCTCGTTATGTCTTGGGGGAGGGGGGGGGGGGGGGGGTGGGGGCTGTCCACCCCTTCATCTGTCCCACCATCATGTTAGAAAGTGTCAGGCGTCCTCAGCAGGCGATCCATACTCTGTATTGATCGCTGATTCTGTTGACCTTGAGTTTCACCTCATACCTCTTTTTTTTTTATGTCTCTTTTGTTTGTTTCTGACAGAGTTGGTTCAGTAAAACCATCAGGGTTTGGATTAAAATGAAACAACTTGATTCACACAGGACACTAACCTCTGCCTCCTGGGTGAAAGTTTTTCTGCTTTCACACTCAGGTAACCCCTGCAAGTACAACATGGAAGCCCCAAACCAGTACATTCAAAGTGTACTCGATTACAACACTAAATATGTAACTAAATACATATTTATAAGCATCTTTCGACACATTTGGGCCAAACGTTTTGTTGCGCAGCGTGACATTTCATCCCCGCGGTGTGGGAAGGACTTTTCATGCTCGCCGGGATCTGCATGATAAAAGATCTGCAGCTCATCTCGTCTGCAAAACAGATCGAGAAAAATGAGGAAGGAATGGAGGGAGGCGAAACGGCCGTCCATCCTTTGTGTCGCCCCCCGCGCCGTGACACCCTGGTTGCCCCGACCCCTCCGCCGGGATGCCATTCATCTTCAGACTCTCCCTAATTAACCCAGAGACCCCCCCCCTTACCCTCACCCCATCTGACTCCGCCTCCTCCTCCCTCACTCCAACCGTTTTCACACACATACACCCCGAATCCTTCTGTCGGGGTCGGGGGTCAGGGGTCGCAGGTCATTAATTCCCCTTGGCCCTCCCTCCATCTTTGCACCCTGCATTGACCGTCCACCGTTTTTGTCCCTTTGTCTTCTTTGTCCCTTCGTCCTGACCATGACCGTGGACCCGAACCGGCACGGATTCACACGGGACTCAAAACATCCAAATGCACCCCCGACGGGCTCTTATTGTCTCATTTTGGGGGCAAAAAATGATCCAAATGTCTGTGTTTTATAAGTTAAGTTATCCTACTTTCGCTGTGTAACCTCTCTGTTAATAATCTGTGATTTATGCAAATATTTATTTTTTCAAAAGCATCAATTCACAAGAATAAAACTCTTTTGGACCTTTATCTGGTTGAACACAAACAGCTGTGTAAAGTCATGTTTTGTCCTCCATACGTGTGCCACCATATGAGACATCCGTGACGATGTTACACGAGGTTGAAACGTCCCAGTGTCATTAAAGGCACCAGAAGATCTAATCTAAGCTCTCAGCCTGTCACAGCTTTGTTGTAAAAGTCATATTTAACAACAACGAGGACACTTTTGTTGGCGATCATTCAACCAGATCACCGAAGCCTAAAGCTGTTCATTCTCTCTCAACCCCCCCAAAAAAAGTGAGTAAACTTGATCAATAAATTAATGAATATATTAGAGATGAAGCCCCTCCTCCTCTCCATCAGAGAGCCAATCACTGTGGGAGAGTGACAGATTGGCAGAACTATTGATCGATCCGGTCGGAGCGTCGGGACTCAACAGGAACGGAGATGTTTGGAGCTCAATTATATGAAATATAGATCCGTTGCAACTGAGATTATAAGAACTGGAGTTCTGTTTAATTCCACATATGAGGTCTGGGCGGTGGACGGGTTAAAGAACACACACAGGACTTTCACCCAGGAGACCGTTTCATGTGAAGCCAGTAGTTTTGTTGCCTAATAACACAACCAAGACATTTTGTTGGGTTTTCTTGGTTCTGGTTTAAATAAATAATAATAAAAAACTAATAAAGTGCAAATAATAAAAGCAGCACCACTTTAATGTTCTTGTGGCTGCATGTTGAACGTTGTTTTGTTGGGATTTTTTGGGGTAAATTTTCCATTTTTTCCATGTTGCTCAGCGAGACTTTCAAACTAACAAACCTCTAAATTAGGTTTAGAAAAAAATACTTTTTTTGTTTCTAAAGTGGTGTTTTTGATGATTTTATTCTACATTAGTAACTCAGAACGTGCGTGCGTTTCATTTCCGTGTCCACCATGAAAAAGGGTCCTAGTGGATTTTAAAAGAACCACAAAACCGAGAAAGAAGAGAAACCCGATGGTTCCAAATAAACACTATGTATAATAATAAATATAAATATATTTATACATATATATATATATATATATATGTATAAATATATATATAATAATAATAAAACGGTCTTTGTCATCTGACCGAGGACAGCCAATTACACAACCGGATCATAAGAAATGTGACCGAGTGTGTGGACGTCTGCAGGGTGATGGATGAGTCACAGAGAGACCCCCAAACACACACACACACACACACACACACACACACACACACACACACACACACACACACACACACACACACACACACACTTAGAAGGGGTGTGTATACGTGTGGAGGGGGTCGGACATCAATACTGTCACTACCATCATGCAGCCCCCCCCCCACCCAAACAACCAGGGGCAACAGTGAGAAGAAGGGGCGGAGCTTCACTATTGACCCTTTCCTTTCCTCGTCCCTCGCCACACGTTCATTTGGTCAAGTGCACACACACACACACACACACACACACACACACACACACACACGAACACACACACACACACACACACACACACTGGTAGTTAAACAAAGGCTGCAACAATGACAGGATGTATCTGACGACGTGAACATTTTGATGTGTTTGTGTATATTTCAAGTTTCCTTCCCAGAATGCACCTTGCCCTGCACTCATGTGGGTTCTATTAAAGGAACAGTCCAACATTTGGGAAGCACGCTCGTCTGATGTTTCCCAGCAGTCAGTAGTGACGGCTGGTGTTGAACTCCACTGGAGAGTCTTTGCTTTGCTGAAGAGCACTACGGCAGCGTGTCTCCGTGTGGCCTCACCTTGTACAACGAGTCGTCCGAGCGCGGTTCGCCTCATTCTGGTGCCGGGCCGGTTGGCGGCGCACACGTACACGCCAGAATGCTGCAGGGAAACGTCTGAGATCATCAGGTTCCCGGTCCCCAGGACCTGGATCCCCTCGACCCCGATGGAGCGCCCGTCTGGGGGGACAGAGACGGTTAGTGGACAACCCACCGAGCATTACCCACCAGCATGCATTGCTCTGAGAAATAATATATTTAATGTCACACAGACGGTCACAAAGTATTTATTAATTTGGGAAAACACGCGTATTGCCTCCACATTGACAACAGCAGCGTTTACCGCTCCTTTCAATCTGGCCTTTCACAATAAAAGCCTGATATATATATGACATTTTGACAAGAGGCAACTCTATCCGACACGTTTTAATTGTAGTCCTCTATAGAGTCCTCTACGTAGACCTCTACACAGTCCTCTACAGTCCTCTACGTAGACCTCTACAAAGTCCAAGTCCTGAGTGGTTTTAGACACATGTCCATTGCATTCGTACCTAGTCTGCTCCAGGAAACGATGGGCCTCGGGTTTCCCGTGGCGATGCATTCCAAGATGGCCGTCTGGTGAACTGTGAGGGTCAGGTTCTGGGGTCCTGACAGGATGGCGGGCTCCTTGTAGGTTCTGGGGGCTCCACCTGGCAGGATGAAGGAAACCAAGAGGGAATGTGGATGAGTTTCACTTTCACTCCCCAGAGCTCCTTGCTTTACTACTCGTATATCGCATGCTACATGCTACATGCTACATGGCGTCCACCCACCGGTGATGTTGAGCAGCGCCTCGTGGCTGCAGCGAGTGTTAGCGAGGTTGGTAGCGACGCAGCGGAAAACCCCGGCGTCCGCCTGCCTCACCCCCGTCACCTGGAGGATCCCCATCGGCAGGAGGGTATACCTGGACGGGAGAAGAGATACGTTGTGACGTGATGATGTCATTGAAAGGTGTGGTATATGTTTCCAGGTGTGTGCGTGGTGCTACCTGACGTCGCTGGTGTTCAGCGGGACTCTGTCTCTCTCCCAGGTGATGTTGGCCTCAGGTACGCCCTTGATCTGGCATCGGAAGCGAGCGACGCCTCCCTCGTCCACGGACATGGACAGCGGGTGGGTGTGGAACTTTGGAAGGGCTGGAGAGCAGAAACACACAGAGATCAGCCTTCATTCATTTACAGGGAAGGGAGAAGAAAAGGATGCTTTTGGTTGCATCATGGGAAATGCATGAGATCTATAGCATCCAAACTCTATTTCTACACTTCTTGTCTGTTGAAAAGGAAAGGATCCCCAAAAGGGGGTCAGTTCATTCCAGACTTGCTTAAATTGTAAGAAATAGATCTGTAGAAAAAACAAATCTGCAGACTTCAACTCTAAAAGAAAAAAATCTGTATTTTTGGATCCACAGAAATGACGTCCGTCTAACTTATCAGCAAGAAGCTTTCCTAACATCTTTACCCCTCCATTCAAAAGTGGTATCAGCCGATATGAACCACATTAGCATTATAAAAGTGTCACAGAAGCTTCTGTGAGTGTTTGATCATTTCATTTCAAACAGAAGAGCAGCATTTTTTGTGTTTTTCTAAAGGTTTGTAACACACACACACACACACACACACACACACACACACACACACACACACACACACACACACACACACACACACACACACACCCTAATGACCTGGTGGCCATAATCAATATGGGCCAAAGAGAAAGGGGCCTGCAAATGAGATCACCATGGCAACCCACTGCATTGAAGCAGGACCATGAAGCCTTTGTGTTGCTGCTCTGGCTGAAGGGGTGGAGGTGTGTGTTTGTGCGTTACTGTACACACCCACGCTGAAGTGTAATTTACAGGTTTCCATAATGAGAAGCCCCGTATGTATTCAGTGTGTGTGTGTCAGACCTGGCAACCCGAGCCCCCCTCAGACTCTGTGTGATCCTTTTGTTGCCAGAGAGGTGTTCGCCGTGTGAGGCATCATTTATAACGGAGACGATGGGCTGTGTTGACGGAGAAAGGGGAACATGTGCTGATGTTCTCAGCTCCCTGTGCAGGTTGATGGCCTGCAGGGCATTGTGGGTATTTAGAATGCCTGAGCGCTGTGTGTTGTTGCGATTGTGGGTTTTTATTGTGAGTGCATGCGACTTAGATTGTGGTGAGAAATCTAAATTAAATGAACAGAATGTAACCATCACTTACATGCCAACACCACCTTGGCCTTGCGGCTGACCAGCATGCCGTAGCGGTTTTGGGCGGCGCAGTCGTACTCGCCCACGTCCGTGTCGCTGCCCTCTCGCCGTTTCTGGACGCTGCGGATGAACAGCGTGCCGTTGGCCAGCACCTGGACCCGCGGGCCGGTGGGCAGCGGCACGCCGTTCTTACGCCACGTGAGCATGATGGGCTCCTCGCCCTGAACCCGGCAGTCCAGCATGAGGGGGCGCTCCCTCACCGCGATGACATCACTGGGCTCCAGCAGGAAGGAGAGCTCTGAGGCCGACGAAACGCCTGCAGACGGAAAGAGAAAGAAAGACGAGTTATCAGAGAGGAACTGATGGAAGGCCCAACACGTCTTTATCTAGCTGAGAGACATTTCAGGGAGTCGTCGGCGTAGAGGTCACCACGATTGTCGAGGTCACCACGATTGTCGAGGTCTTCATGGGTCCACTTCAGTTTCCTGACTTTTTGTGGAATTTGCCAGTAAAAAGTAAAAATGAGACACAAAAATCTCACTTCTATGTCAAAATGAAACTCTGCGATCCAAAACCTCACAATCCATAATCAAAATGTCATTTTTGGTAATTGCAAAAACACAAAGATAGTATAATTAGAGGACCAAACTAGTGTTACTATCATTCATCATCGGCCAAAGTGTGATTTTGATTGTTTGTTCATTAAAATCCCCCTTTTTGCTCAAATTCAAGTTACAAATTCAGTTCTTGTAAGGAACTATTTTTCCAGGCGTAACAACAAATGAGACTCTCTTGAACTTGATATTAGCGGCTAGCTCCACCCGGGCCACTTAGGTAAACTGGAAGCAACCAAACTTAATACAGTAGTTTTAGATCAAATAAACAACAGTGATTTTCACAAGGTTGAGTTACTTAAACCCAGAAACTTAACAGTCTCAGAGTGTTTTGATTGGCTGATCCAACATTTAAACACAAGATGTGTTGAAGTCCGACTGGTTTGGTCCTTTAAGAAGAGGACTGCTTTGCATGACGACACATAAAGATTTTGTTTGATCCAACATTCGACCCCTTCTTCACAAACACCCCATGGTTTCAGGGACAGCTTCTCTGTCGGACCCCGGCTCTTAGAGAACCAGAAACCACCTCGTTTGATTGATGGCACATTTGGGTTTTTGTGGCCTATAACGCTTTAATTGAAGGGAGCCACAATGGATGCCATCGAGCCATCCAGCCAGAGAGGGCGACAACAATACCCCGAGCCGGGGGAGGAGAACACTGACGAAGGGGCTGCCGGGGTCAAGTTAGGAGACCCTCCATTGAGGCGGGGGCCAGTTGTGACAATAGTGTTGTGACTATGCTTATTTGCCCCTAACCCACAGTAACCTCTGTAAAAACTCCCCGTCAGCCACCACGCACCGAGGGCACCATCTGCCCCTTCTTATGCACCCCCCACCCCCCCCGCCCCGCTGCCTCCTTTCAGATCCATCTCCGAGGTGACTTTCCCATGCCACCGGAGCTCTTCTTCCTCACACGTTTCCCTCCCCTGCGTGACCTCGGTGACACTCCCAGCCTTCCCCCGTTTTCTTTTTTTAGTCTTTTTCTGGTGGTAATGACCTCGTATGCAAAGAGGCCTTGAACCCCAACGAAGCAGCCGCTGCTTCTCTGCAGCTGTAAAGCAGCGACGATGGCCGGGGTTTGGGCTTGAACCTTGAACACAATGCCTTATCGGTGTCATTGAGTGGCCTCGCATCTGCCCTCTCATTGTTGTCCGGTCCGCCATCAGGCTTCCGATCCCACGCAGCTGAACTTGAGTTTGGATCGGCTTCGGTCGCATTTCTGTTCATTTCATAGTCAAGTTCAATTCCACTCTGAAGGCCGGCTGAAGCTGTTTGTACCATCAAGCTACAGACATCTCAGAACCTGCACAGATCTACTCTTTTCTGCATGGATGGAGCATTCCTGGATTTATTTCAAATCGCCCCTTTATCATTTTCATGACCTTATCTGACACATGCATGGATCAAATATCCTCCACAGCAGTTACATTTCGTAGAACTTCTTCCTGTTGATCAAACCTGATTGATGGAACTCAGCTATTACATAGACAAACACCATAAAGTGGACTATAACACAGTCCAGCTGTAAGTCCTCTGGCACAACCAGGTTAACAACTCATCATATTACAGATCGTCACTTATAAAACTTATAAGCCCCCCCCCCCACCCTTTATGATCACTATCATTGGTTCACTGATGTGTCACATGAAGAAATGAGCATCTCCCAGCCGGCAGATGCAGCCAGCCGAGAGGATTGTGGGTCCCGGGCTGATAAAAACCGAGCAACCCCCCCCACCCCTGGAGCCTCCCATCCCTCAGGCCTGGTAATGACATTCAAGGCTCCCAAGGGGGGACTTGGATCGGATTCTGTGGCCACGGTTATCGAACGCATGGGTTTTGCAAACTGCAAGGCCAAGGCCTGGCTTGTGGTCAGGAAGGGGGACATAAACAAGGATTTTCACAACACGGCTCTTTGAGTTTTTGGAATAAAATACTAAATCAGTGCCTGGTTTGATCAACAATACCAGCGTTTACCTAAAATATAGTCAGTAACCCAACAATATTAAATTGACAGTTGAGTAAATGTCAACCCTGCAACCGTTACTGCATCTCCATGGAAACATTTATTTCTTATTTCGACTGTAAAAATAAATTAAATAGAGATAAAAAACGCAATAAAAGTACTCGGCTGGAACGGGACACTAACGGCTGTCTCCTGGGTGAAAGTCCTGTATTTTTTATTCACCTGAATCCTCTGATTGTGATATTTATGATACATCAAGATGAAAACCTAATAAATGCTGAAATATGTATTTGTTTTGGTGACTGTCAGGTTCATGGGAGGTGCTGTTCTATTGGTTTGCATTACATATGTACGAGTGTATTGAATAAACTGCCAGTTTTGAGGCAGAACCTCAGAGATGGGACACGTTGAGGTCTCGTTTCCAGGTTTTAATGTGGAGGAGTGAAATGTTCTCTACACCAACGAGCTGAAACCTACACGAGGGTGTGATTGAGTGCTTAGCATTAGAGATTGGACTGTTTTCAATAACAGGACGATAATGAGATTTTTTTTTGAAGGGAGGGAGGTTGTCCAGCAACCCCCTCCCCCCCCCCCTCACACCGGCCCCACCGGAGCTCGTAACCCCAAGCCCCTCAGGGGTCACGACAGAGGCAGAGGTGAGGAGGATGGATGCGGGGATGAGGGAGGGCGGTACCAACTCACTCTCCCAGCTCGATGGAGGCTTTTGTTCCCGGCGACCAGAGCACTTGAAGTTCACAGATTTCAGTTTAAATAAAAAAGAAAAAAAGTATAAACATTAATGTGCTCCTCTCGACTCTCAGACATCAAGATCCAAAACAGCGTTGAAGCTTTAAGAGTTTTAATGATTTCACTGCAGAAAAAAGCATCAGAGCTATGTTTGATGAGTGACTTCTTCCTCTATGATATGTTATCAGAGGGAGGGAGAGTTTAAACAGTGAATGTGCAGCTGAAGGCTGGGAGGGCATGAAGCCTCGGGGCTTCTCCTTTGTCTTTTAAACTCTCCTCAGTGGCAGACGGACACTTCTCTCAGCTGTAGGAGGTCTTTGTTTAAGCCATGGTCATTCCCTGGGTGTCAAGTTCAAAGTCTAAATACTGAGTGTTTCTGAGAAATCTGAGGCTACTCAGTGTGGTCAAAATAACTCTAAAAAGTCATTTCTTTATTCAACAACTAAAGTAAGTTGGCTTTCCAACATTAGTTTTTTATATTTTTGCTGATACAATTCTGATTCTACTTCTGTTGTTGTTTTTTTTTAGAAATAAAAAACTCACTTTTCATCGTTTTTAACAAAAGAAGCCAAAATGTTGCACATTTTTGATTGAAATCAGGAATACCGGATCAAACAGGAAGCATGATTATGAATCTGACAACTTCCTGTTTGTGATAGTTTTTTTTTCTGTTTTTGGACACATTTCAGAATTAATTAATTTGCTCTGAACCTTAAATTTCAATATCCTGAATATAAAATCACTGATATGGAGAGTGATACTCAGAGTGATACCAGTTATCTCAGTTTCCTGATCTATTGACAACCTATATGCATTAACTGATTCCCCCCTCCCTCTGGGTTCACGGGCCCAGGATGTCCCATCTGCATTAGGGGGTTGGTTCTAACAGTGTGCAGATTTAAAAAAAAAACGTGGCCCAAAACAAAATAAAACAGGTGGATCAATATCCAATAATGTGTGAGGTGATGGAGAGGAGGAGCAGGTTTAATCAGGGAGGTTTCAGATAGCAGAGGGGGAGCAGTAACTCTGATTAAATCTCATTAAAACAAAAAGCCTGCTGCTGCTTCCTGGAAGAACTCTGATGTAGTGGGACAATAACAACCACAGCTGAACACAGTAGGAGCAACTTATCAATAAGTATGATCGATATGGGAGTCACCTGACCCAGCAGGACATGTACTACTACTAGTGACCAGCTGGTTTTATGTGTAAGTATTCATCCTCACTTCTTAAAAACTTCTTAACAATATGGGCCAATGTACGGTTTTAACATGAGAGAAATGTGGGGATGTCGTCACTTCTTACAGTGTGGACAGATAGCTGACCTTTACGTTGCTACCTGGGTGGAAATATGAACGACATGAGGAGGTCACACACCTACTGGGAGTACAAGAAGTTCAATAGTCTAATAAAGAAAGCTGGTGTTAACACCTCGTACAGTGGGGTCAGCGTTGGATCCGGCCCTCTACAGGAAGTCCCATCAGCCTCACCACCACAACTTTACACGATACAAATCCTGTTAGCCTAAAGTCTCCCCGGATTGAGATGTTGCCCACCACAGGCCCCCTTTGTGTCCCTGCAGCGGATTAAACCGAGGGGTGTCTCCGCTGGGCCGGTCCATCCTGTGAACCTGGGGGGGAGGGCTTTCGGGGACACGGTCACGGCAGCTGGAGGGGGATTAGCTTCCATCCATATTTTTAATAAGGACTCAATCTGAGGCAGAGCGGGGGCAGTGTTATGGAGATGAGGGTGTGAAGGTCAGCTCACTGAAGGAGGGGGGCTATTGTGTCTGTGCACCTCCTCACAGACTGCTCCGCTGACCGGGACCCCCCCCTCCCAAAGGTCAGAGGTCACCCACTCTCACCCCATACTCTGGTCTGACCTAAAGAGCCTCCTCTACCGCCTGCACTTCTCCACTTCTCACGCAAATCTAATATCAAACCTTCTTTTTCTAAGTTTCTGGGAAACTTTTGTGAATTATTCTGCCTGAAAAACAACTGGAAACTTTAATTATGACTGAAATGAATTCTTAAAAACACATAAAAAAAGACACCCTGATGCAAACAACCTGGAGCTTTCTCTACATTTCAGTCTTCCTCAGCTGGATGGAGTTTACTTTGACGAAATTGACTTTTTTAAAAAAAAATTTCATTATAACTCCCAAATAAATTTCCCAGCATCCCTCTGATGACACTGTTTTAGTGGGAAGAAAGTGACACAATGAAGGTCCAGAAGTTCAATATGTTCCAATATAACAGCTTTAAATGAACTATGAGATGTGTATATATATATATATATATATATATATATATATATATATATATACACATCCATATAGATATATATCGACAAAAGCTTCCAGTCGTCTGAACAGAGTAGAAACGCATCACTCAGTCGTTATTGATAATAACTGATAGAACAGAAGCACGTTTCTCCAATTCACAGCGATGTTCAGAATTCAGGGCTGATCTATAATGATATATAAATATAATATAATGCTGTTGGAGCAAAGATCTGGTTAAACGTATGATTCTTCAACGAGGAAGCTGGTGTGAGGATGATTTCAGTATCTAAGATTTGACCACCAGTTTACTGAAAGTCAAATCCATCCTCTGATCTCTCAAAGTCCTGATATTTGTCATCCAACAGCCACTCGACTCCATTTAAAACTCTACTTACTCAAACAGCAGAGAGTTATTTAAAACTCTACTTACTCAAACAGCAGAGAGTTGCCAGGCAGGTGAGAAACAGTCTTGGTTCCATTTTTTTTTGGTTTTCTTCACTCCAATCTTTAAAAAAAAAGTAATCCAAATGGAAAGGTGTATCCTCCTATCTTCTTTGGTGATAAAGCTATAAAGAAATGTGTTTTTTTAAGAAAGCATTGCTACTGTTTGGGTTCTCCGGTCCAGCGTTTTGGCCCCACGGAGAAAGAAGAAGCTGCTGGTCACGTTCAAAGCTGCTGTGAGAATCGAGAGGACGAGCCTTCAGCCCGGACGCAGCTCATTAGTCATTCAGCCTCATTGTTGTCAGTGAAAGGACACTGATACAGCAGCTTTCACCGGCCGCTCCAGGTTGGTCTGCTGCCGACCAATGGAGTCGCCCCCACGCTGACGGCTCGGCCTGGGAGGCATGATTGATATTCATTTACTCCCCCTACGACCGGCTGGCCGGAGCCGGACATTCAGACCATTATCTAACAGTCGAGGCAGCCTCTGATAGAGTCACAACACCAATCAGCACATTTCACAAACTGCTCTGAGACTGAGATGCATCATCCATTCCATTATCTGACAACGCTTAATCCAGTTCAGGGGTCTGGGTTCACCTGGACCGGTGTCCAGTCCTTCACAGGGCCGACACACAGAGAACCAGTCACGCTCACACCTGCAGGGGATTCAGAGTCCGGAGAACCCGGAGAGAACATGCAAACTCCACTCAGGAGACGGACCCGAACCTGAACCCGGACCCCCCATCGGGCCCTCCAGGGGCCGTCGCATCGATATGAAGTGAAAGATGGAGACTTTGTATAACAGCCTCCTTAAATGTCACGTACACAGAAATAAAAAGGACATTCAAGTAGATATGGCAGCACAGCGGCAGCCACATGTCTGTGCACGTTACCATGGCAACCATAGAGAGACGGACGAAATGAGTGACATTTAACAACTAAATGCTATTGTTGACATTGTCAGATGAGTGCAAAATAAAAGCAGTGGAATTAGTAAGTTAGCTAAGAACAGTTTCTACTTTTCGTCAGTTTTATTCTCAACATTTTGACTCCCTGATCCGAATACTCTTCCATGAACCAAAGGCTTCGCTTTGTTTTTGGGATTCCCTTCAAAAAGTGAAGCTCGGGAGGACTGATACCAGCCGTCTGTGACACAACTTCAAACTTTTTTAATGTTGTCTTTATGTTGATTTTAAAGGCTAGCCTGTTGCACTTGTAGTGTTAGCATGTTGCTATGTGTGAATGTTAGCATGTTGCTATGGGTGAATGTTAGCATGTTGCTATGGGCTCACAGGCCGGATGTTGGAGTAACAGTTATTGGGATCAGGTAGTCTCACCGGTGACGCCAAAGCCCCGTTCTCACCTCTCCCTCCTCTCAAACCCACAGACGGTTGGAAACTGGAAAAAAAAGAAAGATTGGAAAAAAGCATCAAATTAAACTAACATGTAAAAAACTTACCGTCGCTGTTCCAAAATAGAAATTTCTTCTTAAGAATAGTTGGTCAACGAAGCTCAGTGAGATTAGAAGATCAATTTCACTCTTGTGTTTCATATTTATTTAATTATTACAGTATGTTTGCATACAAATGATGATTTTGAAAGGAGTATTTCAAATCAAAGAACAGTGATTCCCAAAATCAGGCCCAGATTCATATTCCTTACTTCTTTTAGCTGACCATTCAACACTAACACATTAGCAGATAGAAAAAATACAATTTTCAATAATAATAATTAAAAAAATCACAGGAAGCACATTCATCAAGAACACTGCATTTATTCATGTCATCATAAGGATGTTTCAGTTTGGGTCGGTCGCTGTGCATCTAAAGGGTCAGGGACTTCATGGTCCTGGTCTCCCAGTGGGCGGAGTCCCAGGCCAGGAACCAGCCGGTGAACGTGGGTGGCTCATGGCCTTGTTTCACCACCACCACCGCCGTCTGCTTGTCCCGGCCGCTCGGGTCACTTTCTATGTACCGGCGGGCTGCAGACAGAGACGGACACCGTGTTAGTAGTGACCTCGTGTGGCAGTGAGAGGTAACTGCATGATGGAATTCAATGCAAAAATCCCCAAAAGGCTCACCGGATTTGACGGATGCGATCCTCTCCACCTCGTTGGCGTCCTTTCCGATCCACACGAACACCTGGAACACAAGAGCGAGGCGTTGAGCGGCTGTGTACAGAGTTGGTCCGGGTTAGAGGTTAAAGGTTAGGGGTTAGGGTTGTGTACCTGGTCCCAGACGTCCAGCAGCATCACATCATCTTCAGCCAGGTCGTCCTGTGTGAACTCACCTGGGACCTCCTCCACCTGCACACACCACATTACAATAAACGCCATATTTCATCTTTACCTGGGATTTACGGCAGGTTTGAGGTCAAACACTTACTATGAACCTGCCGGTCTTGTTGGAACATCCAAACAGACGCGGCGGGTGAGTGATGGTCTCACGTTCCAGTCTTTCGGAGGTCTGGTACTCCGTCTTCCCCCCTAAAGCTGCCCAGAAGTCGTCTGCACCACAAGGAGAAACAGTGGAAGCTTTAGTAACAACTGCAATGACAAATCTCTCATGACTCTCAGGAAAAGGGTTTATTTTCTTCTGTATGAAAAAACAGATTATTATTCCTTGTTGGTTAAAGTTTCCTAGTTTGTATATGTGAATATGTGGTAAGAAATGATAGATCAGAGGGCAGCAGCACAGGTTTGGACTGCCTGAATGTCTTGAGACACTTTCTAAAAAAAAAAGGAGCTAGAGGACCCCCTGGTGGCTAAAGCTGAGAACAACATCTGGCCGGCCTGTTTAAAACCCTTTTGTTGTGAACATATTTTGTTATTTTGTGTGTTTTTAATAAGATGAGGGTTTCTGGGGTATATCATTCAGCCATTAAGATGTAAAAATATGCAATTTATTATCCATAGCTCAGCTGTTGTTTGTAGGAATATTTCCCTTTTAGGATTCACGGTAATTTCCAATAATTGTAATAATTCTTAATCTGCTCTCTTTTTCTGTGTGTGCTTACCGTAGCACATATTCTTTGCATACTTTTTGACAGAATCTTTTTTTTTTTTAAACATTGAAGGTTTGTCTATGTGGTGTAAAGTCTTTTTAAATAAACAGCCCCGTCATGCTCCAGTAATCAAAGTGCACAGAGCAGAGACGAGTCCAGCTGGTTGACACGTCCTTGTTTAATCATGACTTCCTGCTACAGGAGCTCAGCCATGAAGAACCAGCCCTGAGCCGACACGTTCATCGTTACCAGTAGAACTGGCTGTAGGTCACAGCCGTCACTCACATCATCATGTTTGTTTTAGCTTTCCTCCACCCTCAGCTGTTTGTGTTATTGATAGATTGACAACTAGGCGTGCGGAACAATATTAATATTATAAATGTCACGTCAACTGGATTATTCTGGAAAAGATTAAAGTGTCATTATCCCAATAATTATCAATATATACTGGTATCACTTTTCTTTTTGTTAAGAAACAAATAGTTTTATTGCATCACAGGTTTTTAAGCGATCATCCAAAAAACAATCGAATAATTTTCAATAATTTTACATATTAGGGTTGAAGGAAATATCTGTAAGCTTAATAGAAAAGGTATTTTTTTATAGAGAGCTTTTTCAAGTCGCTTATGACGATATTTACGATAATCCTGATAATATATCGTGATCCACAATAAAATCTCTATAACAGAAATCTAATTTTAAAGCATGTAAATCAAATATGGGTTAAAAACCTGGTTCATTTCCTTCCGTGATGCGTTTGCTGTCACAGTTCAGCTCCTTGCTCATGAAGTCGGCTCCTTTTTCCTCCTCTTCACTGGCCCCTTTGCCGGTCCACAGGTAGGCCCGGCCGTTGGCCGTCTTCAGCAGGAAGGCGTCGTTAGAGTTCAGACGGGAGGCGGTGACATCGACCTGAAACACACGTTTCACCCAAAGTTAACGGAATCCCCTTCTATAGATGATCTACTGCCGTGAAGCAGGAAACGAACCGCTCACCTCAGCGATCCTGGTGATGGTACCCAGGTTACGTCGAACCTGGAAGAGTCGGGTTGATGATGGCGGGGTCTGGCCCCCGAGACGGGACGTACCATTCTTATAGATGATGAGGGGTTTGGATTTGAAGAGACTCAGCATATGTGGGGGTTCTTTACCCTGAGACACTCTGACCTGGTGACACACACACACACACACACACACACACACACACACACACACACACACACACACACACACACACGTATATATCCGGAACTATCTGAAGGTTGTGATGGAATAGCTAAGTTAGCGAGCTAGCATGCTAAGCTAACGGCTGCGTTGATGACATCATGACAAACCAATGACAAACTGAGATCCCCTTGACTTGTAAAATTATCTTTTCAAATCGACACACAAAATTATATCAAAAAATATTTGCAAAGAACATAATTTTTTTCGATTGGGAAACCCCAAAAAGGGGCGGGGCTTAGCCTCTATAGTTAACTGGATTAGTACTTAATTGGTCTTAACGAGGAAGAGACAGACTTTGAGCAATGTTTTGGTGTCGTACCTGAACCGCGCAGCCTCCCAGCGAACGATCCAGTTCCACAGTCAGGAAGGCGGAGGCCGTGAGCTCGTCCAATGAGCAGCCGGCTCCTTGCCTGCAGGCCAGAGGGGCTCAACTCATGAACATATGGCTCAAGTGTGTGATGTGAGAGTTGAGAACCATCAACCGTGCAGCCTCGGCTGGTCATGTGATCAACATGAATTAGAGAGCGTACAAGGGGAGTGGTGTGTAAAACCAGCTGGGAGGCTGAACGTACCAGGTGTAGATGATATGCCTCCTCCCGTACGTGTACAGGACGATGTAGCAGTCGCCGCCGTAGAACTGACCGTAGCCTTTCGGGTCCACAGGAACTCTGCCGATGCTTTCCACCCTCCAGATCTGAACGATGGGAGAGAACGGTTAGAGGGTTCAATAGAAAAGTTGTTATTCTCAGAAACAAACTCTGTCAATTTAAATTTATTTCCTTTACTTTCAATTGTTTGCAAAATGTAATCCTGTACCCAGTTATAATATCTGTTTAATATTCGTGTTCCTGTTTGTTTGTTTTCAGACACAATCCTCTGTTTATTGCTATTTAAATGCATCAGTCATCACTTTTAACCAGTGATCATGTGACCCAATCAGCCAGGTGAACTTAATTCATGCATAACATTAAATGTTTGGTTCTTTAAAAGACATTTTTGTGGGCGATTCTGTATAAATCTTTGCTCAATAAAGAAGCAATTGGTTTTGCATTTTATAAAGAGATGCAAACTATGATGAGGGGCCTTGACTTTAATAGCGACTCCTTTTAAACGCATTCTCTGTACCCTGAAGAGACCGGAGCCACTCCTACACCAGAACAGTTTCACATGTTGAACCAGATTCAGTCACCTGCGTGTCTCCGCTGCCATCGTCCACCATGTTGTACTGGGCTGCCATGTGGTGGGACTCGTGCAGCTTGGAGGCATCGAACTCCTCCTGCTGGATCTTCGCAATCCTCTCCGTGACGAAGACCTTCCCCAAGCCCTCGCTCTGGTCCCGGTCCTTCCAGCCCTGGAAGAACTGCTTGAACATGGGAGTCTCTCCGCCCTCTGGCAGCACCTGGATCTGCAGGAGGAAACAGTACTTCTGCTTACTTTTAAGGCTCTTAAAAAAAAAACAAATAACACCAAAACAAATGATCTGAATGAAACCTGTGTGTTTGCAGGGTAGCCCATCTGTTTGATGAAACCCTCGGCTGTTTTCATGGCTTCCTTTCTTTCACCGGGGTTGGCGTTACGCCCTGTTGAAGACATGAGATCGATGTTGATATACGAAACCCATAAATCCTGATGAACGCTCACAAAGACGTTAAACCATTGGACTCGACCTTTCCACACAAATATCATCTGGTTTGCGCCGTGGTCCAGGACGAAGCATTCGTCTGAGAGCAGGTCAGCCTGGAGGAAAGGGTTCTCCTCCCTCACCACAGTGACTTTCATGGACCCCGAGGCATCAGATACCTGGTGACACACAAATATACTGTTATGAAGAGAACTATGATGATGAGGGGAAGCCCCGCCCCCTTCTGGTGTCCCTATGGAACTTTATTTTGGAAAAATGATGTTCCAGAAAGTGTTGTCCTGTTTCTGTTTTAATTTAGATGTTTAGTCATGAATGATTTGAATTAAATCACTGGTATCTGTGTGTTTACTGTACCATGTATAGTTTAGCCATCTTCCTGTTGGACACGTCTGCCTTTTGGTCATCATCATCATCTCCCTCCGATAGTTCTGGCTTCACTCCAAGGACCTGAAAAAAGGATTGTTACAAGTTAGAGACGTAAGCGTTTTTTTTTTTTACTGCTTCCTGATATCAGTTCCATTATCCAGCAAGACACATCTGCTGGTTTACCACAGCTGGAACCCAACATACGCTGCATCAGATCCGATTCTGGGAAAACTCTACTTACAAACCAGAACTTCCTCCTGTATATTCAGTCTAACAAGGTCAACCGCAATTTAACAGCATTTCCATCAGCAGGAAATGACAGAATAATGAAGTTTAACAAAGACTTTCTGTAAACACTTGGGGCGATCATAGAAAATGGATGGAAAATATCCAGTTAGGAGGCAAGCAGAAGGAAAGACCGGAGCATTTCGGAAGTTTACACCCAATAATAAGGTGTGTGCACACCAAAT
This sequence comes from Eutrigla gurnardus, assembly GCF_963514095.1. Lineage (NCBI taxonomy): Eukaryota > Metazoa > Chordata > Actinopteri > Perciformes > Triglidae > Eutrigla > Eutrigla gurnardus. Next base: position 21,619,694 of record NC_139928.1, on the reverse strand, counting down.
GCAAAGCAATTTTTTGTGTGCTTCTCATGATGACACATGGTAATATCAACCCAATGCATTTCTGCATGGTTTGATCTGGAATCTGTTTATTTTGCTTTAACCTTGTGATTTAATTTACTGCACACTTTAACATTCTAGACTTGCATATGGTTGGTTTCATGGTTTCAAATAGTTTGTTTGAGTTACCATGCTGCATGCTGCTTGGGGGGGCGGTTCCTTCCTGGTGGGGCCAAAGGCGGGGCTGACGGCAGAGGACACTTAAAATCCAGAAGCCAGATCGTTGGACCGGACCATGTGCTGCTATGGAGGGGGTTTAGTTGATGTTAGGCCTAGCTGTTAGTTTTTTGGTGTATAGTTTTGCTGTGTCCTTGTTGCCTCATTCTTCGCTGCCGTATTTATGCCTAGATGACGTTATTTTAAGTACTGATGGAGCTGCTACAATGTTAGCATGGATTAGCTCCGATCGGTCCGAACTACATTCAGAAAATGATTTGTTTATCATCTTGTAGAGGGACCTGACAAATCAGTTAATTGCAATTAAATCACAACAGAATGAGTTAGTTTTGGGCTCGTACCGCTGTAGTAAACCAGCTGATGTGTCTCTTGCTGATATTCACTGAGCACCTCTGGGTGAACTCAGACAGGATATCAGGCGTATCTGGAACTTCACAACACGCACAAAGAAGCAGACATATCGTGAAGACTCACTTCGGTTAACTCGGACGGCTCACTTCCTTCTTCCACAACCACCAGTTCGGCGCGAGCGTTTCTTTCGTTGTCACGGATACCCCGGGCCACTTGCGCCGCCTTCAGCCGCTCAAACTTGTTGCACTTGGACCCGCACCACTGATAGATCTTCTACAGGTTGTTTGAACACACAGACAGAATGTCAACATTGCAAACCGCGTCCACAGACCATCCGGTTTTAGAAATAACACACGCCGTGTCCTCACAGGTCCGAGGTCCACGATGAAGCAGTCTCCGCTGTTGAAGCTGGTCCAGGCCAGGGGGACCTGGGTGGCCCTGACGAACCTCCGGCCCTTTATGTGGAGGAGTCTCTGTGCTGAAAGGTCATTGGTGACCACATGGTGGAAACCTGAGGCCACGCCTCCCGTCTGAGGAACCAGAGAAACACAGTCAACCTTCTCCCATCCGTCTGTTTACTTTCATTACTCATCGCTGTCGGCAGCCAAGAAACACTGCAAACAGGCGGTTAAGTCATGATGGTCCAGTTAAAACACCTTTTTGTTTTAGGAATCCTAATGTCAACATTTGTTTTCGTTTTGAGCTCATGCTAACTAATATATTTGACATATACAAGCCTTTAAATGTATAATTCAGATTGATAAGGTGTTAGTATTCTCTGACCAGTAACGACTACGATCCATACTTGGTAAGTGATTCCTTCCTTGAAGTAGCCGGTGAAGGTCGTCGACTCGACCCCTTGCAGTTCTCGGTACTGGACCGGCTTCCCGCCCAGGTGGTCGTCCAGATGCACGGTGAAGATGACGGCGGCGGTGCTCTCATCCTGGCTACACTCCTTACCTTCAGAGAACAAGCGCAGCTTTCAAATAAAAGGGGCAATGCAACATTATGTGACAATCTCTGCTCTTCTGGTGGTCATTTGTTGATGTATTCTCTCTACTGGCCACCAGGGGGCGACTCCTCTGGTTGCAAAAAGAAGTCTGATTGCATGGAAGTCAATGAGGAAATGACCCTACTCTCACTAGATGGATTATCTCAGTCAACATTGTAAACATGCTCTATATTTTTGGTTTAATTGACAAAATGAAGAGTCAGAAGGAAGATGTTCCAGGAGATAACATATGTGAACCAATTATTTCGTTTTTAAGATACATGAAACATATCTGATTCCATTTTAGCTTTAATAATTGAATAATTCATTGTGTGAAAGTCATTTAATTTGTTTGATATATGAAAGGAAAGTAGTCACTACTGCTGGCTGACAGCAGCGTCTGCAGAAAGTCACTCTGCATTTAAATAAAATGCATGAAGTACTTTATCTATTTGTGGTCCAGTGTGACAGGAAAGACTGTGGTTAATGTTTCACGCTGATGCCTTCTCAGATAGATGGCAAGAGCAAGAAAACATCTGCTGTATTTGACTTTCTACTCTGAGAGGAAATTGAGAGCGTTTCACTAATGAAGGCAGTCAGAACGTTCACTGATTAAACCTGGAATCCAAAATATTATACGTCATGATGCTGTACTGAAGAAGACTTGGAACTAGAGATTGAGACCATAAACTCATGTTTACAATGATTCCTGAGATATTAGATCAAGAGAGAAGTAATGGGCCATTTTGTCATAGACTTCCATTATTGCAATCAGAGTCGTCGCCCCCTGATGGCCAGTAGAGAGAATGCAAGTTCAAGACACTTCAGCTTTGCCTTCACTTTTCTGAGTTCTCTTGAGTTTCAACAGTTTGGTTGAATATCACATATTCCTGCCCTGCTGTTAGTTAGTAGATTACTTTTTTATAATAATATACTAATGACTGGGCTGGATTGGACCCCTTTGGAAGGGTCTGATTGGACCCCTTTGGAAGGGTCTGATTGGACCCCTTTGGAAGGGCTGGATTGGCTCTTGTAAGTTTTGGGGTTGATTCAAAACAGCACATGACACGTTGAACCATATTCAAGTCATGAAACGCAGATTTCTTTTAATAAATATTTTAAGATATGTCAATATTAACACAATCATTGATGCCTTTCACAGTACAGTTATTTAGTTTACAGCTCAACAAACCTCTTTAATTCTTGTTGAATTATGAAATGTGAGTTTGACTCGAGTATGATGGGATGTGTTCCTATGATGTCATGTTGAACACTAACTGATCCTTGAATGGCTGAGGATAATACATCTACTGCTTCCTGTGGTGTGGAAGAGGTTCCTTTAGCGTCTCATGTGACGTATATCTCTGAACCCTCAGGACTGTTTCCACACCGTTTCCCTCCCATGACTTCCTCATGACTCTGACTGTTATTACAATCAAAACCACTGATTTCCTTTCATTTGAGTGAGAGAGAAAGAAACAAACTGTCTGTAATCACTTCTCTAGTCTTCTATGTAGTCTTCTATGTAGTCCTCTATGCAGTCCTCTATGTAGTCCTCTATGTAGTCCTCCATATAGTCTTCTATGGAGTCCTCCATATAGTCTTCTATATAGTCCTATGTAGTCCTCCATATAGTCCTCTATGTAGTCCTCTATGTAGTCCTCCATATAGTCTTCTATGTAGTCCTCTATGTAGTCCTCTATGTAGTCTTCTATATAGTCTTCTATATAGTCCTCTATAGTCTTCTATGTAGTCCTCTATGTAGTCCTCCATATAGTCTTCTATGTAGTCCTCTATGTAGTCCTCCATATAGTCTTCTATGTAGTCCTCTATGTAGTCTTCTATGTAGTCCTCTATATAGTCTTCTATGTAGTCCTCTATGTAGTCCTCCATATAGTCTTCTATGTAGTCCTCCATATAGTCTTCTATATAGTCCTCTATGTAGTCCTCTATGTAGTCCTCCATATAGTCTTCTATGTAGTCCTCTATGTAGTCCTCCATATAGTCTTCTATGTAGTCCTCTATGTAGTACTAAGTACTCCTCTATGTAGTCCTCCATATAGTCTTCTATGTAGTCCTCTACATAGTCCCCTATGTAGTCCTCTATGTAGTCTTCTATGTAGTCCTCTATGTAGTCTTCTATATAGTCCTCTATAGTCTTCTATGTAGTCTTCTATAGATTCCTCTACAAAGTCCGCTATAGAGTTCTGTACATCCTCCTCTAGAGTCTTCATCGTGGTCTAACTCCCTGGATCGAGTGCTTTCTAGAGGATCTGAGCAGGTCCAGGTCTCACTCACCCAGCCAGAAGTGCAGGTGGTAGAAGAAGACGTCCCTCTGTTTGGCAGTGGAGAGGATCACGTACGCGTCTCCGGTGTAGAAGTTCCCATGCAGGCTCTCCGGGACCAGGACCAGCTCCATGTTCTCGATCCTCCATATCTGCAGACCGGTTTCCTTGCCGGCGTTGGAGAAGGCTTCGTGGTGGAGCACCATGTCTGCTGAGAGGATGAAGGAGGGACGGCCAAGAACACACTGCTGCTCTGTTCCTGAGCACTGACGGACGGAGCGTGTAGCAGCACTACTTCTGTATTACTTCCTCCATAGCTCTTAGACACACTTAGACACACACACACACTTAGACACACACACACACACTTAGACACACACCGTACACACACACACACACACACACACACACTTAAACACACACCGTACACACACACACACACACACACACACACACTGGGCGTGTCCACATCTTGCAAACATCAGCATTTTAAATACACTTACATGAATTGAGCCTTTCAGTAAACATGGTGACGGATGATGATTATTATTTCATTATATATTATATATATAGAAAGGTGAAATGAATTGATGTATTTTCACAATATATTGAATTAAACATAATTAACAAATTGCATAGAAAAGAAGGGGGGGGCTGGTTGTTGATGTGAGTGGAATTTACTGTCTCTGCACTTTGAGATCATTAATGGTGAGTGGCATTACCCAAACTGACCTCAGGGCAGTTTAACCCTCTGAAGGCTCTGCCTCAAAGCTACTGGCATCATATCAAACTATAGAATGATAACAACCAGGAAGAGTGAGGAGTAGGGTTAGAGAGTAGGGATGTCTGCGTAGTTTCAAAAAAACATTTTGTTTGGATATTTGTGCCGGGGCCCCATAACAAACATTAAATTGCATAAAGTGGGTCTGACTGGAAAGCCGGGACTCTTGTGGATCCAAATGAGCCCAATTTCATTCATGTTTGATGATGTTAGTCTCCATAGTGGTCATTTCAGTGTAGTGAGACCATTTCTGAAACCTGACCGTCACTGTATAAGATGACCTGTTGTGACCCCGAGGATAATCACAGCCTGAAAAAAAAAAAAACATTCAGAGGATTCACTCGATATATTATAACAATACAGACCGAGCAGTTTCCAGAACAGCAGTCAATCAGCAGGTAAGCCCCGCCCCCTAAATCATCCCCTGCTTCCTGGTCTGGTGGACTCTAAATGGACCATAATGTACTAAATGAACATCATGCTGGATTGAAGAAGACTTTGGATTGAGACCATAAACTCATGTTTACAATGTTTACTGAGATAATACATCAAGAGAGAAGTAGGACCATTTTCTCATAGACTTCTATACAACCAGAGAGGAGTCGCCCCCTGGTGGCCAGCAGAGAGAAGTAGGACCATTTTCTCATAGACTTCTATACAACCAGAGAGGAGTCGCCCCCTGGTGGCCAGCAGAGAGAAGTAGGACCATTTTCTCATAGACTTCTATACAACCAGAGAGGAGTCGCCCCCTGGTGGCCAGCAGAGAGAAGTAGGACCATTTTCTCATAGACTTCTATACAACCAGAGAGGAGTCGCCCCCTGGTGGCCAGCAGAGAGAACTAGGACCATTTTCTCCTAGACTTCTATACAACCAGAGGAGTCGCCCCCTGGTGGCCAGCAGAGAGAAGTAGGACCATTTTCTCATAGACTTCTATACAACCAGAGAGGAGTCGCCCCCTGGTGGCCAGCAGAGAGAAGTAGATATAGACTTCTATACACTTTTTAGATCGAGAGGTTGCCGCCTGCTATCAATACTTAAAATAAACTTAAAAACTACAAAACACATAAAATCCTGTTTTAAAACTTTATTCATGCTCCTAAAACAAAAAACCAAACAGTCACTATGATTAATGACCAACACATTTCCTAAAATGACATTAGAGGTAGACTAAATTAGGGAACAATCTAAAACGGAAATGTCAACCGGGACAACGGGTGTTTTAAGTCCTGCTTAGTACAAATATTACAGTCTAGCTTCCCAACCATCAGTGTGTGAGAAAATAATGTACAAACAACAATTTCTACTTATTTAAAGGATAGTGATGTAAGTCATGCAAAACTCTGGAATATTCTCTTCAAATTGAAAATAGGTTTGATACACAATGACATGATTTTTTGGTCAAATATGAAAAAATACACGTTTTGTTAAGAAAATAAATTAGGTGAAATGTTGGACAAAATGTTATTTTCATGTAAGATAGAAAACGGTTAGTTCTAGGAGGAGACCAGCAGGTAAAAGGGTGTGGAGTGAACAGTATCTATATGTGCAAATCAACATGTACAGTCATTATGAGCATCACAGAATGCCCCAAAATGTAAGATAGGGCAGGATCAGCAGGATAGGAGGGCAGAATGTAACGCTCTATTCAAGAAATGTTAGAAAGTTGGAATTTCTGACGATATGGTGGCAAAAAAACTTGCAATTCTTCTACTACTAATAATAATCTAAAAAAAAATGGCCCTTGATTTTCTGACCAAAAGCCTTCAGTGGTCTGCTGTTATTTCTAACGTGTGGAATACAACCAAAACTCTACAATTCTATTACAAAATTTGCACTCCTTAAAAAATATTAACGATAAGACACGCCCAGTCCAGTCAATCTATTGTCAGATAATGTTCCATAACCAGTGTAGCATTACAATCACAAAGCTTCAGCCTTTCCCCTCTTTTTTAAATCAACACGTTACAATCAGGGTTGAGTGTGTGAGTTATTTTACATTATTACATTGTATTAAATTAGTTAGCTCCACCATGCTTTCATGCTACAGTTGCAGAACATGGAAAGCACCGCGTGAACTACTGGGATTTTTACATTTTTAGTGAATGCTGGCCGTTACCGTTTAATTAGCTAACGCTAATGACAAAATGCAGTTCTTAATCAAATTGTGTTGGTTCGAGGGGAGGAGGAGGTCTCGGTTGTCGAAGAAATCTACGACACCCGACTCCAGATCAGACAACAGCAAAAATTCAGTTGCGATAGCTGGACAGTCACTACGCATTTTTATAAACACAATAGAATTCAAGTTTTTTCTACTGAAATGTCAAGAATTGGACCAGAGGAAGACGAAGAGGAACAGCGTCGGTGTTGTGAATTGTGGAATGAAAAGAAAGGAAAAGCTGGAGAGAGAAACAGCGGATGTACTTCAGCATTTGCTCGCGGTGCCTTCATGCTCCTTTCTCACTGCTTATCTGTACAGCGTATCCATCTCGACGCTGGTGAGAGGACGTGATGGCGTGAAAGTCATCCTCGTGCAAAAGGTGGTGCTAGCAGCTTAGTGATGTTAAAAGGAAATATTTCATTTTCTATCCCAACAATGGAATGCAAGCTCCTTCATTTCATTACAAAGTTGAAGACAAAAAAATAGCAATGTATAAAATATAATAATGAACACCAAACAACCAAATATTACCATAAGTCAGCCGATTTCAAAGCAGATTAATTACCTCGTCATATTGTTGATAAGCTTAACACACTGTGACAGAGTAACATGCTTCAGAGATCTGGGGACTTGCTGATAAAGTCTAAATGTTCTTATAAAGTGCATCGTAGTTTGGTAGGTCGTCAAATACCTCTAGAAAGTTATCAAATCTACATTTATTATTTTAACAAATCCCCCCTTTTTTTGTTTCCTCCTCTTGCACGATCGTTGTTACGATGAGAAGATGCCACTTCAATAATGTTGGAAGTCAAATTTAAGACAATTATTCTGATTAAAAAAATCTTTCAATTATCGTCTTCACTTCATCAGAGGTTCTCTACTCTGTTTTGACGAAGAGGCATGGAGTTATCAAACGCCGTGCTGTCTGAAACACGTCCAGAAATTTGGTGTATTTTGCAAAATAAAAAGAGATTTGTAGGGAATAATTCATATTCCTCAAATAAAACGTATGAGCATTGCCACCTGAGCTAAGGTATTGTTGTTGAACAGATCTCAAACAGAACCAAGCCCTTTTTTTGATGAAGTAAATACAAATTTAAACAGCGAGAGAAACATCATTTGCTATCTAAATCCACACAGTAATGCTGGTCACAGTCTGTTAGCTGAAGATAAGAGGCCAACATGTATCAGCGTCTGCTGCTTTCAGCGTCCGGTGATGAGGATCAATCCCCCCTCAGTGTCACCAACACTTCATATAGACATCTCACACTTATCATGAAATACTCTGTTTTTGTAATGACGTATTGCATGTTACATAGCTATGGAGTCTTGTAATTGTGAGATAACTGTGTTAATATTACGACAGTGAGCTTCCAACATCATTTTATCATCTTATCTTAGTTTGTTTTTTTAGATACTGCAGGTGGAGGAGAAAAGGAAACACAGTTCACCATCTTACGGTGTGTTCACACCAATCGTTTTCCTCACATTACTCATGTGAGACACCAGAGAAGAGGGGGGGTTACCCACCTTCATGTTTTGGCAGAAATAACCACAATGTTTCGCCAGGAAACGCCTTCGTAACATCAGGAATCAGAGAGATGAACCCAAAATAAACTATTTTGCTGTGATTAAATTGCAATAAACATGTGAAACGGATGCTGAAATGACTCCATAATGATGGTGGTCTGTAAAGTGTCATGCTTTGTTAGGTTTGTCTGCAAGACGACAAGCAAACTACTTTTAAAATGCTTGTTTTCTGAATGGAGTCTGGTTTGATGGGTGCTAGGCTACGCTACCATTGTAGCTGCTCCCTCAACACTCCAAATAAGGTCATCTAGACATAAATACGGCTGAGGCCGTGTTGTTTGGACCACCAATAGTCTGGTCTGGTCTCTGGACTACTATGAGCTCCTATGGTGGAGGTCTGGGGGACCACAGACACAGGAGGCAACTTTAGGTTGGTGTGAACACATCATAAGGCTAGCTAGTCGAAAGGAGGGCAGTGGTGGGGCTACTCAGCAGGATGTGGGACGCTGAACGGCTTGGTCATCCCTCTGACAGACGTGGTGTTCCCTCCACAGTCCACATACTGGTACATCTCCTGAGAGACCTGCTCGGCGTGACCGAAGTAGGTGGTGGTGACGGTGACCCTGCAGAGCGGAGGGAGACGAGGTGAGGCCACAAACGAACTCGGATGGATCGAAATGTTTTAATAGAACACAACTCACTGCATCATGACGACAATGTTGTGGACCTTGATGGTTTGCAGAGTGCAGTAGTCACTGGGAGATAAGACGGAAGAAGAAGAAGATGGTTTTCCAGCTGTCTGACATTAAAGATCTAACACTTCTCAACGGAGCAGTACTTACTACATGTAGTTCATCTCATCTGCAATGATGGTGGGGACCATGTAATCGATCTGAAGACAGGAAACAAAGAGTCACTTAAAGAGTCCCGAGCCTCCCAGAGGACGGGGGACCGTGGTGGACTCGGGTCCGTACCTGCTTCATGTCCAGAGGGCTGATGGCCGTCGTGTTGCTGATGCGAGATTTGCCGATCACCGTCTTGGCGAACTGCACCTGGGCGGTGACGTTGGCCACCTCCACCGAGTAGTAGTTGTTGTTGGTGATGTTGAGTGTGTTCTGGAGGAGGAAGAGTTCATTAGTTCACTGCTTTTTATATCCACAGCTGGAGGATGGGGTTTAAATCCCTCCGATTTCACATCCTGTTTTACTGTGACAAACGTCACATTAGAGAAGATGAACTTCCCATTCACTACGACTACAAGCACACAACACAGTATTAATATCAAAAACCAGAAGGAACATTATTAGTACATCTTACAGACAGGATCACATCCGGTTTTATGTAACCCGCATTAATCACATCACCTTGTGGATGTCATATGATCACTGATCATCATTTCTTTCAAATGAACAAAGACAAGGTTTTAATGATCAAAGGTCCTGAGAGAGAGAGACAGAGAGAGAGAGAGAGAGAGACACACAGAGAGAGAGAGACAGAGAGAGAGAGAGACAGAGAGAGACAGAGAGAGAGACAGAGAGAGAGAGAGACAGAGATAGAGAGAGAGACAGAGAGAGAGAGAGACAGAGAGAGACACACAGAGAGACAGAGAGAGAGACAGAGACAGAGAGAGACAGAGACAGAGAGACAGAGAGAGAGACAGAGAGAGAGACAGAGAGAGAGACAGAGAGAGAGAGAGACAGAGAGAGAGACAGAGAGAGAGAGAGAGAAGAGATGCTAAATCCCAAAAAATTCTTAGAAGAGTAAAAATACAAAAATCTGATTTAAATGTTGAGTTGAGAAGTAGTAAGAGGAGGAAAAGGAAGATGAGGAGGAGGAGAGGAAGTAAGAGGAGGAGGTGAAGGAGTAAGAGGAGGAGGTGAAGAAGTAAGATGAAGAGCGGATGAAGTAAGAGGACGAGGAGGAGGGGGAGGAGAGGAATACGAGGAGCAGGAAGAGTAGGTGAAGAAATAAGAGGAGCAGGAAGAGGAAGAGGAGGAGAGGAAGTAAGAAGTAAGAGGAGGAGGAAGTAAGAGGAGGAGGTGAAGGAGTAAGAGGAGGAGGTGAAGAAGTAAGAGGAAGTGGTGAAAAGGTGAGAAGAGGAGGAGAGGAAGTAAGAAGTAAGAGGAGGAGGAGAGGAAGAAGAGAAAAGGAGGTGAAGAAGTAAGAGGAGCAAGAAGAGGAAAGGAGGTGAAGAAGTAAGAGGAGCAAGAAGAGGAAAGGAGGTGAAGAAGTAAGAGGAGGTGGTGAAGAGGTGAGAAGAGGAGGAGAGGAAGTAAGAGGAGGAGGAGGAGGTGAGAAGAGGAAGTAAGTGGAGGAGGAGGAGGAGGTGAGAAGAGGAACTCGATAAGTGAGATAAAATCGAGTGAATCAGGGAAACCAGTTCAACCACATGTGAGCTGCTGTTTCATCATATATGCATCAGGATATTCAGAAGTCAGATCCGGTGAGTCAGAGCTGCCGTCTTACTGCTGCACTAATATGAACTTCACTGATGAGGAGGATCCAACACTCATTCACGTTTTACAGAACTCCAACAACATCCGCCGTCTTTGATCGGACCGACGCTGAAGCTCACCGTGATGTTGAGATAGACGCTGCGTTTCTCCTGGTCGTAGCTGACGAAGACGGACTTCACGCCGTCGTAGGACACGTCGATGGAGCGCGGGAAGAGGAAGAAGACAGCCAGACTGGACAGCAGCAGGCAGACGGCCACCGACACGGACACGTACAGCTTCCTGAGGAGGACACGAGACGACCACGTGACTCCTTCAACTCAACCAGATGTCACAGTATGTCCAGACAACTTTGGATCTAATGTGATTAATGTTGTGATATGAGGAAGAGGCGGGACCGAGCGAACATATAGAGAACGGACTTCATTTAGACTTGATCATGTTTTCTTTTCATCTTGGTATAAATGTGAATAACTCAAGTTGGGATTTGGACTCTCCATAATAAACATTGGAGCTCCATAATGTGGCATAGTATAAAAAGTGTAGAATGATACTTGGCTATACAGAAAAATATAAAACTGTAATTGCCAAGAACTTCAACCATCAGTGTCTTCTTGTTGTTCCCTATGTATTGAAAAGAAATCGTCCAAAGCAGACTAGATGAGGAGTTTTAGCCTCCTGGCTTTCATCTCATGTATTTACATCCATTGTCCCATTTAAAATAAATAAAAGAAAGTCCTGAGAGGACAAACAGAGCACTCACGTCCGTCTGGGTCGCAGCCTTTGGTCACTGTATGGAATCAATGCCACAAGTTGATTTTCTTGTCCTGAAACACACGAAACAATAGTGAGTCAGCTTCTTTTGGACTTTTGGTTGACTTTAGGATTATCTCCGGATAGTGTAAAACCGTACGACTATGGAGCCGTTACCTCTGGGGATCCTCCCGGTGCCCTGACACGTGGGACACGTCACGCTGTCCCGGCCCGTGAACTCCACGTAAGGAAACTGGGACACGTCTCCATTCTTCCCGTCCTCCGTCTGCCCGTCCTCCAGCGGCGAGGTCAGACTGTCCTGGGCGTCGTCGTGGGCCGTCTGCTTAGCGAGGTGGGAAAAAGACTTCCCCATGGTCACACCTGGAAAACACAGCAGACGTCTGTGAATAATACCTGCCGGGTCCTGCAGAGTCCAAATGATTGGATTGACGGCCAGGGACCAATGAGTAAACAGTAAAAAAGACAATCGGCTCCTTAAATAAGAATTTAAATGGTTTTCTCTTATTGTAAACTACATTCTTCTATTATTGTTGACCCTTTCCTTCACAGAGGGATTAAATAAGGTGGTTTTGTTGGCAGGTCAAAGCTTTAACAGTTAATAGAAATAAATAGAAATAAGCCTCATCAACTCATTAATCACAACAAAGCCCAACAGCAGATCAGATGAGGAAATGTAGTTTTACTAGAAATTAATAAATCCTAGTTGGTTGATCCAGCTTGAATGTTTATAGCATGTATCAGTGATATTACATTTAGTAAATTATCTGCTGCATAAAAAAAGCTCAGCTAACTGACTTGAAATCACTTTTAAAATCGCATAACGTTAAACGGGCTCGTTAATGATGCTAACGTCTAGGCCTTTGGACTTAAACTCAGAGCAAAAGGTAGTTGACATTAGCATACATATAATATATTGGTAGGGGATGAAGCTAACAGCATTATACAATGAAGTAAAGTGAACCAGCGAGCTGTCAAAACGCTTCGTTAGAAGGAAACAACACCAGACTCACAGTTAGCTCGTCGGCTAGCTAGTTAGCTTGCTGTAAGTAGCTCGCAGTCAATAATGGCAAAACAAATGCCTTAAACTGGACATTAGCCGACGATTATTCACCGAGTTAGTTTAATAACATCGTCCATGAGAAGTTAACGTGCAATACACGGCAATAAAACGTGATTCCAGTCATAATTACCTGAATGCGACTCTTTATTTACCAGATTACTGCTGCTGGACTGCTGCTGCTGATACGCATGCGCGGATATGATGCATTCACGACGGTGGGAAAGGCCAGTTTCCAGTTTAGATTGCGACTTCATCCATGGTGAAACCGAACAAATACATAAAAATGCACTTTAAAAAAAAAAAGATTCTTTCCAATTCGTTAATGTGAATTGTATTTACACATTGCTTCTCAATTAGTTATATTTTTATGCATTTTTATTTTATTTTTCAAATAAATAAATAAAAATACATTATAGATATATTACAAACAACATATATAGCATATATTAAGCTTGCGTTTGAATAATGAAGTTAAAATAATCATTAAAATAAAAAACATTTTTTATTACTAAAGTAAAATCACCTCTATAACTGCAGTTGTTGAATTCATCCACTCGGCGGCAGTGTTGATCTAAATTCGTCCCTGATCATATTCACGAAGTCATAACGTAACTGTGTGCAAACAGGCCTAAATAATGCACTGCAAAAATAAAATGATGAGAAGCCTTACATCATGTGATTATTATTTCAAGTCATCAAGCCAAGATATAAAACTAAATGAGACAAATATCTGTTGTTTAAAAATAAAAAAAGGACAAACTTAAATTCTGTCTGATATGTGCCGTCGATGCATCACCTCACCATACTTTTTATAATTAATTTTAGAGGCTTAGGTAATAGATAGATAAGCCATCAGTGTAGACCAATCCTGTATGGTTTCAGATGGTGGGCATGTGTTGACATTTTCAATGGAGAAATTAAAAAAATGAAGCCATGAATTGTTTGCTTTGTTGGGGATATTTAAGAGGACCTGCTTGGAGATGAGACGGGGGTTTTAACGTACTTTAATAATATAAGATAAATAAGTTGACAGGATATTAGCTGTAACGAGGTTGGAGGAACCATGCAGGCTTGTTTTTCATCTTTTACACCCCCCCTTCCCCCTTTTGCCCCTCCTTTCCCCAGACATCTCAGTATTTAGAGGTAAATATTTGACTACATCTTGACAGATTTTCACAGTATCTGTTACTGCTTAGGGCGGCACGGTGGTGTAGCGGTTACCACTGTCGCCTCACAGCAAGAGGAGGGTTCGGTTCCAGGTTCGGGCTGCTTCTGTGTGGAGTTTGCATGTTCTTCTGGTTCTCTGGCTCCTCCTCCTCCTCCTCCTCCAAAGACATGGAAGTTAGGTACGCCATCATCAGTTATCACTCCTGCTCAGTCCTAAAAAGCTTTTTAAACACCCAGATTTTATAATTAGCTACTGAGATAAAAGAGGACATTGTGGTGCAATACACACATTAGAACAGTGATGAAATGCACTGAAACCTGAGAATTGGTGTTGGGACTCAAGGATTGTGTCTGAAATAATTGCATGGATGACGAGCATGGAACCTCAAGAAGTGTGTAAAAAGACACATTTGTCTGTACGGGTATCTGGCACAGCTCACCCATTTCCCCCTTTGAGGTGACCAAACTTTCCAACACCCATCTGTGATTTTTCCAACTGGGTTTGAAATCAGTCACTCTGGACAAAAGCCGTCTGAGCTCACTATCATGGTAGATGTAAAAAATATAGCCTGATTAAAAAAGAATATACAAAAAAAAAAGATTAAAAATGTGTAGATTAGCACAAGTATACTGAACAAAACTGCAATATTTGAAAGTATTGTACAGTACAGGATGTCCTGTTTGACCTCCTCATTGTGACTTGAGTGTCTCAGATGAGCTGAAATCAGCGCCGCTCGGACCAATCAGCAGCCAATCAGCGGCCGATCAGCAGCCAATCAGCAGCCAATCAGCAGCCGATTGCTGAATGGAAAAATTGCCATCCTTGTCATTTCCATTGACCTCACAAGTAGGAAGTGCTTGCGTCAGAGATTGAGTCTGACTAAATCAGCAGTTCTCCGGGTGTCGTCTCGGACAGCACATACATAAAAAATAATATATATATATATATATATTACTCTTTTTTTTTTTATCTTGTCTTGGATCTGACAGAGGCCTCTGGGTAATTTGCTTCTCTGAAATAAAAATTCAAACAAATGATTTGTCTCTCATCATCGACTGCGTTGAATGTAAGTTTAAGGCACTTTGGTTTTTCTTCTCAGAATCTGAGGGTTGCCAGCTGGTCACGCCCCCGTGACCCTGTAGCCTCTAGGGGCCGACGGTGAGATGTCTGATTGTTCAGCTTGTTATTGAACGTGTCATCGCTGCCTCCATGGCTTCACTCAGCCTCTGTAAGCCCCCCCCCCCCCCCCACCCTCGGCTGCATGAGAAAAACATTGCTGACCCACATTCTCAGAACATCAGTACAGAACCTGAATAATGGATACTTAGTCACAAACATGGGGCACTGATCCCAGATCAGAAGACTGCCGAAGTTTACCTCCAGATCCATGGGGGCAGATCAGAGATAATCTGTATTATATCTCGTATTGCCTCTTTAACACCTTTAACCGGGGGGGGGGAATCAATTACCTTTTATTTACAGCAACGCAGAAACAAGTGGCTTCTATTAACCCCACTGTGTTGAGTTGTAATCCGTTGTGGGTCAACTAAGGAAATAGCTAATTCCCTTTTGTCTTTTCAGTCTTAACGATTTCACACCTCATCACATGTCGTATCCCGGAGAAGCAGGACGTTTGCTGAAGCTTAAAGGAAAAAGTAGACCCTAACATGTGTAACAGGAGCGGATAACGTTGCCGAGCATCATGTTTCTGGATGAAACAAAAAAATATGTTTTTTGTTGTTGTGGTTGCACCTTAAATATGAGTAGCTGATTACTGCTAATTAAATGACTATAATCTTCATGTTTATCAGTTCTTGATGAAAGGCCTCCCTTAGACTTAGCAAATAAAAATGATAGGAGGAGAGGGCGTAAGGCGTTCACCCTGGATCCAATATTCTTTCCCTCAAATAGGACTCATTCTTACATGAGCTATACCAACCAATTTCACCCAATAATGCCATCATGACAGCCATCAATCAATCCATCCATCAATCAATCAGGGCCAGAGAAGGAGGTGAGCCATGCTGCAGTTTAGCAATTAGAGTCCAAATTTCAAAATGTTTTGGTTGCCCCTCGTTTTTGGAGTTGGCCTTCATTTCCTTTGTGGTTCGACTCCAGAAGGAACAACTTCTTTTTCATGACCTGGATTTTTTTTTTCATCTTACTGTTCGGTCCGGTGGGTATTAAAGAGCCCATATAAAACCACACAGAATCTGTTGACCCATTTATATGTAGTCCGAGTCTTAACAACATGGTTGTTCAGGTAGAAGTGCTGGAATTTATCTCCTATATAGGTGGATGTGTCACTATTATGCTTTGGAAAGAGGATATGGCAATGAGTTAAGTTATTATTAGCATCATTTGGAATGCAATGGAATTACTGACATATGGTGACACTGATATTGACATTATGCTGAGCTGATTTAATGTCATCTATGTCCACCTGACCCTCATTCTGATGCACCACACTGCTCCCCACAGTGAGGGCTGGACATGTGAGACCAGACGTCCTTGGTTTGACTTTCAATTGGACTCACAAGTCTGAAGAAACAGGGTTTTTAGATTTCAGCTCTGAATGATGAATAAATGTGTATTTGGCTGCGCATGGCTTCACCGGGCAGTCCCCTCGTCACGCCCCGCGGTGGTAACCATGAAAACCCCACATATTGTCCACTTTACCAGTTGGGTGAGTCTGTGATGTGGAGTCGGCGCGGGGCATGTGATTGGTGTTAAGCAGCGTGACAGGCCGAGGGAAGGTTGCACCAGAGCCGGAGGTTCTTGTATCTGGGAAGGAATGCCACCGTAGAGCTCTCATTGGTAGAGCCCTGAAGATCCTGGGGGGGTCGCGGGAAGTGCAGCGAGTGGGGAGAAGCGGGGGGTATGGGGGGTTCGGGTGTTGGGGGATGGGGAAAGGAGGGGCAAAAGGGGGGGGGGGGGGGGGGGTAAAAGATGAAAAACAAGCCTGCATGGTTCCTCCAACCTCGTTACAGCTAATATCCCGTCAACTGTAATTACTGCTGCCACTTTGTAGTGATTCTGTCACCGGGGTCTCCGTAGACCCGGTCTTATTAAAGTATGTTAAATCCCCCCGTCTCAGCTCCAAGCAGGTCCTCTTAAATATCCCCAACAAAGCAAACAATTCATGGCTACAGCTTCATTTTTTGAATTTCTCCATTGAAAATGTCAACACATGCCCACCATCTGAAACCATACAGGATTGGTCTGCACTGACTGATTATCAATCTATTAGCTAAGCGTCTAAAATTAATTAGAAAAAGTATGGTGAGGTGATGCATCGACGGCACATATCAGAGAGTTTGTAGTTTGAAGAATAAACTCATCTGTGGGCTGCGTTCCTGCACACACAGAGCCCCTCCTCCCTCAGGTCGTACCACTATCACAGGAGGGAGGCGGAGGGAAGTAGCAACAAGCTTCCAATTCCTCGTTAAAAACGAGGAGGTCCAAAACAACCAAGGAAAAGAAAACACCGGTGGAAAAGAAAGAAAAAAAGAAAGATTGCGACGGTGCCCGTGGTAAAACCAGAGTCAACATCGGACCCGCGTTTCAAAGGTGACGTGATCTAAGGGATTTCAAAGGGACGAAGTCGAGGGGGAGGAGCTCGGTGGTCGTGGGGGAGGAGCATGAGAGTTGTAAACATTCAAAATCTGACAGAGTGCCCTCCATCCGCCGGACTTGCCGACTGGAACTTTAATTCCCACTTTTGTTTCTTACGGTTTATCACTTTCACAGTTTTCAATATACAGGGTCCCATGAAGTTGGAATAATTTGCAAATGTCTTTTATAGCGCCAAACAAATGTAATGCATGTATTAATTTCACCTGGGTAATTGGGACACATAATGTAATCATTGCACCTGATTAAAAGTGATTACTGATTCCAACATTATGGGCAACAGTGTATGAATATAATTGCTTAATGACTTTGTCTTAGGGTTGGAGTTAGAGATAGGCTTGGGTCTAGGGTTAGGGTGTAGTGTTTTTGTAGTCATAGTCCTCCTTTAAATGTTGTTAATGTGGTTTGTGTTTTTTTCTCCTTAACATTCACCCCTTGTTCCATGTCTCGCTCCACAAGCCGGTGTCTGTCAGTCCACTATGGGTGAAGATTCAGACACGTGCCGGAAGGCAGACGTCGAGGCAAGGGCACTGGTTGTATTTTTTTTTTTCTGATTAAGAACGTGGGAGGAAACCGAAGCACTCGAAGTAAACCCATTCCAACACTTAGCAACAGGGAGTTTAAGGCTCTGTTGTGCAGACTTTTAAAGGCCCTTCTGATGCGACCGGTCTTTTTTGGCGTCAACAGGTGAATTTTTAGTGCCTGGATTATGTCGTCGTCAACAATTGGGTTCTTTGAAAGCAGCTCCTCTTTACCAACCCCCATCTTGCGCAGGTCCTGGTGCACCACCTTGGCAATCCTCTTGATACAGTGTTGACTTGGCTTGACAGCGATGTCACACTCTTTCATCTCTTCACAGAGCATCTGATTCAGGTTCATGATGATGGGTGCCCTGTAAATATGGAGTGACTGATTTTTCATTACATTCTCAACCAGGTTAATTCAAACATGTAATGGGGAGGACCCCCGGACCCCCCGCCTAAACAGGACCCCCCACATATCAAATGCTGCTGACGCCCTTCGTCTTAAAACAACATTGTTAGCATTATTGACTTGTTTAAATACTTTTATCAGTCCTTATATCTTTTGACTTTATTTATTTTATTATCTTTTATTTGATTTTTCCTTGCTTTCCCACTCTGATTTCTGTTTCAATACCTGCGTCGAGCTGCAGTTTGTAGATATCCGAGTCCTTCATAATGATTAAAAGTAGACGTTCTCCCTTTCTTTCTTTCTTTCTTTCTTTCTTTCTTTCTTTCTTTCTTTCTTTCTTTCTTTCCAGCTTTACAAACAGGAAAGAGGAAAGTGACGTCAAAGGATTCTCCTAAAGCCTGAATAATATCAACATATCACACACGTCTTCATCTGAAAACCATCCAGAACGATTCAGAATGACCAAACAGGATATGATGTTTACATGCTCAAATTAGGATTATTGTCATATTGTGGAATATGAGTGCATCTAAGTAATTGTCACATAAATCACAGATAACAAAACTACAGTAGACTTTTCCAAAGATTGCTAATATGATATAACTTTTCCGAGAGCTGACAGCTGGTGATGTCACAGACGTCCCTCCAGGTCCCACTGGGGATCCGGACCGGATGCTGCTGGCAACACACGTTAAGTTGCAAAAAACCTGTCCTCCGCTAATGGCGTTCATTAGCTCGGTGAGAATTGAATTAGCGTCCCAGCCGAGGCGGCGGCGGCGCGGCGGCGGGCCGTGATGAAAGGCCTCCTCACCCACGCTGCTGCTGCTCCGGGTGTAATTGCTTGTTTGTGCTGTTACAAATCAATCAATCAACCCCATGTGAAGGCGAGATGAAGAAGATGAGTTAGTGTACAGCGCCTCATGTGCTTTTAATGATGCCGGAATAAACACTGACACTGAATTTGATGTTTCACTGAATGAAATGTCACAGTGCAGAATGAAGCTCATATAACACAGATCCTAATAATGATGTGAAATTAACTCACAAAACAAGAATCACTCCATTCTGACCTAATCCTTCCAGCTAATATATGATTATTTGATGTATTCAAACAGTAAATACTAATATATGTATCAAAAATGCTACATAAACATTTAAAGTTTACTGAAAGTTTAATTTAATTAATTTAAATCTGAATTGAATCCATTTGTGATCCAGGAACATACTTTTTTTTAATCCTGGTTATGGCTCTGTTTATTTATTTAATATGTCTTGACCTTAATGTTGTTACCAATAATAGATGTATGTGTAAATAATACTGTAGAAATAAATGTAATCGCTCCTTTTATAGATCAGAATCCTTTGCGAACAGTTGGACCCGCTGTGATAAAACGGCTTCAGGGATGTTTGCGTGAGTCCTCAGAGGTGGCTTTATGTTGAGTGTCGTTAAATCCTCCTTTTTTTTGGGGGGGGGGGGGCTTTTTGGGGGGCTAAAAGCATTGACCCCTCCTCTTTTGTTCCCTCTCAATCTGGTTACCGGCTCTGCGTCCAATGAAGCGGAAGACAATGCAGAGCTGGGGATGAGGCTGAAGGCCGGTTGCTGTCGTGGCCTCCGCCTGGCTGAACTCATTTCAGGGATGATTTGCTTCGACTGATATGAGCTGCTTGGATTACTGTTGAGTCTCTTTGTTCCTGATTGAGGAAGGGGTCAAAACAAGCTCCTGAGAGCTTAGCAGATCCACGTAACGTGCCCTCTGACAGATTTAAACATTTTAACACCGGTGCTGCTGCTCATTTCTGTGGCCTGCACGCTGTTTTCGTGGCTCTGCTTGATCTCAGAGGATGAGCACCGATAAATCCACCACACCTCGAACTCAACAGGAAGTTGTGAACGCACATTTTTCCCAGCAGACTAATTAAACGAGCTTGCTTGCGTGTTAAAGACTGCTTTTCATGGCTAACATGTTACCATAAACTCTTGACAAGTGTTCCCATTTTCCTTCCTTTTTAGAAATGTGATAATTGGATTCTCAATCAAGGAAGTCAACAATAGTAAACATTTAATTACATCGTGACCTGTTTTCTTCTCCGTTCTCCCTCATTGCCGCCTTGTTTCTCCGTCCTGCTTCCTGTGATAACATTTGCATATTTATATTGGATGTGCTTGGCTTGGCCCTATAATGATTTTGTAATGTATGTGTGTCTTTGGTTGAAGTAGGGGTGGAATTAATACTGTATATATAATATTATAATTATAATAAATATAATTGTGACACATAATGTAATTATTGCACCTGGTCAAAAGTGTTAAGTGAATAAACAGAGGATTGTGTCTGAAAACTAAATATTATTATTTACTTGTTTTAAACCAGCTTCAATAAGCCAAATTAAAATAAATGGTTGATGAATAAACCAGGTGTGTAGCGTGATGCTGCTGTTCCTATGATTTCACATGTTTTATGTTCCATATTCAGTCTTTAATGTTAAAGTAATATGTCACACCTTCTCTTTCTTTACCTTCTTTCCTGAGAAATTCAGTTTCAGTGTTGTCTTATCTGGACTTCGCGACAATGTAACCAGTATCTGATTGTCAACTTAACCGCAGCCGGACTGTAATCCCACCCAGCAGATCCTCCGCTAATCAGGGTCGGATTCAAACCATTAGAGCCCCGGTAAGCCCCTCCTTCAGCCTCAAACTGCACCCCCATCTCCATCGTCTTCATCCTTGAGATGCCCCAGCTTCCTACCAAATGGGCACCTGGTCCGGATTGGCAGATGGGATTATTGGAAGTGTAGGAGCAGAGAGGATCATTAAACCTCTAATGAGGATTTTAGTCTCATTATCTGGACATGAGCGTGGGATTAATGCTCTAAGTTTCAACAAAGTGCAAGTCATCTAATGTAACCCTGTCCCACCGTGGGACTAATAAAGGATTATCTTATCTTATCTTATCTTATCTTATCTTATCTTATCTTATCTTATCTTATCTTATCTTATACAACTAAACTGCTTAAGATAAGTTTCTCTCAACATGTGATTTGGGTGGAAACATTGTTAGGAGATCCTATTTTTCAATGAAATATGAATTAACTGAAAACACATTTCTATTTTGTAGTGATTATGTTCATACAGTCATGGTACAGCCACAGTTCTTGTGATTTTGGACTGGCATGGGCGTCTGAACCGAAGCAGCAGCTGGGCCGTTTGAGGTAGAACGGGGGCCCCCAGCATGAGAATTGCGACAGAGGGGGGGCCCCCAGCGTGGCCGGTGCTGGGCTAATTTGTTGTGGGGGTCCACACGGAGCAGCGGGTAACATGTTCCTTTATTAAGCTAATGGCTGTGAAATGACTGAAGGGGCCTGTGGGGAATGCAGGGGGAGGTCAGGGCCGGCAGCAGGAGGGTAGGGTTAAAGGTTGAGTAGGTGCTTCTATTCACAAACACTTTGTTGTATTACTTGTGACATACCGATAGCCATCAATACATTAAATTCTCTGACATAAAAACATTTAAAAAATGTCATCTGTGGCCGTGGCAGGACTGTAAAAACCTCGTCCTATCAAAAAAGTGGGGCCAATCTCGAGCGTTCGTTTGGCATTCTGGGTCTGAACGAAGGGGGCGGGACTTTTTAGGCTCAGCGATGCGTTCAAAGCCTCTGTGGTTTTTCCAAATGACCTACTCTCCCTTTAAGTATTGGGATAGATCTTGTGAATTAGGTTATAATAACCAAACCTACGTTACTTGGTGCTTTTATTTTGTAGGGTCATTCTGTTGTGTCCTGTCTCGTCCCTCCCCTTTTCTGTGTATCACCTGTTAGTCTCGTCAGCCTTGCCCCGCCTCCTTGTGTCTCCCTCCAATCAGCTTTCACCTCATGTTAGCCCACCTGCGACGTCCCCCGTTGGTTTGAGGGCTACGAGTTTTGAAGCCTGGAGTTTGGTCCATTTGAATTACTGACCCACCTGATCACATGATCTGCTTTCATGAGAGCAGCAGGTTTCCTCTCATGAATAAAAACGACTTCTGATAACTGGGACTCAATATCAAACAGGTCAAACAGAGCCGCTCAATCATTTAGCCTTTTGGCACATTTCCATTTTAACTCACTAACACAACGATTGTGATAGACTTACATTTTCATCATTAATGTTTTATATCCAAACAAGTTCACTATCAGGGATGCAAAAAAATAAAAAATGACAGATGCTTTCATATACTCTTAAAGATGCTAAATTGGACATTTCAAGCAATTCTATGATTCACTGTGATGGCTGAGTCAGCAGCTAGCAGCTAACGGCGCTAACAACTCAAGAAGTGCAAACATGGGTAACATTCAAACATTAAATTCAATATTTCTACAGGATCCCAAAATCATAGAGGAGACTTCATCTATTTGTTTTCCTCCAGTGTCTTAAAATAACTCGACAAACTGTAAGGACACCAACAATAACAGAACATATTTAACACAACTTAAATAATAATACGATTTCTAAAAACCTTGATCCAAAGTGCTCTGACCAAACTTTCTATAAACATTATAAGGAAGTTCTTGTTTTACACTGTTCATCTTCTTCTGTGGAGTCTCGATGGTGTATTTTATATTACGTGAGTCAGCACATTTCCCATTGATCGCATGTTCAAGACACAATCCTACATATTTATTTATTTAACACCGCTTTAGTCATTTTCTACCGGTATGAAACTTTACTGAGATGATCCACCTCCAGCTTTCTGATTGAAGACACAGCAGATGTTTCAGAAAAAGGATGTGGGAGAACCTCTTGACCTCCACATCCCATCAGCCACCTCTCCTTTAACCCCTGGTGTACTCTGAGGCTTCTGTGGGCCAATAAAAGAACATCTGTTCACTGCTTCCTCTGACCTCACACACACTTTAGTGTGTTCACTTGTTCATGAGAAACAAACATATCGTTTCATCATAGCATAAATAATAATGATGAATCACCTCAAGCATGTTCTAATGAACGCCTGTAGGACGGTAATACCCCTCCTCCACCTGATGGGGGCATGTTCTCACATGTTCGATGCCGGAGGAGTGCAGTGTGCAAATGCTCCTCCAACAATCCCAATACACTCATTAAAATCAGTTCAGATTTTCTTCATTTTCAGGCTGATTTTCTGGATTTCAAGCTCGTCATGTACGGCAGACCAGCACGTCTATATGCTACTCTATTGGACGTATACACATACTGCTTTTGCTTTCTAATGATTGGAACAGTGGATCAAAGAAAGGATCAAACATTTTATCTTCATCTCTCTGGCTTAAGACACAAGAATCTGCTGAAAAACAAACAGAAAGAAAGAATGTTAAATGTTGCCATATCAGCGTGAGGCAATAACAATATGACATATAAACACAGACACGATCCTCTGTTTATTCCTATTTAATGCATCAGTAATCACGTTTAACCAGATGCAATGATTGCATTATGTGTCCCAATTACCCAGGTGAGATGAATTCATGCATCACATTTGTTTGTGAGTGTGTATGTATGTATGTATGTATATGTATATGTATATGTATGTATATTAGTTAATACCGGTTTTTACTGTAATATTATTTAAATTAACCTAAATAAGTCAAAACCAGAAGCTAGATGCAGATTTAAAATTAAAATTAAAGATTTTTATCCTATTAATATTTGCAGTGGAGTATTTGAGGCTTCACTTTGACTTCAGTAAAGGATGGTAATACTTCTTCAACCACTGACCCCGTCTGTCTTATAATCACTACTTTGTTTATTTGAAACCACTTGTGTTTCACCAACAAACACACCTCCACCTGCTCCATCCAGCTGCCTCCACGGAGCGCTTTGAAAAGGGGATGAGAGACGAGTGAGAGGGGGGAGGGAGGGGAGGGAGGGCGTGCATTTGTCTGTGTGTGAGAGAGAGAGAGAGGGAGAGAGAGGGAGGGAGGTGCTGCATCAACCCGGCATACAGCAGCAGCAGCAGCAGCAGGCTTAGAGATCTATTGTTCCCTGTTTTATTGCTGCCAGACTCGTTCTCCCTCGTCTCATTAAGGATCCGAGAGAGAACCAGAGAGGACGAGGACAGCGAGAGGACCCTGTCCGCCTGGGATTACTCCTTCTTGGACGCACTGGTGTGGACAAAGCAGGAGCAGAAAGACACACACACAACACACACACTCTCCAGTCCAGCTCCCGACCTCGGGCCAGGCGTGTGTGTGTTTTTTTTCTTCTTTCCTCTTGACTGCATTGGGAACTACAGTACTTGTGGTGCGTTGGCCATGGGGACGCCGGGGGTCTGGAGAGAGGCACCGCTCCCCTCTCTCTGGAGGATAACGCTGCTCTGCCTCTCCGTCTGGGAGATGGATGCACAAACCGCAGTGGAAACTAAACCCATGTACATCTGGCAAACAGGTAGGGGCTTTGCTATCACCACCTGGTGTCCCATTCACTACTACGGCTGCAGGGAACTTCCCTCAAAGTGCTCCTTCTTTGTGGTTTCTGAGGTGATTCCGTCGCTTCCCTCGTTCACAGCTAAAGTTTGACTCGCAGGCGTTGCATGTGGCATTGATGCATTGGAGCCATCTTGCTACTGTATGGTGTGGTAACATATTTACTGCAGTCCCTGAGGTGAACGTCTCTTTGCCCCCAGACTGGGGGGGGGTGTGTGAGAGGACCCACCCCCCCACCACCACCACCCTCTGTGTTGTTTGTGGACTGAAGCAGCTGGGACTCCTCGGCTGCCCTGCACTGCTATTGACTCATTTATCACCCTTTGACATATAGTGCAGTTGGTGAGAAATGGTGTGTGCACTGTAGATGCATGTGGAGAGAGAGGGAGGGAGGGGGCATGCACGCTGCAAGAAATAAATAAATAAATAAAAAGCAGTGAGAACACTTCCAGCCGGCAGTGTTTTAGTGTTTTATTTGTGGAGAAGTAAGCCAGAGGTCGGTGTTGATGGGTTAACCGGAGTACAGTGAAGCACAATACGAGGCTCCCCCTCTGCTGCTGCTGCTGCTGTTTTGGGTGGTGGTGCCTTTCATTCACTGTGAGAGTGTAGCACATGGTCAGGAGGACACAATGCTGATGCATGGTCCAGCGAGCAGGAGGAGGAGGAGGAGGAGGAGGAGGAGGAGGAGGAGGAGGAGTGATGGGGGAGCTGGGTTCCCTTTGGATGCAGTTGGAAATCAATGTTTTCTTTCTCTACTGTCTAATCTCTCTCTGTTTTGCTGGATCAATGTACTGGTTTCACTGGGATGCCGTCCCCCCTACCAGTAGGCGCTGATCAATGGGCATAGTCCTGACAATGCAGCTTAACCCCCCCCCCCCCTCCGTATGGGATCAATGCTGACTTTGGGTGGAGTCTAAAATGTAATCTATACTAGTTAATAATCTGTGTTTGTGATATCCAGAATGTAATTTAATTTTTCTTTTTCGTTTCTTCTTTTCATCCAATTGTCCAGCAGTTAAGTCAATTATCTTCCAATTGAAGATGCTATTTCCTTTTTCCTGTTGTGCAAAAGTTAGGAGAGAAATCGAGAGCTCTCTTCATTTTACAATTTGGCACCTCAATAAATACAAAATAGGTCAAAATGATCCTTCTCATTCTCTGTTGTTGCACCTTAAATTCTGATTATTTTGTTGTTGTTGTCTTCCTCCCACATTCCCCAGCTCCACTGCTCACACACTGTAAAGGAATGGAAATCCTGTGGTATTATGAGCTGTACCTCCCACCGCGTTAAGGCAGGGGAGGAGATTAAGGGTAGAGAAACAGAGCAGATTGGCCAGACAAAGTTAACCTAGATACGGTATATAGACGTGTTTATGTGTCCCTCCTCTTGGCTTAAGCCCGTCGCCACTTGGCTCCTGATGCTACTTTGGCTGGCTGACAGCGCCGTGGCACCGATGCCGACATGAATGGCGGCGAACCTTTCGTGTAACGTTCTCGTTCTTGGTGAGATGACTTTCTCCTCAGCACCTCCTGTTCAGGAGGGAGGAGCACAGATGTTTGCATCTTAGAAAAGGAGGCCTGCGTCTGAAATCACACACTGTTCACTATAGAGTTCTCCATGTTGTACCTCTGTATAGCAAGAATTATTAAACCCCAAATGATGGTCATTAACCAAGCATTATATACCCATCATGCATTGCTCTGAACGGACGGATGGTCCTCTACAAAGTCCTTTACATACTCCTCTATATGTCCTCTATATAGTCCTCTATAGTCCTCTACATATTGCTCTACATAGTCCTCTATATAGTCCTCTACATAGTCCTCTATATAGTCCTCTATACAGATCTCAGTAGGGAGTAGTGAACTACTGATTTTGGACACAGTTATTATATGTTATATGTATTTTTCCAGTAAATAATTTGCTAAAACCACACCCCTGTTCCAGATGGGTCGACTGGAATTAGCATGTGGTTTCTAATAATTTAGGTTCCACCATTGAGTGATGGGGGGGGGGGGGGGGTTCTCAAGAGACCCCTATTCCCAGCGATATGTGTGGAAGTGCCAAGGGGGAAAGAGTATGGTTTCACTAAACGCTACATGGAAA
This sequence comes from Eutrigla gurnardus, assembly GCF_963514095.1. NCBI lineage: Eukaryota > Metazoa > Chordata > Actinopteri > Perciformes > Triglidae > Eutrigla > Eutrigla gurnardus. The sequence goes on along the minus strand of NC_139928.1, from coordinate 21,592,800 downwards.
TATTTAGTATTTAATCCATTTATTCCTCCCCTGTGGACTGTGATGTGTAACCGGGCCAACAATGCTAAAAGAAACAAAACAGAAAGTCACGCGTGTGTCACATTAATCCCTTACACTACCTACATAGTATGACATGTGTTGTGTTGTGATGTGTAATCTGGCACTCTGGCAGTGGATTTACTCGTATTGTCTCAGTGATTGAAGCACAGAAGGTTGGCGGATTAGATTCCAGTTTGCAGGTCTTTTGTGAGTTGAATCAGAGAGGAGGTTTGGGTGGTCTACGTGTCAGAACTTTCACCCAGGAGACTGCTGTTAGTGTTACCTGACAACCAAGTAGTTTTCTTGTCTCAACATAACCAAGTCCTTTTCTAGTCCTTTTGGTGAATTTAAGCTGTTTTCACTGTGAGTAAGAAGAAACACATCAGCTGGTTTACTACAGCGGTATAAGCCTAAAATTAACAATTTTGTTGTGATTTAATTGCTATAAACAGATAAAAATTATGCGGAAGTAACTACATAACCATGCTGGTTTGGAGAAAGTCCAAAATCATGATTTGTTAGGTCCGTTTGCAAGACGATAAGCAAATCACTTTAAAAATGCTTGTTTTCTGAATGGAGTCTTTGCATTGACTTTATGCGGAACCTTTGCTTTGCTTTTGGTGTAAATGTTTGTACTGTAGTTTTGTTTTTGTATGTGTTATATCTTTACCTGGAAATGTAATTGAGAGTACAATGTCGTTGTCTGGGATTGTTATCATGCTGAGAAATCACAGTGGCCTGAAAAAAACAGGTTTTTGGCGCTGCATACCTTCTTATTGATCACTTATTGATCTTTGCACTGCAATCCCCTTACCCATCACAACCAACACCACCAGCGCCTGAGTAGACCACAGGGCTTGATACTTCCTGGTACGGTGCAGGACAACAAAGGTCCGAACAAGCCGGAGCAACAACGCATGGTAATTAGTGGGGCAGTTCGCCTGTAAACACCCCGTCAGCTTCAGAAAGACCTCATGAATGGAGGCTATTTAGGCCTGTTTATACACACACACACACACACGCACACACACACACAGCTACGACACAGTGTCTCTGTATTGTCCAGATGCTCACGTCCATGTGCTGCACAAAAGAAAAGAAGAGGCTTCACCTCTTTGTCACATGACCCACTCTTTGTTCTTACTCCAGTGTCCCCAAAGAACCCCTCCGCCACACCGCCACCACCCTCTCCCGTCTCTCGCGGTGACCTCTGACCCCAGAGCTGAGAGGGGTCTCGTGAGGGTATCAACAGTGAGAAGAAGGCGGGGTGGGGGGGGGGGCGGTGCAGCTTCTGCACATCACCTGTCAAGTGCTTAATTCGGTCATTTACGCCAGTAAATGTAATAAGCTCCCAGTGAGGTGGAGGTCGACTGATTTGGGGTTTTAGAGACGACCCAGTGAAACCGATGCTCATGTGGTTCCATTGAAGTACTTATTTAAAGCTGAACTGTACCAAATCGTCAGTTTATGACATCATCACCCTAAAAAAAAGAACAAAATCCTCATTTTTAATAAAGTGATTCATCTAGTTATATTGTATATTTGTACAAGTTAAACACATCACACTGCAACGGCCAGAGTTAGTCACGTAGTATTAAATATTGGGAATTACCCAATTTATAGGCAGAAACAAAGGTTTCCCCAAACTGCTGTGTTGGACTGTGTTGATGAAAGTTGATATTCAGAGCAGCATGAGCAGCTTCAGGGGAATTTTTGGGGGATCTGCTGACGTCGAGAGCCCCCTTTCAATGAAATCATATGGATGTTCACAAGTGATTAAAAGGCATTTGTTGTGTTGAACAGACACTGGAGTGGCTGTTTGGAGGAGGCACCATGGAGGCGCCGAAATTATTTCTGTTTTCCCTGGGATTCATCAAGTGCAAAATTGCAGCCATTATTCTGCGTGAGGTTGAAGAAGCTGCATCCAGCTGTTCAACTCTGCCTGGCAGGCCATCCCAGGTGGAGGAGGGGTGTGTGTGTGTGTGTGTGTGTGTGTATGTGTGTGTGCATAAACACACAAGTGCACGTACACACCAGCCCTCCACTGAACTCATAGCTGTGTCTTTGTCTTTCTCTCAGCCGTCTGCCGTCTCTAATCACCCCTGTAATCCCCATTAATATTAACACACTGCTGCTTTTTTCTTACTTGACACGTTAAAAAAATAAAATAAAATTTATAATCAGATAGTTCAGAAGCTCAACAGCCTCACAAAAAGCTGAGTGACAGTGCATTTCGTCTCGCACCCACCTCCTCGGCTACGCTATTCTCTTTATTTCTCACTCACATGAATAGCTACAGCAACACCCATTCACTTACACACACACACACACACACACACACACACACACACACACACACACACACAGACACCACACACACACACACACACACACACACACACACACACACACACACACACACACACACACACACACACACAGGGATGTGTTTTGTCGTGTGTGCCTCATTACTCCCAGTGAGAGGGCTGACAGTGGGGGCGGAGTTTGGCTGTCAGAATCCCACCTGCGGGCGGAGGACACGGGGCTGCTGGGTAATTACTTGGGACGGCGGTTCGTTCGATCAGGGTGCCACTCCTCCAACGTCGTCCGTTAACAGACTGACAAGAGGCCGAGTGCAGACACAAGACATACTCGGGTTTGACTGATAAATGGGTTTCCAGATGAAAAGCGTCGACACTGTTCGGATACTAACACAATTACGTGTCTGAAGAGTAGCCGGCATCCCAGAGGCCACTACACCACAAATATGCTTGTTTTTATTTATTTATTCAACACAAATACACTTCTGATATTTTACAAATCACCATCTTTATTTAGTTATTTCAGCCTCTTTTTTAAAAATCTGTTTATTGTAATTCAATCACAGCAAATCGTTTGTTTTGGGTTCATTCAGCTGTAGTAAACCAGCCGATGTGTTTGGGCAATGATTAATAAGACGGTAAGCCTTGCCTCCTCTCCAGCACAAGAGAGGTGAATAAACACCAATAACCCTTGGGAATAAGCACAAGTGAACCCTGCAGTCACACTTCCGTGAGTAATGTAAGGTGAAAATTTGAAGAATGTCAGAGCTAAAACGTGGCTATTATCGGAACTTTTCCAGTTCTGGATTAAAACCAGAAAGTAGTAAAAAGGGGAATTAAGATAAACAGGGTTCATCTTTCTAAATTCTTAATTAGCCTGGCCAGAATCTGACTCATTCAACAGACTGTGTGTTCCAGTCAGCAACTATGGAGGGTGAAAGTCGAGCAGGTACGAGTCTAGGTCCAATTTGGCCGTTTATTTCCTTGATTTTCAGTACAATCTCAGTATTTATTCTATATTCTCCAAATCTATCATGAATCACCCATCAAATCCCCGTATCACAGTGTCATCAGCATAGAATCAGACCAAGCTATGAAAAGACGGGGATAAGAAGGCATGTGGAGCAAGTGGTGATGGACAAGCCAGCAAGAGGTTAGATGCCGAGCAACTGTGTGTGTGTGTGTGTGTGTAAGTGTGCAGCCAGTGGTCCAGAACAATACCAGTCCAACTAACCACATTACAGTGATTAGCTGTGTATTCCTGCTCTCGGATAAACCCTGGTCTCCCTCTGGCTAACCTACGCTCCCCGCGGCTCGGCCAGCCCTGGGAAACGTGCTGCAGGATTGGCCTAAGCGGCATAAAGAGCTTTTCATTAACCTGCTTCTTCCTCTCCATGTCATCCTCTATTACCGCTCACTTCCAGCTAGCCCTCGCTCGACATATGATCCAAAAACCCAACGGCGCTTCAGCTCTACGCCGGGTATCTTTAATTCTTAACTTCAGTGAACACACTTAATAGACATCTGCAAATTTCTGTTGTCTGTTGCTGTTTCTAAACACAGCATTGAAAATTGTCTTAATTGTTTTTAGGAAATTGTTGCATATTTAACCTTTTAAGATGTGTTTTAGACCGGAACCTTAGCTACCATGTTATGTCCTCAAATTCCTTTTTTGGGGGGGAATTTGGGGGTTTTTACTAAACGTCTATACAATTAAAATGTATATATCAATCTGCTCAATTTACCAGCAAATATGTATTTTGCCAATCTAAATCAGAAAATATCTGATGAGAGCCAAATAATGTGATGTAGCATATAAATGTATTGAGGTTTGATACCCGGCTGTATGAAGGACTGTTTAGTATGGAGGCTGCTTTGAAACAGCATGTCTCTATGTCACCTACTTTATTGCAAAACTAAAGCATATCAGACAATAAAGGTGTGTTCTGCTTAGTGTTTACATTTAAATGGCTGCGAAATCATTCAGACCATGAACCCACGACCCACAAGGCCTCACACTTTAGTGGCAAATCAAGTTGTGAGTTAGTGCCTTTCAAAACCTCAACAATAAGCGTCCAAGCCATTGAATATGAATGAAATTCAATTGAATTTTCTGGAGCAGCGAGGTCAGAGGAAGACGTTGCGGTTAATTGTCCAACTTTACATCCACAAGAGTTGGAAGAGGGAGAACTTGCCAACCTTCTCTCTTTAGACAGTTTGTAATTTTATTTTTAAATTTCCCTCGTCACCTCTCGTGTGCAGAGAAGTGTTAAACACCCTGATTTCATTTGGGTTAATAGTTGAAATCCTACAGCGGCTTAGTCAGTGGTAATGGGGCTCAGCCACCTGAGATCATGGATTCCACCATGGAGTCGTGCGGCGACGGCAGCTTCTCGGAGCTGGACGCGTTAGCGTTACTCTGAATCGCATCTTTACGCGGTGACGCTGCGCTGGCAGAACCTCAGTGACACTCGTACTATTTCAGTTCTGTGTGTTATAAATAACCAGAGAGCTGACACAAGCAGAGATTCACCTTAGGCAGTCACAACTGTGCAGCTAGACGAATGATATATAGAACACAAACACAATCAGGAAACGAGTGAGAGAAGTTCAACAAACGGGTCAGGATTTTGACTTATAATGTATATATATATATACATTATAAGTCAAAATCCTATATATATATAGGTGTATACTGTATATAAATCCCATTTCCACTGAGAGGAAATCTATTTTGTGTCAAATGTATTTATTTAGTGGAAAAAAATGTAAATATATAAGCATTTTGTTAATTATTATTATTATTTATTTATTTAAATCGCTGAATTGTGGCCATACTGAACTGATTGGTATGGGCATGAATGGTCCTGATGGCATTTATTCATTCAGTCATTCATATTCCCCAGAGGATGAATCCTCATTATTTTTGTTGAAGCATAGTGTTACTTTTAGATTTCCCCTTAACAAATACTTCGGTCTCAGAAACTTTGTCATAGACTGGATTTTGTGTACAAGTTGGAAAGGCCGTGCATGGTCACCAGAGGATTTTTCATGATGATATTCTCCAAATGCCTGTCCAACACAAGATGGAAAGATCACCACCCGTTGGCAATTGATTAGTTGCAATTGATTAATAATCTTTTTTACTAATTATATTGTGGACATTCACACTCTCCAGAGGATAAACCCTTTCCTCTATTGCCACTATCAGGCCACAGTTTTCACCTGCCAACTACAAAAGTAAAAAGAATTCTCTAACCACACATCTACCAAAGGCAGTGTAGGAACTTTCAACCTTTATCCTACTTTATTTTTGCTGTGAATAGTCATGCTCCACAGAGGATGAGTCCTAATGAGATCTTCTTAACCATTCGGGTAGGATTGATAGTTTCTACATCATCAGGGCAAAGGTCAACTTTGTACACAATTAATTATCATTATATCACTGTCAGATTGCTATTTGATTTACTGAGCATGTTCATACTCCCAAGGGGATGAACCCTTCTGATGATTCAACCCAATGAAGCTCTCAAACTCTCCACAAAGAGAAAAATCCAACGTTGTGGATTTTGGATAGTGTATAGTGGATCATGAACCTTTCGGGGTTTTAGAGTGCTAATGGTGTTTTGAATTGGGTTAAATTCAACTTTAATTTTGTTGAGACTGAGCCGCAGAGACAGTTGGAAAGATATGAGATGTGAAATATTTCCTCTCAGTTCCTGCAAATACTGTAGAAATTAGCATAAATAGCAGCACTTTAACTGCAGTAATCATTGTATTATTCATCAGGTCTCGGAGGCAGCGGCTCACTGAGAGTCTCAAACATAGTCGTCCTCGGTCTAATGAGGCCCCGAGGAGGCCACTGAAGTCAAAACACAGCCAGAGCCCAGCAAAGTGAGCTTTGGTTTTTTTCACCGCTCGAAAAGGAAATACTAACCCTTTAATAAGTGATCCAGTAGTGGAGCTGAAGAGACGCTCTCTTCTGGTGGAGAGGTTAAATTCAGGTCCCCAAGAATATCAAATAAAATATGAAGTGGCACTGTGTCACAACAGCAACACTTCATTTCTCCCTTGCTTCACCTCACCGTTCACTGATAGCCCGGCGGACTGAGGCGATAGGGTTTTCCTGAAAAGGGGGATAGATCAGGAGACATTCATGGGATTTTGTTGTGTAACTTTGAGGATCCTTGAGACCAGAGGTCTTCAATGTTTTCAAGGACCCCCAAGGCTTATAGCAAACCCTTTATTACATATCGTATAAAATGATGTTGCTCATTAAACCAGGTGAATAATAAAGTGTAGTGCAGCCTATAGTGTATAATTTCGGAATGATGTATGTAAGGCTAAGCCATTAAAATATTCATTTTTGACAGATTCATATATTTAATTTAATTCTATATTAGCATTTCTATATCAATTTCACAACATGTAACGCATGGGAATATTTATATTTGCTTATTATAGGTTGTATTTGTGTAAATGTGTATTTTTGGACATATTTAATTTAAAAAGAATAGTTTCGGGAACCCCCTGCAGTAACTCTGCGGACCCCCTGTTGAAGATCTCTGCTTTAGACAGTCCATAGGTTTGAAATCTAAGCACTTTTCTCTGATTATGATGGATTTGAACTCTTTACCTTTTTTCCAACTGTTTTACAACACACATAATGATTCATCTTAGCGTTTTCTCGTTTGATTCGCTTTCCTGCCAGCTTGTGTTAAGCAGCAGATTGGCTGCAAAAGAGCTTATTTAACAGTTCTGTGTCGGCTACACAAGAATCTGGCAAGTCCCACATGAGGCGGTAAACGGGTGTGAGAAGGCAGCCTTTTTTTGGGGTTGATATTTCGGTTTTTAAAGCGTTTCAGATACGATTATTTGCATGTGAACACTCTGCAGATTTGGCCTTTGGAGTGCTACAAGGGTGGAAGTGGATTAAACGTTCAAAAACATCCTGCCGCTACTAGAAGTGTAAGATTGAAACATGCGGGACCAAAGTAAACCGGATCCACATCTGCACCAGATGCTGTGGGCTTAGAGTTTTTAACACCGGCCTGGCTGTCAGGAATTGATTAGCTACACATTTCTCTCCTCCGTAAATCTCTGGCAAGCTGAATCCTAACGAATGAGAATGCTTTAAACTCTCCTGGCAACAGTACAATCAAAGAATAACTGGTCTCCACTTGCTCAACAGTCCCATGCTGCATCGGAGGGAAAAAACAAATTTAAATTCCATCCTCTTAAAGTCCAGCTGAAACTGCATTTTTACAGTATTTCCAAGTGAAACAGGACAAAATGTTTGGGAGGAATTGGATTACATTGATGTTATCATATTATTGTAAACATGCAAAAAATATAAAATATTGGATTTTCACATAAAAACCTACGTAAATTAATTTTTTTAAACATGAGCGTGGATGTGATCTAAAAGGGTTAAACAGGCATTTTTTTCAATATTTGGCCGTTAGATTTTCTTATTTATTTTTAACAATTTGGCAACTTTGGCAGTGTTTTGTGAATGTGTTATGAATTTGATTCCATGGCGATCTCCACAGCAATGGAACAAAAGTTAAATGTGATAGTGAATGTGATTATCAAAGGTAATAATATGAGTTTATGGTTAATGCAGTTTGCTACTTTATGACTTTAACACTTAGCTGTAAAGTTGACCTTGAATCATGAAGCTAACTTTGCTCACAGCTTCACACCAGGATCCAGATGGATCCAGATCCAGTAAGGTTGCCGCTCTGCTGCTCTTGTGTCAGAATTGTTTACAGAATGCATAAGGCGTGCGCTAATGTATGCGGAGCGAAACCAAAATCACAACAAAGCCATCACAACTGCGTCTATAAAAGGAGCATTAACAGGAACGATGTGCGGCGGTTGAAAAAGTGAGCAAAGTGTTGATACTGGCAAGAACAAAGCCTGCGAGGAAAAACGAGGCTCCTTTCTTTATTTCTCAGCTCTCGTGTTAGAAGTGAGATTAAAGCAACATTCAGGCAGCACCTCGCCTCCTCAGGCACAAATCCTCATTTGCTTTTATCACCTGAACACAACATTCAGTGTATAATGAGGATACAGATGGTGCTCAAATGATGGTGTCTTAAAGGGCTAGTTCGCATGTTTGCAGGGGGATCGTAGCAAACAGCAATGTACTTCTGTTGTTGTCTTTTAGACCCCTCAAAGAAAAGGCTCACCTCAGAAAATCAATAGCAGACTTATTTAAAAAAAATATCAATTTTACTTCACAGAACATGTTTTCACTTATAATAATGCAGCTTGATCAGAGCACCAAAGGTCCAAACTATGACGCTCCACGTTTCACTTTTGCACGTGTGTCAATATACACTCATTACATGCATCTTTTTTTTTTCAAAATGATATCCGTCTTCACAGGAAGATACGTCCAGGCAACAAAACCACTTAGTTGGATTAGATTTTGATCATAAAGAGTGCTGACCGAGTTGCGTTTTGCAGCGAGAACACAAGGTTTGCTGGACTGCTGTCAGTTAATGTTATTTATATTTCATAAAAGTGTGTCTATGAAGCTCCAAAATCTCACCACCGCATATGTGGAGTGTTGATATTGGTGGGTTTTGTACAATCTTCTACTGTGACCTGAATTAGTTGATGACCTAGAAAGTACGATGTATTTGGTGGATATACACAGTGGATGAGATCTGGAGTACTTCTTCTGTGTACCTTTAGTGCCACTACGATTGTTCATATAATCCACTGCTCCTTCAGTGCACATGAAAAGAGATGTAAGTGGGGAAAAAATGGCAGCGTTTGCAGATAAAAGAGGCTGCTTTAATTCGTTGCAGTTCCTCCGTATCTACAGGGCCGGGAGTTAAGTGAGTTACGGGAGCCGCTGTATTCATCACACTTATGGCAGTCGCTGAGCCGTACTCCCCGAAGGAAGGCTGCTTCAAATCATCCTCTTCCTTCCCACAATGCATCATTACCCCAAAAAACCCACCGGCCACCCTCGGACAGGACTCTCCGGTTGATGGCTCTTGACTGAACCTGTTGATCATTCGGTATGCAACAGATTCTTCGATGATATAGACAGGAAACGAGAGAAAAGACTACGTGTTTTGAAGCTTCAAAACCGGCATTTTAGGTGTTGCCATCTTGTATTTTTTGGCAACCATTGAATGGAAGTGACCATATTTGGACTGTGGAGGAGCGACGGGTGGATCTGATGAACACAAGTGGCAGAGCGACACACCGAGCGAAAACCTAACTGCATCTGGTTTATCTGGCTCCGGGTGTGAAGCTGCTAACAAAGTTAGCTTCAAAGTTCAAGGTCAACTTTACAGCTAAAGTAAGCTAAAGCTAAAGCTGTTAAAGTCATCTGAGGAGCTAATTGCATTGATACCGTGTTGGCAACGTTAGCAACAGTAGTGAACTGTCAATCACAAGGTAGCCCCGCCCCCTAAAGCATCCCCTGCTTTCTGGTCTGGTGGACTCTAAATGGACCATAATGTACTAAAGGAACATCATGCTGGATTGAAGAAGTCTTGAAACTAGAGATTGAGACCATAAACTCATGTTTACAATGTTTACTGAGATAATACATCAAGAGAGAAGTAGGACCATTTTCTCATAGACTTCTATACAACCAGAGAGCAGTCGCCCCCTGGTGGCCAGCAGAGAGAAGTAGGACCATTTTCTCATAGACTTCTATACAACCAGAGAGGAGTCGCCCCCTGGTGGCCAGCAGAGAGAAGTAGGACCATTTTCTCATAGACTTCTATACAACCAGAGAGGAGTCACCCCCTGGTGGCCAGCAGGGAGAAGTAGGACCATTTTCTCATAGACTTCTATACAACCAGAGAGGAGTCGCCCCCTAGTGGCCAGCAGAGAGAAGTAGGACCATTTTCTCATAGACTTCTATACAACCAGAGAGGAGTCGCCCCCTGGTGGCTAGCAGGGAGAATGCAGGTGTAAGGCACTTCAGCTTTGGCTTCACTTTTCAGAACCGGAGGTTGCCGCCTGATTTTGACTAAGAATCTCCACTCAAGGTCCACTTACTTACTTAAGTTTTCAACTGCATCTCGAGGTCTTCATCGGTGGATTGAGTTACATGGCAGTTAAATGGCTTGATGCTGTTTTCCAGTCATATAAATATCCATCCTTCATCCAGCATTTTTCTACTCAGTCTTGGGTCCAAATAAGAATACAAAGGAAGACATGGTTTATCCTCTCAGGGGCATGAATCTCTACTTTGTGTCAAAAATGACATATTGGCCTTTATTGTGTAGTTGAGGAAAGCTTGCGGGTATTTAATGAAAACGGTTCCAAAGGAGAGCACGGATGTGTTCATTTCATGGCAACATGCTCATTATTCATTTTTTCTGCGTACGAGGGGGAAACTTTGGCCTATTGGTGGAGTCAGAGGTTGAAAAACACATGAATTTAATTTTTAATGTGGGAATATTTAATGTAACAACATAACATCTAATCTGGCAAGCTCAATTGCTTTGCTCATCAGTAACGGCCCACACAAGGCTTCTTCTCAGGGAAACGTTGGTGAATGAGGTCGATAGTTATTCTGAAACATGAAAAGAAGAAACAGCGGCCGTTTGCAAAAAAAGGATGCCGAGAGCACTTTTCTGCTTCTTCACATTTTGGAAAAGGAGGAAGAAGAAGTGAAATCTTATTAATCTCACATCCTTGCTTACACTGCCAGACACTGTTGAATATAAATATGCATGGATGGATTATGGATTATCAAATGTTGCTTACAAAAACTTGTTCCGAATGCTTTAAGAGGATTTGAAGAGCAGGTAATGTGTCCTTATGCTCTGTGTTTCGGGCGTCTCTGGCCGAGCTTTGATGAAAGGCGCGATGTGGTTTGAATTACTCATAAACTGACAGCCTTTACACAAATAGTCTGCGATCCGTGCCAGAGCTGATATTTATAGGACGCCTCTCATATCATCAACCCATTTTGTCAGTCTGTGTGGAGCTGATGCCGACTCTGTTTGACTGTCCTGGTTGCAATTATGTGGCTTCATTAAATATGAAGTCATTTGATTAAATGACTCACACTAACACTTGACTCAAGTCTAAGCTGAATGAATCAAGTTAAAATCAAATCAAATCTAAATAAAATCACTATCTTACACAAAAAACATTGCCAATACTTGTTTTTACAACAAATGTACATCAATGTATGGAAGACTAATGAGGACCTTGTCCCCTTATAACATTTTGTTTTTAATTGTCGAGACTGTTGAACGTTATCTTTTTCACGTTTCTATTCTGACATCCTGCGGCACTACCAAGACATTTTCTGCTGGTTTTCTTCGCCCTCGATGCAACACAAACTGACGGAAACGTGACGTCTTCTGCAAATTAGTCGATATTAACTGATGCCATCTGCTCTCACCCTCCATGTCAAAAAACATGGATGCTCATAACCTTTGGTAAAAAGTCATATTTTCATTAACAGCACAAACTCTCGGTATCATCGCTGCTCATTTTATCACTTCAACCAGCACTGTGTGTTTGTGTGTTTCGCACCACTGGCCAGCAAAATATGGTCCACATGCTGCACTGACATATTCACACAAGTACAAGTCTATCACATCACACACACACACACACACACACACACACACACACACACACACACACACACACACACACACACACACACACACACACACACACACACACTCCCATTCGCATCATTAAGGCTCTGTTTCCGTCTCGCCCTTCATAACCTCGCTGCTACAGAAAATGATTCCCCCCTCTTCATCATTTTACTGCCAGTGCGTTAAACAGAATGTCACCGGCTGACAAGTGCTCCACCTCCTCAATGGCTGTAATTTGCTCGCCATATGAGGTTCTAATGGCGAGCAGAACATGACAGTTGGAATTGGGTAAGTGTTGGTGTCTGGCTTGCACTAAACAAAAAGGGCAACGGGCCGAGCCGAAAGCATTTTCACCCTCCGTGTAGCGGTCAGATAAAAAACGCTCAGGCGGGAACAACGGGTGGGAAGTTTTATGCAGCATAAAGTGTTAACGGCCTTTCTCTGTTTGCACCTCAGGTGGATGCTATAAAACCACAGTGCATTCTGGTCAATTGGCTGCACTCAGAGCTGCAAGAACGGGGGGAATGAATGGGTCGTATTGGCCACTACTATCGACTTCCTGTGTCTGGATGACGTGTTCGGTGGCCGCTGGGCTCCTAGTCATCAAGACCAGAGAGGCAGTAAAGTAGTAAAGCAGTAAAGCAGCTTACAGTGACACAGTGCAGCTGTACATTAACCTTCAGGTGTCGCCCCGGCCGGGTCACTGTGTGTCATGCCAGGGACGGCAGAACATATCTCCGTCCACACATGCTCTATGGGACGAATCACACCAGATATATACTGTATATATAACCCTCAGTGTCATGCAAGTCTGATTCAGAAACATATGGAGGATCTACAGCCACAGTAACAGGTTGTAGAATCAGTTTTCTAACTGCTGATATGAACTGTAGGATGGTCTGGTGGCTGACCAGGCATGAAGTGAAGCCGAAGCTGAAGTGCCTTGAACTTGCATTCTCTCTGCTGGCCATCAGGGGGTGACTCGTCTGGTTGTAAAAGGAAGTCTGACCCCAATGCTCACTTATCTCAGTAAACAATCCAGCATGATGTTCATTCAGTTAATTATGGTCCATTTAGTATCGAAAAGCCAATAAGAGAGCTGTTGTTCTTCTAATGATGATGATTATGAATTATTACTATTTTCTTGGGCCGCTTGAAAACATGCTGTAGTCCTGGCGAAGAATAGCAATCTGATTAAGGGTTGCATGCTCAGGTTAGCTAGCGCCCCCTATGGACTAACCCCCCGCGGTGCATTGCTGTATTAATTTGATAGGTAACAAGTTGAGGAATACAAAAAAAGCCTCCTATTGATTGGATATTTGTCTTTACACACCTTCAAAAGACAAAAAGACTTACATTTGACGGCACCACCTTAAAAACTCACGTTAGCTGAAATGTAATGATGCATATGTCATGTAACGAGCCTTTTCCAGATGAGTCTGGATCCGCACAGGAACAGACAACACAATGTGATTACAGACAAATGAGGAGCCTCATTGCAATTAGCTGGCTGCATCGTTCCATTAGCTCAGACGGGGGGGGGGGGTTCTTCATGTCTTTCCTGGCTCCTCCCACTGTGCTGCCCGCCTCAGTCTCATCAGGAAAAAGCACGAGCATCAGCAGAAAGCGTGGTGGTGTACGGAGCGGATCGGGGCCCCTGAATACTGTAGATTCTTAACCAGGATGAAGGGAGAGGCTGCAGCTTTCTACGCTAAAGCCCCGCTGACTGCAGGGAGGGAGATAATGGGGAGAAGGGGAGATCTGGAGTGGGTCAGTGGATACTTTTGATCTTATACCCCTGCTGATAAAGACTCGGCCTTAAATGCAGAATCCTGCTGATTGACGGACAGATAAAGCAGAACTGGCGGGAGAGCTCGGTTGCACAGAAAGGGAAGAACTACTGTATTTTTGCTGTTAAACTCACACTTCGGTGTTTCTGAGACCTCGTAGGGCCTCGCCAACTCACTCAACTTCAAAGGATTTGGAGGAAAGTGCTTGCTTGGTAAAATTGTGTAGATCAATATGCATTAAATACGCTGCAGGACTGATCACACTTGAGACACATCAAACCTGTAGAACTGATGTTTTGCTGTGGGACGATGCTATTTTTCCATGTTTTTAAGATGCACAGCAAAGTTAAAATATTCATAACTTTCCAGCTCCAGTCGAAAAACACTTGTCACACCCAGGCGGCCAATAAAATCACGCAAGAGGCGGGCTTTACCACTTAACCACCTCCATTCCTGTTTTGATGGCGGTAGTTGGAGGAACGGACAATGAAAGTTTTTGTCTTTTGCAATTGTTGGAGCTGCTTGTGATGATCACCCTTTTGTTTCAATTTCATATTAATTTGAAGCCAATCATTCTGTTTTTACTAAACCAAACAAAGTACTTTTGTTCCCTCAACCTAACTATAGTTTTGTGGCATGTTTTTAGTGGAACGTAGACGTGAAGACGGGGACGGGATGAACAGGAGCGTGATGTCAGAGTAGTGAGCTGATGAGAAAATGTCGATCCAGTGTTGTTTTCAGGCCTTCTACACATCCCAGCAAATCGAATCTTTCTCAGCGTCCCATACAAGCAGCATTATGAAGTGGACTCTCTCACGCTAGCATGTGGAAGCACCTCGACCTCCGCTCTCTCTGCTTGTTGTCGCCCGAGGCTGTTTGACCACTCCGGCTGTGCAGCTTAGACTTAATTTGCCACTTTGAGATCGTCTCCCTGAGGAGCGGAAGGAGCCTCCCCATCACCAACGCTGCACTTCTTCACTCTCGTGTCTCTGGACTCAGAAAATGGATCTAAGTTATTCAGCGAGTTATTTTAGAAAGGAGCTACGAAGGTCAGTAGCTGCAGGGTTGCATGGAGCCGAGGAGGAAGGTTATGTTTACTGCAACTATGCACATGCACCTTTGTGTTTCATATCTTCTGGGTTTATCTTGAGATATTATTCCAACACAAACACAGCACAGTGATCCTACGTTACCACTTTAATGGGTTAAGCATGTCCCATTAGTGTGGAGGCATCTATTACGGGCTTCCAGGTGACATCGGTGACATCATGTATCCCTGGGGAGACGCGAGAGAACACACCTCAGAAAGGTTACACTTCTTAATGTGAATCCCAACAGTGTTGTGCATTATAATGTGTGTGTGTGTGTGTGTGTGTGTGTGTGTGTGTGTGTGTGTGTGTGTGTGTGTGTGTATGTGTGGTTAGTGCAATGTTAAGATGATGACAACTGCACTGTGATTAAAGCTACCAATTCATATTTTTACATAAAGTTTGCATCCACTTTTATTTTGAAAGGAAACATTAAATTACAAAAATGACGATAATAATAAACACAACAATCTTAATTAAAGATCCACTCACAAACTCATTTGAGAGATTAAAACTACACACACACACACACACACACACACACACACACACACACACACACAGTTTTATATGATGGACAAAATAAAATTCTTTATTATTTTGTTTGTGCTATTTTGATTAAATATATTTAATAATTCATATGTAAGTAATTAAGTCAAATTAAATAATACAATAAAATAGTAAAATGAAATTAACTCCCTCTATTATACTATATTTTTATTTTCAGGTTTATTTATGTATTATATCTTTCCTGCTCTCTTATTTATTTATAATACTTTCTGTGTTTTTTTACTTGTTATTGCACTCTTGTGAGACGTATGAAGGATCATCTTATCTCATCTGATCGTAAACTTTTACATTTTCTTCCTCACTTCATCATCCTAACGTGTGAACGTAGATTTTCTCCCCCCCCCCCCCCCCCCAAACCCCACAATGCAGCTCTCCCAGGAGCACTTATGTGCATTGTGGGTAATTTCATGCCACCAACATAATTAAATTGAGTGCTGGAAACAGAAGCCTGGTTATGGTTGTGAAACTGAATACTAACCACGGCGAGGGGCTGCTGAACGCAGCTCCCCCTCCGGCATGTTAATACGCCGGCCGCTCGGCCGTGAACGCCGTTATTAGACAATCAGCCGTTTGTTTCCTTATTGCTGTTTACAAAATGGAGAACGTCTGTGGAAATCCAAGTTATTACAATTTGTGCTAACCAGCAGAATGTTGTACTTATACAGCTGTGCAAGTACAAAAGGATTTCCATGGTATTGTTTTTATGACATCATCACCATTCAATCCATATATCATCTAAATATACAGTTTTTTACTGATTGTTTATTATAATTGTTTATGTATTCACCAGCGTTGCCAGGTGTTCCATAGTTATCATATTTGTACGATAGTTTTTGCCTTCTGTAAAATGTACGATTAATAATGCTAACAGCGTCATTATGTGCGATAACGTAACGTTAACGCATTTCCAGATTGAAAGCTGTTACTTTTTGCAGCCCGTCGTACTTTTCGTACTTTACGATGTTAATGGAGGTGATTCGCCAAAACAGTCTATTCATACAATGTTATTTATTTATTTATTTATTTATTTATCAACGAGTCCTTTAACATTATTCTCTTTTGTTTGTTTTCAGTCAGGTGACATTTCTGTGTTTTTTTATTTGTTATTAAAGTGTAATGAGATGCAATAGCATGATTTCTACAAAAAATAATGATAATTAAAATCAAATAAGCTAGCTTTCTAATCTACACGGTGAAGGCCCTCCCGCTCAGATGCATTTCTGAAATATCTGAATTAAACAACCCTTTCTTCCTTCCAGTAAGAAGAATTATGAATTACTACTCGCTGTTGACATTTCTTCTGAAACAAGGTCACACGAGGGACACAGGAAAGAGGCGGGACTTCCTGTCCGCTACAAGGCTGAATATCTAAATGCCACGTGCAGCAGCGACTCCCAACATCGTGGACGTTTCACATCCAGACGACGGCGTGGATGTTTTAATTGGCCGCTGTCGTGCTGTGCACATAAAACGGTTTAGTCACGCGACGGTAACGAGTACAATAACGCACCGTCGGGATCAGAGACGCCGCTTTCAGCCGAAGGGAGAAACTGGATTGTAAATGGCTTTATGGATCTCACAGGAAGTAAAGGGCAGCGGCACAGAGAGCGACGGCGGCGTCTTGTTGTGAGAATCGATTGACTTCGCGGGGCGTCCGTGTGATTGTGTCGGAGTCATGTGTAATTCTGCAGATATGCGTCTCTGGTGCATTGTCTTTGTGTTAAACAGAGATTAGTTTGTTGTGTGTGTGTGTGTGTGTGTGTGTGTGTGTGGTTTAGTGGCTCGTGGCCCTTCTCTTTTCTTAGAACAGCTCCTGTGGGAATCCTCAGCTCTCCATTATGTCCAGCCAGGTGAATATCACTGCAGGGCAGTCGTTCCCTCAGCACAGCGCATGCAATGATACTTTAACATTAAATATTAATACCAGCCATTGTCTGACGACGGTGCCCTCCATAAGGCTGATGTACTCCAGGAGCCCAGTTTTAGTCATTTTACATTCTAGCAGCGGACCAAAGTGAAAAAAACCCTGAGGAGCCAGTAAGAAATATCAGACGTTATTAATTATTATCATCATCGCTCACGTCCCTGCATTCTGGACCGTTTTAAACCAGATTTTTTTACTTTTGTATTGTGTTTTTTAAGTACTTAAAAAAAGCACTAATTATTATTAGTATTATTATTATTATTACTATAAACAGATTGAAACACGTGGTTAACACACAGAAATGCTTAAAACGTAAATCACAATTAAGTTTTTTGTGCTGGAACGTCATTTTTATACAAAGCTCTGAGCTTTTTTCTGTCTAATAAATTAAAAAAAATAATTAAATGTTATACTTTTGCCTGTCCTTCTTAATATTGAGCTGAAACATGTTTTCCAGAGTTTTTATATCTTCTGTGTGTTGATTTCCTGGTGAAACATGACTTTATGTTGGGAGGAATTTGATGAAATAATTAGCTCCCGACCTTCTCGAGCTGTGATTGGTTGATGGATGGATGTCACGACATTACTGGTTGATATTGGTTATAATACTGGCTGCTGTAAGCACGATTCAAATGGTCACATTTGAATCCATGAAAAAAAAAATGGATTTTGATATAAAAATATGAAGAATTTGATCGCATATCGGCCTTTATTTTTAAATCTGTGATTTTTGTATCTTCATACGGCAGCTAACATCTTGTCATGTGGCTGTTGTAGAGCAGCACATCATCCTGTTGCCTGAAGGCGTTGCTCACCGTCCGATGAGGAGGCTTCGTGGTAAACAACTGTCACTCAGTGAAATACCACAGAGTGGAAGGTCAAAGGTCGCCTCTTTATATCCACTCAGAAACATGAGGGTGGAAGTGGCAGAATCGCAGGTGTCACTGAACTCGATGTAGCTCGTCCACATTCTACCATTTTAATGATTGTTATGATGATTTCATTTCTTTTTTGGTCAATAATTTATACCAATAAATGAAATCGCTTCAGTTTATCACATTAACAACTTACGAAAAGTGGTGGTATTGACAGGTAGAGATGTGATGATATCAGAAAATCAATACCAACTCATAATTGGTTTCTGGCCAAACACAATACATTTTTAATTGACCTTTACACTCATGTTAGCTAACGCCACGTAGCCGTTCTGCTGCCGATTCCAACACGCTGATATCTTGGCGTCGATGTCGGTGTTGGAGTCGCGTTACATCCTGGTACCGAACACACACACTCTTCAACGAGGGTCGTCTAACACACTTTTTGGGTATGTCGTCGATAGAATTACATATTTTCATGGCCTCATACTCAGTTTTACGACAATGAGACAGAATTATCGTTGAAATCAAACTCATAATTCGTGGTAGAATTTATACATAATTTGTTGTTCTTTTCTTACCATTGAATACTATACAAATTTGAATAAATTAGCATACAATGGTCAGTGTGGTGTATTGGTAGATGAGATGTGAGTGCATATTAGAGAGTCCAGACTCTGTAGAAGCTACCTGTACATTAAACCCCCCCTCCAGCACTTACAGGGGAGATAAATCTCATATTTCTCTCTGGTTTGAAGCAGAACATTATCTCATCTGCAGATCCCATTGCTTTCATCTAATAATACACAGTGCCTGAAGATTTTTTTTTTAAGTAAGATTTAATTGAAATCCCTGTTCTCGGTGACAGCGGCGCAGATGGAATCCTCTGATGCAGGAAAAAACACGGAGAAGTGGATTATCAAATCTGTGTATTTATGTTTCTTTAAAAAGGGAGGAAAAATGGATTACGCAATCACGTCTGTGGATGTTTTCAAAGAGTGGAAGTGAATGCATTAAAACGCGAGAAATAATCACACACACACACACACACACACACACACACACACACACACACACACACACACACACACACACACACACACACACACCATGTTTCTATATGTGAGAAACACTCCTGACTGAGCGATGAAGCTAAATATATCATTGGCAACACGTTACATGCGAGATCCTGGTGAGTCTGTGGTGGCTAATCAACACCTCATCCATCCTCCACCCTCCACCCTCCACCCTCCACCCTCCACCCTCCATAAAGCCCTCCCTTAGGTGCCTCTGTACCCCATCTGCTCTGTTTACTGCAATTAGCCCGAGCAGGAGGAGATGGTTGCAGCAGCAGGGGGTCACTCTCCTCTCTTTTTTTCCCAGAGTGCCTTTCTCTCATTCTCTTTCATTTTTCTCTTTTGTCGACCTCGTCTTCGCACGCACATGAATCCTCAATGTGACATCCGTGTTTGTGCCGAGCTGCCCGACCCTTTTTGTTGTTGTTGAGTTCAAAACAAGACAAATTGGTGTTCAGCTTGTTCACGGTTCATATCGTATAAGAGTCCAAAACGATTCAGGTTTCTTTTAGATCCTTTTTATTGATAATAAAACCAGACATTCATCTTTACTTTATAAAGGCCAGTTGATAATAAGAGCTTGATGAGTGATGGATGACAGCGTCGTTTCTTGTGCAAGTTGAAATATTTCAATGCAAATAAAGCAAACGAAGCAAATAAAGCAAATTCAGCATATTCCACGTATTTGCATCATTTCCGTCTATTGCACCGCCCGGCCCGAATGTGCATCATTCACGTCTTTGCATTGACTTTCGATGACATCACGCCGGTGTGAACACTGTTGAGAGCCAATCAAAACGCTTCCAAATCTGATGTTTTGCACCTTTAACGTAACAGAAATCATGTACCGCGAGCGTACAGGTTCTTCAGGTTCTTACTAAATAAATATGATTGAAGTGTTTGGTTCCATCCGGCTGGTTATTGACCTAAAATGAATAATAAATAGATAAATAAAAATGACACCCTCTTTCTTGCACATAGCTTCTACAGTCACGATACTTTGCCGATATCGCCGGCAGACACATGTTGAGGCTTAACCATCGCAGAGGATTAATCTCTTTTGACATGGATATTAATTGCTGGCCAACATGTTGATAGTAAACGCTTTTTTCTTTCCCGGGGGGATTATTTATTTTTATAATATGTGTAAAGAGTCGATGTGTGAAGACTGAAGCTCTTCTCTGCGAAGCGTTCCAGCGATTTCTCATACTAGTCATTGTTTTCTATTTTCAATGGCTCAAATATTATAATAAGTGTACTCTTTCTATTAATATATTATGGGAAAACATATTGTCAAGCATGTTTATTAGTGTACTAAGAATACATGTTAGTGCATGAAAGTTCACTAAATACCCTTTAAATTGTGCTTTACTGCAATTTATATTCAACTAAAACACACAAATGTAGTTGTTCCAAAATAGCATACTATATTTATTCATATTGTTTATCGAAAATATTGTTTACTCTGACTAAAAAAAGAACCCTGGTTACTAGAAAAGGCTTTAACACTCTGTTTGTGGCAGCATTATGTATTCATAATGAGTGTGTGTGTGTGTGTGTGTGTGTGTGGACTCCCATCCCCCCCATTGAACACCATGCCCCCCAGGCTGGCTGGCAGACAGACAGGAGATGACAGCTCCTCTCAAACACAGTGACACACGGCGACCACGGATGTTTGTTTGCGTCTTCTCTCCTCTGAATACACTGTCCATGTATACGCTTCACACACCACACACAATAGGACTGTTATGTCCAGCATACACAGTGAAAACCAATAAAGGATGATCCCCCACGTGAGCCACTGACAGACATATTTCAAACATAATTTAATATTTGACTTTTACTCAACTTAATGGAGGAAATTGGAGCAGTTGAAGAGTTGTGAGGGAAATCTGGGACAATCAAACCGACTTAATTATTCTCCAATATAATAATTACTTTGGGAAGTGGCACACTGATGAGCAGCCCCGTCCTCTTCACAGAAGAGAGATTATCAGACCTTTATGATGGTCTAGTGGGTCCTGGGTTCCTCCTGGTCCAAGACTCGCTTCACAGACTTCCCTTTGAATACATAGAAAGGAAACCGGTCCAGGGTCTCTAAAGGATTGGATACAGGTTTTTCCCGTCTGTGACTCCCTGTAGTGGATGGACCTATATAGTGATAAAGTTATCAGTCACTATGATCTCCTGTATTTAAGACAGCATGAATATCATCATCCTGTTTCAAATCAAAAGGAACCGCTGTTGTTCCTTATTATCATGTTATTCGTTAGCAGATGATTTATTTTGAAAAGAACAGGAAGTGTGTTCATTTCTAAGCTTAAAATGACATTTAATCATTACAAACCAATGTTGCAGGCATCAGTTTGAAAGAAAATGTCAAATTTGTATTTATACTATGTTTACATATTTATACTATATATTCTTTCCCTATTTATAACACCGAGACTGAATATTCAAAACACCTAAAATGCATTAGATATAGTTTCCTGGTTCGTATACAGAGTGAGTCACGCACATATTCCGCATTGGGATGAATAATGTGCAGCTTCATTTTTAGACATTTGAATATATCGATTCCAGCTCTCGTCTCCCCAGAGGACATCCGGGTAGCATGCAGCATGGAGGAGGCCAAAGTTACCACTCTTAGCCTACATATCGTCATGCATATGCATACACGACTCTTTGAACTGATAACTTAAACTACGAGTGTCACATTGCATTTCATTTGTGTCGCCATCATCCAGGAACAACGAGGCCTTAATCCCTGCTTTGAATAATTCATCAGTTACAGTCGCTGCCAGCCTCGACGGGAGCAGGAGGCGTTTCAGAGCGAGGCGGGGAGAAATGGCATCGAGGTTTCATTGGGTTTTTAAAATTCATACTTCAAGGTGCCTTCGAGATAGCCACTCACACTGACAGTGGAAGAAAAGTCTATTTGTGGGCCAATGTACCGATTTCATATGAAGGAATCTTCTGTATTGATTTTTTTGGGGTTATTTTACCCGTATTTTTACTTTTTTGCTCAGGAATCGATTCGGTTTTGATAGTAATACCCAACTCTGACTGTTTTGCCTCTGAATTTGAATTATTTGAACATGCTGTCGCTTATGAATGGAATGATGAGTTCATGGTCCTCTGCAGTTGTACCACATGCTGATTGTTCATCATGATCATTTGAAAACCTGACCTGGAAACGAGGAAATTAATCCAAAACTGAAACAAAACAAAAACTACATCGTCTGGTTCAGTAAAACATCATAATTTACTCCAGAATTGGAACAAAACAAGACAAAAACCCCAAAGTACTTGCTTATGTTTACAACTGGGACCCTAACACCGGTCTCCTGGGTGAAAGTGCTGGGGATTTTAACCTTCCACCACCAAGACTTGTTTGA
Source organism: Eutrigla gurnardus (assembly GCF_963514095.1). Classification (NCBI taxonomy): domain Eukaryota; kingdom Metazoa; phylum Chordata; class Actinopteri; order Perciformes; family Triglidae; genus Eutrigla; species Eutrigla gurnardus. The sequence continues at coordinate 21,570,117 of NC_139928.1, read as the reverse complement.
ACGTAAACATGATTTAACGATGTAGTTTGGTTGCATATTTATGTCGACATCCAACACAGACACGGATGATGAGATCTAAAAACAACAAATTGACTCTGCAGTCGACTCCAGGATCATAAACTGCTTTAGTCTCTGTAATTCACAAGAGAAAAGAATCATTTTTTCAATCAAATGATTCGCACCAAGACTGAGGCCTGAGGGATCTCCCTGCTTAAACGGAGCGAAAATGCAAAAATATAAAATAAATGACTTGCCTGCTCTCTTGTTAGGCAATAACTGTCGAACATAAACAAGGAAATATTCATCCTGCAGGCCTTCAGCGCTTCACCTTTTCACACTCTCCCTAATCACGACCGTTCAAACAGTGTTAGCTCAGATTAAAGCCTGGAAAGTCTTTGATTTTGAAATCACGTCAAAGCCAGGTTTGGATTGGGAGCGGGTGTTTTGTCGGGGGCCCCTGGGTGCCGTGTGGGTGATGCTGCGTGGTGGAATCCCCTCGTATCGGCGCCCCGCTGTGCTCAGTGAGCCGACCTCACCTCGACCTCGCAGGCTCCTCCCATGAATATTCAGAGCTTTTTAAAGGAGAGTCCTTTTTATGACCTTGTCGTACAGATTCTGATCATTAAGCACGAAAGGATTTCTATCCGCCTTCGAAACTTGTTCTTTTTTTGCATTTCTGGAAATTAATTTTACCGTTGGTTTTTGTATTTTAAAACCCGACAGGTACGTTTACGTTCAGACTAACGAGACACACATTCTGTCTGTTCCTCCAGGAGAATGACCTCTAACCTCTTCAACATGCAGATATGAGAATAATGAGACACGGCATCATAAAGAAAACCAATGAGACCATTTTCCTGAATTTTGTCTGCATTTGCAAATTTACAAAAAAAAGTCTCACACGGAATAACGAATCAAATTTCTGCCTTTTCTTCAAATTAATATTGATATTAATATTGATATTGCAGTAAAAGGAAGGTTCCTGCGATGCCTCATGTGTCTCTTAAGCAGCCACCCCCATCCCCCCCCCCCCCCCTTATCCTTTGTCTCATCTCACCTCACTCCCAGTGACATTTAAGCAACCTCCCATCCACCCCTCCCATCCACCCCCCCTCACCATCTACCCCCTCCATCTACCCCTCCCACCACCATCATCCCTGCCAGCCTTTGTTCCCACCAGTCTGCAGAAGCTCTATCTTTTCTAAATTGTACATGTCACTGCCTCTCTCATACAACTTTAAATTCCCTCTGATTAATTTCACCTGCTTAGACATAGATTTAATAATCTACTGATTTCATAAAATGCCACTTTACATGATCAATATGAGCCTTTTATTAAGCCCAAGAGAGAGAGAGAGAGAGGCGTCACTGAACTCGCCTCATCATATGAGGAAGACAAAAAAAACTGGAGAAGATTTGAGAAATAAACTCCTCCCACATCCATACACACTGGTTTTATTGCCCCCCCTCCTGCATGCTGGAATTTTTTAATTGAATTTTTGTATCAGCACTGTCTCACAGCAGGACTTAATATCACCAATTACTTCCCAACGACTTTCACCCAGGAGGCTGCTGTTAGCGTCCCGTTGGAACCACATACTACATTTTGGTTTTGTTACAATTTTGTAGTCATTTTAAGCCAAAAGATCTAGTTTTGTTTAAACATGACAGTCGTTCCATCGTGTGTTTGGGTTTTGGGCATGGAGGGTATTTCCCTCGTTGCCAAGCGGAGCCTCATAATCACATCAGTGGCCTACAAGTGGATTAGTGCCAGTCCCGACTCCGAGGCTGGTGACAACAGCCTTCGCCACCGAGCCCCTCCCACCCAAACAACCCCCTGGCTCAAACTCTCTTCTTCTGTCAATCGTATTTCCTCCCCCAACCTTTTCCTGCCTCAACCTCGGGGAGTGTTTTGCTCCCCATGTTTCCTCAGTGAAATCCAATCATGTTAGCCTCTCCACTCCCTGGTACATGACTAATGCCTTTTCATCTAAAGGGCAGATTCCAGGAAGAAGCCACCCTGCTATCTCCTCTCATACCATCCGTCCTCTTCCTCTCCACCCGGTTGCTGAGCGTCTTCTCCTCTTCCTCCCTCGGGGCTGCTATTTCTCACTGAAAAGCCTTTTCAGATCAACCTCAGCCGGGCCCTCAGGTGCCTCGATAAGGTCAGCGGCCACTCAAAGCATGATGCTTCTTTATATTTCCTCGCTGCTCAGAGATCATCCATCAACACAGCAGCAGAAAATGCTTTTTTTTCTGGTCCAGATATACTTAAAAACAAAAAAGAAACAGTCTGCGGTCACCTTGGTGACATTTTTATCAGCGGCTGTCATTTTTATTATTCCAGCATCCACACTAATTAATATCCCACAATTCCTCAGTGAGGCTTCACATAATTTGTTTCCGTTAAAGTGGCAGGTGAAGCATTGAGGGTAATTTAATTTCCGGGGCTTTCACACCTTGTGGGTTGCTGTAGAACAGGAGACGTGGTCAGTTGGTGTGTTGATGGCGAGCCGCATCCTGCAGAGTGATGGATGGAGCCGGCAGTGGGATGCTATTACGTGGACTAATCACTGAGTGTTCACTGTTGTCTGGCTTTATCTCAGCTCCGCCGGTGACGTTTCATCTTGTGGAGGCGTGATTAGCAGCGTGTTGCTACACCGAGCCCTCGGTAACCTGTTACCAAGGGCGGCCGTTTTAAAGCAAATAGAGGGAGGGACACGTGATCAACCTGAGCTTTTCATGAACTCGACTGTAAACAAGGAAACCTCCTTGGAGGGGTGGAGGGAGCTCGTGCACTAAACACTGTTTAATCCGTGAGACGCCTCCGTTACGCCCCTTTCCCACCAAAATGAGTGTGTTTATGCAATTATTTTAGATGTGGAAAACCCACACAATTATGTTCTCATGTAACTAAATTGTACCCTTAAAAAAACAAAAGGCTGCAGTTTTCAATCAGGACAACATTAGGTTTAACATTAGCAACAAAACAACTTAGTTAGGTTAAAGGAGTCATAACCTGGTTTTATACGTATCCAGCCCCCCTTGGATCGCTTTGGATCAATTCGTAAAACTTATTAGAAAAAAAAAAAAAAATGTTAATCAAACATTGAGCTTGTTCTGACCCTTTTTCGTACCGCGATTTTATCACGCGAGATTACGCGCGAGGTTTTGACTGGTCCGGATGTGCATTGTATAATATGTAATGAGGCGCGCGTTGATTCGCCGCAGGAAGGACAGAGCCGGGGGGGGCTTGCCTGCATGCAGACTCCAAAACATAAACAGCCCCCTGTCATGGCGCACACACTAAATGACGAACCTTACGGAATTCAGGCATTTATGTACGAACCAGAGTCGGAACCCGAACCGGAGAGTGAAGAGCCAGAGACGGTTGAAGAGACACGTTTACAGCAGGACGTCAGGTAGCGGACGGGGGGGGGTGTGGGTGGTGAAAGAGGGGTGGGCTTATGCAAGTAGCCTCCACGGTGACGTCACCGTAGGCGCAGAATCAAAATCTCGTGCTTTAGGAATGCACACCCTTGTGTGCTATTCCTGTTCGGAAAAAGAGCAGAAGCGAAAAAACGGCGCCACTTTCAAACTCCAGCCTTTCAGGCAAGTTTCAACTGAGGTCAAACACAGATATGCATGTTTTAACAAGAGAAATTGCGATTTCCTGGTGATGACTCCTTTAAGGGAAAACATCACGGTTGGACTTAAATTAAGTTCGTAGTTTTAGGTTTAAACAACACAACAAACGTTAGTTCTCAGAAAACGTGTTGCTTTGTTGTGTCGTCTCAAGTCTAATGGTTTTGTTGGACCCATCCGACCCCCAAATAGAAAATCCATGTCCCTGTTCACGAATCACTAGATTCAAATTCATGTTAACTGCCTCGAGACTTCAGAAACCAAGTCTGTCTTTAACATTGCTGTGATGTAGTCATATATGTGATTGCTTGCCGCATGAAAATCAATTAGTAACTCTAACAGTATATATGTGTGTGTGTGTGTGTGTGTGTGTGTGTGTGTGTGAGTGGGTGGTCGTGTGTAATTAATCCTTTTGAAAACACTTGAGATAAATGTGCTCTTATCTCTCCCCAAGTCTCTCTGGCATATTTAGGCCGATAACTAGCATCTGGTTTCTGCATGAGTAGTGTCGCAGCACAAAGTAGACGTCTATGTGTGTGTGTGTGTGTGTGTGTGTGTGTGTGTGTGTGTGTGTGTGTGTCGCCTGGTTGTTTACGGCGTACGTCGGTAGCATACCGATGAGTTGGCCGGGTTTCTTATCAGCAGACTGAAGACGTCATTGACAGTGGAGGTTGCCTGAAAGCTCATCTTTAGCTTGTCGTAAAGGGATAATGTTACATTTTGAAATAATAGTAGTAATAGCACCCTATTTGCGGTGTCCCCTATGGATGACAGCGCCCCCCAGGGGTCGATGCTGTGCTGGTTCTACGTGTTTGTGATTCCTCTTCACTCACATTTTAAAGGAGGAAATGTTCTGTTCATCAGTTTTGGGACCGGAGCTGAGTCTGTCCAATTAGAGGATCGTTCCGATCCTATGCAGCTAATTACTTCAGGCTCCATGCCAAGACTCACTCTCTTCTTTGATTGCATAAATGCTGGACACAGCGTTTTACTTTGATTTAAATCGTGAATGCCAAGATACATTTACTTTGTGTTTCAAGGAAATCTGTCTCTTCTTTGCAAGTGTTATATTGCAAAATATTCATTCTCTCTTCTTTCGTACCGATGACGTTTTTAAAGGTGAGCGTAAGGCACAGACGTTATTAAATCTATGCATGGCTGGGCTGATTACTAAGTGAGAGGACTTTGCAAAGTAGATGGAAGGAGACTGGAAGGGCTTTAACGCTGTCAGAGGAAGAATTTATGGACCAAATCTGCTGGAAGTCGGAGGAAGACAAGCCATGACAGTGCAAGGTACAAACGTGGGTGGAATAGCTATTGTGCTAATGGTTGAAAGTCACACTCAATGCTCAAAATCACAGCTGAAAAACCTACTTTTGACTTTCAGTTACCCATTTAATAACTTCTAAGGCCTAGCTTTAAATGGAATACCATGCTAACTGACAAGAAGTGCTTGAAAGGTGCATAAAGGAGGCGTTGGTTTCGGGAGGAAAGAGACTTATTTGGTTTTTCATTGGTTTGAAATCTTAACAGTAAATCACATTTCATATGAGTGGAAGCTGGGTTAAGTTCAAGTTAAGGATTCATCCTCTGATGACCATGAATGTCCAGCCCAGTGTCATGGCAGCCGGTGGAAATAGTCAGGAAATCCAATCGATGGAATTTTCACATCGCTCAGCATGAAAACAGTGACGATGGGAAATCCTTTTTTTTTCGTGGACGCAGGAATCAAACGTATCAATGTGACGTTGGAAAGTAAGCACATTAATATTGAGAATATAGAGCAAAACTACTTACGGTTGGGTGGATGGGTCCAAGAACACAGAACCTTAGACCACCAGACCACCAGACCAGTGTTTGACACCATGTGTCCCTAAGTGTTGCTTTTACCAAACGTTTCCAAAATGTTGTTTTTCTTTCTTTGCCTAAAACTAACTGCATACAGCTATTTATGCTAATTGTTTCCTGAGTCTAAGGACGTGTTTTTGCTGAACCTAAATCTAACTTTAATGTTGTCGGCGCAATTGAAATTAAAAGAAGTCGTGCCCACAACACAAAAAAAAAAATATATTTATGTCACTCAGTACGAAAGCAATGGATTAACCTGTGCAACTGTTTCACAAACTGCCAGGAGACTATGTGTTGTAATGTTTGTCCAAAATACGATGGTAAACCATCCAATAGTAGATTTCAGACTGTCTGCCAAAATCTGTTTAAAGTGACTTTTGAGTGAAAAGTGTTACATTCTTTGAAAAACGCAGGCCTTTTACTAAAAACTGAGTGTTTCCATGTAACTTTCAAGTCAAACACTGAATACCTGCTTGAAATTCTTTAATGCATGAATAAACAACATCACCAGCCTCAGCCCCAAACTCATTCAATCCATATGGATGTCTCCGAGAATTTAAAAGAAATATGAAAAGAGGCAGCTGCAGGTCATAAGAAAATCCTCTGACCGACACAGAATACAAGTAAATACCATCTGTTCATGTTTGCTTGGGGTCTGTGTTACAATATCCAGCGTCTAACGCTGCATTGAACAGGCAGCAGTCTGCTCCAAAAACTGCTGGAGTGAAGCTGTTTTTCCCCGACGCCACAAATGAGCCGTGTAATGTCCTCCATTCCCTGAAAGCGACGGCGTTGCTTCTCTGACAAGCCTTATGAAAGATGCATGAACGCTGGTTTGTTTGAGCCTCCGGTGCTTCATACATACCTTTATCTAATACACACAGCCGAGTTGTAGCTACATCATTATTCTCCCCCTCGTGCTCTCAGGTTACAAGCTAAACACTGTCAAACTCCACGTCTTTGGATTAGTCTTCGCCACTTCGGAGGATACACCGCTGAATAAAGCCTCTCGCCATGTGAGGTCCTTTACAAAAAAATCACCAAAATCAAGTCGTATTGTGGTGTTTTGTTTTTGAGATCTGTAAAATCCGCTATAGGAACTGATGTGTTTTCTTTGCTGTGGTGTTTGTCGTGACCCCGGGACCAAACACACCACGGCGGATCAAAGACCAGAGGCACTCATCCGAATCCGAGTGTGTCTGGAAACATCGGGGCATGTGGGCAGACAGATATAGCGAGCCGCCGTGACATACGAGGATTTGAAACACTGTGATGTGAGTCGATGTGTACAATAACGGGGAAACGTGCCAAACAGGATTTCCCAACAGCAACATTGTGCATCGTGATCTCGTAGCGTGAGGCTGGATGGACCAAGTAAATGTTTCTTATAATCAAGGCTAACTTTAATATACAAACAGTATATTTATGTCTCGACTCGTGACTTCACAGAGACCAGAACATTGGTCGGCCCCAGCCAATCATCACGGCTCGGTTTGGGTTCTGATGTCATCTGGAAAGGATGTATCCATTATGAAAGGATCTGATGCTCATGAGAGGAACCCACTGGGTCACCATTTTCAATCCATCGTGATAGAGAGCCTAAGCCCCGCCCCCTTCTAGATAAAAACAAATATACGGTAGTCAACAATCCTTTTTTGGATCCTGTATGAATCGTGCCATGAATCACATGTAATATTTGGTCATTTTTCGAGTCTACAAAGTTACATATAAATAGATCCCAAATCAATTTCTCTACTTTTAGCTTTTTAATATTTTCAAATATGTGATCTGACAGGAGCCATGTATACATATTTCTCTCTTGTGTTAAAGCCATATAAAAGTATCAAACCACATTAAAATGCTAAATCTGCTCTTTCCAGGGAGGACCTCCACATACGTTAAATCGTCCCACCCACATTCTTTTGGGGGTTTTTAACGCCCATGAAGACAGGAAACAAAGAACTCAAAACATAAAAGAAAGGATTCCATCATCTGCTGGAAGTTTCTCTGTTAGAAGGCCTGTTATTAAGGTTTACAGCTGGAACAAGATGTCTTTATTTCATTGTGTTCGGGGTTATTCTGGCTCTGTTTGAGGGCATCCAGTCGTAAATGGTAACCTTTTCACAGCCTCTTTATCATAGACGTGTGTTCAACATATGAATACAGATTGACTGCCTGCTGCTGCTCTCATTTATCTCCACTTCCCATCCAAAAGCCACTGGTGGGATGCACATCTCACACTGCTTTCCATTATCCCTGTAAATGCCAATGCCAATCCTCTGTTTGACACCATGGGAAAGGCAGGAGGGGAAACAGGTGGTCCTGGGGGGTTTGCAGGTTGGTGTGCGTCCAAAAAAAAAGAACAATCCCATTATTGGGGGGGTGAAATCATTTTAACACAGATCTCAATTTTCACGTGGTGGCGCGCTACAGAGAAGATAAAGCTGTTTGGGGGAAACATGGCCTTGTTCTCCTCCCCTGTGGCCTCGCTGCTATTAAGCGTACTTATCTCTGAATAGTGGATATTAAAGTGTTGGAAGCTGGAAAAGAAATCATTTACTTTCTTTAGAGATCAATCTTTTTTCCGCTCTATTGATTTGTATTCATCTACTGAGCAGAGTGACTCAAATCGAATTAAAACCTAGAAAGAAGAAAATTGAATTTTTGTGTGACACTTTGTGTATACGGGGGGGCAGCTCTATAAACACCTACCGATTATACTTTAGCACCTGTGTGGGACCCACCAGGCTTTCAACTGACACCAATGTAACCCAACCACTTCATTATTTGACAGTACGACCAACTCACATAGTATAAAGAGCCCAATAGGGGTGGGAATCACAGAGTAACTCACAATACAATAATATCAAGATATTTTGCCCACGATAACGATGATATCACAATATCGCGATTCTGCGATACACAATATTATTGCCAGAAATCAAGGATATGCATCACGAATGAAAAGGCAAAAGCAGGATTAAATCGTATACTGTGTTTATTGTATTCTGGTGTCACTTTCACAGAATTTGTGAAACAAAGTGCATAGTCTTAGCTTTATTGTCTTTTCTTTTTAATATCGATATTTGGTGCCAGTGTATTGTATCAAGGGAGTATCACGATATAACGATATTTTGTGACAGGAACGTCGCATTAATAACAACATGCTCACCAAAACTTCTATTAAGTGGGAAAAAAAATATCCCGTTCTCCTTTTATTTGCAGTTAATGTAAACTCTTTATAAGGAGTAAAAATGGTTTTATACTGCTGCCCATGAAGTTAGAATATTTGGTTTTCAGACACAATCCTCTCTTTATTCCTATTTAAATGCATCAGTAATCACTCGTGACCAGGTGCAGTAATTGCATTATGTGTCCCAATTAACCAGGTGAATGGGCGACCCTGTAGTAGAAGGGTGGAGGAAGGGTGTTATTGGAGTTCCAGCCCGGTTGTCCCACTGCCCTCGATGCCTCCTGGCTCCTCTCAGCGGGTGATAGACGATGTAGGCCAGCCCGAGTACAACCATCCTCATTCAGTTTAGTTAGAGATGAAGACCGTGTCACTCAGACGCCGATTCATAAATTACTTCCAAACACATGCTGCGATGTGGATGAATACCGACATAATCTTTTGTCTACATCCTTGATGAAGTTGTTTTTCACGGATCTCACCACCGACAGGCTACGTTAAATGTTGCCTATTGTTCCCGTGATGTTTCCTCACCGCCGGCCGAAGAGATGCCAGATCTGTGCCTGCAGCTGTCTCTTGTGTCGAGGACACTTTCTTGCTCCCTCTATTGATCCATATTGATCCAGACCTTCTGCCTGCAGCTATAAACTAATTCAGCCTGCTGCTTCTTCCGTTGACATTTTCATCGCTGTATCACAGCTTTATTGAGTGAAACCATAAAGCACTGTTTAATACTCCCCTCTCACTTTATACTCCGAGCACAATGAATTATAGAGAGTTACGGCTCGGGCTGCTTTTTCTTCGTGGCGGCGCTCATCGGAGAGTTTGAATGCAGACGGTCTGGATAAATGCCACCGTTTGACACAGATCTGCATTGCTTTTGTGCTTTTTAACGGCGGCCTGCAGGTCGATGCATCACTGCTCTGAGAGGCTAACCTTTTTTTCTCATTAATTTAGGCGATCATTCTGAATTTCTTTGCTGTCACTTCTTAACTTCTCAGTTGAGCTTCAGTTGACTGTAATTGTTTTGCTAATCCTTTCTGAGCTCTAAGGTTTCATCATTATCAGCTTTTCATGTTTATGTTGCTTATTGCTTTATTGCTCTTAATGTAGATACACATGAATAGACAAAAGGCCCAACATTTTATTGTTATTATATATTTTTGCAACCTTTCCCAGAGATCTCATGTTGACGTTTGTGTTTGTTGTAGATTGATTTAGGAATGCTTGATGCTTTGGAAATAGAAGCAATGGATTAATTTATGTCTTGTTTTCCTTTATGATTAATAGATGATCTCCACATAACAGATGTGTTTGCTCGGTCACACGATCATTAATTCATGGTCTTACTGTAGCGAGCTAGCGAACAGTTATTTTGTGATCGTGGGAAACCTCACGAGTGTCGGAGTGATGCTTTGCCGACTCTTGACCTCCAAGGTTTCCCAGCATTGTAACACCAGCCGAGGCTAATGATAGACAAGGCCACTCCTCACGTCAGTTAATATTAATGCTGAATCGATCCAGCCTTCTGCTACTCTGGCTCTGCGTCTGCTGCCTCTCCTAACGGGGGTTTTGTGCTGAACGTCGATGTTTACTAAGAACTATAATTGCATTCTCATAAATCCAGTGGAAGTGCAATCACAGTATTGCACTCAGAAGCACTTACACCAAGTGGAGAGGCAGTAGTGTCGTCAGGGGCCAAGCTAGAGATTTTTTGGTTTCTCAATATTTCATCCTACATCATTAGCTCTGGTTGCTTCGTCCTATAGATACATTCTGTGTTTTCCACCACAAAAAAAGGATCTATTGACTTTCCTTTGACTTTGTTTTTGTGCGAAGACACAGAAAAATGGACAATTGTCCCTGTAACACGAAACCAATAGGTTGAATTTTGTGACAATATTGTGAACTGCTGCGAGAAACTTAGATGGATGTTTACAATGGACAGTTTGCATAATATCTTTAATGTTTTACAAGCAAGGTAGTCGACACTTTGGCCTTTCCTTAAACCCTCTGTCGTCTCCCTCTCTTCAGGTCCATGGGGTCGTTGTATGGGCAGCGAGTGCGGACCCGGCGGCAGCCAGAGCCGGGCGGTATGGTGCGCCCACTCCGAGGGCTGGACCACCCTGCACACCAACTGCGACCAGACAGAACGGCCGGACAACCAGCAGAGCTGCTTCAGAGTGTGTGACTGGCACAAAGACCAGTACGACTGGCAGCTGGGCGCCTGGAACCAGTGTGTCCCGGTGTCCATGCGCAGCGCTGGGGTGCTGCGCCCGGCCGTGTGCAAACGGGGAGAGGAGGGCATCCAGACCCGGGAGGTGGGCTGCGTCCAGAAAGTGGATGGCGAGCCCGCGGAGGACGCTATCTGTGAATACTTTGAGCCCAAACCACGCCTGGAGCAGGCCTGTCTTATCCCCTGTCCACGGGACTGTGTGGTGTCTGAGTTCAGCCTTTGGACTCACTGTTCTAAAACCTGTGGGATGGGCTTACAGAACCGGATCCGCTTTGTTCTGGCCCCGCCCCTGTTTGGCGGATCAGCCTGTCCAAACTTGACGGAGTTTCAGACATGCCAGCCCGGGATCTGTGAGGGAAAGGAGAGCCTCTACAGCCTAAGGGTGGGACCCTGGGGGCCCTGCTCTGTCCCGATGCCAAGGCAAGCCCGACAAGCTGATAAACCACCCAGAGAGAGTGACAAACCATCCAAGGAAAGTGATAAACCTTCCAGAGGGGGTGACAAACAGTCCAGAGAGAGCGAAAAAATGTCCAAAGTGGGTGAGAAACAATCCAAGGAGGGTATAAAACTGTCCAGTGAGGGCAGCAAACCTAGCAGAGACGGTGAGAAACAGCACAAAGAAGAAGACAGAAGGTCTAAAGAGGGTGATAAAGCATCCAAAGATGGACACAAACCATTTAGAGCCAATAGGAAACTGGGCAGAGCAAACAGGAAACCAGACCGGCCATCCCGACAGGCAGACAGGCCCAAACGGCAGAAAAAGGCTAAAAACAAAGAGAAGAAAGAGAAAATGAGAGAGAAAGTCCGGGAGAGGTTAAGGGAGAGGGGAAAGGTGAAGGATCCTGAGACCAGAGAACTCATCAAGAAGAAGAGGACCAGAAACCGTCAGAACCGCCCAGGAGGGAAGTTCTGGGACCTGCAGGTCGGCTTCCAGACCAGGGAAGTGACCTGTGTGCATAAGAGTGGGAATATTGAAGCTCTAAGGTAAGAATCAGCCTGTTATCTCCAATGAAGTGTTTCTATCTGTGACTGTGTGCTTTAGAAGGCACATTTTACTTTTGTGAACACGTTTTGGCTTTTCCTCACTTTCTTTAGAGGCCAGTTTGCATAATAATGGGCTTCAGCCAAACTCTGGTTCTGAAAAGGGAAGCCAATGCAGTAGTGCCTTAAACTTGCATTCTATCTCCTGGCCATCAGAGGGCGACTCCTCTAGTTACAAAAAGAAGTCCAATTGCATGGAAGTCTGTGAGAAAATGACCCTACTTCTACTAGAAACGTTGTAAACATGAGTTTCAATCTCTAGTTCCAAGTCTTCTTCAATACAGCTCGAGATAGGGGGAAAAATATCCTGAATTTACTGTCAAAAATTCCAAGGGGGATTAACAAGATATTGTTCCACAGTTTAGGGTCATAAAAACTAAAGCAGATTTCTTGTTAGACGCTGTAGGAACTTTTAAAAGAACGGTGTGAGATGAAATGAAAAGGCAATTATTGGCAGTGACATATGAAGGTGGTAGATTATGTGAGGCTTTGAAGATAATTAGAGGACTTTAAAATCAATTCTAAAAGATACAGGGATCCAGTGCTGAGATGAGCAGAGGGGTGATGGGATCTAATTTTTCATCTAGAGAGACCAGTAAAAAGAGAGTTGCAATAATCTAAGTGCCTTGTAATAAAAGCATGTATCAGCATTTCAGCATGGTTTTGAGTTAAAACGGTCTAATATTTTTGGTGATATTCCTCAGAGGAAAAAGAAATATGCTTTTTGGGACCAGCTAATAAAATGAAGACGTGTTTTAATTCAACTAAAACATTTCCCTGAACTCTACTGTGATGCCCTGCTGATGGAGGGCTGTATGTTGTGTTCAAAGCAAATGCAGGGTTTGGTTTCTTGGCGTCTCTGGGACTTCCACATGTACAAAGCAGTAGAAGTGGTTATTTTTAATGATTGATGAGACATTGTTGGAGGTTAGCCACGAATAGACACAAATGATCCTGCAGTCAAATTCGCTGAACACAGCATGAGGTGCTGGCTGGATAATTGCAACGTCCCACTCATTACACACAAGTATATTTACAATATGTTCATTCCTGTGTTTTGATTAGCAGAATTACACTTTTTATTACCCATCGAAAGGCTTCAGTTTTAAGTCTTGACTCTAACATTTAGTCACGGCTAATTGAGATGATTTAAAATCCATGAAGACTTGAGTTTAATTAGTGGAAGTTAATTGTATCCATGTATAATTTATAATGCCACAATGCAGGGGCCTCGGCAATAATCAGAATTGCTGTCCGTTTCAATTATTCAACGTTGAACATTGTTCTGTGGATCTTCCCTCGGTGTCTACGCGGTTTTCTCCCGCCTCGATCACAGTGCGTTCGCTCCGCTGCGAGTCCCGCGCTAACATGGACCGCCTCGCTACGAGGTTTTCTCCCCAGCTAGGTCAGTGTCCATGCAACGGTCTTTGTTGGAGATGGATGGCCTCATTCTGTCTCGCTGGTGCTTGCTCGGCTCTAATAGAGGCCACTGAGCAGCGTCCATTACACCGGGAGAAAATCAAGACTGTTACGATACATTTTTTCTTTTAATGGCTTGGGGGGGGCTCACTCATAAAACATTCAAACCTCAAGCAGCATCACATCCCATAATTCAAGAAGGATGGTATATGTGCATAACAATAATATAATATATCGTGATACTGCTTATTGACACACTGGCGCCAAATATTGATATTTAAAAAAAAGAAAATCAATTTATTTTTATTTATTTTAATACTTCATGACTCCTCTCTGCCTTTTGCTAGTTTATGGCTATGGTTATAACCCGTCGATGGCCAAGAGACTTTATTCTGCTGAAGTCGAGTATGTCACATCATGCACAGATGGCTAAAAGCTTCAAAGAGGCTTAGCCGATAGCGATGACCATATTAATGTTGACCGGAGCGCAGAGTCAAGCTTATTTACAGTTGGAGCCATTGCTGTGGGAATGTAGCCTTTCATCTCGGGGCTAACCCTGCTAATCATCCCCGATTGTCCAGGCTTTAAAATGATGACCATATTTAGACAAAAAGACCATGCTCTTTGGGTCTCAATGTAACAATGAGCTGAGTCAGGTTTACTGTTGGATATGACGTCCTACCATAGACTGCGTATAAGAAATGGGTGTCGCCATCTTCCGATTTTTGGAAGTGACCAAATTTGTTCTGCGGCACAAATAGATTTGGAATAGATATTTATGGGTAATTTGTGTGGGAAACCTTAAACACAAGTCATTCTGAAGACCTCCGTTTGCTTTTCACATCACCTAATAGCGTCTGAGACCCCGTTTCCTCGGGGCTGACGCTGTGATTACACATTGTGGGATGAAAATCCGAGTGAAAACGACATCAAAGTGAAAACTGTTCCATTCTGTATCTCTAAAGCTTCACAGTTCCACGATGTCAGCTGTGTCTAGACGCCACTGCTACGGCTTTAAGGCTTTAAAGAAAGAACCTTAGTGGCAGGGAGAAATGTAATTTAAAAAAAATTGATAGATAGAAAATAAGAAAAGTGTTTGTACAAACATTTTGTACACAAAGCTTTGAGAAAGCCTTTAGAAGTTCAGAGCAGTTGAAGGGAAAAATTGAACTGTTGCTACTCAAAGGGAAGAGAACCAGAGAAGGGAAGCAGTGTGTCATTATCTCTAATGGACCTATCAGCCGCTACAAAACACACACAGAGGAAAACAAGGGTTTTTCAACTGCTCAGCAATGCCATCATCAAACAAAAGCCACAGTGCTGTGAAGCGGCCGCTGAAAAGACGGATCACGAATAGTTCGGGTTTTTTTTAAATCGACGACTTTCAGACCGTTTCTCACTTTGACTGTACGGTCTTCTACGTCTCTGTTCATGTGCTTCCACTCTGGATGTAGAGGCATTTTTGTTTACTGGGGTGAAGTAGGAAGAATGCATGTTTAAGGCACTCCAGCGTCGGCTTCACTTTTCAAAACCAGAATGTTGCCGCCTGGTTTATTTCTCCATCACAAATGGCAAAGAAAAGTGGAAAATACTACATCAAAATAAAATATTTGTCACTTTGAACAGTCAATTATTAAAAAAGAGTTGCAGATTAATTTTTGTCGTGATTTCAGCCTCCAGTTGTAATTTGATTTATTTCCACCATAAATATGTTGTTGTGCTCCCTGGCGGCTCATTATTTCATGACCAGGAAGCAGTTAAGTAGACTTTAAACATCAACTTGTATTAGATTTGGATTTGTCACATGACATCAGACTTCTTTTTGCAACCAAAGGAGTCGCCCCCTGATGGCCAGCAGAGAGAATGCAGGTTTCAGGCACTTCAGCTTTGGCCGCCTGGCATTGATGCAAGCAGGAACTGGATATATGAGACAATAACTATTGTCTCTCCAATGTAAATCTCTCATAAATCCGGTATTACGATGCCAGACCTTGTTTGTAGAGATATCAAGGCCATATTGGAGCTGATCCAAGCTTAATGCCTCCGTGATGACAGCGGGCTTCTTTTACCATGTCAGCGTTTTTGCTGCATATCCAAGTGGACATTAGAGTGTGCACTCTGAACGTGATGACAGTATAAAACCAAACCTGTCAGGGTTTATGTATTCGATGGAGCATCACTCCGTAACATCGTTGTACAGCCAGTTCGTCTGGAGGTCCGCCCACTCCAGCTGAGTGACAGGTCCTCCAGCTGTTATTGGACCAGATAACTGACTTCAGATCAGGGACTTCAGTGGGACATTCCTAAATGTTGACCGTCTTCAAAAATAATGAGCAATAACCCCAAATAAGTTTAATTTAGAGTGCAGTTTAGTTAAGTTATCTTGTAGGAGACAGGGTTGCTATATTCATGCGCCTGGTGACATAATAAATAATTGAAGCCCAATAAACCACCAGTCGTTTGGTTGCACTGCAGGAGTTGCTCTTCTCCTGTTGCCTTTCTGACAGTAGCACCTCGGTGTGTGTTTGCTTCCCCACAGTCACTGAAAGATCTGTCTTTTCCTTCATCTATCGAGTAGATTTGCGATGTTTCAAAACCGTACATTACATTACATTCAGAGTCTTGAGGAAAGATTGTAGTCGTAGCAAATAAACAATGATTAAGAGTCGGGGGAAGCAACGTTTCAGGCCTCTGGCGAGATGCAAACGTTGTTGCATGAAATCCGGCTGCATCATCATCATCCATCACCCTAACCACCTCTCTATTTAAAGGGCTCACTCCTTCCTGCGTTAGCACAGTATATGTTGAGTCATCCAGCGTGGATGTGACTACAAGATATTCTATTATCGACATATTGAATTATCATCATATAACAGAAGCACTCATGGGCTGAAATCTTAAGGATTCGAATTTAAACGCTGCATGGTGGTGCAGCTGACATTTCTATTAAAAATGTATTTTGTTTGTCTATTTACAATACAATAATAATAATAATACACATGTTTCCAAACATGTATAATCCTTAACATCCTACATAAAGCTTAAAGTATTAAAGGCTGGTCTTGTTTTCCCATTTGCAGCCTGTGCTCCCAGGAGTCCTTGCCGGTGACCTTCCAGGCCTGCGTCATGACCAAAGACTGCGATGTGACTGAATGGTCTGAGTGGTCGCTTTGCTCCAAGGAGTGCTACGACCCCAACGGACCCAAGGGGGAGCGCACTCGCACCAGAAAAGTGGTCCAGTTCCCCATCGACGGAGGAGCAGATTGTCCAGAACTGGAGGAGAAGGAGTCTTGCAGCCCCCAGGGAGACGGGGTACCGTCCTGCATCGTGTAAGTCCTGGACCAGGAGAGCAATGTGATCCAAATAAAGTAGTCTACATAGTCCTCTATATAGACCTTTATCTAGTCCTCTATATAGACATGTATCTAGTCCTCTTTATAGACCTCTATATAGACCTATATCCAGTCTTCTATATACACCTCTATCTAGTCCTCTATATAGACCTCTATCTAGACCTATATATAGTCCTCTACTGTATGTAAACCTCTATCTAGTCTTCTATATAGAGTTATCTGACTCATTGAGGGGAGAAAGTGTGGGTCATGGTTGCACTTCATTCCATCAAGCTGTTGATGGTTAACCAATGACGGTCCTGGGGCTTATGGGAAATGGTGTTTTTGGTGAGGACCAAGGAGTAAGAATATGTCTAAAAGTGATCTTGCATTCAAGGTTTTCTTTGTCCTGAAACATGAATCTGCCAGTTCCAGTTCCACTTAATTCCTCTATTAGCCGTACATGCGATGTATTAAATTCTGTTATATTGGCAGAGTAACATCAGCCATCAGCACCAAATCAATATCCATCGACTGCTGCTGCTGCCTTTTGTGTGACACACAGCAGAGAGAGCCCTGTCAACGCACTGAAGAATTGCCCCCATCTGGGCAACTCAAAACCCCAAGATGCAATGCTTCCCCAGGGGAACTCGTTGTTTCGCAGCGGTGCAGAGGCAACAGAGAGACGGAGAGACCTCTCTCATGAATATGGAGCCTTTCATCGGCGACCTCAAATGAATTCCATTATGAGCAGAGATGGAGGGCCGGGTTTACTATTCCTGACCTCAGGGTAGAATCCACAAAACATTATAGCCGAAGCTGCCGATTCACCAACCCACAGAAACCCATCCACACTGCAATTAACAACCTCCTTTCAGCTCAGAAACCGAGACCCTCTCAGAGGAAAGTCTGTTTAGATTGTAAATCCTGAGGCATATTGTAAACAGAAATCGAAGGTCAATAACATAGAAAGTCTTTCTAACAATGCTTAGAGAGACCCGTCACCCTGGCTCGCTCAGGCACAACTGATGCTGTTCAGAGTCCTCAAACACCACCGTCCCCTCGGGGCGGTTAGAAAAGAAACCACAATGTCTGCTCTGCAAATGGCGTTTTTTAAGAATCTGATTTCCGATCTGTTGGCTCAGGTTTTCAATTAGCGATGGAATGGGTATGCTTTGGGGCGGGGCTTCCTTGTGATTGACAGGTCGCTATACCATGCTACCATTGCAATTAGCTACTCAGATGACTTTGAATTATGAACATTATTAGCAGCCTCAGACCAGAATCCAGTTGGATCCAGATCCAGTAGGGCTGCTGCTCTGGGTCAGATCCACCCGTCGCTCCTCCGCACTCCAATTTTGGTCACTTCCTCCAAAAAGGGTGAAGCGCAAAACTAGTCCACAAACCAATGGGTGTTGTCACCATGACTACGCCCACTTCTTCGATACTCATCCACAACATTTCTATTGATTATTTATTGGAAGCAAAGAAGGGGCGTGTAAACTGGACTGACTGTCTCCGTGTGTCCCCCTCCGTCCTCAGCTACAGCTGGAAGACGACGGAGTGGACGGAGTGCAGGGTGGACGTGCTGCTGAGCCAACAGGACCGTCGGCGTGGAAACCAGACGGGGTTGTGCGGAGGCGGCATTCAGACTCGAGAGGCCTACTGCATCCAGACCAGCGCTGAGGCACCACCCAACCTGGGCTCGCTCCGCAGCAAAGACGGTAACTTACCCAGCATGCTCCGCTTCCACCGTCTCTCCTGATCTCTCGTATGTTTCATCCAACGTGTGCATGATCTGTGTTGTTTGCTTGTGCAGAGTAAACGATTTTAATAGCACATGTTTTTACTCGAGCTGGATAAAAACAGCTTCAAATGGCATCTGTGAGCGTTTGAATCATCTGCTCGGGCTTTTCTTTTCACACACACACACACACACACACACACACACACACACACACACACACACACACACACACACACACACACACCAAAGTCGTGTCATCTGTTCTGATATCCTCCCCCTGCTTGGCCGGCCACGTGTGAGCCAGAGTGGAGAATTAAAAAGAGGTTCTCCCTCCTCATATTAAATCTAGGACTGCGATATATGAATATGCTAATGTGCAGAGAGGGACAGCAGATGAAATGTGAGCTCTCTTCTTTTACATAAATGGGTGGTGTTGCGAGTGGCCTGGAAGCACGCCCATGCTTATCCAGCGCTGACACAATCATACTCGCTCCATCTGTCCGGGGAACGCCACACTGGCGTCGGCTGGCAGCGTACTTTTGGTCCCTCAGAGTCAGGATTCCACACGAGTCTCACTTCCCACGTCCGTTTTACGTGAAATAGTTGGCAGAACGGAGCTGAGCAGCTCTGTCCGCAAGCCAAAGTGTTAAAAAGGGGGGCGTTAATGAAGGGAATGGGACAAGTCGCCGACACCCGATGGCAGCAGAAGGAGAAAAAGTGAGAAGAGTGCAACGGATGTGATGTTATTCCCAGCCTGCACCTGTCCTCGCTCTCAGTTCTGTTCCATCATGTCTTGTATAATTATAGCAAACTTGGCCACGCCCTGATGTAAATGAGCAGCATCTCACTCCTTCCTTCCAGCTCTGAGGCTCACAAACATTTTATTATAATCTTGAAGGAACCTTAATGGTAAATGAACCTGCTATTATATCGTCTTCTGACTGGACTGAACATGTGGACTGGAGGAGCTGTTATAATTTACTGATTATTTATTCTCAGTGTTACAGAGTCTAAGTATTGTATTTCCTGTTTTGGTTCTCATCGATGTGAAAACGAAAATCGGGGGAGCAAACTGTGACATGCTGTATAACAGCTGTGCCGCTGTGATGCCACAAATCGGAGACTGGAAAGAAGGAGCTGGGAGTCGGGTTATTAATGACAGGTGGCACGTGGCGGCACGGGTTCCCAAATTTGGCGGCTGGAAGCGCCGCACAGGGAAGTCTAGACCATCTGGCACCGAGATACCTGGGCAAGGTCAGGGTGTGGAGATGTTTCCATTAATCAGCCTTTGTTATGGTTGTGAAGAGCAGCTCAGACCGGACAACAAAGGATGCTCTTAATGAACCAAAAGCAGGATTTGGTTGGCGTGACAACACATGGACATTGGTATTTGATGTTCTCTGCCAATCCTGTCAACATATTCCACCTTTCTTATAACTATTTGATGGAATATCATGACATTTTGTTCCCTAATTCCCAGAATATTAAACAGAGGATTTTGATCTGCATTGTTTCTTCAAATCTAAATGTTTCAAGTATTAACTAGCTTCATTGGAAGCAGACCATAGAAATAAAATAAGAGACATTGGAAATTCCTATTCTGTTTTTTGCTCAAGCAGTCGTTTTTTTAAAAACTGGACCCACAATGCCATCCACAAACTAAAGGAGCCACAAACAGGCAGCAAAATGCCAAAATAGAAGTGCACCCAGAGCCTTGCTGTTACCACTGGGGGTTTCACAAGAAGCTGTCAAAGCCTGGAGAGGAAGGGCTTAAATCAGGTAGCTGGTAATCAGGGTAGGTGGACCTCAGGTGTGAGGAGTTTGGCTGATTGAGCAGAATGTAGGTCAGCCAACCCAAACCTAGAGATGGAGATTCTCCGACACAAGAAAGTCCTCAGTAAAAGAGCTTTTTATTGAGGCGGCTGCACACCCTCCTGCTGCACAGTCTTGATCCGACATCCTATCTGGATGCACCGACCCGATGGCCAGTTCTGATAAAAAGTAGTCCCGTGTATCAGCCAATTTCAGTTTGCTTTGTTCTCTCCATAAATACAGTTGACAAATACACACCAAACAATGTCAAATAATTAGAAAACCATCTGATATTGATTGATATTGGAGATGAAGAATCACCTAATCACATATTTACAAATCAGGCGTCCGGGGGAGGGGGGGAGGAGGGGCACGCCACATGTATGCATACTTAAGCGACACTATTAAAGGCACCTTTGGCAAAGTGGAGGCAATTTGCATGTGAATGAGGCTCAGTCCTGTTGTGGCACCGAGAATGATTCATCAACCCGGCGACCTTGCGGAGAGTCACCTACAGCCGTTTGGAGCCGAGGTCCACCGAGAACCAGGCCAAGCTGGAGACTGGCCTGCTGCGCTGGGGTAGTAATAATAATAATAATAATAATGATAATAATAATAGGGGAAAACGTGGTTGTTTCAAAGATGCCTGGTTTTGGAAGATTTGGGGTTTTGGTGGTGGCTTCTGTGAATGAAAGAATCAAGTGTTTGCAATTTTTGGCTTTGATTTCTAGCTAACAGGATTAGTTTCTGGAGGATTTGAGATTCTGAAGGCACTGGAGACCTAAAAGACCAACTTCTGTCTCCCTTTCTTTCTTGTACATGCTTTTCATATCCTCGTGGTTTTTATTCTGCTAAGCTTTACTGATTTCCCGCAACTGGAGTTGATTTTTTTAGTTTGTCAAAAACATCATGGTTTGGCTTAAAATGATTATGAAAGTGAAAGGAAACCAAAACACAACAAAACTACTTGGTTCAAACGGGACACGACAGCAGTCAACTGGCTGAAAGTGCTGGGTTTTTTTCAACAAATTTGTGATGCGTCAAGAGCAGACTGTCCTCCTCGAGAAAACGACCACATAGGTCGTGTGTCAAGCACCGAATTACGACCATATGTTACGTTTCAAAATAGCGCGCCCTCTAGCGGTCAAGTAAATATCGACACTCCGGTGTCTCAGACGATCGCCCCCCGTCAATCATCGGCAGAGACCCCCCCCACACGTCAACCTAAACCTACCCCCCCCCCCGCGCGTGCGCGGACGATTGCCCCTCGTCAATCATCGGCAGAGACCCCCTCCACACGTCGACCTAACCCTAACCTTAACCACTACTATCGTTGCGGAAGAATCTCCGCAATACGCTCCCAGAGGTCGTATATTTGAGGACGTGACACACGACCTATTTGGTCGTATGAGTTGGAGGGCTTGTTGGTCAAGAGCATAGGATTTGGCAGCTGGTGGTGTAAACAAGGAAACACTCGTCCACCATTTCCACTAAAAGTGTTGAGTGTTATTCTTCTGTCAAAATGTCATACCTAGATAGTCACACAGGTCTTGTCTGTGTCTCCACAGCGTTGCGACCAATGGACAGTGATCTGTGTCTCGGGATCCCCCCGAACACCACCCAGCTCTGCCACATCAGCTGTCCGGTTGAATGTGAGGTGTCTTCGTGGAGCGCCTGGGGACCCTGCACCTTTGAAACCTGCCAGGACCAGGCAGCCAAAAAAGGTAAGAAGTCAATGAATGGAGTTATTCAGTACTTAGTAGTTCTATAGGGATCTCTGTATCAGAGGGCCTTGCTTTCCCAAAACGGGGCACATGAGATTTAAAACCAATGGATGGATCAAAAGCACAACCTCAGCACTTTGAATTGCCCAAAAGCTGCTTTACATTTACATTTACATTTACATTTAGGTCATTTAGCAGACGCTTTTGTCCAAAGCGACTTACAATAAGTACATTTGTCAAAAGAAGGAAACAAAGAAACCACAACATATCATTGCTGATAAAGTAAGAGCTAAAAATAGAACAAGTGTTAGGTCCTCATCTGAGTAAAGTAGTACTTCAAGAGCAACAGTGCTACGATCAGAGTGCTATAGGTAAGGTTTTTTTTTTTTTTTTTTTGGGGGGGGGTGTTAGTGGGTCATGCTATGTAGAGTCGAGGTGAAGTCTGAACAGGTGAGTCTTGAGCCTTTTTCGGAAGATGGCAAATGACTCAGCTGTCCTGACATTAGTCGGGAGTTCGTTCCACCACTGCGGACCAGAACAGAGAAGAGTCTGGACTTTGCTGAGCGACATTTGTTTGATTTCAGCGATGGTGGTACCAGCCGGCCAGCTGAAGTAGAGAGGAGCGAAGTGCTCGCTTCGGGGCATGAGGTTTGACCAGTGTTTGAAGGTAGACAGGTGCCGTTCCATTGATGGCCCTGAAGGCCAGTGTCATCGTCTTGAATTGGATGTGTGCTGCAACAGGGAGCCAGTGGAGGTCACGGAGGAGTGGGGTCACATGGGAGAGTTTGGGTAGATTGAAGATAAGACGTGCTGCAGCGTTCTGGATACGCTGCAATGGTTTAATCGCAGAGGCCGGGAGTCCGGCCAGGAGAGAGCTGCAGTAGTCAAGGCGGGAGATGACCAGTGCTTGGACCAGGAGTTGCGTTGCATCCTTTGTGAGGAAGGTCCGAATCCTGCGGATTTTGTAGAGGGCAAATCTGCAGGATCGGGCCACAGCAGTGATGTTGGGGGTGCAGGATAGTTGGTCATCGAGGATTACACCCAGGTTCCTCGCAGTTGACGACGGCAATACTGTGATGCCCTCGACAGTGACCGACAGGTCCATGCGAGGGCAGTCATTCCCTGGGATGAAGAGGAGTTCGGTTTTATTCAGGTTAAGCTTGAGGTGATGTGCAGTTGTCCAGACAGAGATGTCAGCCAGACAGTCCGAGATGCGAGTTGCAATGTGAGTGTCTAACAGCTGGGTGTCATCTGTGTAGCAAATACAAATACAATTGCCTTGCCTTGCATCAGCTTCCCATCACTTTACTGCACCATGTGTCTTGCATTGGCCTTGTCAGATTTAGGGATGATTTAAAACAATAGTAAAGCTTCAACCAGGAAATGCTGATTTAATTACAAAGACGCAGAGAAAACACCAGGAATTGGGAAACATTTCACAGGTGGGCAGACGTGAGGGCAGGCTTAAGGATGATTGGAGGAACAGGGAACAGGGCTGTCGAGACTAATATCACACAGGTGATACACAGCAAAAAGGCGAGGCAACGCTAAAACAACAGGAAGTGAAGTCAAAACAGGACACAAGAGACGCAACTACGAAATAAAAGAGGAAATTAAAACCCAAGAAGTTGACTTTCCTTCAACCTGTAGGTGGCGAATAGCAGACGTTTGGAGCGCCGTCGTCTCCTATTTGTCGGCTGTTGTAGCCGGCTGTGCGAGTCTGTCGGCGGGGTTGACGCAGTCGCTGCTTCCACCCTTAATTATGTCTTGAACAGCGGCGTCCGCCATGACTAATGCATGTTGACTCTGCCTTCACGAAGCGCCTGGAATGAAACGGGGCGTCTTGAAATCCCCCACCATGCATCTTAATGATGAATCCGCTCCCACTCGCTCGTTTTCTCCGCTACTCTACTTCTACTAGCTTTGGCTGTCTGTCTGCTGTACATAATAAATGGCCGACACACACACACACACACACACACACACACACACACACACGCACACACACACACACACACATACACACCCTGGCTCTCATTATCCAGAAAGTTGTGCACCAAAAAATGGGTCCTCTTGTCTTCAAATCCTTTCATCCTCCTGACAAGCAGCACAGGAGTCGGTTGTCTCTGATTACAACGCGTTAGCTTGCTGAATGTGAGTTTGTAATTTATGATCCTCCGTAACCAGAAGAACGCTCACCTTTCTAGTATCTGACCAACAGGTAGGAGTTTGTTGTGCTTCAATATTGCAAACCATTTTACCATGTAGTATCTGACATACTGAGCTAGAGGTCAAACTGATGATTCTTATCGAATATGAACTTGATTATGCAGGAATGGACCAAAAGACTGATGAACTGTTGAGGTTTTGTTATCCGTTGTTATTATCATCAATATTATTGTTGTTATAATATTTTTTGTTTCTTCTCTCTACTATGATATCCCCCCATAGGTAGAGATCACATAATTCATATTTAAATAAAAGAGATCTCTTTGAAATCGTGGTTCGTCGTAAAAACAATTAACATGACCCTTGACCTGGAGTCAGTTGTTGTTTTTTGGCATCATGAGCTGATATTACCGGTCGTAAGTGTGAAAATGAAGCATCATGGCTCTGACAGCAGCTGCCTGATAGAATTGAATTCCCTGCATCCCAAGACTCATCTTCCTCATTACCCCCCACCCCCCCAAAAAAGAAGATAAACCCTCCATCAAAGGGTCTAGACACATGTTCTGCCGACCTGTCTGATAAAATAAAGGTTTTCCAGGGGAAAGGAGAGACACAAATGAAATGAAAAAAGACCCCGCTGTCTCCACGTGAGTCCTGCAGGCTCTCCAGGAATCTACCGCCTTATCGGGCTGGAGCAGGAGTGTGGATTAGGGGGGTGGGTGACCTTGGCTGGGCTGGACTTAACACCCTCCCATCCCATGACCCGGGTCCTGGAACCCCATGCCCTTGAGCAGAGGAAACAACACACCGTATGAGAGTTAATGGGATTTCATGCGTTTGGATAAAAGCGGTAATGAGCGCAGAATAAAAAACATTCATTATGTGAAGTTCCTCTTGGAATCTCTCCGTCAACTCCAGGCTTAATGGGCTGCCGCGTTAAACGCAGCATCATCATCATCAAAGGCCCACTGTGACCACGGAGGGAAGTTAATGTGCAGAAACAGATAATGTCCCGACGCTTCCTCCAAGCCTTAAAACATTCTGTAGATCTACAGAGTATGGACCGTACCATTCGCTTTGCATTTCCTTCATCAGCTCCCTGTTGTTCCCTGCAGGCTTCAAACTGAGGAAGAGGAAGATCGCCAACGAGCCCACGGGCGGGACGGGGAACTGCCCCCACCTGGTGGAGGCGATCCCGTGCGAAGACCCCGGCTGCTACGACTGGCTGGTGGCTAAACTGGAGGAGTGCACCCCCGATAACGACCAGGAGTGTGGACCGGGAACCCAGATCCCACAAGTGCAGTGTGTCAACAGCGACGGTGAGTAAAAAACTGGATCCAACAGCTGCTGCCCCACATCTGTAGGTCTCAACCTGCCTCCTAAGTATCTCCACTGAATATGACTATAATATAATCATTATGATTGCAAAGCCAATCAGAATCCTTCTGAGGATTTCAACATTAAGTGTGTGGGGTTGGTGGTTCTCCTCCAGGACATTTTGAGCCTCAAACAACACATTTTCCTGCATTCTAGTGAATTTATGCACTAATTTATGGTGTAAACGTCGGTTAGGCCTTATAGCCTTGGCTCACTGCTCAACTCATAATTGCTGTATATGTTGTCAGCAGATATCCCTCTATTGTGTGCTATTCTAAGCCATTTCATTGTATCCCTGTGTGTGTGTGTGTGTGTGTGTGTGTGTGTGTGTGTGTGTGTGTGTGTGTGTGTGTGTGTGTGTGTGTGTGTGTGTGTGTGTGTGTGTGTGTGTGTGTGTTTGAGGCTACAAGCCAAAACTGTGCTGGAAGAGAATGTGTCTGGCACTGACACACACACACACACACACACACACACACACACTGACCTAAGGACCAACCACCTGCTTTCTTGTCCGTACCTCAGTTACCATCACATTATCTCTTTTCTCATCACTAACACTGCTTTGCATTCGAAAGAGCAGCGTTCTTTCTTTGCACTCTTTGCTCGTCTTACTCCAAAAACAGATTCCTTCACTTTGCCTTTCCAAGCCGTGCACGCCCACTCATGCAGCCACTCATGCAGTGGAAGGGATGCCACTTTAAAAAGCCTCTCGAGCTTCTAGTTTCCTCACATGCAAAGAAGTGAAGCGTTAAGAGAAATGCACGTTTGTTTACGAGAGGAAGTCGTTTTTTTTGGCAGTGACTGCAAGATGGTCTGACGTTACATATAAAGAGGTTGTGTCTCTAAACACCATGTATTCATAAAGGCTGGGGGAAATCAATATAGCTTATTATCACGATAACGACACACGGACGCCAAATATCGATCTTTTATTATACGAACTATCGTAGAGGAGCTATTCTGCCACTTTTCTTGGCGCATACTTGTATTTCACTATGTATCACAGCGCTGATAACATGTCACTATCAGGTCACTAAATATATTTTGACCATATGAACGATGCTCTGTCACATCAGCAGGGGAAACAGCTGTTAATGGAGCTGTCCATGGAGCTGTCAACGTTGTATCTCTGCTGATAATTATGTTGTTCTGCTAATTTTCTATAAATAAGATGACTTGGAATCACAGTGTGAAAGCTGGATGCTGAAAAGCTGACGCGATGTTGAGTTGCTGGTTTGAATGCTCAAGAAGACTTAGTAGAAATAGTTTTAATCAGTTTGAATTTCATTGAAAAGTTGAATAATACCAAGAGTGTATAAAAGAACACTTTTTGGAAAAGCGTAACGACAGAATAGGAAGGGAAATGAATTAACTTGTGTCAAGTTTGAACATTCTTCCACTTGGTGGAATTCATTGAATAATTCTGAAAGTATTAATGGTATGAATGAGAGAAGTAAGAGCTGTACTTGGCCCAACTTGAACTATGTGACAATAGAGAGGCTATATAAGCAGTGACATAGTGGAAACAACACGACAGTGTGTTTCTTACAGGAATAATCCATTAGTAGAACAGATCCACCAAAAGCATCTCTGTTATACATCAAGTACCACTGGGTCCAATTAAAAGTTAAATCTTGCTGGACTTTAAGCATGAATGGAGCTCAAACTTCCACATCTTCTTCAAACAGCAATAAAAGGAATAGTTTGTTATTGGAAGAGAACGTGTCTTTGAGGAAGGAACAGACACTGACTCGGATTGTGGGGGAAATGTTTCCTCTGATTTCTGGTGTTTTTTGTGAATCATGTTCACTTAAATCAAAGAGATGAAATTGAACTCTCACTTCTTCTCTGAGGCGGTCGGTCGACATGAACTCTTAGATCCTGTATCCACCCAATAACAGGTGTCTTGGTTGATCCGATCACAAGTTAATAGCTCTAAGTACATCACTGGAATCTGAGCCATCCATTGACGGATCCTTCATGACGCAGATTATCCCGAGATTCATGACGATTGGCTTTTTAATCAACATGAGGTCTGCGAGCAGATCAGCAACTGGAGACGCAGCAGAAATACACTCTGCCCTGAGATATATATAAAGAAGCATATCCTCCATCGTAATAGAAAATAAAAATAATAAAATATGATTTATGGCTCCAAGTTACCTCTTCTCTTTCTTGTTAACTGCAGCTGGTTGCTAGGCAACGAGAACGGCAAAAAAGGTGACGCAAAAAATCCTCTTTGGACCAAACTCAGTCTCATTTCTAAGACGCGCTTGCTGCAACTTTTCCGACATCAGGCGTCAACCTCTGGTTTCTGAAAAGTGAAGCCAAGGCTGAAGTGCCTTTAACATGCATTGTCTGTGTTGGCCATCAGGGGGCGACTCATCTGGTTGCAAAAAGAAGTCCGATTGCATGGAAGTCAATGAGAAACCTACTTCTCTCTTGATGTATTATCTCAGTAAACATTGTAAACATGAGTTTATGATCTCAATCTCTAGTTTCCTTTCATTTAGTGAACTAGGGGTCAAATAGATGATAAAGCAGGGATGATTTAGGGCGGGGCTACCAGGTGAGTGAACAGGAAAAACAGGAAATAAAAAAATGAAACAAAACAGACTAAAGCTCAGTGTCATCTGGTAGGTTTAGAAACATTACCATTTCATAGAATACAGAGCAGCTTTTTGAAGGACTGATGTGTTTGCTTATCATCTCAAAAGATGACTGAATTATTGCAGAAATTCACTTTTCATTGTGACCTAAATATTGTAATTTCATACGATCTTTTTAGTTCCCCTTTTTCCTTTTTCAAAATGATCCGTGTGTGTGTGTGTGTGTGTGTGAGTGTGTCTATGGCAATTATGGATGGATTCCTGAATCATAACACAGTAGCTGCTAATGAGGGCTCTGGGGAGGTAGAGTGAATGAGGGGGAGAGAGAGAGATAGAAGGAGAGAGAGAGGGAGATAGAAGGAGAGAGAGAGGGAGAGAGATGGGGGTTGTTCATCAGATTCCATATTATATTCACAATCAAGGTCTCCATTCAGCGGCTGCAGCGCTCCGTGTTGTTGCCGTGGCGAGTGATTACCATCTTCCTCGTCCCAAACTGACTCGCTCCCTACGACTAATTATCTTTATTCTCTTTTCTTCTGGAAAAATTAAAGGGAAAAACTGTCCTTGGAAGAATGTATGATGAAGCGGTGGGACACATGGACACCGCTGAGACCTTCGTTATAGTTTCTAATGTTCAGTGGGTCTGTAGACATGACGAACATGCTGTTTGCTGGAGTCGCTCTTCAGAAGAAGAATGTTAAAGTTGCAGGCAGCGACGTTATTTTTTAGGCTTTTTAGGCTCGATGTAGTACAGGTGGTCTCTCATATTTCAGCATTAGAAGCTTAGTATGCTGGAATAATGGTTTGGTCTCATATTCGATTACATTAAGAGCAAATAATCTACGACAAAATACCCTTAAAACATCTTTTTTTAGGAGACCAGGCTGCATGTTTGACCTCTTCTATCCTCCCTCTATTATCCAGGCACTCTTTGTTCTGTGGAACCATCTAAAGGTCTGGTGAATACATCCAGGTATCAATCCCAGCCTCTTCAAGGTGACCTCATCTTCATCATTCATGCTTTCTTCCCGTCTTCTGGGAGACACTCAGCTAACGAGGTGTAGACGTTCCTTTCCGTTTCGTGGAACCCTGTTGAATCAGGTTTATTGGTGAATGAGATTAGCGGAGTCAGCATCTTCCCCCGTTCCCTCCGACTGTGTGAGACTCAATCTCTCCTGGATGTGGCGGAGACGTCGGTTTCCATCAAACGGAGGCAGGTCGACTTGTCTGATGTGTTGTAATGATAAAAAGAAAATAGTCCCCTTTCATGGCTTCCAGCTCGGGAGGAACAGATCCGTGAGTTTAGTGGGTTGATTTCGTGGAACGTTGAGAGAAGGAAGGTGAAATTCTTCCAGACAAACTTCTTTTGATGTGACTCTGAAAATCTATCATTTACCAAAAATGTAAACATTGACTTCAGCCTGTTCCTGGAATACATCTCACCTACTTGTGTCACATATTTTTTGCCTTTAGTAAGAATGTACGCTGATATGAGCAGATTATAGATGTGGACACGCGTGTTTTGAATTTCCTGGCTGGAGGCATTATATGATTGGCTTGTGTTAAGATCTAGAGATGCGGCGCTCCACTTCCACTTACAAAAGACATCATGGAAGCCATCACTTTCAGACACTTTAATGATTTCCTTCAGCCTCTATCTCATGGAAGTCAAGGCTCCATATGTCTCCCCTCCCCCCCCATCCCCATCTCCACCCAACCCCCCAAAAACATGTGGCATCCCTCAGAGTTCCTCTTGACTGGCCTCTTATTGATCTCTTGTTGTCTCCCGCGTGATGAAAATGGATCTGTTTTTCCCCCCGGGGGTCTCAGATGTAACATTTGACTCGCTGGTCGCCATTCTTCCAGCTCTTCACGGGGAGATTCTCACAGATATGCTCCTTCAGTGACAGGACGGGCTGGGATGAGAGCGAGGACAGCCCTGCAGATCTAATCAATATTGGCCACGTCAGCATCTCATCAGCACCCCCAACCCCTCCAAAAAACAAACCTTGTAAAAAAACACCTCAAACCAGTATGGATTCTCTTGTCCTTTTCATTTGGGACTGTTTGTATTGGAGAACATAATAGTCCTGAAACTCTCGCTCAACCTTTTTAGGTTTCAGAAATGGATCTGAGCCTCTGGAACTGTTAAAAAGAAATAAAAACAGATGCGATACACCCTGTTTGTGTCTGGGAACAGTGACCAGTCATCCCACTTACTAGTTTTGAGACCATCATAATCAAAAAGATGGATAGAAAGCCCTTAAACCAATGACAAAATATCTGGGTTCTGTCTGAAATCACTAATTCATTCTCAACTAGAATGAACTAGTTTGAGATCTTAAAATGCTAAATCACTTTCTGTCTCACTGCACCATCTGTCTGTCTGCACAGTAACACACATCCAGACCCGGAGCAGTTGGGATCAAGGGCCTTGCTCAAAGGCATCCCAGTTTTTTAATGCAATATTTCAAACAATTTCTGCAGTTTTTTTGTTGACTTTTGCTCAAATAAGTAGTATTTTACTGCTCTGTTGACCCGGATCAATACTGGGTGTCCTTGCGGTCTCCAGAAAGTCAATCTTCACCGAGAAGAGAACAATGCAGGAAGCAACAACAGAAAAGACTCCAGCGCTGTTTCACTATCATAACACTACAACCATTTTAAACTGCATTGGGTTGTTTTTGCATTTGGGTGAAATCTTTTAAGGACCTGCTCTCTTGCCTGGACATATTTGTATTCCTTTATTTACGGAAATATATATATATATATTTATTTATTTAACTTTATTTTCTGTACTGATACATTTCTAATAACTCCAAATCTTCTCGCATCCATCCAGGTGACCATGCGGAGAGGCAGCTCTGCCGTGACGCCATCCTGCCCATGCCGGCCATCTGCGAGGTGCCTTGCCCAAAGGACTGTGCCCTGAGTCCCTGGACCCCCTGGTCTCTGTGCTCCCACACCTGCTCCGGGAAGAACACGGAGGGCAAGCAGACCAGAGCTCGCTCCATCCTCGCCTACAACGCAGGAGAAGGTAGGAGCGGCGAGACACAGTCGGACACATACATGTGACTAATATGGACCTTTGAATTAGGAATCATGTGACGCCAGGTAACCACGACCCAGCTACCCACAAAGCTCAGCATCTTCCTTGACAAACCTCCGAACTGTCCATTAATCTGCCTCTCCACGTGAAATGTCAAAGTGAAACGAGTTATTCTGTGTGTTCCTCTGCAGCGACTGCAAAGGTCGTGGCGTGGGTCACAGTGATGCAGGGTAAGAAGGAGACTGCAAGGATAACAAGCCTGGGCTCCTAAAAAAACACATTCCCACACAATTAAACTGCATTGTTGATCAGGATCCAAGTCCACATAGGGGGTCGGTCAACACACGCTGACTTCCATCAAGGGGATCTGTTTTTTGTTTTGTTGCATCGTCATGAGACAATAATGACGATTACAAAAAAAGTGTTTTTATTGCCAAAATCGAACTATGTAGTTATGAAGGCTTTTTTTTGTTTAAAACTGCAAAAAATGTGTTGCAGTCGAGAGTGCAGTTTGGTTGTGTAGGAACGTAATTTTGTCAGAGAGAGGAGTTGCATCATCATTTTGGTAAACTTTATGGTAAAACGTGTTCTTTCCCTTTCTTTAAAACAAATAACTCCTTTTGCTTCTGTTCAAGGTCCTTCCCTCCTGTCGTTGGTCAATCCAATCTTCGGTATTTCCATATTGGATGTTCTTAGACGATAGAAGTGATGTTTTGCTGATATGTGTGTAGTCCTTGTGTTTGGCTTGATGTAGTCTATTCCTGCTGGTCTCAGCAAGATCCCTGTGCTTTAAGAATAGAGAAAAGGTCTTAGAAACCAGTATTCCATAGCGTCGTCTCAAACTTGAAGGTAAGAGGTGGTGACCTTAATGGTGCTGGAATGAGACTGAAGTGTCTCAACCTTCCAAGCTGCCGGTCGCATCATGAGAACTGAGCCGAGAGGCGGCCGGCCCATATGGGCAGCGTCGGGCTTGGCAGCACATCAGAATGTTCTTATTTTTACATCCTCGCTATCATTTTAACAGTCGGGTTGATCACATTGCTGCCTTTTGGCACGTTCACAATAACGAACGCAGCGTCGAACAGAGCAGGCTTCGCTGCGAGTGGATCCTCCCACTCCGTCATGCTGCATTTACACTGCTGCGGTGCTGAGATGAAATGAAAAATGCCCTTTAACCCTTTTTTTGATCACATCCCCCGGGTCATATTGTGCACCTCTTTAACAATATGTGCTGAACAAAATCTGTCTTTATAATCCAATATATTTTTCTTCCTGGAAATCAAAATATGAGTGCTTATATGAGCTAGAACCAATATTATCATGACATTCACCCACCCATCAGTCAGAACTAGAAGGTGGTGAGCTCATCTCTTAATCCCTTGTTGGATTTCTTGCCTGTTCTTATGTTAGATGTTTTCTTTGAGCTGCCTGAAGCCTTCTCCCTCAGTTTGTGTTGCTTGTCAGTTTAGTTTCGTATCAGATTTTGTTCGCTTTTTTTTGCTTGATTCAACCCAACTTCCTGTTGTTCTGCATTTGGGTCTCTTTTAGAGTCTGAGATTGTGAAAGCATCAACCAATCACGTTTATTTATTTAACCTTTTATTTATATGTATTACTTCTTTCAACATTGAGAAGAGCAGATTCCTTTCATTCTAACCTTTCACAATAAAAGCCCTGGACATTAACTCTAGTAGTTTACCAGAGGAATCTCAAATTAAAGGAAATACACAACAGTTCACCTCAGGGCAGACTGTTAGGTCCTCTGCTTTTTTTTAATTTATTCAAAACTTACGATTGGAAAAAGTGATGCAACTGTTGCAAATAGGCATCGCAAATAATCACACTTTCACTTTACTCACGTGGGTGTGTAAAGGCCTTCAGATGGATATAAGACCAGACAGAGCATGGAGCCAGACAGGTTGATGTGATTTGTGCATCCCGTCCATCAGCTCTAACACACCGAGACGGACTGGAGAGATCTTGAGTGTACAACATATGCCACGAGATGGAGTAACGAGTGTTGAAGTGGAGAGGGTCAGTGTCGGAACAAATCTAATCTCAAAGATCTCCGTCTGGAAGGACCGAGCTTCTTCTTTTTTTGCTGTGAGGTTAGTTTCTGGTGACATATTTGCAGTGAAACAGGATAGGAGGCGATGAATGATGGATGAATGCCATGAAATGATTGGTTGTAGTTGGTTGGTACTAGCTGATTAAATAATATAGTATAATATAGTAGTTATTGTTAAATAGGTGAACAATATGACCGGGGATATGAGAATGATGACGACACAGAGTATAATCTGTGGGATAATTGTTTACATGGAGTAGCTAATCTGCAGCCTGCGGCATTGAAGCTGGACATATTCTCAGATTCATGTTGAGTTTGATTGGTAGCACTTAAAAATCTATCAGCCATTTAATTAGCCAGCGCAGCAATAATGGTGTGTCCTTCTATGAGTTAATGAGCTCCACGCCTGATGAATGACTGCCCTCGTGAAATTCAATAATATCTTTTCTGAAAGAGCCTGTGAAGGACGTTGCCCTTGTGCTGTTACACAGAGGTCAGCCATATCTTCTGTCTTCTCATGTCCAGACTGGAAGATGACGTTCAATGGGGGGTGACGTTCTCCTCGGGGGGGTTCCAGCGTTGAAAAGAAGTCACATGGTGTACACACGCCACCTGGGTCCATATCCGGCTTCTGGCGCTGTATAGACAGTCTGCCCCCGGGGTCATCTCATCTCTGTGGTGACCCCTCTGATTTATCTCTTCTGCTGAAAATATAAGCTAAAGGCTAATTTATAGCACTGCACAAAGACTTGCCCGCCTGCTGGCCAACCTGCAAGCTATTTCTGTCAAATGTCCGGAGCTTTTATGGAGAAAATAAAATCATTTTATGATTGCTGTAGATTTGCCCTGTTTGCCCAAGCATGCTGTACTGTGACGCAGTGTTGGGTTCAAATACTTGTTTTGGAGAGAGAACCAAAGAGGTAGCTCTTATATGCAGTTGTTTTAAGTAGTTATGCACAAATCTTTGGACGAATCGGCCCCAAGACAAAATCAAGTATGGGTATGTAATTGTGTTGTTGGTTGATTCAGGACTCATGACATTTAAGTGCAAAGCATGGGAATTCTACACATTGTGTTAAAAATCATGGTGACTGCCCTCTGCTGGTTGAAACCCAGCTATCGCAATTTCATTTTGCCATTGAAGTGATCTGGAGCCAGTTGAGTATTAAGTCAACTTCAGTCTGCTGTGATGGATTGTAATGCTACCCTGATTATAGGAAATAAGCAAATGATAGACATTCTAGAGGCATTTTTTTTATTTCCAGGAGAGAAACACTTCAGCCAAAACTTTAGGTTTAGTTGCTCTTTAAATCAAGTTTGGGACACGTCCAAGTCTGAGCAGTTTCAAGATTTAATCAAGAGCGAGTACAAATTGGTTTGAAGACTATTTTCAAATGAGGTCAAGATAGATAGAAGTCAAACAAGCTACTAAAGAAAATTACAAGGTAAAGGAAATGCCCTGATACAGAGACCAGATTTGAGTCCTCCACACTCTTTTTTCCCTTGGATCTCTCTTATCTCTAGGCCTACATGACTCTAGACCACCCTTTGATACCCAAAAGCTTCCAACAAACTTCCCATCTTCCTGTATCAGACTAGCAGTGATGTCACTGTGGTTTCAGTACGAGACGTCAGTTTGTGCTTCTTTCTCAGGTGGAATCCAGTGTCCCAACATCAGCGCCCTGCAGGAGGTGAGGAGCTGCAATGACCATCCCTGCACCGTGTACCACTGGCAGACCGGCCCCTGGGGGCAGTGCATAGAGGACTCCTCCATTCCGGCCACCAACACGTCCGGGGGTCGAACGCGTGGCGACGACGCCTCCTGCTCAGTGGGGATGCAAACCCGCAAGGTCATCTGTGTCCGGGTCAACGTGGGTCAGGTTCCCCCAAAAAAGTAAGATTCCAGTCGCAATCGCAATGGTATATATACACTGATGGCTGCTACATTAATTTAAATGGGAGTGTATCGCAGGATGATTCAACTAGTGTCAAATATTTAACACGTCATTAGTAATTAGGCCTCGATGCTCAGGACGGAGCAGGCTGGCTTTTGGGACACAGACTGCCAGGATGTCAGGGTTATTGGAATCTTTATTGGATCCTCATTATGATTACACTTAGACATGAGTTGCAAAGTGTTAGGAGCTTATTTTGGGGGTGCAGGTCTTATGAAGACAAAGTGCCTTTCATTTCAAAGAAAATGAAGATGACTGGCGGTGCAACTAGAACAAATCTGTGATGAAAACTCAAAGTTACAAGCCTGTGGAAATAACAGAAGGCTGAATCGTCGTTTGGGATGAGATGACGATGAGATTGAAGAGATACCGTCACTCCCCTTCCCCCATCGGACCTTATTTTTGACTTAGCCTCTCTATAAAGACTTCACTGTTTTGGTACAGACTGCAGAGCATCCGTGTTAATATTTTTTTACCTTCATAATGCAACGCAATTGAGGACCAACTGAAGAAAAAGCTGGAACAAAAACATAGTCCCACGGTCCATTGGAGGGACTATATGGTCCTCCAGAACTAGGGCGTGACTTTGCCTCGCTGCGACTGAAAGGCAGCCTTTGTTTTAGGCTGCAGACTTTGTTTGCACATGGCACGTCGTGCCGTTTAGTCTCCCGGTTAGTCTGTTGTTGGTGGTGTCTGGCAGAGGTGTTAGCTGATGAGCTGTTTCAAGCATCTGGGTCCGTTTCCCCCCCCTGAAGGCATCTGCTGGGAACATGAATTATCTATTTATTTATTCAACAGAACGGGAGCATTATTCTGGCAGCGCGATGCAGGCAAACGCACCCCCAGCCCCCATGCTGCGTATAGAAATTAATCTCACTTTTTATTCCTGCGCTTACTCCTAAACCCACTGTTACATGCTGAGCAGTGAGCCGGCAGCCTTGGGACACACTTTCACATCAATGGAGAGAGGGGCGCCCGCCTTCACCAGCAGCACCAGCTGCACCAAGATTTGGGGATTGCCAACAGTAAACATAAACTGGCATTAGATCATTCCAATGCATTAGCATGGTAGCACAATATTTAATAGTGTGTGATTAAAAAGTGTGACATATATCATGTCATTGTTTGCTATAGAGCTTCTTTCTACATTTTAATTGGTGATCTGCCACAGGAGTTTCAGAGCAGAGCTCATTTCCCGGTTGGCTCTACAAATAGATGAGGTTCCTACATTTCTATAGGACTAGTGCAGTATGGCAAATCATTACTGTTGAGGGGGAATTGTTTTCAGAATGCAAACATTTTAAGAGTGTGATCCCAGAGTGGTTCTTTTAGCTCTGATCCAGCACATTATTTGCACCTTATTTCAAAGGGGGCTCCGTGTATTTGCCTGAGCATGTCCGATGATGTACTTTCAGATGTCCAGAGAGTCTGCGCCCAGACACCGTCAGGCCCTGCCTGCTGCCCTGCAAGAGAGACTGTATCGTGACCCCGTACAGCGACTGGAGCCAATGCCCCTCAACCTGTCAAGCAGGTAACGTTTTGTTGGGTTTGTTAGCTGCTAACTAGCCGGCTGTCCGCTACTTAGCTAGCTAATCCCACTGCTTTAACGTTGCACTTGTTGATCGATGATGCCTCTTACCGTGTGATAAGAGTGTGATCACGTTGCTGTTGCTTATATATTACGCACACTTTGCTAAAAGTAGGTCCTAAATTGTACATCGTTTTTTTCTTGTGTCATTGCGTAGGCGCTAACACCAAGAAGAAACAGCACAGGAAACGTATCATCATCCAGTTACCAGCCAATGGGGGACAGGACTGTCCAGAAGTGCTGACCCAGGAGAGAGAGTGTGAGGCTCCATCTGTCTGTCAAGGATACAGGTAAATCCTCCTTGTTGGAATCACAAGTATGAGATTTGGGGGTGTTTCAGATCGCTATGATGATGGCCAAAAGAACAATATCACTGTGCCGAATCCAAGACACTTCTGACTCCTGTTCCTCTTCTTCCTTAGATGGAAAACCCACAAGTGGCGGCGATGCCAGCTGGTCCCTTGGTCGGTACGTCAGGACAGTCCTGGAGCTCAGGAGACCTGTGGGCCGGGCCTCCAGGTTCGGGGTGAGGACAGACACACAACCGTTCACTCCATACAAACACATTAGTTAAACAGAGCAGGGAGAACGGCTCAACCAAACAAGGTGTGAGCTGAGGTGTGGATTTAGTGGGGATCTGCTGATTAGATCCTTTCTATCTACCTGCTCTCTTTGCCAAAGCCACCAAAACAGTACCTGGGGGGCCACCAAGAAAATGTCTGAAAGCCCACTTTCTCAACTCCACAATGGGGACTCTAAGTCCCACCCCTTCCTGTGTCCCCCATGGGACCTTATTTAGGAGCATAAGTATGGTATTGACAGACATTTTTTTATCCGTTTTGAATTCTGCCATGAATTACATACATTGCTTGGGTTCCGGTGTATCTGGGATTTTGTGGTTATTTATGTCATGATGGATGAAGCAGTCTTGGTGTTGAATGGAGGTTAGCCATCCCTTCTTGTTGTGAATACACCTTTACACTTTAAGCATTTCAAATCTCACCTTTTCAACACCACGATATCAGTAAACTGCACAACCCTGGTGTTTAAACCAGTACTTCAGGTGACCCGTGGCCTGAGTGAGAAGCAGACAGTTGACTTGCTATCAGCACACACACACACACACACACACACACACACACACACACACACACACACACACACACACACACACACACACACACACACACACACCCAGACTCCTATTAAAGCCTCAGAGACAGACCCCATTATCCGATTCCAATGATGTGCATCCTGCTCCTCCATCTTGGGAGGCTCTTGTCATTATGTAGCATTACCTGTAATAGTATACTCTGAGCTGGAGAGACACAATTCAATACAGGCCTCTTACGCTTCAGCCACTCACTCGATACAACGCCGTTTTAACAGCCCTTACTTCTAGTTTATTACCAACAACGTGTGCCTGTGTGTGCAGGAAATGTTGTGGCTCTATGACACTGAAATAATGACTGGATATGAGTGTTTTGATTGCTTCGTTCCCATTTGAATTGTACCATGATTTACACGTATCGATGTTTGTCAATTTTCGTGAAATAAGGTCCCTTGGGGGCCATGACGTGGCTTTGCCCTGGCATTGGATTTGATTGATTGAGGTCATATTTACCTTAGCAGTGTGTCAATCACTTTAAGTCAAGCCTCACATACACCACAGTACAACTCCCTCTGGTCATTTAAACCTAGAGGTGGTGCTAGGGCCTTACTGAAGGTAGTGTATGGAGCATCATAGTGGAGCGTCAGACCCTGAGATAACTCTTGATAACTGTTTTTTCTCCATCCCTTGTAGCTGTTTCGTGCCGGAAGCAGGACGGCGGGCAAGCAGACATCGAAGCCTGTCTCAAGTTTGCCAGCTCCATGCCGACTCTCACACATCTCTGCCAGCTCCCCTGCCAGGAAGACTGTCAACTCAGCAGCTGGTCCAAGTTTTCCTCCTGCACAGCCGATTGCGTGGGCGTCAGGACCCGAAAGAGGACGCTAGTTGGTGGGTGACAGACTTTGATTTTTTTTTTTTTTTTCAGATTAAATCAAGC
The DNA here is from genome assembly GCF_963514095.1 of Eutrigla gurnardus. Taxonomy (NCBI): domain Eukaryota; kingdom Metazoa; phylum Chordata; class Actinopteri; order Perciformes; family Triglidae; genus Eutrigla; species Eutrigla gurnardus. The sequence goes on along the minus strand of NC_139928.1, from coordinate 21,531,261 downwards.
TTTAGAGAAAAACATCAGTGGATGTGACGTTGAATTTGAACTTTTTACATGGGGGATTTGACTCAGAGGGATACAAACAATCCTGTTCTTTTCTGTATCTGGATTCCTGCAGTTCCACGGGGAGCCAAAGCAAACAGGCTTCTAGTAACAGCCACCAAGCAGCCCAGCTGGGGGGCTCCCTGCCTTGCTTAAGAGCCAGCGATCATGACGTGGCATAATTAACCAAGTTCTGTTTTGTTGTTTTTTTTGCAGGGAAGAGCAAAAAGCGTGACCAGTGTAAAAACCACCAGGTGTATCCCCTGAGCGAGACCCAGTACTGCCCATGTAACAAATACAACGCCCAGCCGGTGGGCAACTGGTCGGACTGTGTGCTGCCCGAGGGCGGCCGCGTGGAGGGTCAACTGGGCATGAAGGTCCAAGGCGACATCAAGGAGTGTGGCCAAGGGTATCGTTACCAGGCCATGGTGTGCTACGACCAGGACAACCGCATTGTGGAGACCTCTCGCTGCAACAGCCACGGTGAGTTGTCTCCCGGTAACTCTGACCAGTAAAAATCACCCTCAAATCATTAGAATTAGAAATAAAGTTTCAGGGGCTCCGTCTTCAGCTGTGATAAAAGATAACTTTACACTTCCAGAAGTCTCAGTTTGTCGTAGTGTTATTTAGTTGAGTGTGAAACCTCTCAGTGAATTACATCTCCTGTCTCGCACAATGTTCGGAGCGACATAATTCGATGATACGCCGCCCTCATCACGCTGGAGGCTCCATGCAGAAGAGAACGGCTTTTAATATATTAACTCGCTGTCCAATTATTTCTGATCAATCAACCTCTTAGACGGATCACGTTGGACCCTGCTCACTTAACCAAAAAACTCAAACAGTGTAAATTCAACAATCAATCAGGGGGAACCAGCGGCCCAAATCTGTCAGGCCACTTTGTGTGAGTCGTATTAACAATCCAGAGTATGTTCCTAGAAAGGCAGGCAGGGACTTCAGGATCCCAGCTTGTTGTGAGTCGAAGCTTTGCTCGCCGCTTGGTGGTAACCACCGGAAAGATACCAGACTCAGTCCCTCACATTTCTGACTCCTTGATTGCTGAAGATGGTTTGTGTCCACAATCATTCACTCCTCGCTAATCACTGACCAGGTGGTTCTATGTAGAGGACTATCAGGAGCACTCTGTGGAGGACTACTTAAAGGACTATGTAGAGGACTCTGTGGAGGACTACTTAAAGGACTATGTAGAGGACTCTGTGGAGGACTACTTAAAGGTCTATGTAGAGGACTCTGTGGAGGACTACTTAAAGGTCTATGTAGAGGACTCTGTGGAGGACTACTTAAAGGTCTATGTAGAGGAATCTGTGGAGGACTACTTAAAGGACTATGTAGAGGTCATCATTTTATGTAATAAATACATAGTCAGCTAATTTGTTGAGCTGCCTCTTTATTAAAATGCTGTGAGTAAATGTACGTTCCCATGGTTACCTATGTTGTGGCGTATATGTCTAGGGCTTTTATTGTGAAAGGAGCCCTACACACTGCCGTTGAGGCAGTTAGTGTATCTTCTTTCCTCCTTTCTGTGTCTTCTAACACCTTCCTGCCCGAGGAAAGCTTCTGATCTGCATTGAGGCTGCCGTGTTTGGACGTATAAAGTCTGTTTGTTGTGCGATTGGTTTCAGGGTACATCGAGGAGGCCTGCATCATCCCCTGTCCGTCTGACTGCAAGCTGAGCGAGTGGTCCAACTGGTCGCGCTGCAGCAAGTCCTGCGGCAGCGGGGTCAAAGTTCGCTCCAAGTGGCTCAGAGAAAAGCCCTACAATGGCGGGAGGCCGTGTCCTAAACTGGACCACGTCAACCAGGTGGGTCACTTTAACCTGTGTGTGTTGCTTGTCTGGGTGAAGCTGGATGTGTCTTCATGTATTCATGATGCCAGATGATAAGGAAGGTTCTGTACAATCATCTGAATTAACACTTTTCTGTCTTCTTTTCCTCTTCGTCGATGAATGGGTTCCATCCTCAGGCTCAGGTAAGTTCTGTTTATTCTTTTATATTCATAGGAATATTTACAGTACATACGTGCTGGAAATTACATGCAATATAGCCAACAGGAAGTAGGGACCTTCCAGGCGAGCTCCGTCCTGCCAGCTGACACCTTATTTAGGACATTTGGATTGCACAAAATTGCAAATTTGCACATAGTTAACAGAGATTTCTTGAATTTGTGTTTCTGGGGAGGCTGTTTAGTTTTTACCTCTATTGTAGCAATTATCTTTACTTTACTACTGAACGTTTTTGTGGTTTATTTAAGTAAAAATCTGATGAATAATTGTCTGTTAATCTCAGTAAATATCAGATCAGTTCCAGAGTTTAAGGACAAATGCAAAATTCAGTTGTCAAATCCAGGTTTTTAATGCTGGACTACACATTGAGCCTAACTGTGATGTGTGTGTGTGTGTGTGTGTGTGTGTGTGTGTGTGTGTGTGTGTGTGTGTGTGTGTGTGTGTGTGTGTGTGTGTGTGTGTGTGTGTGTCAGGTGTACGAGGTGGTGCCGTGCCTCAGTGACTGTGGCCAGTACGTCTGGGTGGCGGAGCCCTGGAGTGTGTGGAAGGTCAGCAACATGGACCTGAAGGATAACTGTGGTGAAGGTGTTCAGACCAGGAAGGTCAGGTAAGATAGAAACATCATCTACCTCCATGTGGACACCAACAAGACTCTCATCGGCCAGTTCCTGATGCTGTGAAATGGACTAACCTGTTACCTTTGTGTCCAGATGCATGCTGAACACTATCGACGGGCCCTCTGAGCAGGTGGAGGACTACCTGTGTGATCCAGAGGAGATGCCTCTGGGGGCCCGCAACAGCCGGCTGCCGTGCCCCGAGGACTGTGTGCTATCAGACTGGGGAGCCTGGAGCCCATGTGCACTGGTATAAATGACATTTACTGTGTTCCCATATGAGCCATCCCATGCCAAACTGCCCATCTGAAGCCTTTTAAAACCGTATCCAGCGAGCTCTGAAAGGTGTTGAGATGAATTGACCGTTTACTGGAGATGAGTCCTGATCCCTCCCTCTGCTCCTCAGCCTTGCAGTGGGAACAGCACTCGAGAGAGGAGTGCTTCCCCGCTCCGCCAGCCGGGAGAGGAGAAGGAGTGTCCTCCAACTCAGGAGACGGAGCTCTGCAAACTCAACAGCAACTGCTTCCACTACTCCTACAACATCACCGGTGAGTAAACACAGCAGCCGGCTGTATAGCGTTGGCGGTTCATGAGGCTGTATGATGATGATGAAATGTCTCTCCACAGATTGGAGCACCTGTCAGCTCAGCGACAGAGCAGTGTGCGGAAATGGCATCAAAACCCGGATGCTGGACTGCGTGCGTAGCGACAGCAAATCTGTAGACCTCAAGTTCTGCAAAGAGGTGGGTTTGAACTCTACATACCGTGTTATAAATATACATAATGATACATAATGACTGCCCTCCATGGATTGCAATTGAACGTTGTCGTGAGCTGATCTGGAGCCAGTTGACAGCCTGTTTGTCTCTTGCAGCTGGGTCTGGAGAGGAAGTGGCACATGAATGCCACCTGTGTTGTGGAATGTCCCGTCAACTGCCAGCTGTCTGATTGGTCAACGTGGTCGGATTGTACCCACACCTGTGGACTGGCAGGTATGTGTGTGTGTGTGTGTGTGTGTGTGTGTGCAGTACAGGGCCACCAAAAAACAAATATAACATGCTTGCTTCGAAAAATACATATTGAGGTGCAAATGAATTGTTCTAAGAAAATGCCCCCGGTGGTTAATTAGTGTATAACACACATAATCAGTTTATAAGTAATCCACTTGCTCGTGAGTCAGGACAGGTGACTTTGACTAAATGGTCTAAAAGTTTGTATAAGGAGGAGGTCTGGGGTGGATGGGAACACAAGACTTTCACCCAGGAGACCACATTTGTGGTTCATTATCTTGCCAAAGACATTTTGACATATGGACTGGAGGAGCCGGGGATCAAACTGCCGATCTTCTGATTGGAAGAGGATATGTCCGATGCTAAAACAAGAAGAACCTGAACCTCTTAGTTTCAGCTGGTACACCTGAATTGCTCGACACATTGGCCCTTTAATGTTGCCACTGATCTTATTCGTGGCCACCTCTTCACACACCGCTTTGCTGGCATAGTGCTTTCGTAGCCGTGAGCGATCCATCACTACCGCGGATCGGCAGTGATCGGTGTCGCTCCTACGGTAATGGTGGAAACCAGAAACGCTTCATGATGTGAGAGACGATAGTGTTTCAGCCCTAAACCTACTGAATGTGGTATAATAATGTCCTTGCATGTAATTCCATAGGATCAGACCATTGATTGGCGGTCCATTACGAGTGTGTGCTCTGGGGCTCGGGGAGCACTCTGCTCTCTACGAGTCCTTGAGAAGAGCAAATAGTAGATATGAAACCAATACAGGCTTTAGCTACTGTGGTAACCTTAATCTGTCCCCAGGCGAGAGATTTTTGTTCTCCTCGTATGGAGAAGCAGCATGTAGGCCAAAGGAAGAGAGGGCCTCCTTGCTTTGCTTCCTGTGTTTTCTTTTTATCTCCAGGCTGTGAGGACCTCCTCATTCCGCCATTTCTGTTCCTGAGCCAGGAATAGCAATGAGCTGGATTTGTGATTTCAAACAAATTGATCGTATATACCTGGAAGCAGCAAGGTGCTGTTATCAATCAGGCAGTGTAAAATACACTGTTTTTTTTTTTTTCCTGGATGTGTCCATACTGTGAGCATAGATAATCATGCCGTTGTGTGTTCTCCAGCCAAACACTGATAGTGACAGCTGGCACAGACTGTCTTTTACCCAGCAGCCCGTCCCCCGCCGCTCAACCCCCAAACGCTGCCGTGGCCGCCCCGCAGAGAGGCCGCTGAAGCTTGAAACTCATGATGGAGGGCGCTATGTTCTCCTGCAAAAACAAAACTGTGATTAGAAATCTGGGGCCCAGATTCACTTTAGGTTTGTCTATGTAGGGTTTTTCACATAAGGCAGACTTTTTGTAGTTGAGTTCACCTGGGGGCCAAAAGATGATGTAATAATCAATAATGTAGTTCAATAGAGCGTCCAAGGGGGCGGGACTACCTGATTGAGTGTTCGTCAGATCCACCCGTCCCTCCTCCGCAGTCCAAATATGGTCGCTTCCTCAAGTGGTTGCAAAAATTCCCAGATGCCGACGGCCAGTAATAATGTGAATAGCAGCTCCAGTGGGTAAAAAGCCCCAGAGGTCACCTTGATAGAAAATAAAGTATTCCAAATCACGAGACACTTTCTGCTCTGACCCGACCGGCTTCCTCGTCTCAGTCATGAATACAAAATTCATTTCTTTTTTATCTGCTGTTCTGCAGGCAAGCTGTGGAGGAGGCGGACGGTGATCCAGGCTCCCCAGGGCGACGGGAGGCCCTGTCCCTCGCAGGTGGAGCAGTGGAAGCCCTGTCTGGTGAAGCCCTGCTACAGCTGGAGATACAGTGCCTGGTCTGACTGCAGGTCTGAGGTCAGTCAGCCTCCTTACAAGACTCTTCACTACAGTTTTGGGACATATTTTTTCCTTTAAAGCCACTATGTAAGAGTTTTATCTGACTGTAGACACATTTAAACCATTCTGTTCACAAGTCAGAAATATTGAAAAGAAACGGGTTCAGTCCCAAAATATATACATATACATATATATATACATTTTAATAATTTTAGGATATACTGTTTATAAAACTATGTATAATGTGATGATTTAACCAGGTTTGCTTACAATCTCATGAAGTAATTAATTGTACAAACTGGTATTTAATACTCAACATATGCTGTGAGATTTTTAACTGTAACTTCATAATAATAACTACAAGCAATGATAGAAAAAAACTCCATTATGTGTGTTTTAATATTAACAAATCTCAACAACAGCCCTGGAGGCTGCAGCTCACAATAGACTACATTCCTTGAGAGATCATCGCACTCCTCTAACACACTATGAATTTTGTCATGAAGCATTTGCTGCATCAGTTGAATATACCATTTATTTTCCTGCTCCGTCAGGGGGCGAGGTGTGGAGAAGGCCTGCGCTTCAGGAATGTGTCGTGCTTCGTGTCGGACGGGTCGGGTCTGCAGGACAGCAGCCTGGTGGACGACGAGCTGTGTGGAGATCTGGAGCCCTCGGTGGACGGAGATACGCACATCGTTCTGCAGGAAGCTTGCACCGTTCCCTGTCCAGGTGAGAAGATACGCCTCCAACAGGAGCAGTGAAATAAAGCAATCACTAGACGTATTCATTACGAAGACGAAAACTGTGTTTTCTGGTCCTGCTCGGTGTGAAAAGTGTCCTGAGATAACGTTTGTTGTGATATGACACACGTCAAAATTGCTTTGGGAGGTTTAGTTACTCTTTAAAATCTGTCTCCACACACTGTCTGCTGCTGGATAGACGTAGAAAATACAATCATACTCGAACCATCAATAGTGCTGCTTCCAGCTTTTCACAATAACAACAAAAAGGCCTCGCCGTTGAAGCACTTGCTGTTGAGTGTGTTTGATTGTCGGAGCTTCAAGGGCTCCAGAGTGCGCTGAACAACAATGCAGCGCTGATGTCAACAGGTGGGAGGACGTGGGGGACGAGGACGACGCAGGACGCTTTTGTAGAGCGCTGAAAAACCCTCTCAGCTGCTGCCGGAATAAAGAAAAGTGTGTGTGGTTGACGGCAGCTGCAGTGAGTGTGTGTGTACATTGTACTTACACCGACTACTCCAGCTTGGATTGCATGGAGGCGTAATCAAGTTAAGTGGCTTAGTGGAGACCACAAGGTCAGAGGGGACTCTCAGGTCTGGTTCCTGTTTGTCTCTGAAAAGAACAAAAGCTGTGAGACAGAAACTTTGATTGTTAATAAAGTGATTTTTTTGTTTTGGTGACTCGTTGAACGTGTATGATAGACTCATTCGATCATGGTTTTGCTTAAATTGTGCGATGAATGATGTTTGTTCATTTAGATCATAAATTGCGATGTTGTTAGATGTATAGTTCCCCTCAAACGCAGCGTGGTGATGTAGAGTTTTGGCTTCTGCAGGTGAGTGCTACCTGACCGACTGGACTGTGTGGAGTCCATGCCAGCTGAGCTGCGTGAGCGGGGACGATCTGGGCTTCGGCTCGGTCCAGGTTCGATCCAGAGCCGTGGTGGCCCAGGATCCGGAGAACTTGCTACAGTGTCCAGAGCAGGAGCTGGAGGCCCGGCCGTGTACAGGTCAGTGAAGGGATTCACGGAGAGAAAAACAACGTCAACATTCAATCCTGTGGGTTCACAGAATATCTAGCCGTTATTAAAGCTTCTAACAAACTCTTCCTGCAGAGGGTCAGTGTTTTGAATACAACTGGAAGACTGGACCGTGGAGGTCTTCATCTCGCCAAGTCTGGTGTCAACGCTCGGATGGACTAAATGTCACAGGTAAGCATTAAATACCTCCAGTGGAAGCCATGAATGGCTGCTCTGATGTAAAGCAGACCCAGGCCAAAGTTTGAAGAAGCTCCCTGATGTCCACAATATTCAGATCTGTTCAGCAAAAAGGAAAAAAAAAATAACCCATCCCTCGACCTGAATGTTTTTAAGTGAAATGGTTAAATTAATACAATTAAACGTCATATTTCTCATCCAATTAGGTACGCATTAACGTTTTCAGGCCAAAGACCCCCAAGGCCTATAGAGACCCGGTGGAGGGACCCCCTAATCCATATAATATATAATTGTGTTGCTTATTAAACCGGGTCAATAATAATAGCCTATAGCCATCTATAACAGTACTGTGTAATGATGTATGTATAGAATGCTAAGCCATTAAAATAATAATTGTTGACAGATTCATATTTTAATTTCTATTTTGGAATTTCTACATCACAATTTCACATAATATGAAACAAACAGGGAGATTTATATTTGCTTCACATAGATTGTGTTCATGTAAAGGTGTATATTTAAAGTTTGGGATCAAATCATTTGGGGGACCCCCCTGCAGTAACTCTGAGGACCCACTAGGGGTCCCAGACCTCAGGTTGAAGATCTCAGCATTAGACGATGAAGACGTTTAGATGCATCCATGTGAAATCAGACCGTTAACCTGTTGTCCTCCATGGAGTCGTGTAGCGTGGATGTGACCTCAGCGAGTTAACCTGCCGCCACACAGTCGTGCATGACAAGGTGATAACGTAGATAAGGTTACTTAAAACCGTCTCCTCCGCAGCGTGAGAATCCCAGAGAGCTTTCTAAGCATTTCTTGACAGCGAGTTTCAGGAAACTGTGAGCAGATGAGGTTTTTTAATCCGTAGCAGCGCCGCAGTCAAAGTTTAATCCCATTGTCCATCACATATCAGGGTTAAGCTCGGCGCTCGCAGCATTGTTGGGCATCGTTGCTCAGCTGATGTGGCGTTTTGACTTGAAGGAGTTCCTCTCCTCAGGCCACCTTTTTATTTACAGCTCCTGCTTCATACATGCCTGAAGCCATGTCACATTTCTGGTTTGGGTGAGAACGTAACTCTCATTCCGGAGTTTTTATGAGCACCCTCCACTCCAGATGCCGTTTCTATGTGCGGCGGCTCTGATTGACATCCTGGATCTTTTTTTTCCCTTCGTGTAAATGTTTCCTCGTAAGCAGCGGCTTTCCCCCTCATGAATATTCATAACGGAGCTCTCTCCCCGAGCACGCCACCTAATAAATATTCAAGAAGCTCTGATAGATTACCATGTTTTTGCAGAGATGTCTGCCGGTTGGATCAATGTCAGTCGTAGTGTCTGTCTGCATTATCCAGCTTATTTTATCCGCAGTGGGAATGCACACTCCTTAACCCACATAGTGAGCAACCATGCGGCAACCTCTGGTTCTGAAGAGTGAAGTCAAGCCGATAGAGAGCCGTGTTTTAAAGTTGTCCGAATGAAATGATGAGAATTTGGAGGTCAAAGGTCACTGTGACCTCAAGAATTCATGTGCTAAGTATGACCATTTCACACAAAAGGATAAGATGATGAAGTCATTTTGAACGTTTTGGACAGACATGTATAAAAACTGCAACTTCTGAGAAGTGAAGCCAAAGCCGATGTGCCTTAAACTGTCATTCTCTCTGCTGGCCACCAGGGGGCGACTCCTCTCTGGTTGTATAGAAGTCTATGAGAAAATGGTCCTACTTCTCTCTGCTGGCCACCAGGGGGCGACTCCTCTCTGGTTGTATAGAAGTCTATGAGAAAATGGTCCTACTTCTCTCTGCTGACCACCAGGGGGAGACTCCTCTCTGGTTGTATAGAAGTCTATGAGAAAATGGTCCTACTTCTCTCTGCTGGCCACCAGGGGGCGACTCCTCTCTGGTTGTATAGAAGTCTATGAGAAAATGGTCCTACTTCTCTCTGCTGGCCACCAGGGGGCGACTCCTCTCTGGTTGTATAGAAGTCTATGAGAAAATGGTCCTACTTCTCTCTGCTGGCCACCAGGGGGCGACTCCTCTCTGGTTGTATAGAAGTCTATGAGAAAATGGTCCTACTTCTCTCTTGATGTATTATCTCAGTAAACATTGTAAACATGAGTTTATGGTCTCAATCTCTAGTTTCAAGTCTTCTTCAATCCAGCATGATGTTCATTTAGTACATTATGGTCCATTTAGAGTCCACCAGACCAGGAAGCAGGGGATGCTTTAGGGGCGGGGCTTGTTCTACCATTGTAATTAGCTATTAAGATGACTTTAACAGTTAGCTGTTAAGTGTACCTTGTATTATAAGATGACTTGGAGCCAGTAAGGTTGCTGCTTGTGTGCAAAGGCTGTTGTTTTCACAGAAGGATCGCAGAGGTCTCAGATTTAATGCAGAAAATCATCACTTCTAGAGTGTCCATGGGTATTAAATCACTTCTGGATACTCTCAAGCGTCATGCAATGTGTCGACCAAAGGATGGATTAAAAACAAGTGCCTTAATCAGGGGATTTAAGTGCTTTTCATACTGCACTAATTATCACATCATTCCAGTATCACTGTAATAAGCTGACGATGTGAGAGCGATGCTGCCGCTGCTGGTCACACCCACCACCTCCACAACCCAGAGGAAGCAGTTAGAAAACCAGGCCACAATTGATTTTTTCCCCCGACACTGTTATATTGTTATTGATTGCCTACAAGTACAAATCTTCCATCTTACGGTGACAGAAACACCAGCTGTCAACACTCGAGTTTGACCTTTGGCCCTTTTGCTCCTACAGGTGGATGCCCGATGACAGCCAAGCCGATGGCCGACCGATCATGTGACCCGCCCTGCACCAAGCCACGCTCTCTGTGCACAGAGGTGAGTTTTGATGATGATGATGATGATGCATCTTCAGCTGCTGCCCTGCATGGTAATCCCTGTGAAGCTGTTTGATCAGAGATTAATGTGAGACCATCTTTTGTCTCCAGTAGTATCTACACTAAAAAACAGCTCGGTTAATCTGAGCAAACATGTTTTGGCTGCGGTTGCTGCCTCAGACGCCTCCAGGGGACTCTAACAAAACAGCCAGTGTTGATACTGGCATTTAGTTGGTAGCCACACAGCTAGCCGCGTCCTGCTGCAGCTGCTACAGATGCATTTACCCACTCAACACAGAAGAATGTCTTTCCAACTTCTTTCCACCACGTTAGGAATGAATGAGCAGTTCAAAGACCTCCAATGCGGCTGTGAGAAGGTGCGCTGAAGGCCAAATTGAGCCGCAGACCCCCTGTTGGGATGAAAGCATCTGGATATTTTAAAGAAACAGATAAAAAAAAAAGGAACATAAAAGAATGCGAGGGAAGAAAACACAATAATCTTACCCACCTGGAGTGAAGCTTTATCCTCTCTGAACACACCTGAACTAAAGCACCGCGGCTTAAACAACAGCTGCTGTTTTTTCAGAAACGCAGCAGCAAAGCAGAGACTGTAAGAAACCCTGCTTTAAACCGGGTGACTCAGAATACACTGGAATAAAATAAATAACTCCCTCTAATAGCTTTACCCGTTACGCTTCAGGGGCGCGATCACACCGAGGCGGCAAATCAGCTGACGATGTAGCGGCAGCGATGGATCAATCAGGTGATCAAATGTGGACTCAAGCAGACGTGGAAGAGACCCTAAAATATAAATACTGAAAATATATATAGTTCGTTACAAACCACTAATATGAACCTTTCGTTGTCCGTTCGTACCACATGTACCGCCATCACAACAGGAAGTCCCGCCTCCTGCTCGATTTGATTTGCTGCCTGAGCGACAGTGTGACACCAACCAGCATCACTGTCAGACTCTCTTAGTCTTGTTCACTTGTGTATTTAAATAATCCATGAATCCTTATGAACTACAGTAATTGTAGCTGAGGAAAACACCCCTTAGTTTTCTGTCAGGACATTTCTTTTGAAAGCAAATGTTCCCGTGAATAGCATTAAGGGTTTAAAGTATATATATATATATATATATATATATATATATATATATATATATAATAATTCTAGTCTAATTGATCATTTGTGACATTTTGTTCCTGGTTGTGGTGAGAATGTGGTGAATAAAATAATATATAGAATCACTTTCTCTCCTCGAACTCAAGTATTGAAACCAGCGCTGCTATAGCATTCACACCCAAACTGAGATATCATATTGGCACGTATGGTCACATGGTACCTCGTGGGGGATGAGGGTTTTTTACAGAACAAATATAAGCCACGAGGCAGTATACAGCAGATGAGATGTGCTCGAAGGAGGCTGGATGTCTGCAGGATGAAGGCAGCGTGAGTTTCTACCGAGCACGTATGAACATTACGGCAGCCTCCAGAGACCGAACCCAGATATAAATAAAGCTGTAACGCGGCGCTGAAGAAGAAACACTTCTTCTCTTCCTTTGTTTGCCACTAAGGAGATGAAAACGATCATTTCCTCATTTCCTGCTCCGTCTGCCGTTGGACGTGTGCTGTTTGCACGGCGGGGATTTCTGGGGGCCGATTATCCTCCAGAGATTGTCGGGGAGCCGGGGACCCCCTGCAGGGTGATGAATAGAGAGAGAGAGAGATATGTGGAGGAGGGGTGGCTTCCCTTCTCACACACACACACAAACACACACACCAATCAAACACAAGCCCCGTCTGACAAAACAGACGGCAGCATCACTGCAGTGCTGTTACTGAGCTGATTTTACAATGAGATTGTGCAGCTAAATCACATCTTCCTGAAAGGTGCTCTGCGTTTTTGTTTTGAAGAAGCTGTATGTATTTCATTTCAACGTGAACACAAACACGTACACTCAGAGAGTGCAGAGAGCCCCCTTTTTACCCATTAATCATCGAGGATATGTGTTTTTCATATATAGTGCTCTTTTAAATGAGGGGGTTTTCACACTTGGCCCCTTCCAGCCCAACAAAGGAACTCAGATTGATTAGTCAGCATATTTTTTTGCATATGTGACCCCTCTGAAACCTCCTCAGGAGGTGGTCTGGGTACGGTTTGCACTTCTATTTACCTGGTCATCACAAAGCAGGTTTGTTTCCCTTTGCCATCGTATTTTTAGCCCTCCAGGTTTGTGATTAGGGAAGCCCCAAGAAAAAAACGGTTGGAAAGTTTGTCTCACACCAACCCAGCATGTTTACAAGAAACCTACCGGTAAAAAAAACAATCAAGTAGAAAGGCATCCGTGGAGTAGGAGGACGGACTGACAGATGTTAATCAGCAGACGGTTAAACAATCCAGAGCTGATTCAGTCGAACGTCAGCAGCAACTAATTGCAGATTTCCTTAATAATCTTTTCTTCCCCCCTGTAGTTTCCCCTTCATCCATTCGTGTTTATTTTGCCTGTGTGGGCTGATTTTCTGCACTTCATGTTTTCTTTGTGTATTGTCACAGGCCATCGGATGTGTGAAATCCAACTTTAGAGAGCTGTAGTGGTCCTGATAAAATAGATCTCCATAGCTGGTGGGATGAATCTGAAGGGTTGTGTTGGGAAATATCTTTAATGTTTTTTTAATAGGGATGTTAATGTTATTCAACCCACCATGGTTCAGACTGATGTCAGTAATGAATTGTAATCATGTTCCGAGGTCCTCTGACCTTTTGTCTAGCGCCATCTGCAGGTTAGGATTTGTATTTGTTTCACCCGGAAGACCGTTGTTCGTGTTCCGGGCCAAACAAAGTCAATGTTGACATATTTTCAAGTTATTTTACGTAGATTATTCTGAAAAGACTCCATGAATGTAACGAACTGAAACTACATTCCCTGTCAACATGGTAGGTTATTTTGAAAAGATTCTCCATATAATCAACGGAAACTGTACATTCCCTGTGAACGTGGTACTTTATTTTGAAAAGACGTTCTGCTGCAGCAACAGAGCAGAACTTTGACGTGTCGGGATGGTGTAGGTGTAAGGAAAAGGCTGATTTGTGTTAAACCTCCCTCCCTCCGGTGTCAGGCGGGGGTGTGCGGCTGTGAGGAGGGCTACACTGAGGTGATGACGTCCGACGGCCTGCTGGACCAGTGTACGGTCATCCCGGTGCTGGAGATCCCCACCGCGGGCGACAACAGGGCCGACGTCAAGACCATCCGAGCCTTCAACCCCACGCAGCCTGCAGCCAGCTCACCTGGGAGGGCGGGACGCACCTGGTTCCTGCAGCCCTTCGGCCCAGGTAACGACACCTCAACATCTGACCACGGCTAAATGACCTGATGAGTCTGGATGGTTTTTAAGATGAAGCATAAAGACATAAAGAAGAATGGGTTCTCGTGTTGTGCAGAAATCCCCACGCATGGCAGCAGGAGGAGTGTTTTCAAACTAGAGCATTTTATGGAGGAAATGTGTGTGTGAGTGCTGAGGACACAACATGATTGCTTGCTAAGCTACAAGAAGTGAAGGGTGGGGGGGGGGGGGCAGTATTAAAAGACAGGGAACAAGAAGGAGGTCCTTCGACAGGAATGGAAATGATGAATGATGAAAGGTCGGAGAGGGAGAGGAAGAAAAAACAGGAAGAAAGGATGAAGGAAAGGAAAAAAATGAAAGGATGGAATGGAGAAGGAATAAGGAAACGGTAGAAAGGAAATACACAAAGAGAAACTGAATGAATAAAGAGATTAAAAGAGAAGGAAAGACAAAAAATCATCATTAGTTATTATATTAAAGACAAAAACAAACTGTTATGTACAGCTTATTCCAATAGTAATCAAATATTAATCTCATCCAATAGTTCCTCCAGAATTAAAAGCACATTCATGTGTGTGTATCTGTTCTCATTAACACATCATATTTATAGATGAAGGCGTTACAGCACAATAACACATTTAAAGGTTGTAATTAACGGTTGATCTTCATTGGTTATTGGAGTACAAACGTGTGTGTGTACCTCTACTGCCCCCTTCAGCGTGGAGAAGGAAGTGAGTGTGATGAGAGTAGACTGCAGTGTGTTAACTGTGATTCTCTGACAGACGGGAAGCTGAAGACCTGGGTGTACGGAGTAGCAGCAGGAGCGTTCGTGCTGCTCGTCTTCATCATCTCCATGACGTATCTAGCATGGTAACGTACCTGCACTTACATGTTATCACTGTCTCTGTTTGGTTCTCATCATCACATTCATGTTCACCGACATTCAGCGATGCAATGGAGGTCACCTGTGATGTTTGAACTTTTAAAAGGTTCAAGAGGTACTAAGGTTGATTTTATTAGCCCGTCTATTAGTTTTAACAGATGGTGTTTATTATTATTACCTATGACTATCTAGATATCTTAGTTATTTTGGTCTTTGTTAACAATTTTCCAAAAGGATTGCAAATAATTAAGAATAAATATGATTAGGAATTAAATGAAAAGGAAATTCTGTTCCCCCACAGTCCTCTTCATCATATTCCTTTTTCATCTGTTCAGTTGAGCCTCTGGCTGATTATATATCTTATTATTACTCAATGTGAAAGATGTTAAAAGTAATTCACTATTAGGTTTACAAAATAAAAACAAAACCAGATATAAAAACAACAAAAACTAAAAAATAATGATCGTTTGTGGTAATATTCCTTTAGTTATGGAGATATAACGAGCTCTCCAACCTCCGGATGTACCACTTTGCAGGCCGGAGGAGGGTTAAGAGATGGAATCCTGCGTGTAACCTCCATTACATCACTGCTTGTGTCTATTCATTCATTTTATGTTTCATTTGACTTTGAGTTTCCTCATCATTTGTCCCTTCGTTTCTCGTTTGTTTTTGTTTTTTTCTCTCTCCTCATTCATCACACTCCCCTGCTCAGTTATTGTGGTTGTTGCCTTTGCTGCAAGTCGAGCTCCAAGTCCCCCTCAGACGGGGTTTACTGGATGGACCCAAACAACGACACAGTGCCTTACACCTGTCCTGCCTGCCAGAAACTAGAGCAGGACGAGTTGCAGTGGCACGACCAACTCCAGCAGCAGCAATATCAGGCAGACAACCTGCAACAACCTCCTCCATCACAACAAGAACAGCCGCCGCCGCCACCGCCACCCACAGCACCTCACTTTGAAACTCTCATCACTTAGTCAGGGTGTCACCTCACTCACACTGGAAGTCACTCACTGTGCCTGACATTCATTTGTGCCCGAACACATCTAGTGCCTGTTCACTCATTTCAGTGGATCTCTTCCTGGAGGTGAGCACGACCGAACATCACTGAGGGGTTTTACTGGAGATACAAACTACGATTTGTATCATTCAGATGAGATGTTATAAGTTTAATCTGGACCAAGAGGCAAACCTCCGGGTCTGAAAAGTGAAGCCCACGCTGAAGTGCCTTAAACCTGCATTCTCTCTGCTGACCACCAGGGGGCGACTCCTCTGGTTGTAAAAAAAGAACTCTGATTGCATGGAAGTCAATGAGAAAATGACCCTACCATTTCAAGTCTTCAATACAGCAAGATGATATTTAGTAAATGATGGTCAATTTAGAGTCCAACAGACCAGAAAGTAGGGGACGTTTTAGTTTGTGGCTACATTGCGATTGACAGGTCGCTAACTAGCTACCTCGATACCTAGTTAATTAGATACCTAGACACCTAGTTAACTAGATACCTAGCTAACTAGCTACCTCGATACCTAGTTAATTAGATACCTAGACACCTAGTTAACTAGATACCTAGCTAACTAGCTACCGAGTTGACTAGATACCTAGACACCTAGTTAACTAGATACCTAGCTAACTAGCTACCAAGTTGACTAGATACCTAGACACCTAGCTAACTAGCTACCTAGTTGACTAGATGCCTTGCTAACTAGAAACCTTGATACCTAGTTAACTAGATATGTCAACACATAGTTAACAAGATATCTAGACACCTCGCTAACTTGTTAGCCAACAAGCTAACTAGCCAGATATCCGTTTCCAGAGCTGTGTCGGCTCTTTTTCCCTTTACCTACTACAACACTTTCCGACCCCACCGACCCCACCATATTGTCACCATGACAACTATCAACATTTGTACTTGTCACATGACTACTCCTACTCCTGTTCTATTTCTTTGGGTCAGGAATGTGTAAACATCTGTGGTCACGTTTCTCTAAAGATTCTTTTGTTTGTTTGTTTGTTTGTTTGTTTACAGCAAAAAGCCAAAGAAGCCACAGCGACGGCAGATGAACAACAGACTGAAGCCGCTGACTCTGGCCTACGACGGAGACGCCGACATGTAGAGAAGTCTTCCCGCTGACCACAGTGACCTACAGACATTCGTCCTACTGCAGGACACACAGGGTTGCTATGGAAACCCTTGATGTCAGGGCTGCCGCTGGGCATTGTTCGACCTTTACGTATGCGGACACCCTGGGAAGACGATTCTGACGGAAAGAGAAACCTCAAAGTTCACAAACCAGAATCCATGTCCATCAACAGCCTTGATGTTGCCATCCTCTTTTTTTTTTTTTAATTTGATTTCTATTTTGATACTTTGTTTCACAAGAGCCTTCATGAATCTTTATCTTCTTCTGGAAGTTTGCCTTTGCTTCTCTTCCATCAACTACTGCCGTTAACATGGAGATGGTCACCGCGGAAACAAAGATTTTGCTCTAAAAGCACAAATCTTCATTTTGTTTTTTCTAGGTTTCTTTTTGGTTTCATTGTGTCACAGCTGAGCAGGATCATTTCCTGACGACACTTCCCGTCATTCTTCGTTGAACATGTTATTGTGGCCTGGGTTCATCTCGGAAGAAAAGAAACCAGAGAAGACGAACACGATGATTCCCGGAGCCACCGTCATCTGCCTGCCTCCCCCTTCTCCGATTTCAGGCATCATTTTTTGCACTATATTAGTGCAGCATGATATGTACTTATGTCTAGCTTCGCCATAGGAAACAGCCTCTCTCAATACAAGATGGTGTACTGTCTTGTGCTAGAAATGTAAAAAAAAAAAAAACGTAGACTTTTTTTGCATACAGAACTCACCAATGTTTGTTAATATTTTTCTTCTATTACCTCTTCTGTGTGATACAACGGGACTCAATGTAAATAGGAATTTTTCTGCGGTCTCAACTTTACCTTTCTAGTATTTACAGCTACACATCCCAAACTCCATTTATTTATTCTCTGACGATTGTTTGACTGTGTCTTAAGATCACAATCTTTTGCTTTTGTATATTACGTGACTGTCATCGACTCAGACTGCAGGAGATAAATAGAAACCCACCCGCTATTGTGAAAGCTGAGATATGAGAAGAAGAAAAGTGGAAACAAAACCTCATTTAATGTAGAATCTTCAAGTAATAAGTTCAGAGATTAATCTTGGAATTCAATTCACATCAATCAGAATTCTGAGTTGAATGGAAAATATCAGACGTGACAATGAAAAGCATCAGAATCAGAAAATCTGACTTCTTTGATTTTGATTCACGTCTCTTTCATTCTAGGGGTCAAAATACTTGTATTCCTCCAAGAGCTCTCTGTCTTTTGTGCATCTTTGTGACACAATAACAGCACACAATCTACTGACTTCTGTCCTGATTTTTTTTTTTCAAGATTCAAACTCATTTATTTCATTTATTTATCTTTCGTGCCTGCACCTATTGTCAGTGGAGACGACATTACGCAATAAAACATTCATGAAAACTATAAAGCTTTAGGAAAAACACCACAAAAGCATCAACACTTTGGGACTCGCAGTCTTGAAACACTGGACCCGCCCCCCCATAAAGTAGTCTTCCTCCATATTTAATACTACGTCACTAGCTCTGCCTGTTATTTATGTGTCCGCCATGAAAAGGATCCGGATTGACCTCCCATTGTTATTGTTTTCATGTTCAGCGATACAGATTGGAGAACCCATGTCACGGCACACTCAAACAAATGATTGCATTTCAGGAGTATTTCACGACCCGCCGTGTGACTCGGCTGGAACAAAAAAGGGATTTGCCTTTAGTGACTGTTACTCGTCGTTCATCACCGGGTTCATTTTCCATTGACCTTTGGTTACTAGCCGTCCATCATTTCTTGAAGATTGGAAACTTGGGTATCCTGTTGCCTTGGTATTTACACTTTGTGGCGCTTTGTTGACAGTGTTTTTTGACAGGGAGTGCCCAAATGAACCACAAGTCTTGGTCCAGCCCTCACAATGGGGGAAGGCCAGACCATGTGACCCGAGATCCTGGTCCTTCAAGGAACCAGAATCAGGGTCCAACCAGAAGTCTGATTTTCATACGACTTTCGTATACAGCAAGTCTAAAGAGTTTATAAATGACAAAAAAGAAATTGTATTAATATTGGTATTGAATTCATGCTTAAATCCCTTTTTGATCATGTTAATCTTTTATAAATCCACCAGGGTTTTCGTCACATGAGTCAGTACTGCGTTGAGTCTGCAAAAATACATTTTAGTTATGGATCTATTATTGATCACCCAAAATATAAAATATACACAGGTCTCCTGAGGTGTCCTGCCGCGTTCTAATCCAGTCTAAAGCTGTAAACTGTAGAACACCAGGACTCAAACCATTCTGTAAAAATCCTTTCCAAAAGCTTTTCCACTGAAAACTTAAAACTCTGTTCAGGGGGAATCTTTGTATTTACTGACATGTATTTTGAAGTCCAGCCACCCAAAGTGAACAGAATATTATTTACCAGTATGAGACTTCATATCATTGCCAGTGAATGGCAGTTTAATATTCTGTGGAGTTTGTTGATAGTACGTTGATGGAATGTTTAATTTATATCTCTTGGAATATGAGTTGTAAATAAAGTGCTTCATATTTCTTTTTTTAATTTATTGTTCATGTACCATAACGTGTTTCCTTTTTTTACTGCACAAGATATGCAAAAAAAAAAATAAAAAAAAATAAAAAACTGGAGGCGTGAATGTGGGTGTGCTAAAGCGATATTGATAACCTGCTGATGAACTCTGTCCTTTTCCTACCGTTGGTTTATATGTATTTGACTAATTGCTAATAATAAACAAGGGAAATATTTGAATGTGTTTCCATATTGTTTGAAAACGGTTCGGTTTTAAGGTTCGTGCTAAAATTAAACCATAAAATATGAATTACAGGCAGCCTATGGAGAATAAAGTATAAAAGGTGGAAATTATGTGAACGTTAAATTATACCGTGACATTTTCTTGACAAACTAGAGGTATTCTTTTTTGTGATTTTTTGACATAATATAAAATTACCTTGAATTATTGTTACAACATATGGGGAAGCACGGAACTGTATTGTCCACTTTTATTTTTGAAGAATTCGTACTGGAAGCAATTCACCGATGCTAACTTTAGCAATGCCGAGTCTGGTTGGAAAGGTATTTTATAACCCTGTTATAACCACCACAACCCGGATGTATGATAAACGTATTTAAATGTAAGCACACTTGCCTGTTAGCCATAAATGCTAAATGAAGTTAGCGTAGCTGCTAGCGTCAAACCGACGGAGACGGAACTCGGCCACACAGCGCTGCTATCCGATAGTGACCAAACTGGACTTTTCATGGACCCGCGATGTCCGGATAAACTTTCCTGAGTGGACTCTGTGTTGGTTAATTTATTCGAAAACGTCTGGATTATCTCCTGGCGGTCCTGCGAGGCTAATGCAATTAGCATGCTAGCTGAAAGTAGACTCGACTTTAAATTGCACATGGATGCGTCAAAATTACGATCTTGAGATAATTGTGATACCTGATTTCCCGAGTTGGGGTGACCAGAAACGTTCAACATGGCGGAGAACATGGATTCACGAATGGATAGTACGTAATTATTTATTTTTAACAGTGACACATAATTGTGTATGTATATGTATCCGCTACTCAGACTGGCTCACTGCCATTCCTATAACATTGCAGGGGAAACACTGACTAATGATGAATGGATAAGTGTTGACATGAAATGATAAACTTCTTAGATGTTCCATTATTCTCCACAGACGTCCAGCAGCTGGTGGTGACTAAAGAAGAGGTTCCCTTTGAGCAGCAGGACTGGAGCTCCAGTCTGGATCAGGAGGGCCCAGACCCCCCACACATAAAGGAGGAGCAGGAGGAACTCTGGATCAGTCAGGAGAGAGAGCATCTTCAAGGCCTGGAGGAGGTTGATATCAAGTTCCCGTTGACTCTTGTCCCTGTTAAGAGTGAAGAAGATGACGATGAAGAGAAACCTCAGTCCTCAGGGCTGGTTTCAGCTGCAGCCAGAGGCTCAACTGAACAGATGAAAACAGAAGCTGATGAAGAGGACTGTGGGGGACCAGAACCAGCCAGGAACTCAGATTCACATTTACAAACAGATACTGATGACAAGACTGGAGACTCTTCTGAACCTGAGACTGATGACAAGACTGGAGACTCTTCTGAACCTGATACTGATGACAAGACTGGAGACTCTTCTGAACCTGAGACTGATGACAGTGCTGATTGGCAGGAGACCAGAGAACCTGACTTTGATTTGAGATGGAGTGCTGTGGAGAAACCATTCAGTTGCTGTGAATGTAGGAAAACATTTGGCAGCAGGGAAAATCTGAAGAAACACATGAGAACTCATACAGGAGAGAAACCTTACAGCTGCTCAGTGTGTGGTAAAGGTTTCACTGAAAATGACACTCTGAAGAGACACATGAGAACGCATACAGGAGAAAAACCTTTCAGCTGCTCAGTGTGTGGTAGAGGTTTCACTGAAAATGGTACTCTGAAGAAACACATGAGAACTCATACAGGAGAGAAACCTTACAGCTGCTCAGTGTGTGGTAAACGTTTCACTTTAAATAGTTCTCTGAAGACACACATGAGAACTCATACAGGAGAGAAACCTTACAGCTGCTCAGTGTGTGGTAAATGTTTCACTGCAAATAGAGCTCTGAAGACACACATGAGAATTCACACAGGAGAAAAACCTTTCAGCTGCTCAGTGTGTAAGAAATATCTTACACATACTGGAAATTTACAGAGGCACATGAGAACTCACACAGGAGAAAAACCTTTCAGCTGCTCAGTGTGTGGTAAAGGTTTCACTGAAAATAGAGCTCTGAAGAGACACATGAGAACTCACACAGGACAGAAACCTTTCAGTCAGGACATTGTCTGCCCATTGATGATAAAACAACTGCCACAATGAAGCTAAGTTAGTGCCCTGCTAACAGGACTGCCCTGGTGACTGACTGACAGGCTGCAGGTTGTGTCTGTTTGTGTCGAGAGAGAGATGGATCTTATTTAGTGTGGTGTTTAATAAAAAGATTGAAATACAAACAATGTGGAAGATGTGAGGTTGGGTCTTCTCTTTTTTTCTTTTTTTTTTTACAAAAAAAAAAAAAATACTTTTACAGTAAAGTCCCAAAAAAAAGGTACTGTTGGGTTCCAGAAAAACAGGAAATGCGTTCAACTTCATGGGCTCATATTTTTCACTATATATGCTCTGTATAAAATACTGACTAACTAATGAATACCAATATAACGAGTGTCATCTGCTTCATTATTACAGAGGAGTTCAGGAGATGTAGGGTAGATAGCAATTATTAGGAGGATTTAATGGCACCATAAGCGTTCCTATCCACCATCCGGCCCAGAAGGTGGCGGTAATACAGCTCAAATCTGTTTGCCAATCGCATTTAAACAGTAGCAGAAGTAGTTCCAGAGGAACCGGATGTTTGTGATTTAGCAAGATGGCGCCTGGCGTTAGTAGAAACAGCGAGAAATAGAGTTCCTTCGTGGTGTTGAGAAAGTGTCTGTTAGCTTCACCAGTACTGACCCATCAGAGTCTCTGTATGTCTGGATAAACCTGTCTGGATGGACTTTGTACTCTTCACCTTTTATTCTGAATGTTTTAACTCTCAATCATCTCCCGGGAGCCTAGGAAGCTAAGCTAGTTAGCTTAGCATGCTAGCTGGAAACAGATTTTGACGGAGTTTGTGTGGAGTAAAAACGTCTCTCTCGTCGCGGGAAAATGAGTAAAGTCCAAGTGATGAGAGCTTTGGTGGAGCAGCGACTAAGTGCGGCTGTTGAAGAGATATTTGGGCTGTTTGAAAGAACGGTAGCAGAATACGAGGAGGAACTTTCTCGTTCTAAAGAGGAGAACGAGCGACAGCGGAAGCTACTGGACGCTGTTTCCATCCCTGAAGTCCGGTTACACAGAGCAGGTTGGTTCACTTTACTTCTCCTCTCACTGTTCACGGGCTCAACTTTGAAGATTTTTTTCTCCGTAGATAAATATTTTAAAAAGCTGTATATTTGACAGTTGAATGGTTTATGTATCTTATGGGTTATTAAACTTATCAAACGTGGGTTCTGCCATTTCATCAGTTTCGGAGGGGAAACACTAAATGCAATTTTTAAAAGAGAGTAGGTAATATCAGTTGATTTATAATTAATGTGGTGTGTTTCTCAAAATGCCCACTAGATGGTAGCATTACTGCAATAATGTTATACATTTGCATTAAGCTTTGTATAGTTAGAAACCCAGTCGTATTTTTGAATGGTCGTGCATCATTCCTTCGTTTTCCCCAGAGACGGGAGATCCGTATTTCTATTCTGAAAAAGAGCCTCTGATGATGTAAATACCATCATTTTCATCATCGGAGGCTGGTAGTCCTTTAAGCTATTGCTTTCAATGTAAACTTGTTAAGACCCCTGTTTTAATGGCCACGATTTATTGCAGCCAAAGGGTACTTTATAATGTGATGGTTGTGTGAATTTTATTTTACATTATGACTATTATGACTCTAAATTGCCCGTAGGTGTGAATGTGAGTGTGAATGGTTGTCTGTCTCTACATGTTGGCCCTGTGATAGACTGGCGACCTGTCCAGGGTGTACCCTGCCTTCGCCCAATGACAGCTGGGATCGGCTCCAGCCCCCCCGTGACCCTAAATACAGGATAAGCGGTAGAAAATGGATGGATGGATTATGACTATTATGCTAATAATTACATTTATTTCATTTGATTGATTAGAAATCACAGTTTTCCTTTTTTAAACACCACATTTGTGTTTGTAAATACATTCTATTATAATGCAGACTGGCTAACAAACAGCTGATCTAATGAAGGCAGAAAAAACAGTGTACTGGTGACTCATTGTTCAGCTTTTTTTTTACTAAAATGTCTCTGTAACGTTTTTGTGGGTGTGTGTTTACTGTTTTCCTGCAGACGTCCAGCAGCTGTTCATGAGTAAAGAAGAGGTTCCCTTAGAGCAGCAGGACTGGAGCTCCAGTCTGGACCAGGAGGACCCACACATTAAAGAAGAAGAGGAAGAACTCTGGACCAGTCAGCAAGGACAGGAGAATGGTGGCCTGGAGGAGGCTCATATCAAGTTCCCAATGACTCTTGTGAAGAGTGAAGAGGATGAGGATGGAGAGAAACCAAAGTCCTCAGGGCTGGTTTCAGCTGCAGCCAGAGACTCGACTGAACAGATGGAAACAGAAGCTGATGAAGAGGACTGTGGGGGACCAGAACCAGCCAGGAACTCAGATACACATTTACTACCAGATACTGGTGACAAGATTGGAGACTCTTCTGAACCTGAGACTGAACACAGTGATGGTTGGCGAGAGACCAGAGAACCTCGGTCAGGTTTAAAGGCTTTGAAGCATGAGGAAGTCCCTGACAGTGACTTTAATTGTGGTGCTGATGAGAAACCTTTCAGATGTTTTCTTTGTGGGAACACATTTGGCACTACTGGAAGTCTGAAGAGACACATGAGATATCATTCAGGAGAAAAACCATACAGCTGCTTAATGTGTGGTAAAGGCTTTGCGGAAAGTGGAAATCTGCAGAGACACATTAGATGTCATACAGGAGAAAAACCTTACAGCTGCTCAGTTTGTAAGAAGACCTTTACACTGAGTCAACATTTACGAATACACATGAGAACTCATACAGGAGAAAAACCTTTCAAATGTTCGGTTTGTGGTAAAGGTTTCACTGTAAACGGAGCTCTGAAGAGACACATGACAATTCATACAGGAGAAAAGCCTTTCAAATGTTCAGTTTGTGATGAAAGATTTGCACGTAACGCAGTTCTGAAGGTGCACATGGTGACTCATACAGGAATGAAGTCACTCTAGTTGTTCAGTTTGTAATAAAAGTTTTATACAAAAGATAAATTGACATGCCGCATGGTGCATCACAGCGGGAGGAAGCATTTAGTTGCACAGTTTGTTGTAAAGTTTACAACACAAGCACCTGTTAGTCTGAGTAACGTTACATCCTGGTACTAACACACAGGCATCCTCACTTAACACACTTTTAGTTGTGTGGAATTATAATTATGTATTTCCAAAGCCTGTGTGTCATTCATGGCACAATTCAAACTGGATGGAAATCCATGTTGCGAGCACCTCGGTACCTTTTTGCATTGCAGTGTTTGTTATGTGGATCATGCTGCAGTGTTTCTTTTTTTATTGGTTTCTTTGTGAATTGAACCATTTAAAATATTTCATGCATGTAGTTTACTGTTAATTGTTTTGACTGTGAATATAAAAGTTCTGTAGATGTTGTTACACTGAAAATCTGTGCAAAAGAAGGAAATAAACTGGTCTAAACAGTGTTTTGTTTCAAGAATATACAGATACAAATGTAAAGCATCGTTTGCATCACATCACTATTTTACCTCATTCATAAGTTCCACATCATGTATTGAGTTAACAGTTAACTTAGCTTGCATTAGCTTTAAAGAGTTGAGGGTGGTGGTCACGAAGATATGTGAGAAAATATGAAGCGTTGCCTCTTTTAGACTCTCAGACATAACACGTTGTATATTGCATCCAGGAGACTAACTGAGCTGGACGATATGTATTGTGGTAATCTACTGTGGCCAAGCCCTCCCACCATGGAAATAAACTGTGTTTAGTCACTTCCCTTTGGCTGGAGGCTGAGGTCTCTCAAGAATAAAATCTCACGCTACAAAAACTGTTCCAGGCCGACTGTGGTCAGTCTCACCAACAAGGCCCCTCTGACTTTGTGATCATTTTCACATCCCTGCACAACAGTGCACTTTAATATGGACACTTTGATAGCTTACATAATATGAGGTATTCGTCTAGATTTGTTTGTCATATTCTATGGTAAATTCTCAGATTTCTCATGTTGTAATTGTCTTTATACTGTTGTACTTTTGTTTTTATTATAATGCACAATCACCATGTCAAATTCCTTGTATGTGAAAACATACTTGGCAGGAAACACTTTCTGATTCTGTGTTCATCCAGAAGATCCTTCAGTATTTGGAATGAGATCTGCAATTTATGCCCTTCCACTTCTGCTGAAATGTGCATTTTCCCCTTGAATACAATTTATACACTTTCATTTGATCACCTAGTGATTTAGAGGAAGGAAATAACTACATTTTAATTCATATTATATACATTATTTATATAAACAAGTAAGAAATACTACCTGTATTGCTGGACAACCACTACAGAGAAATACGGGCCTGTAACAAGAATGTTTGCCACCTTTATTTTGAAGAAGTCGTACCGGAAGTTATTTACCGATGCTAACTTTAGCAATGCCGAGTGTGGTTGGAAATGTCTGCTACCTCCTCGTACTAAACCCTTTTAGTCCTGCTCTTTCCAACACGTTGGTCACCAGATAGAACCGGACTGAACCACTAGAACCCGCATGTATGGCTAAACGTATTTAAGTGGACTTAGCGCGAAGTATAAACTCAGACGTGTCTCTCTGTTAGCCACAAATGCTAAATAAAGTTAGCGTAGCTGCTAGCGTCAAATCGACGGAGACGGAACTCGGCCACACAGCGCTGCTATCCGATAGTGAATCGAATTGTAATTTTCGTGGACCCGCGATGTCCGGATAAACTTCGCTGAGTCGATTATAAATTGTTTAATTCATTTAAAAACGTCTGGATTATCTCCTGGTGGTCCTACGAGGCTAATGCTATTAGCATGCTAGCTGAAAGTAGACTCGACTTGGAAATTGCTCACGAACGCGTCATAATAACGATCTCTGAGATAATTGTGATACCTGATTTCCTGAGTTGGGGTCACCAGAAACTTCCAACATGGCGGAGAAGAGGACGAATTCACAAATGGACGGTACGTAATTATTTATTTTTAACAGTGCAAGTATTACCTATTCTTTGACACATTATTGTGTCGAGTTGTAGCATGTATCCGCTACTAAGACTGTCTCACTGCCATTCCTATAACATTGCAGGGGAAACACTGACTAATGATGAATGGATAAGTGTTGACATGAAATGATAAACTTCTTAGATGTTCCATTATTCTCCACAGACGTCCAGCAGCTGGTGGTGGGTGAAGAAGAGGTTCCCTTTGAGCAGCAGGACTGGAGCTCCAGTCTGGATCAGGAGGACCCAGACCCCCCACACATAAAGGAGGAGCAGGAGGAACTCTGGATCAGTCAGGAGGGAGAGCATCTTCAAGGCCTGGAGGAGGCTTATATCAAGTTCCCGTTGACTCTTGTCCTTGTGAAGAGTGAAGAAGATGAAGACGATGAAGAGAAACCTCAGTCCTCAGGGCTGGTTTCAGCTGCAGCCAGAGGCTCAACTGAACAGATGAAAACAGAAGCTGATGAAGAGGACTGTAGGGGACCAGAACCAGCCAGGAACTCAGATTCATATTTACAAACAGATACTGATGACAATGCTGGATACTTTTCTGAACCTGAGACTGATGACAGTGCTGATTGGCAGGCGACCAGAGAACCTCGGTCAGGTTTAAAGGCTTTGGAAAATGATGAAGTCCCTGGCAGTGATTTTAGATGTAGTGCTGCTGAGAAACCATTTGGATGCTCTGAGTGTGGGAAAACATTTGGCTCTAGTGGAAATCTAAAGAGACACGTGAGAACTCATACAGGAGAAAAACCTTACAGTTGCTCGGTTTGTACGAAATCTTTTGCACGAAGTGGAATTTTACAGACACACATGAGAACTCATACAGGAGAAAAACCTTTCAGTTGCTCTGTTTGTATGAAATCTTTTGCACGGAGTCAACATTTACAGGACCACATGAGAACGCATACGGGAGAAAAACCTTTCAGCTGCTCCATTTGTCAGAAATCTTTTGCACAGAGACAACATTTACAGCAACACATGAGAACTCATACAGGAGAGAAACCTTTCAGCTGCTCAGTGTGTCGTAAAGATTTCATTAAAAGGGCAAATCTGAAGCGACACATGAGAACCCATACCCCAGGAAAAAACTTTACAGCTGTTAAGTTTGTGACATTTACCGAGAGTCATTTTTGCACTAAAAGTGCATGAGCAGCCGTTATTCATTTATCCGCTAAAGTTGGGTAAAGGAGTTATTTTACTTCCTGTTTTCCGCTCAACATAATGTTAGTTTTATTTGCGTGGTGTCATCAGGTCAAAAGACATACATTTCTTTGTTTTTGGTCCTTAAAATGTCTTTGTCATGTAGTCCTCATGTAGAACCTGATGCTTTTGATGATGATGCTCACTACAGCGGCTCCGGGGTTCCAACCCCGACTTGCGAGCCCTTTCACTCTAACATTGAAAAGCTCCCATGTTATGTTGCTTTTCAACACCTTCACATAGGTCTCAGGGGTCCTCACAACATGTCTTTAAAGTGTGTTGCTCAAAAAACACTTAAATCCTGGATTTTAGCAAGCCTAAAAACAGGCTGTTTCTGTGTCTGGAGCTGTAAATGATTGAGCTGTCTGACCACGCCCCTCCCTGGAAGAGGATGTGGCCGATTGCTGCCAATATAATATTGTAAATATATAATTTTTAAACTTTATTATTCATAAATAATAAATAAAAAGAGGCCAGATTGTAATGACAAACTTTATTTTGTAATTTTCTTCCTCTAAATGAATCCATGATCAATTGAAAGTATATATGAATATATATAATATAATATATATCATATTATATACATATATTATAATAAAGATAAACAGACAACAGATATATTATTTTCATAGACAAAGCGTTCGATACTGTCAAACACAATATTTGATTTGATGTAATAGATGTTTTTGGATTTGGTCAATACTTTAAAAGATTCTTTAGCCATGGTTGGAATTGACATTAAAAAAAGGATTATTGGCTTCCAGTGTTTTTCATAAATTAAGTGATTAATTGTTTGATCTATGTCACTCTTTTTTTGGGTGATTTAGGGTGTTCCCATTGATCAGGAATCTTGTTAATGTGTGTCTGAAGTGAGGTCCCACCACTAGTCTGGAACAGGTCTGTAGCTTCAGTGGGTCCCGCCCCCTATAGGCGGGTTAAAAGCATGAGACAATAGTGTTGTCGTCTTACGCCCTCTAATGAAAGCACTACCGCCACCAGCTGAAATGCAGTGTGGATCAAATTACCTTAAAACAAACCAAACGAAATAAATAAATAAAAAAACAAATAAACAACTAATGATAATAATACTGGCTTGTAACGAAAACGTTGGTCACTTTTATTTTGAAGTCGTACCGGAAGCAATTCGCCAGGGTTCGAACAGTTTTATCATGGCTGCCATTTATTTACTTCCGGGTCGCTTCAGACTATTGGACCGCAGCCAGAGTTCCTTCGTGGTGTTGAGAAAGTGTCTGTTAGCTTCACCAGTACTGATCCATCAGAGTCTCTGTGTGTCTGGATAAACCTGTCTGGATGGACTTTGTACTCTTCACCTTTTATTCTGAAGGTTTTACCTCTGGATCATCTAATTAGCCGGTAGCCTATGAAGCTGAGCTAGTTAGCTTAGCATGCTAACTTGAAACAGAGTTTGTGTGGAGTAAAGAAAAGTTTCTCTCCTGTGAAAATGTGTAAAGTCGAAATGCTGAGAGCTTTGGTGGAGCAGCGACTAAGTGCGGCAGCTGAAGAGATATTTGGGCTGTTTGAAAGAACGGTAGCAGAATACGAGGAGGAACTTTCTCGTTCTAAAGAGGAGAACGAGCGAATACGGAAGCTACTGGACTCCAAACCTCAGCTTCAGTTAAACCGAGCAGGTTGGTTCACTTCACTTCTCCTCTCCCTGTTCACGGGCTCGACTTTAAGGGCTTCTGTGTCCTGACTACACGTAAAAGTCCTGCATTGATAACTGATATAGCTTCAGTTGAAGTATGTAAAGCCTAATCAAGAAAAGGTACTAAGTGTCACGGTATTGGTAAAGTATACTTGTTACCCGATACTGACAAATAACAAGAAAATGAAGAGGCATACATTTTAAACAAAGATTAGAACAATACAAACAACATCAGTAACAATGTAGAGTAACAGTAATTGTAGGGTGTGTGTATATATGTATGTATGTGTATGTGTGTGTGTGTGTGTGTGTGTGTGTGTGTGTTTCTATTTACTTGGGTAAAAACAAAAAAGACAACAATATTTTTAGGTTGTCTGCTGGGGGTTAAGACCACTAAATATTTAGGTAAGTCAGATACAAAAGATCAGTAAATGTTGATATCAATACTTTTGCAAATATATCTGATGCTAATGTTTAGCACTGATTAGTATCTGAGTATCTATTTTTTTTTTTTTTTTTTGACAAGCCTATGACTGAATTTCTGCTGGTGCATTGTATTTTTACAGTTTGTCTGTCTGTCGGTATGCTTGTTTGGTAACTGAGCACATGGAGTGTAAGAGGGGAGGATGGCAGTAAAACGTAGTGGTGACTGATTTTTAATTTGTTTTACTAAAATGCTCTAACATCTGTGTATGTGTGTTTCCTGTTTTCCTACAGACATCCAGCAGCTGGTGGTGAGTAAAGAAGAGGTTCCCTTTGAGCAGGAAGACTTCAGCTCCAGTCTGGACCAGGAGGACCCAGACCGCCCACACATTAAAGAGGAACAGGAGGAGCTATTGACCAGTCATAAGGAAGAGCAGCTTCAAGGGACCGAGGAGGTTGATATCAAGTTCCCATTGACTGTTGTCCCTGTGAAGAGTGAAGATAAGGACAACGATGAAGAGAAACCTCAGTCCTCAGGGCTGGTTTCAGCTGCAGCCAGAGGCTCAACTGAACAGATGGAAACAGAAGCTGATGAAGAGGACTGTGAACAAGCCGGGAACTCAGATTCACATTTACAACCAGATACTGATGACGAGATTGGAGACTCTTCTGAATCTGAGACTGAACTCAGTGATGGTTGCCAGGAGACCAGCGAACCTCAGTCTTGTTCAAAGGCTTTGACAAATGATGCCCCCGACAGTGAATTTAATTGTAGTACCGATGAAACCCCATTAAGTACAAGTCTGAAGGGCCACATAGGCTGTCATACAGGAGAAAAGCCTTTCAGCTGCTCAGTTTGTGGTAAAGCTTTTATTCAAAGTGGAGATCTGAAGAAACACATGAGAACTCACACAGGAGAAAAACCTTTCAGCTGCTCAGATTGTGACAAATCTTTTACACAGCGTCAAAGTTTACAGAGACACGTGAGAACTCATACAGGAGAAAAACCTTTCAACTGCTCGGTGTGTGGAAAAGATTTCACTGAAAAGGGAGGTCTGAAGAGACACATGAGAACTCACACAGGAGAAAAACCTTTCACCTGCTCAGTTTGTAAGAAATCTTTTGCACAGAGTCAACATTTACAGGACCACATGAGAAGTCATACAGGAGAAAAACCTTTCACCTGCTCAGTGTGTGGTAAAGGCTTCACTGTAAATGGAGTTCTGAAGAGACACATGAGAACTCATACAGAGAATCCATGTAGCTGCTCAATTTGTAAGCTGTTTAACTGAGACGTTTAACTTAAAGTGCTTGAGCAGCCTTTTTGTTTACCCTTTATTCGCTACAGTTGGGAAAGGAGTTCTTTTACTTTCTGCGTTCCCCTCAACATAAAGTTATGCTTTCTAACAGTTTGTCACAAAAGATTTGCCTGGCCTCATCAGGTCAAAAGACATTAATCGCTTAGTTTTTAATTCTTACAATGTGATGGAAATTCCCATTTCTGTTCCATAACAAAAAAAATTTTGACCTTGAAATTTGAAGAATTATGCTAAAGTGCCCCCAACATTAGAAAAAAGGCAAAATCATGTTTGTTTATATTTCTTTTTTTAATTGTATTGGGTATTAATGTTCATACACATTGGTGACTGGGATGGCGATTGATTGAAAACTGTTTAAAAATGAACTTTTACAAAAATGTTATTGAAGAAAAACTGCTATTGCTTTCCATTCAAATTTTCTTTTTCACATTTCTGTTTCTTAGCCTATAACAGTGCTTTTGTTTGCCAAGAAAATAATGTCGACACATATTCAGTAGCTTAAGCACTAAAAATATAAATAATAAAGCCCTACTTTGTTAAAGGCAGTCTAACATTTTAAGTAATTTATTATCTAAAATCAATATCTTCATTCATAAATAGTTCCTCATGAGTGTGTAATTACCTCTGCCAATGATATGATTCATCCTCATAAGCCATTTATTTCTTATTTGTATTCACATTGGATGGGTATGTCCCCAGGAGGCTTCCATGTTGTTCCGCCATTTTGAAAACTATAGCGATTTCATTCAGAGCGTGAATTAAAGTAGATCACATCATCCAGAGGCACATCCGGACATGCAGGGTGCAGCACAGGACCAGCTCTCCCCCGGGACGGAGAGCAACTTGTACCGACTTGGCGAACATCAAACATGGCAACATTAATCACTATCTTACTTGAGGAGTAAGTTTGGACTTGTTTGAAACCTCATCACCTGAAAGAATACTTGTGAAGTGGTATTGGATGACATGTTGTCGTAGCTTCTTGGTACATAACGGCTACCGTAGTTGCAACAAAGCGATGCACTAGAGAGCACTATTCGTTTAAATGCAAAATACAATTTCACCACTAGATGGGAGTAAATCCTATACCTGTCTCTTTAAGGAAAACAATATCACATTCAAAACGAATGTTGTTAACTGATTAAATGTATTCTTTTCCAAAAAAGAGGGAAATAACTAATATTTATAAAAATGTGTGAGTGATGACAAGTTGTTACTTCATAAAGAATATATTTGGGGTTTTAAGTTTAATTTAGCTTCCTTATTTTAGGATTTTAGTGAAGGGGGGTCATTTTTACCCTGAGGGCCCAGAGAGGAGTGAATTCATATCGGGACTAAATTAATAAATAAATAAAAAAACGCAATACTACAGTGGAGAATATGTTACAAAAGACAGAAATCCGAAATCATCTAATTAAATACGTACTATTTCGTTTAATTTGTTTGTTTCTATTGTATTTTCCTGCCGATCCACTGATGTACACTTCCACCCAGTAGGGGGCGGTAATACAACCGTTAAGATGGGTTGCCCACCGCTTTTAAACACCACAGAAAAAGAAAACGCGGCTGAACCGGATGTTTGTCTTTTAGCAATATGGCGTCTCACGTTAGTAGCCCCTATGTTGTGGTGAGAAAGTGTCTGTTAGCTTCACCAGTACTGATCCATCAGAGTCTCTGTGTGTCTGGATAAACCTGTCTGGATGGACTTTGTACTCTTCACCTTTTATTCTGAATGTTTTAACTCTGAATCATCGCCCGGGAGCCTACGAAGCTAAGCTAGTTAGCTTAGCATGCTAGCTGGAAACGGAGTTTGACGGAGTTTGTGTGGAGTAAAAACGTCTCTCTCGTCGCGGGAAAATGAGTAAAGTCCAAGTGATGAGAGCTTTGGTGGAGCAGCGACTAAGTGCGGCTGTTGAAGAGATATTTGGGCTGTTTGAAAGAACGGTAGCAGAATACGAGGAGGAACTTTCTCGTTCTAAAGAGGAGAACGAGCGACAGCGGAAGCTACTGGACGCTGTTTCCATCCCTGAAGTCCGGTTACACAGAGCAGGTTGGTTCACTTTACTTCTCCTCTCACTCAACTTTGACACCTCCTGTTTCCTGAATTCAAATTGAAAGACGTGATGCCAAAAACGGATTAATTTCTCACGGAATTTATACTGTGGAGTATTAGTGTTTCTGCAGTAAATCATCAGAATGCTTCTCCCACCAATGTTAACAAGTAAAATTACTGCATTTGACATGTAATTGGATTAAAGTATAATGTCCGATTTTACTGTACCTTTTCCTTGGGACGGAGCTAGAATGCTGCTCAGGGTCTTGCTGGCGATCACAATATTATCAGGGTATACAAGGGGATTTTTAAATTCCTGATGGTATGATTTGCAATATCGTCATAAATACAGATGCTCCCCTTTCTGTCATCCTGTGTTGATATGATGTATTGTGGTAAACACACAAAAGGTGACACCAAAAATCAATCAATCAAATCCAGAGCTTATGAATGATGGCAGAAAAAACTGTATATGTACAGGTGACTGACTGTTTAACTGACATGTATATGTAATGTGTGTTCACTGTTTTCCTGCAGACGTCCAGCAGCTGTTGGTGACTAAAGAAGAGGTTCCCTTTGAGCTGCAGGACTGGAGCTCCACTCTGGACCAGGACCCAGACCCCCCACACATTAAAGAAGAACAGGAAGAACTCTGGACCTGTCAGCAAGGAGAGAAGCATCTAGGCCTGGAGGAGGTTGATATCAAGTTCCCGTTGACTGTTGTCCCTGTTAAGAGTGAAGAAGACAACGATGAAGAGAAACCTCAGTCCTCAGGGCTGGTTTCAGCTGCAGCCAGAGGCTCAACTGAACAGATGGAAACAGAAGCTGATGAAGAGGACTGTGGGGGACCAGAACCAGCCAGGAACTCAGATTCACATTTACAAACAGATACTTATGACAAGATTGGAGACTCTTCTGAACCTGAGCATGAACACAATGATGATTGGCAGGAGACCAGAGAACCTCGGTCAGGTTTAAAGGCTTTGAAAAATGAAATCCCTGACAGTGAATTTAGATGTAGAACTGGTGGGAAACAATTTATCTGCTCTGAGTGTGGGAAAACATTTACAATCAGTGGAAGTCTGAAGAGACACATGAGAACTCACACAGGAGAGAGACCTTTCAGCTGCTCGGTTTGTAGGAAGTGTTTTACACAGAGTGGAAATTTACAGAATCACATGTTAATACACACAGGAGAAAAACCTTTCAGGTGCTTAGTGTGTGATAAAGGTTTCATTGCAAGCGGCGACCTGAAGAGACACACGAGGACTCATACTGGAGAAAAACCTTTCGGCTGCTCAGTTTGTCAGAAAAAATTTGCAATGAGATATCATTTACACACACACAAGAGAACTCACACAGGAGAGAGACCTTTCAGCTGCTCAGTTTGTAACAAAACTTTCACAGAGAGCGGAAATTTAAATAAACACATTAAAATCCATTCAAGTGAGAAACCTTTCAGCTGCTCAGTCTGTTTAAAATCATTTAGATGGCGTCAACATTTACAGGATCACATGAGAACTCACACAGGAGAAAAATCTGTCAAATGAGGAAATATTTGTGACGTCCAACACAGTTTACAGAAATAAACATGTGCTCTTACCTCAACCTCATGGCTGTTACACATACATTTTGTTATTAACTGAATAGTTGAATACTATAAAATATATTAAACATGCTGCAGAGCAGTCAGTAGGTTATTGCTGGTATAATTCTTACCCTGTGGCATCACGATAAACCTGGATCGCTTTGACAGAGTCATACTTTGCTTAAGGTGACGCCTCCTCCAGCCGGCTGATTATTTCCCTCCATTTAAGAGAGATGCTCACAATGTGCAACATTCGTTGTTACACTTAAAAGTGCTTCAGCAGCCTTTTTGTTGTTGTTTATTTACTCGCTAAGGTTGGGTAAAGGAGTTATTTTACTTTTACTTTATATAATCTTAAGGCTGAAACAGTTTGTCACAAAAGATTTGCCTGGCCTCATCGGGTCAAAAGACATTCACTCTTAGTTTTCAGCCCCAACCATGTGATAGAAATTCCCATGTCTCATGTAATCCTGATGTAAAACCTTATGCTTTGTTAAAAAAAAAACAATCTTGCATCTGTTTCTGCATTTTCTAAGTGCTTAAAGACATAAAGGAAGGTCCGATAAACATGTGTGCATCATAAGAAAGAAGCAGCCAGAAATCGATTAAACCCTCCGTAAAGAAACGTTTCTGACTTTGTGCTTTATTCAACACAAATAACCACCGCAAACATGGATTTTTGGAGGTCGGTGGAGGGGAGGCCATAGAGAATGATGTTGCAATAGTCCAGTCTGGTTGTTATGAAGGCTTGTATGAGTGTTTCTGCTGCATTATAGGAGAGGATGGGATGCAGAACACAGTACCATCGTGTTGTTTTGACTGTCAAAATAAAAGTTTTGTAGATTGTTTTCACAGATCCTCACGCACCGGTTTACTTTTCCCACCAGGTGTCCTTGTTTTTCCTCTTTTATACTGTTTTTCATGGTTGTGAGGGGATTTGTAGTTATAATTTAGGTCCGATGTTTTCCTGTCAGTTATAAGCTCTTAACTGTAATATTCAAACTGATGTATCGGTATGTATTCTAAGATCACAGTGTTGTTTTATATTGCTGAGTGGTGCAGAAAAAGACCAGGCAATTCATTTAAATAGATTTTTATTTGCAGGATCAAATAAATGTTGGAAAACAATCACTTAAAGAGGAGTTTGATGGCTGAAAACTTTGGCATCGGCTCTACTTTTGGAGATTCAAGGAACGACAAGCTATTTCTAATATTCCAACATTTACATTTACATTTAGGTCATTTAGCTTTTGTCCAAAGCGACTTACAATAAGTACATTTGTCAAAAGAAACAAAGAAACCACAACATATCATTGCCGATAAAGTAAGAGCTTAAATAGAACAAGTGTTAGATCCTTCTCTGAGTAAAGTAGTTGCTGTTCAGCAAACATACCTTAAGTACAGTAGTGCTGTGATCAAAGTGCTATAGGTAAGGGTGTTTTTTTTTTTGGGGGGGGGGGGGGGGGGGATATCAGCTGTGTCTGATAGTCTCGTCAGCCTGCCCTCATGTTTTCCCACCTGGGCCCCGTTCCTAATCAGTCCTGGTGTATATAGTCTGTGTGTTCCCTCTGTTTCCATGTCAGTTTGCCTGCCTGTTTTTAGGACTCTTCTTTTTTTGCTTGGGAAGGTTCGTAACTGAAGAAGTGACCCGGAAGTAAACAAGTGGCCGCCATGATAAGAGCTGCTTGATTTCTCTAAATTTGAAGGAAAGGAGCTGCAATGCTTCCTTTCAGATCTCCTTTAGCATAGGATGCAACAGATCTTCCTGTACGAAAGGAAAGGAGATTACACCGACCCACAATTCCTTGTGAAGGCAACATTTAAAGTGACGCACACCTCGGCCGCTCACGAAAACAAACTATATCCATATTTGCATATTTAACAATGACTTTCATGCATTACTTTTTACTATTCAACCGCAGCCCCAGTGTGTTTGGGTCTCTAAATTACAGTTCTTCTTCTGTAAACCATGAATCCAATCACACCGAGGACGAGAAGTACCACTGCAGCGATGATGATGACGGTGGTCATGTCAGCGGGATTCTCTGTTGAGCACAAAGATTATAATGTTTCTCTAATAATCAATGTAAACAGTCAACATGCAGCACAAATCAAATCATGGTAATAATTCTGGTCTAGATCTGAGCAAATCAATCAGATTTTATTGTCATCTTTAGACACGGAACACGCTGAAATGAGATAACCTGCATTGATTTAATATTAATCAAAGCCTTAAAATTATAGATACAAACTAGAGGAAAGAAACTGACAACTAAACAATATTAGGAAACAAAACTCCCCGTCCACATAAAAACACATGAACTGTTCCCGTAAACTACGCGTGTGCTTCCCACCTTCATCACTTCTGGTCTCAGTCTCACCTTTGTTGCTCCTGATGACGTCCAGTGTGGTGACGATGTCCTTCTTCACACCAGAGAGCTTAAACACACACTCGTACCTGCTCCGGTCTTCAGCTGCCACTGAGAGTTTCAGGTCGGCACTCATCTGGAAGGTTCCATCGTGGTTGGGGAGGATCTCTCCGAGGTCCACGTCCTCATGGAGATCCTCTCCATCTCTCCTCCAGAACAGTGCGGCTCTTTGAGGGTAGAAACCTGTAGCGTGGCAGCTGATTGGAGAGGAGGGAGTCTTCTGGAGGAAGGACACTGAGGGAAGCTCTGAGGAGAGAGAGACGGGTTAGAGGTTCTTTATCCTTATTATTATGATCTGCTGTGTATTAATGATCATGTCTGATGAATCTGAAATGCCTTAGTGACACATACACCATTTATGTTTGTATGTATTCAATGTAAATAACTGTGATGTGAAGATAAGTGAGAAAAGAAGAGACAGAAGAGATAATGAGACTGATGAAGAGGAGAGACATCGATGAGGAAGGTAGGACAGAGGGTGAGACAGAGACAGAGAGACAGGGACTGAGACAGACAGGAACAGGGCCGAGAGAGAGAGAGAGAGAGAGAGAGAGAGAGAGAGAGAGAGAGAGACTGTGGTAAAGGAGAGAAGGAGGCAGAGGGATGAAGGTGTGTGTGTGTGTGTGTGTGTGTGTGTGTGTGTGTGTGTGTGTGTGTGTGTGTGTGTCTGTGTGTGTGTGTGTGTGTGTGTGTGTGTGTGTGTAATGTTACTGTCGGTTAGAAACAAAAGAAGGAACATGAACATGGTGTCCATGAAACCACATCAGGTCATGTGATTCTACCTTTTCTCAGCAGAGAGCTGCTCCCGAACTTCAAATACATCTTCAGCCAATCAGGACAAAGCTGGGTGATGTAGTGTTTATACCGTTCTGTCCGAGCTTTATTAAGATCCCACTTGTGTTTGGTGAGGAGAGCCTGTTGTTTTGGAGCGATCCATGTCTCTGTCTTCAGGTCAAACGCTATGAAGTCTTCTCCATCAAAACCAAATTGACCATAACCATTAACTTTATTAGTCTCATCATCCCATTCACAGCCAGCCAGCCTCTGGTAAATGTGGACACCTGAGAGAGAGAGAGAGAGAGAGAGAGAGAGAGAGAGAGAGAGAGAGAGAGAGAGAGAGAGAGAGAGAGAGAGAGAGAGAGAGTTTTTATGGATTATGGATTGATTGATGATGATGTTATTTTTCCTCGTTTGTGTTGGAGATGTTTTTCTATTTCTCTAACAGGTGATGAAATATATTTTAACTTTTTATGTCGTTTTTATGTTGAATGTCTTCTTTGTGTTTACTTTGTCTTCTAACATCTTTGGATCACGATGGAAATACGTGTTTTCACTTTGACATGTGATCCTATTTTCTTTTTCTGATAATCCATAAAGAGGAATCAATCAATCAATCAATCAATCAATCAATCAATCAATCAATCAACATTATCATATTTGAGAAAATGTTTGTTTTTTCTTAATAAAAGACTTGAATCTGATTATCTGTTGATCAACCAGACGATTAATTGTTTATTGTGGAATAAATACACTAAATACTAGTAATATCCTCCATATTTGTGGCTCATTATTCTTCTGATTATTGATTATGTCACAATCGTTGTCTTTTTAATTCAGAAAAAAGTTCTGAGAGGTTAAAGGTGAAATCTTCAAATCTTTTGTCTGAACAACACTGAACAGTATTTAATATAAAATGATATAAAACAGAGAAACGCATACATTTCTCATATTAGAGAAAGTGGAAGTAGAAAATGTTTGACATATTTATGAAATAAAGACTTCCTCTGAGGATCAACAGCTGATCAACTGGTGGATTCCTTCTTCCAGCGTTATATAAATGTGTATTATGGCACAGACACACTGGGGCACGGACAGTGAATCTAAGCTGTCCTTCTAGCATATATTTGTGAGTCATATATCTGATGGGATGGACACGCTGAGATCTGAAGGAGACGTGGACCATGAGGTCCAGTCAGCCCGCTTCATGGAAACCTGCTGAGCCTGGTCTGGTATGTGGACCAGCAGAAGCAGCCCGGGTCCCGTTTCCAGTCCTGCTGGTCCGTTCAGAAAGCAGCCGCTCATGTTCCTCCATCAGCTGTGTGTCCTGAAACAAGCTGCTGCTGCTGCAGCACACTTGTTGTGAAGCAGCTCGCTGTGGGACGCTCACTGGACCTGCTCTCAGGTCAGTAGACCTCTGGAGCTTATTATGGGATGGACAGCAACACTGAACCAGTGTAGTCCAGCAGCATCCAGTAGTCTCAGTCATGTTCCTGTCTGACTGTGTGTGTGTTTATTAAAATACAGGATGAAAGTATAAACCAAATGTTGTCAGAATAAAGTCAAACATAAACAAACCTCCAGTTTGGTTGAAGCGCTGCTTTAAAACTTCAATGTTGTTTTTGGCGAACTGCTGATCACCCACTAAGAGCTCAGTCAGAATCTGCCAGTACTGAGGTTCATCTTCTGTGATTCTACTCATCCAGTCCTGTTTGGGTTCTACTCTCCTGGTGTTGCTGTCATAGTGAGCCATCTCAACATCATCAACCAACCCAACAGCCACAAACTCTGGGAAGTTTGGGACTCCAGAGGACGCCGTGTAGAAATACTTCAGAGAGTGAATCTCTGCAACACAAGATGAACGTCATGATCTCAGTTTTTATCTTCAATAAATCACTGAACAATGTTGTTTTCCTGCACACACAATCCAACAGAACTACATTCAATACACGTTGATAATATCTGCTGTACTCAACAAACACAAACATGTTTCTGGTGCTTTTGTCTTGAAAACTGTGTTTATTCTGATATTAAATAGTGAAGGAGTCTCATATTTAGGTCCAGGGCTGGACTGGCCATCGGGCCGATGGCGATTTTGGGCTGAGCCTTTTTTTTTTTTTTTTTACTAATGGTACTAGTGTTATTAATGGTATTAGTCATGATACATATTCAGTGTTTCCCACACATTGAATGGACTTAACTAGCGGCTCTAATAATAGGCCTAAACAGGAGGGCAGCAGCGCTTATTATAAGGGGAAATCCTCGCGGCTGGTTTGGTTCATCAACGTTCTGTTTCCCCCCGTCGCCATGGCAAGGCGTCCCCCCCGCCGACCCTACAGCTGCGCGAGTTTGACAGTGCGTGCGCGTATGTCAAAACCAAAACACCAAGGAAGGCTGAGGAATAGTCACCCACTTATATTAATAATAATAATAGTTAGTCATAATAAATTAATAGTATAAAGCAGCCATCCCCAATTAGCGGCCCGCGGGCCAAATCCGGCCCGCAAGAGCAAAGTGTCCGGCCCGTGCGGACCCAGTGACACTATGCAATAACCTGCTGAAATAAAGAGTTCTGTAAAGTTGGAAATATATTCACAGATTCGGGATCAATAAATCTGAAGAGAAACGTTTTCAAACACAAATGATGCCTCTTTCCCACCGTAATATCATAGACTACGAGCTACAAGCACCAAAACACAGATTTTTTACATAAATAAGCCGTCCGGTCTGGACGGAGAACGGGCGAGTGCGCAGGGACCGTCTGCAAATTACAAGACAAAAGCAAGACGCTGCAAACAAAAATCATTAACTCCACTATTATACAATCTGTTTTTCCTCTTGTGCACCACTTGCTGTAGTGCTGTTGTTTTTTATTGTTGATCAAAATATTCTCCAGGGACATTCAAATAAATAAATCGTTGATATTGGACTTACATACATTTTTTATCTGTCCCTCAACACTATGACTACTACTACTATCTGCTACTACAACCAACTACCACTGGTAGTACTAATCATTACAATCATAATACTTCTAATAATAGCAGCAACAATAATAACATTTGCACATAAAACAATGTTTAGTGGTCCAATGAAACATTTAAAAAACAGCGGTTTGGCCTCGACTTGGCAACCTGGACATAATTTGGCCCTCAGTGAAAACTAATTGGGGAACCCTGGAAGGCTCAGCACTGTGTTTTAGTCATTTTTGTTTTCATCTTTTCTTGAATGCTTAAACTCCTCAACCCCATTTAGTATGTCAACATTTTGTATCAGTACCAGCAGTTTGTAAGAAATTGGTCAGTAATTGATGTCATATTTTGGTTCTCAAAATTCACCAAATTGATGCATTAAAATTAAATCTATTAAAAATGTTCTCCCGGGGGGGGGCATGCCCCCCGACCCCCCTACAAGATCGCAAGCCCCCCACCATAGAATCCTGTGGGAAACACTGCTATTGGTACACAAAACTGGTAGATCGGCCCCTTAGTCATGATCATTGTCACAAAAAAGTTTGTTTTCATTCATAGGCTTCATTGTCTTTCCATCGATACCTGGGGCGAAGATGGTTATCAACTCGTTAACTCAACCCAGGGTTTACCTGTCCAGCTATGAGCGCGTGCACATGAAAGAGGCGGCGTTTGCAGCATTTGACCAATCACAAACATGGATCAGTCTACGGCAGCGGAGCGGCGTATTTCACGTACGAGGAGCGAACCATAATCTTACAGAAATACGAAGAAGTTAAAAACATAATTCATAGTGGTCAGTAGGCTGTATGCTGACACAGAAAAGTCTTTCCCTCCGATGAGAATCTGGATCTCTCATATAAAACATCGTCAGGGACAGAAACGCTCCGCTGCCGTAGACTGATCCATGTTTGTGATTGGTCAAATGCTGCAAACGCCGCCTCTTTCATGTGCACGCGCTCATAGCTGGACAGGTAAACCCTGGGTTGAGTTAACGAGTTGATAACCAGCTTCGTGTGACCGCTTATCTCCGATTGCCTTTGTTAGGGTTACTTAAGCTGGATCTCTGAAAGATACCATGTTGAACTCGCTTCGTAGTACAGGCCCCTGCCCTGTTTAGGTCAGTTGTGTTCCTGACTTTGGTTGACAGAAAGCAGTTTAGTTTCCAGTTGGTGGAGTGGTTTCTTCTTCAGGAAGCATCGTTAGTAGTTTACACTCCTCATCATCACATTAGTTTCAAGTCTGAGAAGAAGAAGCGTCGGCTCATATAAACAGGGCTTAAAGACATGACGCAGTTCTTCTGTTACAAGCGAGCAACTTAAAAGCCAACAACTAAAGTGTGGACTCACCTGCGGCCGCGCTGTGGAGGCCGACGGCCAGGAGAAGAAGCACAGTCCACGTCTCCATCGTCACCTGTCCTTCTCAAGCTGTCTTCAACTCTTCACTTGTTATTACTGTGGAGGCAAAGTGATGACGTCCGAGCTGCTGCTCTATCCGGGCTGAAGTGAGGCTGAGACCAGGAGGAGCGCTGACTTCACCCTCCGTCTGAGCCAATGGGGATTTTAGCTGAGCACCGACGTCACTAATAGCCGGGGAAAGCCACTGAGGTTAATAACGAAAGTTAAAGTGGAGCGATGTTGTTTCAGCCTGCGTGAGAGGACGCTGGAGACCCTTTATTCTGGTTTCTCAACGCTGTCCGCACCTGAAAGGAGCATTTAACCTCCTGCTCCTGTCATCTGCAGGCTAATGCAATGTAATGTCAGAGTCATTTGCTATCTTCCGAAAAAGGCTCAAGACTCACCTGTTCAGACTTCACCTCGACTCTACATAGCATGACCCACTAACAACTCCCCCCCCCCCCCCCCAAAAAAAAAAACTATAGCACTCTGATCGTAGCACTGTTGCTCTTAAGGTACTACTTCACTCAGATGAGGATCTAACACTTGTTCTATTTTTAGCTCTTACTTTATCGGCAATGATATGTTGTGGTTTCTTTGTTTCCTTCTTTTGACAAATGTACTTATTGTAAGTCGCTTTGGACAAAAGCGTCTGCTAAATGACCTAAATGTAAATGTAAATGTGCAGAAATGTATGAATGAAGCTCACATACTCTGCAGTAGTGTCTTAGTCTGCTTGTGTTCAGTCTGGCTGTCGACAACAAACAAGAGTTCCTAGTGTGTTTTCATTGATGTAACAGGCTGCTCTATGCTGTGTGTGTGTGTGTGTGTGTGTGTGTGTGTGTGTGTGTGT
The DNA here is from genome assembly GCF_963514095.1 of Eutrigla gurnardus. Taxonomy (NCBI): domain Eukaryota; kingdom Metazoa; phylum Chordata; class Actinopteri; order Perciformes; family Triglidae; genus Eutrigla; species Eutrigla gurnardus. The sequence continues at coordinate 21,488,051 of NC_139928.1, read as the reverse complement.
GTGTGTGTGTGTGTGTGTGTGTGTGTGTGTCTTATATATTTGTTTAGTTTTGGAATTGAGCTAATTACCCCCTACTTTAATGTAGCAGGACGCCCAACCTTTAGTCAGATGATCTAAACATGGCTAGTAAGAAAGATGCAAGTGCAAGAAAAATTCAATATTATTTTTGTAATGTAAGTTTATGTGCTTTTATTTTGTAGGTTACGCACCAAGTAACTGCAAAACCAGATGTTTGTCTTTTAGCAAAATGGCGCTTGGCGTCAGTAGAAACATCGAGAAACGGAGAGTTCCTTTATGGTGTTTAGAAAGTCTCTGTTAGCTTTACCAGTACTGACCCTCCAGAGTCTCTGTATGGCTGGATAAACCTGTCTGGATGTTTAAGAACACATGAAAAAGGAATATGATGAAGAGGACTGTGGAGGAGCAGAACCAGCCAGGAACTCAGATTCACATTTCCAACCAGATACTTATGACAAGATTGGAGACTCTTCTGAACCTGAGCATGAACACAATGATGATTGGCAGGAGACCAGAGAACCTCAGTCAGGTTTAAAGGGTTTGAAAAATGGAATCCCTGACAGTGAATTTAGATGTAGAACTGGTGGGAAACAATTGATCTGCTCTGAGTGTGGGGAAACATTTACAATCAGTGGAAGTCTGAAGAGACACATGAGAACTCACACAGGAGAGAGACCTTTCAGCTGCTCGGTTTGTAGGAAGTGTTTTACACAGAGTGGAAATTTACAGAATCACATGTTAATACACACAGGAGAAAAACCTTTCAGGTGCTTAGTGTGTGATACAGGTTTCATTGCAAGTGGCGACCTGAAGAGACACACCAGGACTCATACTGGAGAAAAACCTTTCAGCTGCTCAGTTTGTCAGAAAAAATTTGCAATGAGATATCATTTACACACACACAAGAGAACTCACACAGGAGAGAGACCTTTCAGCTGCTCAGTTTGTAACAAAACTTTTACAGAGAGCGGAAATTTAAATAAACACATTAAAATCCATTCAAGTGAGAAACCTTACAGCTGCTCAGTCTGTTTAAAATCATTTAGATGGCATCAACATTTACAGGATCACATGAGAACTCACACAGGAGAAAAATCTGTCAAATGAGGAAATATTTGTGACGTCCAACACAGTTTACAGAAATAAACATGCGCTCTTACCTCAACCTCATGGCTGTTACACATACATTTTGTTATTAACTGAATAGTTGAATACTATAAAATATATTAAACATGCTGCAGAGCAGTCAGTAGGTTATTGCTGGTATAATTCTTACCCTGTGGCATCACGATAAACCTGGATCGCTTTGACAGAGTCATGCTTTGCTTAAGGTGACGCCTCCTCCAGCCGGCTGATTATTTCCCTCCATTTAAGAGAGATGCTCACAATGTGCAACATTCGTTGTTACACTTAAAGTGCTTGAGCAGACTTTTGTTGTTGTTTATTTACTCGCTAAGGTTGGGTAAAGGAGTTATTTTACTTTTACTTTATATAATCTTAAGGCTGAAACAGTTTGTCACAAAAGATTTGCCTGGCCTCATCGGGTCAAAACATCCACACATTCACTCTTAGTTTTCAGCCCCAACCATGTGATGGAAATTCCCATGTCTCATGTAATCCTGATGTAAAACCTTCTGCTTTGTTTAAAAAAAACAATCATGCATCTGTTTCTGCATTTTCTAAGTGCTTAAAGACATAAAGGAAGGTCCGATAAACATGTGTGCATCATAAGAAAGAAGGAGCCAGAAATCGATTAAACCCTCCGTAAAGAAACGTTTCTGACTTTGTGCTTTATTCAACACAAATAACCACCGCAAACATGGATTTTTGGAGGTCGGTGGAGGGGAGGCCATAGAGAATGATGTTGCAATAGTCCAGTCTGGTTGTTATGAAGGCTTGCATGAGTGTTTCTGCTGCATTATAGGAGAGGATGGGATGCAGAACACAGGACCGGACCATCGTGTTGTTTTGACTGTCAAAATAAAAGTTTTGTAGATTGTTTTCACAGATCCTCACGCACCGGTTAACTTTGCCCACCAGGTGTCCTTGTTTTTCCTCTTTTATACTGTTTTTCATGGTTGTGAGGGGATTTGTAGTTATAATTTAGGTCCGATGTTTTCCTGTCAGTTATAAGTTCTTAACTGTAATGTTCAAACTGATGTATCGGTATGTATTCTAAGATCACAGTGTTGTTTTATATTTCTGAGTGGTGCAGAAAAAGACCAGAAGGCAATTCCTTTAAATAGATTTTTATTTGCAGGATCAAATAAATGTTGGAAAACAATCACTTAAAGAGGAGTTTGATGGCTCAAAACTTTGGCATCGGCTCTACTTTTGGAGATTCAAGGAACGACAAGTTATTTCTAATATTCCAACATTTACATTTACATTTAGGTCATTTAGCTTTTGTCCAAAGCGACTTACAATAAGTACATTTGTCAAAAGAAACAAAGAAACCACAACATATCATTGCCGATAAAGTAAGAGCTAAAATAGAACAAGTGTTAGGTCCTTGTCTGAGTAAAGTAGTTGCTGTTCAGCAAACATACCTTAAGTACAGTAGTGCTGTGATCAAAGTGCTATAGGTAAGGGTGTTTTTTTTTTGGGGGGGGGGGGGGGGGGGGGGGAGATATCAGCTGCTTGATTTCTCTAAATTTGAAGGAAAGGAGCTGCAATGCTTCCTTTCAGATCTCCTTTAGTATAGGATGCAACAGATCTTCCTGTACGAAAGGAAAGGAGATTACACCGACCCACAATTCCTTGTGAAGGCAACATTTAAAGTGCCGCACACCTCGGCCGTTCACGAAAACAAACAATATCCATATTTACATATTTAACAATGACTTTCATGCATTACTTTTTACTATTCAACCGCAGCCCCAGTGTCTGTTTGGGTCTCTAAATTACAGTTCTTCTTCTGTAAACCAGAAATCCAATCACACCGAGGACGAGAAGTACCACTGCAGCGATGATGATGATGATGATGACGGTGGTCATGTCAGCGGGATTCTCTGTTGAGCACAAAACAAGATTATGTTTCTCTAATAATCAATGTAAACAGTCAACATGCAGCACAAATCAAATCATGGTAATAATTCTGGTCTAGATCTGAGCAAATCAATCAGATTTTATTGTCATCTTTAGACACGGAACACGCTGAAATGAGATAACCTGCATTGATTTAATATTAATCTAAGCCTTAAAATTATAGATACAAACTAGAGGAAAGAAACTGACGACTAAACAATATTAGGAAACAAAACTCCCCGTCCACATAAAAACACATGAACTGTTCCCGTAAACTAAGCGTGTGCTTCCCACCTTCATCACTTCTGGTCTCAGTCTCACCTTTGTTGCTCCTGATGACGTCCAGTGTGGTGACGATGTCCTTCTTCACACCAGAGAGCTTAAACACACACTCGTACCTGCTCCGGTCTTCAGCTGCCACTGAGAGTTTCAGGTCGGCACTCATCTGGAAGGTTCCATCGTGGTTGGGGAGGATCTCTCCGAGGTCCACGTCCTCATGGAGATCCTCTCCATCTCTCCTCCAGAACAGTGCGGCTCTTTGAGGGTAGAAACCTGTAGCGGGGCAGCTGATTGGAGAGGAGGGAGTCTTCTGGAGGAAGGACACTGAGGGAAGCTCTGAGGAGAGAGAGACGGGTTAGAGGTTCTTTATCCTTATTATTATGATCTGCTGTGTATTAATGATCATGTCTGATGGATCTGAAATGCCTTAGTGACACATACACCATTTATGGTTGTATGTATTCAATGTAAATAACTGTGATGTGAAGATAAGTGAGAAAAGAAGAGACAGAAGAGATAATGAGACTGATGAAGAGGAGAGACATCGATGAGGAAGGTAGGACAGAGGGTGAGACAGAGACAGAGAGACAGGGACTGAGACAGACAGGAGGCAGAGGGATGAAGGTGTGTGTGTGTGTGTGTGTGTGTGTGTGTGTGTGTGTGTGTGTGTGTGTGTGTGTGTGTGTGTGTGTGTTGGTGACATGTGTGTAATGTTACTGTCGGTTAGAAACAAAAGAAGGAACATGAACATGGTGTCCATGAAACCACATCAGGTCATGTGATTCTACCTTTTCTCAGCAGAGAGCTGCTCCCGTACTTCAAAAACTTCTTCAGCCAATCAGGACAAAGCTGGGTGATGTAGTGTTTATTCCGTTCTGTCCGAGCTTTATCAGCATCCCACTCGTGTTTGGTGAGGAGAGCCTGTTGTTTTTGAGCGATCCATGTCTCTGTCTTCAGGTCAAACGCTATGAAGTCTTCTCCATCATAACCAAATTGAATAATAGCAGTAACTTTATTAGTCTCATTATCCCATTCACAGCCAGCCATCCTCTGGAAAATGTGGACACCTGAGAGAGAGAGAGAGAGAGAGAGAGAGAGAGAGAGAGAGAGAGAGAGAGAGAGAGAGAGAGAGAGAGATAGAGAGAGAGAGTTTTTATGGATTATGGATTGATGATGATGATGTTATTTTTCCTCGTTTGTGTTGGAGATGTTTTTCTATTTCTCTAACAGGTGATGAAATATATTTTAACTTTTTATGTCCTTTTTTATGTTGAATGTCTTCTTTGTGTTTACTTTGTCTTCTAACATCTTTGGATCACGATGGAAATACGTGTTTTCACTTTGACATGTGATCCTATTTTCTTTTTCTGATAATCCATAAAGACAAATCAATCAATCAATCAATCAATCAATCAATCAATAAACATTCTCATATTTGAGAAAATGTTTGTTTTTTCTTAATAAAAGACTTGAATCTGATTATCTGTTGATCAACCAGTCGATTCATTGTTTATTGTGGCATAAATACACTAAATACTAGTAATATCCTCCATAATGTGGCTCATTATTCTTCTGATTATTGTTTATGTCACAATCGTTGTTTTTTTAATTCAGAAAAAAGTTCTGAGAGGTTAAAGGTGAAATCTTCAAATCTTTTGTCTGAACAACACTGAACAGTATTTAATATAAAATGATATAAAACATTTCTCATATTAGAGGAAGTGGAAGTAGAAAATGTTTGACATATTTATGAAATAAAGACTTCCTCTGAGGATCAACAGCTGATCAACTGGTGGATTCCTTCTTCCAGCGTTATATAAATGTGTATTATGGCACAGACACACTGGGGCACGGACAGTGAAGCTAAGCTGTCCTTCTAGCATATATTTGGGAGTCATATATCTGATGGGATGGACACGCTGAGATCTGAAGGAGACGTGGACCATGAGGTCCAGTCAGCCCGCTTCATGGAAACCTGCTGAGCCTGGTCTGGTATGTGGACCAGCAGAAGCAGCCCGGGTCCCGTTTCCAGTCCTGCTGGTCCGTTCAGAAAGCAGCCGCTCATGTTCCTCCATCAGCTGTGTGTCCTGAAACAAGCTGCTGCTGCAGCACACTTGTTGTGAAGCAGCTCGCTGTGGGACGCTCACTGGACCTGCTCTCAGGTCAGCAGACCTCTGGAGCTTATTATGGGATGGACAGCAACACTGAACCAGTGTAGTCCAGCAGCATCCAGTAGTCTCAGTCATGTTCCTGTCTGACTGTGTGTGTGTTTATTAAAATACAGGATGAAAGTATAAACCAAATGTTGTCAGAATAAAGTGAAACATAAACAAACCTCCAGTTTGGTTGAAGCGCTGCTTGTAGATTTCAATGTTGTTTTTGGCGAACTGCTGATCACCCACTAAGAGCTCAGTCAGAGTCTGCCAGTACTGAGGATCATCTTCTTTGATTCTGCTCATCCAGTCCTGTTTGGGTTCTACTCTCATGGTGTTGCTGTCATAGTGAGCCATCTCAACGTCATCAACCAACCCAACAGCCACAAACTCTGGGAAGTTTGGGACTCCAGAGGACACCGTGAAGAAATACTTCAGAGACTGAATCTCTGCAACAGAAGATGAACGTCATGATCTCAGTTTTTATCTTCAACAAATCACTGAACAATGTTGTTTTCCTGCACACACAATCCAACAGAACTACATTCAATACACGTTGATAATATCTGCTGTACTCAACAAACACAAACATGTTTCTGGTGCTTTTGTCTTGAAAACTGTGTTTATTCTGATATTAAATAGTGAAGGAGTCTCATATTTAGGTCCAGGGCTGGACTGGCCATCGGGCCGATGGCGATTTTGGGCCGAGCCTTTTTTTTTTTTTTTTACTAATGGTATTAGTCATGATACATATTCAGGGTTTCCCACACATTGAATGGACTTAACTGGCGGCTCTAATGATAGGCCTAAACAGGAGGGCAGCAGTGCTTATTATAGGGGGAAATCCTCGCGGCTGGTTTGGTTCATCAACGTTCTGTTTCCCCCCCGCCGACCCTATAGCTGCGCGAGTTTGACAGTGCGTGCGCGTATGTCAAAACCAAAACACCAAGGAAGGCTGAGGAATAGTCACCCACTTATATTAATAATCATAATAGTCATAATAAACTAATAGTATAAAGCAGCCATCCCCAATTAGCGGCCCGCGGGCCAAATCCGGCCCGCAAGAGCAAAGTGTCCGGCCCGTGCGGACCCAGTGACACTATGCAATAACCTGCTGAAATAAAGAGTTCTGTAAAGTTGGAAATATATTCACAGATTCGGGATCAATAAATCTGAAGAGAAACGTTTTCAAACACAAATGATGCCTCTTTCCCACCGTAATATCATAGACTACGAGCTACAAGGACCAAAACACAGATTTTTTACATAAATAAGCCGTCCGGTCTGGACGGAGAACGGGCGAGTGCGCAGGGACCGTCTGCAAATTACAAGACAAAAGCAAGACGCTGCAAACAAATATCATTAACTCCACTGTTATACAATCTGTTTTCCTCTTGTGCACCACTTGCTGTAGTGCTGTTCTTTTTTGTTGTTGATCAAAATATTCTCCAGGGGCATTCAAATAAATAAATCGTTGATATTGGACTTACATACATTTTTTATCTGTCCCTCAACACAGGCTATGACTACTACTACTATCTGCTACTACAAACAACTACCACTGGTAGTACTAATCATTACAATCATAATACTTCTAATAATAGCAGCAACAATAATAACATTTGCACATAAAACAATGTTTAGTGGTCCAATAAAAATGTTTAAAAACAGACAATTGGCCCTCGACTTGGCAACCTGGACATAATTTGGCCCTCAGTGAAAACTAATTGGGGAACCCTGGAAGGCTCAGCACTGTGTTTTAGTCATTTTTGTTTTCATCTTTTCTTGAATGCTTAAACTCCTCAACCCCATTTAGTATGTCAACATTTTGTATCAGTACCAGCTGTTTGTAAGAAATTGGTCAATAATTGATGTCATATTTTGGTTCTCAAAATTCACCAAATTGATGCATTAAAATGAAATCTATTAAAAATGTTCTCCCGGGGGGGCATGCCCCCCGACCCCCCTACAAGATCGCAAGACCCCCCACGATAGAATCCTGTGGGAAACACTGCTATTGGTACATAAAACTGTTGCTAAACTGGTGTTGAGCTAGCGCACGTCAACGGTAACATCCAGCCTGTCACTAAAAACAGCTTTAACTGCTCCGCAGAACACCCGAGACAAATGTATTATAACGTCGGACTATCGATGTACATGTCAGTGTTGGTAGAATCATTTTAGAAATTAAACCAACCTTGCATTTTCAATGATAAAACATTTTGAGGGACTAGTTTCTCAGCAGCAGCGGAATTTTACTTTGCGTGTTAGTAGTAGGCCTAGTGCGTAAAAACGAAACCTAAGCGCCCTACAGTCGTGACAGCTAGTACTCGTAGCAGCGTTATAAAAATGGTGCTTCAGTGTGCGTTCAGAAATTGCAACAATAAAAGTTACAGATGGGCACCACAGAGTTTCCACCGATTTCCATTACAAGAACCAGAAAGGAACCAACTATGGCTACTGGCAGCTGGCTTGGACTCCAGGACACCGGCGGATTCCTTCCCGCAACCAACCTTGCATGGCATTGGAATAGCTTATACTTTGTTCCCTGTTGTTGCTAAGGCTACGTCAGCGGCGGATTGATATTATCTCCGGGCTAGTGAGGCTACAGAGGAAGACGGATTCGGTTTCGCTGACAATCACGCGAGTTTATTCAGCTGCTGTCAGTCCTATGCTAGCGGGAAGGAATCAGGATAACAGGAGACAGCCACTGCCAGCTATGCTGAGATCACTGCATATTCGCAACTTCAGCACCGTCTCCGCCGGTGTCCTGGAGTCCAAGCCAGCTGCCAGTAGCCATAGTTGGTTCCTTTCTGGTTCTTGTAATGGAAATCGGTGGAAACTCTGTGGTGCCCATCTGTAACTTTTATTGTTGCAATTTCTGAACGCACACTGAAGCACCATTTTCATAACGCTGCTACGAGTACTAGCTGTCACGACTGTAGGGCGCTTAGGTTTCGTTTTTACGCACTACTACTAACACGCAAAGTAAAATTCCGCTGCTGCTGAGAAACTAGTCCCTCAAAATTTTTTATCATTGAAAATGCAAGGTTGGTTTAATTTCTAAAATGATTCTACCAACACTGACATGTACATCGATAGTCCGACGTTATAATACATTTGTCTCGGGTGTTCTGCGGAGCAGTTAAAGCTGTTTTTAGTGACAGGCTGGATGTTACCGTTGACGTGCGCTAGCTCAACACCAGTTTAGCAACAGTGACTTGTGCAACTATAAGGACTGGACCAATTGTGCTGAAAACGGTCTCCACCGACCTATATCACCTCGGGTAAGTTGGAAATGAGGTCCTATGTCCAAAATTCCGAACTTTTCCTTTAAGCTGGATCTCTGAAAGAAACCCTGGGTATGTTGAACTCGCTTCGTAGTACAGGCTCCAGCCCTGTTTAGGTCAGTTGTGTTCCTGACTTTGGTTGACAGAAAACAGTTTGTAGAAAGAGGCGTTGTTCATTTGATTTCATCTCCATGTGAAGTGAAAGTCCAGTTTAGTTTCCAGTTGGTGGAGTGGTTTCTTCTTCAGGAAGCATCGTTAGTAGTTTACACTCCTCATCATCACATTAGTTTCAAGTCTGAGAAGAAGAAGCGTCGGCTCATATAAACAGGGCTTAAAGACATGACGCAGTTCTTCTGTTACAAGCGAGCAACTTAAAAGCCAACAACTAAAGTGTGGACTCACCTGCGGCCGCGCTGTGGAGGCCGACGGCCAGGAGAAGAAGCACAGTCCACGTCTCCATCGTCACCTGTCCTTCTCAAGCTGTCTTCAACTCTTCACTTGTTATTATTGTGGAGGCAAAGTGATGACGTCCGAGCTGCTGCTCTATCCGGGCTGAAGTGAGGCTGAGACCAGGAGGAGCGCTGACTTCACCCTCCGTCTGAGCCAATGGGGATTTTAGCTGAGCACCGACATCACTAATAGCCGGGTAAAGCCACTGAGGTTAATAACGAAAGTTAAAGTGGAGCGATGTTGTTTCAGCCTGCGTGAGAGGACGCTGGAGACCCTTTATTCTGGTTTCTCAACGCTGTCCGCACCTGAAAGGAGCATTTAACCTCCTGCTGCTTGTAATATTCACACAGAATACCCAAAGTGCTTGTTACAACAGCAATGTTATAGCTGAGATGTGATAGCCAATATTCCTACGGGACCCTGAAGTAAACATGGAATGTGATTGGTCCACAGTGCTTGGAGTTAGTCAGTTCAGATACGCCGGCAGAGCATACGGCATAGCCTGCGGTGTATAGCCTATGTTATTATTGTCTGCACAATAAATGCTACGTTAATAGCACGTCGTTGTCCTGGATATTATATGTACGCACAGTACAAAACAAGACATGGTGTCAGAGTAAAAACGATTTTCAACGGACGAAATGGACGTCGCTGGAGTACCGTCACCCCGTGTGGACTGGGATGCTAGCAACCTGCCCGAAGCATGGCGGAAGTTTAAGCTACACGTGGAGCTAATGTTTTCTGGTCCTTTCAAGAAGAAGGGAGAGGATGAAAAGTGCAGCTACCTACTCCTTTGGGTCGGAGATAAAGGCAGAGACATTTATAACACATGGACACTTACGGCAGATGAAAGTAAGGTGTTAAAATCGTACTATGACCGTTTTGAAGCATACGTCATGCCGAAGACAAATGTCATATTTGCCCGTATAAATTCCATGAAAAAGTACAAGGAATCAACGAGCCGTTTGAACAGTTTGTGACCGATTTGAGGCTGCTTGTGAAAGACTGTAATTATGCTAACAGTGAAGAAATGATAAGAGACCGTGTAGTTTTTGGAATCCACTCACCAAGAGTGAGAGAAAAGCTACTGAACGTCGGCTCCGACTTAACGTTGGATAAAGCAATAGACATTGCCAGGTCTCATGAAATAGCACAAGCACAGCTTAGAACTATAACTGGCGGTAACAGTGGACCGTATGAACAGACTGTACATGCAATCGGTCGGCAACCTTCAAAGAATGCACATTGGAAAACGCGCCACGGCAGTTACAAAAGAAACCCGCATGACAGAGAGGGAGACAGAGAGCACCCTAAATGATGTGGCTACTGTGGGAACAAGGCTCACGGAGCAAAAGACAGCTGCCCAGCAAAAGGAAAACAGTGCAAGATATGCAGCAAATGGAACCATTTTGCAAAAGTGTGCCGTTCCAGCCAAGGAAAAGCAGTACACACAATAGGTGAAAATGAGCCAGACAAAGACACAGACTTGTTTATTGATTCAGTGAGAGGAAAAGACAGTACTGGTCAAGACAAGGCCTTTGCAGATGTGAAAATTGGCCCAAACAAAACCTCAGTCAGCTTCAAGTTAGACACTGGAGCCTCAGCAAACGTCATTCCTACACGTATTTTCAGAAAGTTGGGAATACAACATGTACTACAGCCCTCAATTCGCCCACTCTATGGCTATGGTGGTGAGCAACTAGTTGTCAGAGGCAAATGCAACATGAGTTGCCAGTACAAAGACACTCAACTAATGCTGAAGGTTCACGTTGTTGACACACATGCACCCCCAGTGCTAGGATTAGAAGCATGTCTGGACTTTGGACTAATTAAACTCATACTATCCATAGATGGCACAGCTGAGGTACCAATCATGGACGAGTTTGCAGATGTCTTCACAGGAATAGGACTGTTTCCTGGCGAGTGTACAATCCACATCGACCCCAACGCAACACCTGTAGTCCACCCACCGAGACGTGTCCCTCTCGCTCTACGTGACCGCCTCAAAGTGGAGCTACAGAACATGGAGAAACAGCAGATCATCACGAAAGTCACTGAACCAACTGAATGGGTCAATTCGATGGTGGCAGCAGAAAAGCCACGCACAGGCAAACTGAGGGTGTGCCTTGACCCTAAAGACTTGAATAAGGTCATAAAACGACCACACTACCCATTACCTACCCTCGACGACATTACATCCAAGTTGGCAGGAGCCTGCTATTTCAGTGTCATGGATGCCAGGTCAGGCTACTGGGCTATCAAGCTCACAGAGGAGTCATCCATGTTGACCACCTTCAACACGGTATTCGGACGATACAGATTCCTCCGCCTACCTTTTGGACTGATATCCGCCCAAGATGAGTTTCAGCGCAAAGTTGATGAGACTTACGAAGGTCTACAGGGAGTCACAGCAATAGTTGATGATGTCCTTATCTACGGCAGAAACAAAGAAGAGCATGACAAAAACCTTCGTGCAATGCTTCAGCGCTCCAGAGAGCGAGGAGTTAAGCTCAACCCGGAGAAAAGCACAATCTGTGCCACCGAGGTCAGCTATTTTGGACATCTCATCACGAAGGATGGAATCAAACCAGATCCAGCCAAGATTGCAGCCGTGAGAGACATGGAGCCACCCAAGGACAAAGGTGAGCTGGAAACAATCCTTGGCATGGTTAATTACTTGTCGAAATTTGCCCCTATGCTCTCAGATATCAATGCACCCATGCGTCACCTGTTAAAGGAATCGAGTGAATTCATATGGGATGCACAGCATGACAACGCATTCCGGAAGATGAAAGAGCTAATCACACGAGAGCCAGGCCCGGTCTTAACGTACTTTGACCCCAGCAAAGAGCTCAGACTGCAAGTCGACGCATCTAAGTACGGACTAGGTGCAGTCCTACTACAAGAGGGCAAGCCCATCGGTTACGCGTCCAAGTCTCTAACTGACAGTGAAGTCAACTATGCTCAGATCGAAAAGGAGCTATATGCCATATTGTTTGGATGTAAACGTTTTCACCAGTATATCTATGGCCGTCACGTCATTGTGGAAAGTGACCACAAACCACTTGAGTCCATTATGCGAAAACCACTAACAGCAGCGCCTCCAAGGCTACAGAGAATGATACTGCAACTACAGAGGTATGACTTTACCATCATTCACAGACCAGGCAAGGACATCCCTGTTGCAGACACTCTCTCCAGGAAATCACTGAATGACCAGGACAACAGCCTAAGAGAAGGCATGGACATGCAGGTACACACAGTATACAGCAGCTTACCTGTCAGTGATGCAAAGCTGAAAGAAATCAAAGCAGAAACTGACAAAGACACACAGTTCATTCTACTAAAAAAGACATTCAAAGAAGGATGGCCTGAGGAGAGAAGAATGTGCCCTCAGAGCATAGCAGAATACTGGAATCATAGAGATGAACTTTCACAAATGAATGACATCATATTCAAAGGTGAGAAAATAATTATCCCCACCTCACTGCGTGCAGAGATGTTGTCCCGCATTCATGCAGGTCACATGGGCATAGAAAAGTGCAAACAGAGAGCCCGTGACATCCTGTTTTGGCCTGGGATGAACAAGCAGATTGAGGAAATGGTGGGAAAGTGCCCCATCTGTCTCGAACACAGACCTTGCAACACTAAAGAGCCCATGATATGCCACAAGATCCCAGACAGGCCATGGCAAACAGTTGCTACTGATCTGTTCACTTGGAATAATGAGAACTATCTGGTTACAGTAGACTATTACAGCAGGTATTTTGAGCTGGACAAGCTACACGGCAAAACAGCCTCCGCTGTAATACACAAACTGAAAGCAGCCTTCGCCAGGCATGGCATACCAGAAACGGTTGTATCGGATAACGGACCTCAGTACAGCTGCAGAGAGTTTGAAATCTTCGCCAGCACATGGGAGTTCACGCATACGACCAGCAGTCCGCACTATCCCCAAAGCAACGGCCTCGCAGAGAAATCTGTGCACATTGCCAAATCGCTTATGGAAAAGGCCAAAGCTGATCAGCGAGACCCCTATCTGAGTCTTCTTGAGTATCGCAACACCCCAGTTGACAATTTCAGATCACCAGCCCAGCTGCTCATGAGCCGTCGCTTACGCTCTATCCTACCCAACACCCATCAGCAACTTCACCCCAACGTGGTCAGCCACAGAGATGTTCAGGCTACGAGAGTCCACAGACAACAGCATCAGAAGAGGTACTACAACAGATCAGCTAAGCCGATGTCAACACTGCAGGAAGGTCAAAGCATCCGATTCCAGGATCACGGACACTGGAAACCAGCTGTTGTCATCCAGCCAGCTGATACTGACAGATCATACCACATACGCACCGCTGAAGGACAGGAGTACAGACGGAACAGGCGTCACCTCCTGGACACAAAGGAAACACATGATACCCACACTGAGGGAAGTTACAACCACAACATACAGCATGCACCACATAACAACACAATACACACCTCACAGACAACGGGTGAGACTGCCACTCATACTGCCCCATATCAGACAAGGTCTGGACGGGAAGTCAAGCCCAGAGTCGTTCTGGACTTATAAAAGCATGTACATTGCTGCCCTGAGAAATGTTATTGATTGTTCTGAATTGTATTTCGAGTATATGTTTCTATACTACAGGCATGATCAAGCTAAGGGATATCTGATAAACCAATGTGTGGTGAAGTATTTTGAGTTTTGGGTTTGGCTGTATGTGATACTAATATATTTCGTTTTGATGTTTCACACTATGCTTATAACTTCTTCGGACTTCATCTGAAATATATGTTGGCAATTTCCTCAAAGAAAGGGGGATGTAATATTCACACAGAATACCCAAAGTGCTTGTTACAACAGCAATGTTATAGCTGAGATGTGATAGCCAATATTCCTACGGGACCCTGAAGTAAACATGGAATGTGATTGGTCCACAGTGCTTGGAGTTAGTCAGTTCAGATACGCCGGCAGAGCATACGGCATAGCCTGCGGTGTATAGCCTATGTTATTATTGTCTGCACAATAAATGCTACGTTAATAGCACGTCGTTGTCCTGGATATTATATGTACGCACAGTACAAAACAAGACACTGCTCAGCTCTGCTGTGATCATCTGCAGGCTAATGCAATGTAATGTAAGAGTAATTTGCCATTCTTCCGAAAAAGGCTCAAGACTCACCTGTTCAGACTTCACCTCGACTCTACATAGCATGACCCACTAACACCCCCCCCCCCCCCCCCCCCCCAAAAACGTACCTATATAGCACTCTGATCATAGCACTGTTGCTCTTAAGGTACTACTTTACTCAGATGAGGATCTAACACTTGTTCTATTTTAGCTCTTACTTTATCGGCAATGATACGTTGTGGTTTCTTTGTTTCCTTCTTTTGACAAATGTACTTATTGTAAGTCGCTTTGGACAAAAGCGTCTGCTAAATGACCTAAATGTAAATGTAAATGTGCAGAAATGTATGAATGAAGCTCACATACTCTGCAGTAGTGTCTTAGTCTGCTTGTGTTCAGTCTGGCTGTCGACAACAAACAAGAGCTCCAAGTGTGTTTTCATTGATGTAACAGGCTGCTCTATGCTGTGTGTGTGTGTGTGTGTGTGTGTGTGTGTGTGTGTGTCTTATATATTTGTTGAGTTTGGGAATTGAGCTAATTACCCCCTACTTTAATGTAGCAGGACGCCCAACCTTTATTCAGATGATCTAAACATGGCTAGTAAGAAAGATGCAAGTGCAAGAAAAATTCAATATTATTTTTGTCATGTAAGTTTATGTGCTTTTATTTTGTAGGTTACGCACCAAGTAACTGCGGAACCGGATGTTTGTCTTTTAGCAAAATGGCACCTGGCGTCAGTAGAAACATCGAGAAACGGAGAGTTCCTTCGTGGTTTTTAGAAAGTGTCTGTTAGCTTCACCAATACTGACCCTCCAGAGTCTCTGTATGTCTGGATAAACCTGTCTGGATGTTTAAGAACACATGAAAAAGGAATATGATGAAGAGGACTGTGGAGGACCAGAACCAGCCAGGAACTCAGATTCACATTTACAACCAGATACTGATGACAAGATTGGAAACTCTTCTGAACCTGAGCATGAACACAATGATGATTGGCAGGAGACCAGAGAACCTCAGTCAGGTTTAAAGGCTTTGAAAAATGAAATCCCTGACAGTGAATTTAGATGTAGAACTGGTGGGAAACAATTGATCTGCTCTGAGTGTGGGAAAACATTTACAATCAGTGGAAGTCTGAAGAGACACATGAGAAATCACACAGGAGAGAGACCTTTCAGCTGCTCGGTTTGTAGGAAGTGTTTTACACAGAGTGGAAATTTACAGAATCATATGTTAATACACACAGGAGAAAAACCTTTCAGGTGCTTAGTGTGTGATAAAGGTTTCATTGCAAGTGGCGACCTGAAGAGACACACGAGGACTCATACTGGAGAAAAACCTTTCAGCTGCTCAGTTTGTCAGAAAAAAATTGCAATGAGATATCATTTACACACACACAAGAGAACTCACACAGGAGAGAGACCTTTCAGCTGCTCAGTTTGTAACAAATCTTTTACAGAGAGCGGAAATTTAAATAAACACATTAAAATCCATTCAAGTGAGAAACCTTTCAGCTGCTCAGTCTGTTTAAAATCATTTAGATGGCGTCAAAATTTACAGGATCACATGAGAACTCACACAGGAGAAAAATCTGTCAAATGAGGAAATATTTGTGACGTCCAACACAGTTTACAGAAATAAACATGCGCTCTTACCTCAACCTCATGGCTGTTATACATACATTTTGTTATTAACTGAATAGTTGAATACTATAAAATATATTAAACATGCTGCAGAGCAGTCAGTAGGTTATTGCTGGTATAATTGTTACCCTGTGGCATCACGATGAACCTGGATCGCTTTGACAGAGTCATACTTTGCTTAAGGTGACGCCTCCTCCAGCCGGCTAATTATTTAATTTAAGAGAGATGCTCACAATGTGCAACATTCGTTGTTACACTTAAAGTGCTTGAGCAGACTTTGTTGTTGTTTATTTACTCGCTAAGGTTGGGTAAAGGAGTTATTTTACTTTTACTTTATATAATCTTAAGGCTGAAACAGTTTGTCACAAAAGTTTTGTCACAAAAGATTTGCCTGGCCTCATCGGGTCAAAACATCCACACATTCACTCTTAGTTTTCAGCCCCAACCATGTGATGGAAATTCCCATGTCTCACGTAATCCTGATGTAAAACCTTATGCTTTGTTAAAAAAAACAATCTTGCATCTGTTTCTGCATTTTCTAAGTGCTTAAAGACATAAAGGAAGGTTCGATAAACATGTGTGCATCACAAGAAAGAAGGAGCCAGAAATCGATTAAACCCTACGTAAAGAAAAGTTTCTGACTTTGTGCTTTATTCAACACAAATAACCACCGCAAACATGGATTTTTGGAGGTCGATGGAGGGGAGGCCATAGAGAATGATGTTGCAATAGTCCAGTCTGGTTGTTATGAAGGCTTGTATGAGTGTTTCTGCTGCATTATAGGAGAGGATGGGATGCAGAACACAGTACCATCGTGTTGTTTTGACTGTCAAAATAAAAGTTTTGTAGATTGTTTTCACAGATCCTCACGCACCGGTTTACTTTGCCCACCAGGTGTCCTTGTTTTTCCTCTTTTATACTGTTTTTCATGGTTGTGAAGGAATTTGTAGTTATAATTTAGGTCCGATGTTTTCCTGTCAGTTATAAGCTCTTAACTGTAATGTTCAAACTGATGTTTCGGTATGTATTCTAAGATCACAGTGTTGTTTTATATTGCTGAGTGGTGCAGAAAAAGACCAGAAGGCAATTCCTTTAAATAGATTTTTATTTGCAGGATCAAATAAATGTTGGAAAACAATCACTTAAAGAGGAGTTTGATGGCTGAAAACTTTGGCATCGGCTCTACTTTTGGAGATTCAAGGAACGACAAGCTATTTCTAATATTCCAACATTTACATTTACATTTAGGTCATTTAGCTTTTGTCCAAAGCGACTTACAATAAGTACATTTGTCAAAAGAAACAAAGAAACCACAACGTATCATTGCTGATAAAGTAAGAGCTAAAATAGAACAAGTGTTAGATCCTTCTCTGAGTAAAGTAGTTGCCGTCAGCAAACATACCTTAAGTACAGTAGTGCTGTGATCAAAGTGCTATAGGTAAGGGTGTTTTTTTTGGGGGGGGGGGGGGATATCAGCTGTGTCTGATAGTCTCTTCAGCCTGCCCTCATGTTTTCCCACCTGGGCCCCGTTCCTAATCAGTCCTGGTGTATATAGTCTGTGTGTTCCCTCTGTTTCCTTGTCAGTTTGCCTGCCTGTTTTTGGGACTCTTCTTTGTTTGCTTGGGAAGGTTCTTAACTCAAGAAGTGACCCGGAAGTAAACAAGTGGCCGCCATGATAAGAGCTGCTTGATTTCTCTAAATTTGAAGGAAAGGAGCTGCAATGCTTCCTTTCAGATCTCCTTTAGCATAGGATGCAACAGATCTTCCTTTACGAAAGGAAAGGAGATTACACCGACCCACAATTCCTTGTGAGGGCAACATTTAAAGTGACGCACACCTCGGCTGTTCACGAAAACAAACTATATCCATATTTACATATTTAACAATGACTTTCATGCATTACTTTTTACTATTCAACCGCAGCCCCAGTGTCTGTTTGGGTCTCTAAATGACAGTTCTTCTTCTGTAAACCAGAAATCCAATCACACCGAGGACGAGAAGTACCACTGCAGCGATGATGATGATGACGGTGGTCATGTCAGCGGGATTCTCTGTTGAGCACAAAACAAGATTATGTTTCTCTAATAATCAATGTAAACAGTCAACATGCAGCACAAATCAAATCATGGTAATAATTCTGGTCTAGATCTGAGCAAATCAATCAGATTTTATTGTCATCTTTAGACACGGAACACGCTGAAATGAGATAACCTGCATTGATTTAATATTAATCTAAGCCTTAAAATTATAGAAACAAACTAGAGGAAAGAAACTGACGACTAAACAATATTAGGAAACAAAACTCCCCGTCCACATAAAAACACATGAACTGTTCCCGTAAACTAAGCGTGTGCTTCCCACCTTCATCACTTCTGGTCTCAGTCTCACCTTTGTTGCTCCTGATGACGTCCAGTGTGTTGACGATGTCCTTCTTCACACCAGAGAGCTGAAACACACACTCGTACCTGCTCCGGTCTTCAGCTGCCACTGAGAGTTTCAGGTCGGCACTCATCTGGAAGGTTCCATCATGGTTGGGGAGGATCTCTCCGAGGTCCACGTCCTAATGGAGATCCTCTCCATCTCTCCTCCAGATCAGTACAGCTCTTTGAGGGTAGAAACCTGTAGCGTGGCAGCTGATTGGAGAGGAGGGAGTCTTCTGGAGGAAGGACACTGAGGGAAGGTCTGAGGAGAGAGAGACGGGTTAGAGGTTCTTTATCCTTATTATTATGATCTGCTGTGTATTAATGATCATGTCTGATGTATCTGAAATGCCTTAGTGACACATACACAATTTATGTTTGTATGTATTCAATGTAAATAACTGTGATGTGAAGATAAGTGAGAAAAGAAGAGACAGAAGAGATAATAAGACTGATGAAGAGGAGATACATCAATGAGGAAGGTAGGACAGAGGGTGAGACAGAGACAGAGAGACAGGAACTGAGACAGACAGGAACAGGGCCGAGAGAGAGAGAGAGAGAGAGAGAGAGAGAGAGAGAGAGACTGTGGTAAAGGAGAGAAGGAGGCAGAGGGGATGAAGGTGTGTGTGTGTGTGTGTGTGTGTTATGTCGGTTAGAAACAAAAGAAGGAACAAGCCACATTTTGTCTGGAGAAAGGAAGGAAGCTGCTTTGTCTCTTGTTGGTAAGTCAGAAACTAATTGTAGATTTGGGTTTAGGCATTGTGTGAGTAAAGCTAGTTGTAACATTTAGTCTTGTGTTGATAGCTTGTTGTTTAAATTCTTGCGAAGCTATCTATACTGAGTGGGCAATTAGCTAGTTTCAGCCAGCTTAGCTGTAGTCAATAGACTTGATTGGAGGGAGGGGCACCAGTCTGTGCATGAGGTAAACTGAGCACTTAAAAGGCTGTCACTACAGCGTCAGCTGCAGCGCCAGGACATCAGAACGAAGACAGCTGAACAAAGACAAGGGAGTCTATCTGCGGGAGTCAAGACATCTGAACAAAGACAAGGGAGTCTATCTGCGGGAGTCAAGACAGCTGAACAAAGACAAGGGAGTCTATCTGCAGGAGTCCATTGAGGAAGTCCATTGAGGTAGGCATAACATCTCAACCCCCTCCCATCGGAGCCATGTGTCTTATCCCAGTCAAGACATCACACTGGAGAAGATTTTACCAGACACCCTTCGCTCGAGGAGCCCATCCATCCAATCTCTGCTACCCACCATTCTCCACCTGTACGGAACTTGAAGTACTAGGGGGCTGTGGAACTGCCAGTCTGCAGTCAAGAAGGCGGACATCATTTCAGCGTATGCCTCCCTGCAGACTCTCCACTTCCTGGCCCTAACGGAGACCTGGATCACCCCAGAAAACACTGCCACTCCAGCTGCCCTTTCAACTGCCTACTCGTTTTCACACTCCCCAAGACGAACAGGGCGAGGAGGAGGAACTGGGCTCCTCATCTCACCCAGGTGGTCCTACCAGGTCCTTCCTCTGGACCACCTACCCCGATCTACACTTGAATTCCACGCCGTCTCTGTCACCCTTCCTTTCAAGCTCAACATCATAGTGATCTATCGCCCACCCGGACCTTTGGTGACTTTTTAGATGAGATGGATGCCCTCCTGAGCTGCTCCCCGGATGATGGCACACCACTTGTCGTCCTCGGTGACTTCAACATCCTCAGAACAGTTCTCCTTAATGCCTACTGAGGAAGCCTCCATCCTGTTGTCCTCACTCTCCTCTTCTTTGGACACTCTCTGTCCCCCAATGTCACGACCTGCGCGATCATCTCCCTCCCCTCCCTGGCTGTCTGAACCTCTGCGAACCAACAGATCATTGTTGCGAGTGTCAGAGAGAAAATGGAAGAAATCGGGCCAGCACGAGGACCTGGCTCAAATCCACCAAATCCTCCTCTTCACTCTGGCTGAACTTGGCATAACTGACTCTGCTCTCACCTGGTTTACATCATACCTTACAAATCGCACCTTTCAGGTCACATGGAATGGCTCTATGTCCAAACCCTGTTCTCTGGACATGAGTGTCCCTCAAGGCTCAGTATTAGGACCGCTTCTGTTCTCACTATACACCAGATCACTAGGTTCTGTTATTACATCGCATGGATTCTCCTACCATTGCTACGCAGATGAAACCCAGCTGTTCCTCTCTTTTCCCCCGTCCTCTGACACTCACATTGCGACTCGCATCTCGAACTGTCTGGCGGACATCTCTGTCTGGACAACTGCACATCACCTCAAGCTTAACCTGAATAAAACCAAACTCCTCTTCATCCCAGGGAAAGACTGCCCTCGCATGGACCTGTCGGTCACTGTCGAGGGCATCACAGTATTGCCGTCGTCAACTGCGAGGAACCTGGGTGTAATCCTTGATGACCAACTATCCTGCACCCCCAACATCACTGCTGTGGCCCGATCCTGCAGATTTACCCTCTACAATATCCGCAGGATTCGGACCTTCCTCACAAAGGATGCAACTCCTGGTCCAAGCACTGGTCATCTCCCGCCAATTCAAGACGATGGCACTGGCCTTCAGGGCCATCAATGGAACAGCACCTGTCTACCTTCAAACACTGGTCAAACCTCACACCCCGAAGCGAGCACTTCGCTCCTCTACTTCAGCTGGCCGGCTGGTACCACCATCACTGAAATCAAACAAATGTCGCTCAGCAAAGTCCAGACTCTTTTCTGTTCTGGCGCCTCAGTGGTGGAATGAACTCCCGACCAATGTCAGGACAGCAGAGTCATTTGCCATCTTCCGAAAAAGGCTCAAGACCCCCCCCCCCCCCCCCCTCCTCTTAAGGTACTTCTTTACTCAGATGAGGACCTAACACTTGTTCTCTTACTTTATCGGCAATGATATGTTGTGGTTTCTTTGTTTCCTTCTTTTGACAAATGTACTTATTGGAAGTCGCTTTGGACAAAAGCGTCTGTTAAATGACCTAAATGTAAATGTAAATGTAAACATGAACATGGTGTCCATGAAACCACATCAGGTCATGTGATTCTACCTTTTCTCAGCAGAGAGCTCCTCCCGTTGTTCAAATGCTTCTTCAGCCAATCAGGACAAATCTGGGTGAGGTAGTGTTTATACTGTTCTATCAGAGCTTTATCAGCATCCCACTCGTGTTTGGTGAGGAGAGCCTGTTGTTTTGCAGCGACCCATGTCTCTGTCTTCAGGTCAAACGCTATGAAGTCTTCTCCATCATAACCCTCTTGATTATAACCATTAACTTTATCAGTCTCATCATCCCATTCACAGCCAGCCATCCTCTGGTAAATGTGGACACCTGAGATAGAGAGAGAGAGAGAGAGAGAGAGAGAGAGAGAGAGAGAGAGAGAGAGAGAGATTTTATGGATTATGGATTGATTGATGATGATGTTATTTTTCCTCATTTGTGTTGGAGATGTTTTTCTATTTCTCTAACAGGTGATGAAATATATTTTAACTTTTTATGTAGTTTTTATGTTGAATGTCTTCTTTGTGTTTACTTTGTCTTCTAACATCTTTGGATCACGATGGAAATACGTGTTTTCACTTTGACATGTGATCCTATTTTCTTTTTCTGATAATCCATAAAGACAAATCAATCAATCAATCAATCAATCAATCAATCAATCAATCAGTCAACATTATCATATTTGAGAAAGTGGAACTAGAAAATGTTTGATGTTTTTTCTTAATAAAAGACTTGAATCTGATTATCTGTTGATCAACCAGTCGATTAATTGTTTACTTTGGGATAAATACACTAAATACTCTGTAATATCCTCCATATTTGTGGCTAATTATTCTTCTGATTATTGATTATGTCACAATCGTTGTTTTTTTAATTCAGAAAAAAGTTCTGAGAGGTTAAAGGTGAAATCTTCAAATCTTTTGTCTGAACAACACTGAACAGTATTTAATATAAAATGATATAAAACAGAGAAACGCATACATTTCTCATATTAGAGAAACTGGAACTAGAAAATGTTTGACATATTTATGAAATAAAGACTTCCTCTGAGGATCAACAGCTGATCAACTGGTGGATTCCTTCTTTCAGCGTTATATAAATGTGTATTATGGCACAGACACACTGGGGCACGGACAGTGAATCTAAGCTGTCCTTCTATCATATTTTTGTGAGTCATGTATCTGATGGGATGGACACGCTGAGATCTGAAGGAGACGTGGACCATGAGGTCCAGTCAGCCCGCTTCATGGAAACCTGCTGAGCCTGGTCTGGTATGTGGACCAGCAGAAGCAGCCCGGGTCCCGTTTCCAGTCCTGCTGGTCCGTTCAGAAAGCAGCCGCTCATGTTCCTCCATCAGCTGTGTGTCCTGAAACAAGCTGCTGCTGCAGCACACTTGTTGTGAAGCAGCTCGCTGTGGGACGCTCACTGGACCTGCTCTCAGGTCAGTAGACCTCTGGAGCTTATTATGGGATGGACAGCAAAAAAAAAGCAATACTGAACCAGTGTAGTCCAGCAGCATCCAGTAGTCTCAGTCATGTTCCTGTCTGACTGTGTGTGTGTTTATTAAAATACAGGATGAAAGTATAAACCAAATGTTGTCAGAATAAAGTGAAACATAAACAAACCTCCAGTTTGGTTGAAGCGCTGCTTTAAAACTTCAATGTTGTTTTTGGCGAACTGCTGGTTACCCACTAAGAGCTCAGTCAGAGTCTGCCAGTACTGAGGATCATCTTCTGTGATTCTGTTCATCCAGTCTTGTTTGGGTTCCAATCTCCTGGTGTTGCTGTCATAGTGAGTTATCTCAATGTCATCAACCAACCCAACAGTCACATACTCTGGGAAGTTTGGGACTCCAGAGGACGCCGTGAAGAAATACTTAATTGAGTGAATCTCTGCAACACAAGATGAACGTCATGATCTCAGTTTTTATCTTCAACAAATCACTGAACAATGTTGTTTTCCTGCACACACAATCCAACAGAACTACATTCAAAACACGTTCATAATATCTGCTGTACTCAACAAACACATACATGTTTCTGGTGCTTTTGTCTTGAAAACTGTGTTTATTCTGATATTAAATAGTGAAGGAGTCTCATATTTAGGTCCAGGGCTGGACTGACCATCAGGCATTTGCCCGAAGCGCCGATGGCGATTTTGGGCCGAGCCTTTTTTTTTTTTTAAACTAATGGGACTAGTGTTATTAATGGTATTAGTCATGATACCTATTCAGTGTTTCCCACACATTGAATGGACTTAACTCGCGGCTCTAAACAGGAGGGCAGCAGCGCTTATTATAAGGGGAAATCCTCGCGGCTGGTTTGGTTCATCAACGTTCTGTTTTCCCTCGTCGCCATGGCAAGGCTTCCCCCGCGCCTACCCCCTAGCTGCGCGAGTTTGACAGTGCGTGCGCGTATGCCAAAACCAAAACACCAAAACACGGTCTCGGCTGAAAATGCCCGGGCCGATTTTTGGTCCCAGTCCAGCCCTGTTTAGGTCAGTTGTGTTCCTGATGTGGCCTGATACTGCCGACAACGCCAAGAATGTGGCCTGATCCTGCCGACAACGCCAAGAATGTGGCCCGTCGCCGCCGCGGCGTGCACTTGGCCCCGTCTAACTGTGAGCAGCAGATCTAGAGAATCTATATATATATCTATATAACACCGACAACGCCACCTTAGGACTTTCACCTAAAGAGTATACTCCATCCATCCATCCATCCATCTTCTTCCGCTTATCCGGGACCGGGTCGCGGGGGCAGCTGCCTGAGCAGGGACGCCCAGACTTCCCTCTCCCCGGATACTTCCCCCAGCTCCTCCGGGAGGACCCCAAGGCGTTCCCAGGCCAGCCGGGTGACATAGTCACTCCAGCGTGTCCTGGGTCTTCCTCGTGGCATGCCTGGAACACCTCCCGAGGGAGGCGTCCAGGGGGCATCCGATACAGATGCCCGAGCCACCTCAACTGGCTCCTCTCGATGTGGAGGAGCAGCGCCTCTACTCCGAGCTCCTCCCGTGTGACGGAGCTCCTCACCCTATCTCTAAGGGAGCGCCCCGCCACCCTGCGGAGGAAGCTCATTTCGGCCGCTTGTATCCGGGATCTTATTCTTTCGGTCATAACCCAAAGTTCATGACCATAGGTGAGGGTAGGAACGTAGATTGACCGGTAAATTGAGAGCTTCGCCTTTCGGCTCAGCTCTCTCTTCACCACGACGGACCGATACAACGACCGCATTACAGCAGCCGCTGCACAGATCCGCCTGTCAATCTCACGTTCCATCCTTCCCTCACTCGTGAACAAGACCCCAAGATACTTAAACTCCTCCACTTGAGGCAGGAACTCCCCCCCGACCTGGAGGGAGCAAGCCACTTTTTTCCGGTCGAGAACCATGGCCTCAGATTTGGAGGTGCTAATCCTCATCCCGGCTGCTTCACACTCGGCTGCAAACCGCCCCAGGACATGCTGGAGGTCCTGGCTCGAAGGAGCCAACAAGACCACATCGTCCGCAAAAAGCAGGGATGAAATCCAGTGGCTCCCGAACCAGATCCCATCCGGCCCACGGCTGAGTCCAACATGCACCTGGAACAGGTCTGACTTACTGCCGGCAATGCGAACCAAGCTCCTGCTCCGGTCATACAGGGACCGAACAGCCCTTAGCAGAGGGCCCCCGACCCCGTACTCCCGAAGTACCTCCCACAGAATGCCACGAGGGACACGGTCGAATGCCTTCTCCAAGTCCACAAAACACATGTGGACTGGTTGGGCAAACTCCCATGAACCCTCGAGCACCCTGCGGAGAGTATAGAGCTGGTCCAGTGTTCCACGGCCAGGACGAAAACCGCATTGTTCCTCCTGAATCCGAGGTTCGACTATCGGCCGAATTCTCCTCTCCAGTACCCTGGAATAGACTTTCCCGGGGAGGCTGAGAAGTGTGATCCCCCGATAGTTGGAACACACCCTCCGGTCCCCGTTTTTGAATAGAGGGACCACCACCCCGGTCCGCCAGTCCAGAGGCACTGTCCCCGACTGCCACGCGATGTTGCAGAGATGTGTCAACCAAGACAGCCCCACAACATCCAGAGACTTGAGGTACTCAGGGCGGATCTCATCCACCCCCGGTGCCTTGCCACCGGGGAGCTTCTTAACTACCTCGGTGACTTCAGCCCAGGTAATGGGTGGATGAACCTCAGAGTCTCCAGCCTCTGCTTCCTCAGTGGAAGACGTGTCAGTGGGATTGAGGAGATCCTCGAAGTATTCCTTCCACCGCCCAACGATACCCAGTCGAAGTCAGCAGCTCCCCACCTCCACCGTAAACAGTGTTGGTGGAGGGCTGCTTCCCCTTCCTAAGGCGCCGGATGGTTTGCCAGAATTTCCTCGAGGCCAACCGATAGTCCTCCTCCATGGCCTCCCCGAACTCTTCCCAGACCCGAACCTTTGCTTCAGTGACCGCCCGCGCTGCAGCACGCTTGGCCTGCCGGTACCCGTCAGCTGCCTCGGGAGTCCCCCGAGCCAACCAGGTTCGGTAGGACTCCCTTTTCAGCTTGACAGCATCCCTTACTTCCGGTGTCCACCACCGGGTTCGGGGATTGCACCACGACAGGCACCGGAGACCTTACGGCCACAGCTTCGAACAGCCGCGTCAACAATGGAAGCAGAGAACAAGGTCCATTCGGACTCAATGTCCCCAGCCTCCCTCGGGATCTAGTCAAAGCTCTCCCGGAGGTGGGAGTTGAAGACCTCCCTGACAGAGGGTTCCACCAGACTTTCCCAGCAGACCCTCACAACACGTTTAGGTCTGCCAAGTCTGTCCAGCTTCCTCCCCTGCCAGCGGATCCAACTCACCACCAGGTGGTGATCAGTTGACAGCTCAGCCCCTCTCTTCACCCGAGTGTCCAAGACATACGGCCGGAGGTCAGATGACACAACCACGAAGTCGATCATTGACCTCCGGCCTAGGGTGTCCTGGTGCCATGTGCACTGATGGACACCCTTATGCTTGAACACGGTGTTCGTTATGGACAAACCGTGACTAGCACAGAAGTCCAATAACAGAACCCCACTCGGGTTCTGATCGGGGAGGCCGTTCCTCCCAATCACGCCCCTCCAGGTAACACTGTCGTTGCCCACGTGAGCGTTGAAGTCCCCCAGTAAAACAATGGAGTCCCCGGTTGGAGCACTCTCAAGTACCCCTCCCAAGGACTCCAAGACTCTCTGCACTGCCGTTTGGCCCATAGGCCGAAACAACAGTGAGAGACCTATCCCCGACCCGAAGGCGCAGGGAAACGACCCTCTCGTTCACCGGGGAAAACTCCAACACATGGCGGCCGAGCTGGGGGGCTATAAGCAAGCCCACACCAGCTCGGCGCCTTTCACCGCGGGCAACTCCAGAGTAGAAGAGAGTCCAGCCTCTCTCAAGGAGTTGGGTTCCAGAGCCCAGACTGTGCGTGGAGGTGAGCCCGACTACCTGTAGCCGGTAGCGCTCTACCTCCCGCACTAGCTCAGGCTCTTTCCCCCCCAGTGAGGTGACATTCCATGTCCCCATGGCTAGAGTCACCGTCCGGGGATTGGGTCGCCGGGGCACCCGCCCAGGACAGCCACCCAAATCGCACCGCACCGGCCCCTTCTGAACCCTCCTGCGGGTGGTGGGCCTACAGGAGGGCGGGCCCACGTCGCTCTTTCGGGCTGCGCCCGGCCGGGTCCCGTGGGCACAGACCCGGCCACCAGGCGCTCGCCTGCGAGCCCCAACCCCGGGCCTGGCTCCAGGGTGGGGCCCCGGTGACGCCAATCCGGGCGACGTAAACTTCCTTGATCTTGTATCTTTCATTAAGGGCTTTGGAAGAGTATACTCCTTTAACTTTAATATCTCAGAGGGGGTTTCCCGAAAACATCCCATACACAGGTCCGCACACAAATGAATACAGGCACGTATGATGTGTAAGTTAACAATCTTTATTTCTTGCAGTAAACAATTTTTATTAAGTTAGCTCTAAAACATTTATATAGTTCTTTTCTTTAATGTCAGACAAAATATGGTGTTCCACTTACACCCATCCATAGCGGTCCAGCTAAGAGGAAGGGGGCCGATAAACAGCTAGCTCCAGCAGCTTCAAAATAGCGTCTATGCAACAAGAGCAGCACAACTGGTCACGCTAAGTACGCAGGACAACGCGACTGGTTATACTTACGCAAGTCACGTGACTAATTACAACTAAACAGAGCAACGCTAATTAAACAAAGAGAGGCTAATAAAACAGAGGCTAACTACCCATAGCAAGGCTAATAAAACAGAGGCTAAATACACAGAGCAAGGCTAATAAAACAGAGGCTAAATACACAGAGCAAGGCTAATAAAAAGAGAGGCTAGGCATTAGAGGCAAGAGTTTGGAGGCCAGAATTTGGAGGCAAGAGTTTGGAGGCGAGGCAGGGCACACAGCAGCCCAACGCCAGACAAGCTTCAAAAACAAAAGCAATCGTTAGTGACAACACCTAAACACACTTAGCAGACAAAAATAGCATTTAGATCATAGCACGGGTTACCTGCGTCGAGCACGCATCAGCGCCTATAGCTGGTAGCAGCTACGGCGGCAGCAGCGGCAGCTAACCGGACAGGGGGACACACACACACACACCGTCCTGGCCCACCGCGCCAACCTACAACAAAGGACCGTCAGCGCAGCATCTTATTACCTCGTCACGTCATGAGACTGCGCTACATACCTGCGGAACACTGCACAGACGCCGGGATACGATGGCTCGGCGGAGCTGCCAACACGCAGCACCCGCTTCAGCAGAAGAGAGAGACTAAATAACTGGGGGGGTATATAAACCACCCCGCATTAGCGGCCGAGACCGCGGCGGCACTACAGGTGCCGGAAAGGGGCGTGTCACACCTGCCGCGATCGCCATACCTGTCGCAAAACAGACAAACAGACCAACGAGGACACCAAAGAACCGAAATGAATAGACGCCATATATCATCCGGTTACACTGACTTTGGTTGACAGAAAGCAGTTTGTAGAAAGAGGCGTTGTTCATTTGATTTCATCTCCATGTGAAGTGAAAGTCCAGTTTAGTTTCCAGTTGGTGGAGTGGTTTCTTCTTCAGGAAGCATCGTTAGTAGTTTACACTCCTCAAGCGAGCAACTTAAAAGCCAACAACTAAAGTGTGGACTCACCTGCGGCCGCGCTGTGGAGGCCGACGGCCAGGAGAAGAAGCACAGTCCACGTCTCCATCGTCACCTGTCCTTCTCAAGCTGTCTTCAACTCTTCACTTGTTATTATTGTGGAGGCAAAGTGATGACGTCCGAGCTGCTGCTCTATCCAGGCTGAAGTGAGGCTGAGACCAGGAAGAGCGCTGACTTCACCCTCCGTCTGAGCCAATGGGGATTTTAGCTGAGCACCGACGTCACTAATAGCCGGGTAAAGCCACTGAGGTTAATAACGAAAGTTAAAGTGGAGCGATGTTGTTTCAGCCTGCGTGAGAGGACGCTGGAGACACGTTATTCTGGTTTCTCAACGCTGTCCGCACCTGAAAGGAGCATTTAACCTCCTGCTCCTGTCATCTGCAGGCTAATGCAATGTAATGTCAGAGTCATTTGCCATCTTCCGAAAAAGGCTCAAGACTCACCTGTTCAGACTTCACCTCGACTCTACATAGCATGACCCACTAACACCCCCCCCCCCCCCCCCCCCAAAAAAAAAAAGTACCTATATAGCACTCTGATTATAGCACTGTTGCTCTTAAGGTACTACTTTACTCAGATGAGGATCTAACACTTGTTCTATTTTTAGCTCTTACTTTATCGGCAATGATATGTTGTGGTTTCTTTGTTTCCTTCTTTTGACAAATGTACTTATTGTAAGTCGCTTTGGATAAAAGCGTCTGCTAAATGACCTAAATGTAAATGTAAATGTGCAGAAATGTATGAATGAAGCTCACATACTCTGCCGTAGTGTCTTAGTCTGCTTGTGTTCAGTCTGGCTGTCGACAACAAACAAGAGTTCCAAGTGTGTTTTCATTGATGTAACAGGCTGCTCTATGCTGTGTGTGTGTGTGTGTGTGTGTGTGTGTGTCTTATATATTTGTTTAGTTTTGGAATTGAGGTAATTACCCCCTACTTTAATGTAGCAGGACGCCAAACCTTTAGTCAGATGATCTAAACATGGCTAGTAAGAAAGATGCAAGTGCAAGAAAAATTCAATATTATTTTTGTAATGTAAGTTTATGTGCTTTTATTTTGTAGGTTACGCACCAAGTATCTGCGGAACCGGATGTTTGTCTTTTAGCAAAATGGCGCTTGGCGTCAGTAGAAACAGCGAGAAACGGAGAGTTCCTTGTGGTGTTTAGAAAGTGTCTGTTAGCTTCACCAGTACTGACCCTCCAGAGTCTCTGTATGTCTGGATAAACCTGTCTGGATGTTTAAGAACACATGAAAAAGGAATATGATGAAGAGGACTGTGGAGGACCAGAACCAGCCAGGAACTCAGATTCAAATTTACAATCAGATACTTATGACAAGATTGGAAACAATTTCTGAACCTGAGCATGAACACAATGATGATTGGCAGGAGACCAGAGAACCTCAGTCAGGTTTAAAGGCTTTGAAAAATGAAATCCCTGACAGTGAATTTAGATGTAGAACTGGTGGGAAACAATTTATCTGCTCTGAGTGTGGGAAAACATTTACAATCAGTGGAAGTCTGAAGAGACACATGAGAACTCACACAGGAGAGAGACCTTTCAGCTGCTCGGTTTGTAGGAAGTGTTTTACACAGAGTGGAAATTTACAGAATCACATGTTAATACACACAGGAGAAAAACCTTTCAGGTGCTTAGTGTGTGATAAAGGTTTCATTGCAAGTGGCGACCTGAAGAGACACACGAGGACTCATACTGGAGAAAAACCTTTCAGCTGCTCAGTTTGTCAGAAAAAAATTGCAATGAGATATCATTTACACACACACAAGAGAACTCACACAGGAGAGAGACCTTTCAGCTGCTCAGTTTGTAACAAATCTTTTACAGAGAGCGGAAATTTAAATAAACACATTAAAATCCATTCAAGTGAGAAACCTTTCAGCTGCTCAGTCTGTTTAAAATCATTTAGATGGCGTCAACATTTACAGGATCACATGAGAACTCACACAGGAGAAAAATCTGTCAAATGAGGAAATATTTGTCACGTCCAACACAGTTTACAGAAATAAACATGTGCTCTTACCTCAACCTCATGGCTGTTACACATACATTTTGTTATTAACTGAATAGTTGAATACTATAAAATATATTAAACATGCTGCAGAGCAGTCAGTAGGTTATTGCTGGTATAATTCTTACCCTGTGGCATCACGATAAACCTGGATCGCTTTGACAGAGTCATACTTTGCTTAAGGTGACGCCTCCTCCAGCCGGCTGATTATTTCCCTCCATTTAAGAGAGATGCTCACAATGTGCAACATTCGTTGTTACACTTAAAGTGCTTGACCAGCCTTTTTTTTGGTGTTTATTTACTTGCTAAGGTTGGGTAAAGGAGTTATTTTACTTTTACTTTATATAATCTTAAGGCTGAAACAGTTTGTCACAAAAGATTTGCCTGGCCTCATCAGGTCAAAACATCCACACATTCACTCTTAGTTTTCAGCCCCAACCATGTGATGGAAATTCCCATGTCTCATGTAATCCTGATGTAAAACCTTCTGCTTTGTTAAAAACAATCTTGCATCTGTTTCTGCATTTTCTAAGTGCTTAAAGACATAAAGGAAGGTTCGATATACATGTGTGCATCATAAGAAAGAAGGAGCCAGAAATCGATTAAACCCTACGGAAAGAAACGTTTCTGACTTTGTGCCTTATTCAACACAAATAACCACCGCAAACATGGATTTTTGGAGGTCGGTGGAGGGGAGGCCATAGAGAATGATGTTGCAATAGTCCAGTCTGGTTGTTATGAAGGCTTGTATGAGTGTTTCTGCTGCATTATAGGAGAGGATGGGATGCAGAACACAGTACCATCGTGTTGTAGATTGTTTTCACAGATCCTCACGCACCGGTTTACTTTGCCCACCAGGTGTCCTTGTTTTTCCTCTTTTATACTGTTTTTCATGGTTGTGAGGGGATTTGTAGTTATAATTTAGGTCCGATGTTTTCCTGTCAGTTATAAGCTCTTAACTGTAATGTTCAAACTGATGTATCGGTATGTATTCTAAGATCACAGTGTTGTTTTATATTGCTGAGTGGTGCAGAAAAAGACCAGAAGGCAATTCATTTAAATCATTTAATATTTGCAGGATCAAATAAATGTTGGAAAACAATCACTTAAAGAGGAGTTTGATGGCTGAAAACTTTGGCATCGGCTCTACTTTTGGAGATTCAAGGAACGACAAGCTATTTCTAATATTCCAACATTTACATTTACATTTAGGTCATTTAGCTTTTGTCCAAAGCGACTTACAATAAGTACATTTGTCAAAAGAAACAAAGAAACCACAACATATCATTGCCGATAAAGTAAGAGCTAAAATAGAACAAGTGTTAGATCCTTGTCTGAATAAAGTAGTTGCCGTCAGCAAACATACCTTAAGTACATTAGTGCTGTGATCAAAGTGCTATAGGTAAGGGTGTTTTTTTTGGGAGGGTGGGGATATCAGCTGTGTCTGATAGTCTCGTCAGCCTGCCCTCATGTTTTCCCACCTGGGCCCCGTTCCTAATCAGTCCTGGTGTATATAGTCTGTGTGTTCCCTCTGTTTCCTTGTCAGTTTGCCTGCCTGTTTTTGGGACTCTTCTTTGTTTGCTTGGGAAGGTTCTTAACTCAAGAAGTGACCCGGAAGTAAACAAGTGGCCGCCATGATAAGAGCTGCTTGATTTCTCTAAATTTGAAGGAAAGGAGCTGCAATGCTTCCTTTCAGATCTCCTTTAGCATAGGATGCAACAGATCTTCCTGTACGAAAGGAAAGGAGATTACACCGACCCACAATTCCTTGTGAGGGCAACATTTAAAGTGACGCACACCTCGGCCGTTCACGAAAACAAACTATATCCATATTTACATATTTAACAATGACTTTCATGCATTACTTTTTACTATTCAACCACCGCCCCAGTGTCTGTTTGGGTCTCTAAATTACAGTTCTTCTTCTGTAAACCAGAAATCCAATCACACCGAGGACGAGAAGTACCACTGCAGCGATGATGATGATGATGATGACGGTGGTCATGTCAGCGGGATTCTCTGTTGAGCACAAAACAAGATTATTATGTTTCTCTAATAATCAATGTAAACAGTGATAATGCAGCACAAATAAAATCATGGTAATAATTCTGGTCTAGATCTGAGCAAATCAATCAGATTTTATTGTCATCTTTAGACACGGAACATGCTGAAATGAGATAACCTGCATTGATTTAATATTAATCTAAGCCTTAAAATTATAGATACAAACTAGAGGAAAGAAACTGACGACTAAACAATATTAGGAAACAAAACTCCCCGTCCACATAAAAACACATGAACTGTTCCTGTAAACTAAGCGTGTGCTTCCAAACTTCATCACGTCTGGTTGCTCACCTTTGTTGCTCCTGATGACGTCCAGTGTGTTGACGATGTCCTTCTTCACACCAGAGAGCTTAAACACACACTCGTACCTGCTCCGGTCTTCAGCTGCCACTGAGAGTTTCAGGTCGGCACTCATCTGGAAGGTTCCATCGTGGTTGGGGAGGATCTCTCCGAGGTCCACGTCCTCATGGAGATCCTCTCCATCTCTCCTCCAGATCAGTACGGCTCTTTGAGGGTAGAAACCTGTAGCGTGGCAGCTGATTGGAGATGAGGGAGTCTTCTGGAGGAAGGACACTGAGGGAAGCTCTGAGGAGAGAGAGGCGGGTTAGAGGTTCTTAATCCTTATTATTATGATCTGCTGTGTATTAATGATCATGTCTGATGTATCTGAAATGCCTTAGTGACACATACACCATTTATGTTTGTATGTATTAAATGTAAATAACTGTGATGTGAAGATAAGTGAGAAAAGAAGAGACAGAAGGTGGTAAAGGAGAGAAGGAGGCAGAGGGGATGAAGGTGTGTGTGTGTGTGTGTGTGTGTGTGTGTGTGTGTGTGTGTGTGTGTGTGTGTTATGTCGGTTAGAAACAAAAGAAGGAACAAGCCACATTTTGTCTGGAGAAAGGAAGGAAGCTGCTTTGTCTCTTGTTGGTAAGTCAGAAACTAATTGTAGATTTGGGTTTAGGCATTCTGTGAGTAAAGCTAGTTGTAACATTTAGTCTTGTGTTGATAGCTTGTTGTTTACATTCTTGTGAATCTGTCTATACTGAGTGGGCAATTAGCTAGTTTCAGCCAGCTTAGCTGTAGTGAATAGACTTGATTGGAGGGAGGGGCACCAGTCTGTGCATGAGGTAAACTGAGCACTTAAAAGGCTGTCACTACAGCGTCAGCTGCAGCGCCAGGACATCAGAACGAAGACAGCTGAACAAAGACAAGGGAGTCTATCTGTGGGAGTCAAGACATCTGAACAAAGACAAGGGAGTCTATCTGCAGGAGTCCATCGAGGAAGTCCATTGAGGTAGGCATAACATCTCAACCCCCTCCCATCGCAGCCATGTGTCTTATCCCAGTCAAGACATCACACTGGAGAAGATTTTACCAGACACCCTTCGCTTGAGGAGCCCATCCATCCAATCTCTGCTACCCACCATTCTCCACCGGTAAGGGACTTGAAGTACTAGGGGGGCTGTGGAACTGCCAGTCTGCAGTCAAGAAGGCGGGCACCATTTCAGCCTATGCCTCCCTGCAGACTCTCCACTTCCTGGCCCTAACGGAGACCTGGATCACCCCAGAAAACACTGCCACTCCAGCTGCCCTTTCAACTGCCTACTCGTTTTCACACTCCCCAAGATGAACAGGGCGAGGAGGAGGAACTGGGCTCCTCATCTCACCCAGGTGGTCCTACCAGGTCCTTCCTCTGGACCACCTACCCCGATCTACACTTGAATTCCATGCCGTCTCTGTCACCCTTCCTTTCAAGCTCAACATCACAGTGATCTATCGCCCACCCGGTCCTCTCTGTGACTTTTTGGATGAGATGGATGCCCTCCTGAGCTGCTCCCCTGATGATGGCACACCACTCGTCGTCCTCTGTGACTTCAACATCCATCCGGGAAAGCTGCACTCATCTGAATTCATTGACTTCTTTTCCGCATTTGACCTCACACTCTCCCCCTCTCCACCAACTCACCGGGCCGGGAACCAACTTGACCTTGTCTTCACAAGATCCTGTGGCATCTCGGCACTCTCTATTACCCGCTCACAGTGTCCGATCACCACATCCCTCCCCTCTACGCCTCGAATGGTCACCAGCCACCGCAACCTGAAATCCCTTACTCCCTCCGCTCTCTCCTCAACTGTTATTTCCTCGCTACCATCCTCAGAACAGTTCTCCTTAATGCCTACTGAGGAAGCCTCCTCCATCCTGATGTCCTCACTCTCCTCTTCTTTGGACACTCTCTGTCCCCCCATCTCACGACCTGCGCAATCATCTCCCTCCCCTCCCTGGCTGTCTGAACCTCTGCGAACCAACAGATCATTGTTGCGAGCGTCAGAGAGAAAATGGAAGAAATCGGGCCAGCACGAGGACCTTGCTCACTACCACCTCCTCCTCTCTGACTTCACCTCAACTGTTTCGGCAGCTAAATCTGCCTTCTACCTGGCAAAGATCAACTCTTCTGCCTCCAACCCCAGGAAACTCTTCTCCATGTTCTCTTCCCTCCTCACCCCTCCTACCCCCCCCCCCCCCCCTTCCTCCCTTACTGCCGATGACTTTGCAACTTACTTTACCAAGAAAGTAAATGACATCAGCTCCTCATTCACGCCTATTCCCTCCCAGAAGACATCTCCCCCAACTCTCAACTCTGATGGTCTTACCAGCTTTAGCCCCCTCACCTCTGAAGACGTTCATGCACTTGTTACATCTAACCGTGCAACCACCTGCTCCCTTGACCCGATTCCCTCCTCTCTTCTCCAGGACATCTCACACGACATCTTGCCATTCCTCACCACCCTGATCAACTCCTCCCTCACCTCAGGTGTCATTCCAGCGGATTTTAAGGCAGCTACCGTGAAGCCTCTCCTTAAAAAACCCACCCTAGACGCTACTGACATCCAAAGCTACAGACCTGTATCTCTTCTTTAATTCCTCTCTTAAACCTTGGAACGTGCCGCCTACAACCAACTGTCATCCTATCTCTCACAGAACAACCTCCTAGACCCTAATCAATCAGGATTCAGGACTGCTCACTCCACTGAGACGGCCCTCCTCACAGTGACCGAGTCCCTGCGAGACGCCAGAGCCTCATCCAACTCCTCCGTTCTCATTCTCCTCGACCTATCTGCTGCATTCGACACAGTCAACCACCAAATCCTCCTCTCCACTCTGGCTGAACTTGGCATAACTGACTCTGCTCTCACCTTGTTTACATCATACCTTACAAATCGCACCTTTCAGGTCACATGGAATGGCTCTATGTCCAAACCCTGTTCTGTGGACAGGGGTGTCCCTCAAGGCTCAGTATTAGGACCACTTCTGTTCTCACTATACAGCAGATCACTAGGTTCTGTTATTACATCGCATGGATTCTCCTACCATTGCTACGCAGATGACACCCAGCTGTTCCTCTCTTTTCCCCCGTCCTCTGACACTCACATTGCAACTCGCATCTCGGACTGTCTGGCTGACATCTCTGTCTGGACAACTGCACATCACCTCAAGCTTAACCTGAATAAAACCGAACTCCTCTTCATCCCAGGGAAAGACTGCCCTCACATGGACCTGTCGGTCACTGTCGAGGGCATCACAGTATTACCTTCCTCAACTGTGAGGAACCTGGGTGTAATCCTCGATGACCAACTATCCTGCACCCCCAACATCACTGCTGTGGCCCGATCCTGCAGATTTGCCCTCTACAACATCCGCAGGATTCGGACCCTCCTCACAAAGGATGCAACGCAACTCCTGGTCCAAGCACTGGTCATCTCCCGCCTTGACTACTGCAACTCTCTCCTGGCCGGACTCCCGGCCTCTGCGACTAAACCATTGCAGCGTATCCAGAACGCTGCAGCACGCCTTATCTTCAATCTCCCCAAATTCTCCCATGTGACCCCCCTCCTCCGTGACCTCCACTGGCTCCCTGTTTCAGCACACATCCAATTCAAGACGATGACACTGGCCTTCAGGGCCATCAATGGAACGGCACCCGTCTACCTTCAAACACTGGTCAAACCTCATGCCCTGAAGCGAGCACTTCACTCCTCTACTTCAGCTGGCCGGCTGGTACCACCATCGCTGAAATCAAACAAATGTCGCTCAGCAAAGTCCAGACTCTTCTCTGTTGTGGCGCCTCAATGGTGGAACGAACTCCCGACCAATGTCAGGACAGCAGAGTCATTTGCCATCTTCCGAAAAAGGCTCAAGGTACTTCTTTACTCAGATGAGGACCTAACACTTGTTCTATTTTTAGCTCTTACTTTATCGGCAATGATATGTTGTGGTTTCTTTGTTTCCTTCTTTTGACAAATGTACTTATTGTAAGTCGCTTTGGACAAAAGCGTCTGTTAAATGACCTAAATGTAAATGTAAATGTAAACATGAACATGGTGTCCATGAAACCACATCAGGTCATGTGATTCTACCTTTTCTCAGCAGAGAGCTCCTCCCGTTGTTCAAATGCTTCTTCAGCCAATCAGGACAAATCTGGGTGAGGTAGTGTTTATACTGTTCTATCAGAGCTTTATCAGCATCCCACTCGTGTTTGGTGATGAGAGCCTGTTGTTTTGCAGCGATCCATGTCTCTGTCTTCAGGTCAAACGCCATGAAGTCTTCTCCATCATAACCCTCTTGATTATAACCATTAACTTTATTAGTCTCATCATCCCATTCACAGCCAGCCAGCCTCTGGAAAATGTGGACACCTGAGAGAGAAGAGAGAGAGAGAGAGAGAGAGAGAGAGAGAGAGAGAGAGAGAGAGAGAGAGAGAGAGATAGAGAGAGAGAGAGAGAGAGAGAGAGTTTTTATGGATTATGGATTGATTGATGATGATGTTATTTTTCCTTGTTTGTGTTGGAGATGTTTTTCTATTTCTCTAACAGGTGATGAAATATATTTTAACTTTTTATGTAGTTTTTATTTTGAATGTCTTCTTTGTGTTTACTTTGTCTTCTTACATCTTTGGATCACGATGGAAATACGTGTTTTCACTTTGACATGTGATCCTATTTTCTTTTTCTGATAATCCATAAAGAGAAATCAATCAATCAATCAATCAACATTCTCATATTTGAGAAAGTGGAACTAGAAAATGTTTGACGTTTTTTCTTAATAAAAGACTTGAATCTGATTATCTGTTGATCAACCAGTCGATTGATTGTTTATTGTGGCATAAATACACTAAATACTCTGTAATATCCTCCATATTTGTGGCTCATTATTCTTCTGATTATTGATTATGTCACAATCGCTGTTTTTTTAATTCAGAAAAAAGTTCTGAGAGGTTAAAGATGAAATCTTCAAATCTTTTGTCTGAACAACACTGAACAGTATTTAATATAAAATGATATAAAACAGAGAAACGCATACATTTCTCATATTAGAGAAAGTGGAAGTAGAAAATGTTTGATATATTTATGAAATAAAGACTTCCTCTGAGTATCAACAGCTGATCAACTGGTGGATTCCTTCTTCCAGCGTTATATAAATGTGTATTATGGCACAGACACACTGGGGCACGGACAGTGAATCTAAGCTGTCCTTCTATCATATATTTGTGAGTCATGTATCTGATGGGATGGACACGCTGAGATCTGAAGGAGATGTGGACCATGAGGTCCAGTCAGCCCGCTTCATGGAAACCTGCTGAGCCTGGTCTGGTATGTGGACCAGCAGAAGCAGCCCGGGTCCCGTTTCCAGTCCTGCTGGTCCGTTCAGAAAGCAGCCGCTCATGTTCCTCCATCAGCTGTGTGTCCTGAAACAAGCTGCTGCTGCAGCACACTTGTTGTGAAGCAGCTCGCTGTGGGACGCTCACTGGACCTGCTCTCAGGTCAGTAGACCTCTGGAGCTTATTATGGGATGGACAGCAACACTGAACCAGTGTAGTCCAGCAGCATCCAGTAGTCTCAGTCATGTTCCTGTCTGACTGTGTGTGTGTTTATTAAAATACAGGATGAAAGTATAAACCAAATGTTGTCAGAATAAAGTCAAA
Source organism: Eutrigla gurnardus (assembly GCF_963514095.1). Taxonomy (NCBI): domain Eukaryota; kingdom Metazoa; phylum Chordata; class Actinopteri; order Perciformes; family Triglidae; genus Eutrigla; species Eutrigla gurnardus. The sequence continues at coordinate 21,449,374 of NC_139928.1, read as the reverse complement.
CATAAACAAACCTCCAGTTTGGTTGAAGCGCTTTTTTAAAACTTCAATGTTGTTTTTGGCGAACTGCTGATCACCCACAAAGAGCTCTGTCAGAGTCTGCCAGTACTGAGGATCATCTTCTGTGATTCTACTCATCCAGTCCTGTTTGGGTTCTACTCTCCTGGTGTTGCTGTCATAGTGAGTTATCTCAATGTCATCAACCAACCCAACAATCACAAACTCTGGGAAGTTTGGGACTCCAGAGGACGAAGTGAAGAAATACTTCATGGAGTGAATCTCTGCAACACAAGATGAACGTCATGATCTCAGTTTTTATCTTCAACAAATCACTGAAGAATGTTGTTTTCCTGCACACACAATCCAACAGAACTACATTCAATACACGTTGATAATATCTGCTGTACTCAACAAACACAAACATGTTTCTGGTGCTTTTGTCTTGGAAACTGTGTTTATTCTGATATGAAATAGTGAAGGAGTCTCATATTTAGGTCAGTTGTGTTCCTGACTTTGGTTGACAGAAAGCAGTTTGTAGAAAGAGGCGTTGTTCATTTGATTTCATCTCCATGTGAAGTGAAAGTCCAGTTTAGTTTCCAGTTCGTGGAGTGGTTTCTTCTTCAGGGAGCATCGTTAGTAGTTTACACTCCTCAAGCGAGCAACTTAAAAGCCAACAACTAAAGTGTGGACTCACCTGCGGCCACGCTGTGGAGGCCGACGGCCAGGAGAAGAAGCACAGTCCACGTCTCCATCGTCACCTGTCCTTCTCAAGCTGTCTTCAACTCTTCACTTGTTATTATTGTGGAGGCAAAGTGATGACGTCCGAGCTGCTGCTCTATCCGGGCTGAAGTGAGGCTGAGACCAGGAGGAGCGCTGACTTCACCCTCCGTCTGAGCCAATGGGGATTTTAGCTGAGCATTACATCACTAATAGCCGGGTAAAGCCACTGAGGTTAATGACGAAAGTCGAGTGATGTTATTTCAGGACGCTGGAGACACTTTATTCTGGTTTCTCAACGCTGTCCGCACCTGAAAGGAGCATTTAACCTCCTGCTGATCAGCTCTGCTGTGATCATCTGCAGGCTAATGCAATGTAATGTGCAGAAATGTATGAATGAAGCTCACATGCAGTAGAGTCTTAGTCTGCTTGTGTTCAGTCTGGCTGTCGACAACAAACAAGAGCTCCAAATGTGTCTTCATTGATGTTTGTCTTTTAGCAAAATGGCGCCCGGCGTCAGTAGAAACATCGAGAAACGGAGAGTTCCTTCGTTGTGTTGAGAAAGTGTCTGTTAGCTTCACCAGTACTGACCCTCCAGAGTCTCTGTATGTCTGGATAAACCTGTCTGGATGGGCTTTTCATTTATTATATTATTATTTATTCATTTATTTATCTGTCTGAATGTTTTAGCACCGACTCATCTCTTCCCGTTAGCATACGAAGCTAAGCTAGTTAGCTTAGCATGCTAGCTGGATCGCAGCATCGCAGCGCTAGTGGGAGTTTGATGGAGAACAAACAGAGTATGACGGAGTTTGTGACCAGTTATAAGCTGGTCACAAAGGCAATTCATTCAGTTAGATTTTCATTTGCAGGATCAAATAAATGTTGGAAAAAAATCACTAAGTCATCTCTTGTTACATTCAATTCCATTTCATTTATAGGCAAGATGGTAGCCTACCACAGAAGAGGAGTTTGTTGGCTGAAAGCTTTGGCATCGGCTCTACTTTTGGAGATCCAAGGAACACCAAGATATTTCTAATATTCGAATATCAGCTGTGTCTGATTGTCTCGTCAGCCTGCCCTCATGTTTTCCCACCTGGGCCCTGTTCCTAATCAGTCCTGGTGTATATAGTCTGTGTGTTCCCTCTGTTTCCTTGTCAGTTCCTTCTGTGTATTTGGTCTAGTATGTTCCTTGTGGTTCGGCCTGTTATCCCTGCTGTCGTGTTCCTTTCTGTGGGTTTTTGCCTGACTGTTTTTGGGACTTTGTTTTTTTGCTTAGGAAGGTGTCAACTGAAGAAGTGACCCGGAAGTAAACAAGTGGCCGCCATGATAAAAATTAATTCTCTAAATTTGAAGGAAGGGAGCTGCAATGTTTCCTTTCAGATCTCCTTTAGCATAGGATGCAACAGATCTTCCTTTACGAAAGGAAAAGAGATTACACCGACCCACAATTCCTTGTGAAGACAACATTTAAAATGAATGAATGTGATGATCTTGGGTTTTGTTTGTTTCCCCTGTTGTTTTGTAGTTTCTGTCTCTTATTGTTGTTGGTTTCCTGTTTTATTTTGTAGTCCTTCTGTCTTGTGTTGTCCTTCTTTACTTCCTGTTGCTTCAGTTAGCATAAAGTTGCCAAAAATCAATATCCTTCATATCAATAAACTGAAGATCACAAGATCTGTAAGCATATATGGAATCACAAAAAGACCATTTTGGAATATCAGACAATTTATTGAGAAAAAAAAAACAAAGTAGAAAAGCAATAAAATTGAGCAACTTAGTTGTGCAATCATCTACTTGATGCAACACCAGAAGTGATTCTGAGCATCGCTGCTCAGTTTCTACCAAACTAAGAGAGCAGACGTCCGCTGTCCCAAAACACCAGCAGGACATACTTTCAGAAACATCTCATTTCATTTTCACCATCAGTGTGCTGAGAAGCTCCAAACAGCCCAGAAGCCTTTAAGGACCCCCGATCATAAATATAAATATATAAAAAATATAAATATATTTCAAAAACACATCAAAAGAGATGAAACAACCAGATCTCATGTGAACAAATAATAATAATTCATTTCCTTTATGGGCGCCTTTCTAAACACTCAAGGTCACCATACAAAGTCAAATAAAAACAATGAGAGCATCAATCAGACATTCATCACAGCGAGCAAACCCTAATAAAACAGTGTAGAAGGAGCAACTGAATTAAAGGGAGGAGGCTTGTCTAAATAGATATGTTTTCCAGTGAGATTAGAAAGTGGGGATGGAAGTGGAGTGTTGATATCATGAGGCAGAGAATAAACAGCACATTTCCACGTGCCGTTATTAAGCATTTCAGGCTTTTCCCACGTCGTTCAGCAACAGCGAAGCGGTCGCACAACTAAATTAGATTTAAGGAAACTTCACGGTCGGGCTTCAAATCAGTACGTAATCTACGCAGCATACGTACGGAAACAAGTTGACAGGAAATGTGTTGTGAAACTATGAGCTTTTAAAAGAAAGCAGCAACGCTCCGGGACACAGGTCTGGGACACCGGTCTCCTTGGTGCAAGTCGTGTGTTTGTTTGACCCTCCACCGGCAGACTCACATTCTAAACGTCCTCACTTGTTCACGACGCTGCTTCTTCATGCAGATGTGTTTACGTTGCAGTGCAGACGCCGTGGTGTACGAACGACTAACAAGAAGCTAGAAAGGCGTTCTTATTGCAGCGACGGGACGACGAATTGTTGCGTCAATCATTCGCCGGTTGGAGAAAACAGGCTGTTTGACACATCATCATATTCCAGACACACGAAGAAAAACCTCTAGGAAGTCAATCATCGTAAAAACAATCTTACGTTTTCAAGAAATATACAAACTATTTACACAATTGGAAAATGTGTGTGTGTGTGTGCGTGTGTGTGTGTGTGTCGGGGTCAGCAACACCGATCCAACAACGGAGAGAAAAACTCTAATATCTGTTATCTCTCGTTATCATCAAACTGCCGGATGCTACGAGTGTAGATATGAAAATGTGAATGCACGTTCATGGATGTGTGTCGACATGTGAATTTACATTTGTGAAAAGCCTGACAGCATTAAAAAGCATTTAAAAGTATTAAAGTTCAGCTATGCTGTATTATTTATAGATGAACACACAAACCTCAAAATTACATTTCTAAACTAAAACAAAAAGCAAAAATCCAAATCGTACTTGTAAAATATATACCAACCTAATTTTGAAATGTCGTATTCCAATCAATGAGCATCTACGATGACATCACTGACAGCATCGATAATCCTCGAACAAGTCGCTTTTCAAACTACGCATCGTCATTTGATACATTTTTAATTCTCAAATATTGATTATTGCTCCTTTTAAAGCCTTGTTGCGTTTGGCAACGTTAATGTTTTGGCCACGTGAATATCAGGGACATTAAACCGGTTTTGTCGGTGATCCGGCTCTTTTGTTTATGTTAGATTTCAGACTGTGTCAAACTTTGTACATAACAGAGTCTGAAGTTATGGACTGAAGTTCACCCTCCTCTTCCTGCAGTCACTCACATCTGTCAAATACACAAGCATTTAAAATGAACAGTGCAAAACGTAATAATATGGCAATAAGGTATCAGGAATGGAAGGTGTGAAACCACTGGGATAGTACAGACGTCACACATTAGTTACCTTTTATCCAACGGTGTGTTGCTGTTTGAACTCTGAGTCTGAAGAGACCAAAATACAAAACAATAGTCAAGTAAAGGACAAAATCAGATAAAGAAGCGTTTTGTACGGACAGACAGATGGATATGGACCTGATCGGTTAATCAATGATCCTGTAGTTGAAGTCTCACATGGGGTCTTCTTGTCTAAAAAACAGAACAAAATAAATCAACACAAGGCCAATCCTGGGTGACTGTCATGAGTGTTTTGTACTGACAGACAGATGGATATGGACCTGATTGGTTAATCAACGATCCTGTAGTTGAAGTCTCAGACGGGGTCTTCTCATCTAAAAAACAAAACAAAATAAATCAACACAAGGCCAATCCTGGGTGACTGTCATGACATTCTCTAGTCTACAGTATTACTACTCACATATATATATATATATATATATATATACACATTCACAGTATATCTGCAGCATCATACTAGCCTACCTTTTATTTTGTATTCATTTCATTCTTATTATTTTCTACTTAACCTTTTCACTATACAATGTATTAATATTGTAGTTGAACAACATAATTTGTAAGCAATAAAGTACACAAATAAGAGAATCCTCCTTCACTGCGACATTTCAGTTAGAAAATGTCAAAAATGTCCCATTCATCATTTTATCCCGTCAGATATTTGTGTTAAATTGTCATAACTAGCGTATGAACTCATTCATCCTTCCATGCATTTGGAATGAAATTTTAAAATATAGGGAGCGACTGCTTTTCATGTGATTATTACTTTTAAATGTTATTATTATTTAAAGTTTGAATTGGGAATGAAAGTTTAGCTGTGCCAACTTTAGCACTCAGTGAAAGCCACTTTTGGAAATCAACGCAACAAAAATGTTTAATATAATAAAACAAGATTTACTTACAAGTATGCGGGTATTTGTCTGAAAGAAAAACTGGGATTAAACAAAATACATGAAAAATAGGAGCAAATCTGATGAAACCTGAATCTGACAATAAAAATATAATGAATGTTGAACTTGAATATGAGTTTGTGTCTTCTAGTCGTGACCTTATAGCGCTTGTTGTTGAAGTTTGCTGGATAAAGTCACCAACTCAAAGCCTGAAATCAAGAAGAGATGAGACAACGTCTCCGTTTGGGTCTTACTGTTCCTCTTTTTGTGAACCACGAATCCAATCCCAGCGAGGACGAGAGCAAGAAGTACGACTGCAGCGATGACGATGATGACGGTGGTCATGTCAGTGGGCTTCTCTGTTGAGCACAAAACAAGAGGAAATAGTCACAACCTGAACAGATGAAGCAGGTTCCAGGAGAAGAACCTCCATTTGTCAACCGGACCACAATCCTGTATTCAGTGTGTTTGTTGGTCCTTTTGAAAACGTGATCCTGACTGATCTCCTGACAGATACATACATTCATCCAGTTATTAAATCATTCTTCTCATCCTCTAAAACTGACCAGTAGTTCATTCAATACGGCGCCTACGACCTCTGAACTGTGGTTTGATTATTATGTTTCTAATAATGTTTCTCATCACTTCTTGTCTCAGTCTCACCTTTGTTGCTCCTGATGACGTCCAGTCTGGTGATTTTGTCCTCCTTCACACCAGAGAGCTTAAACACACACTCGTACCTGCTCCGGTCTTCAGCTGCCACTGAGAGTTTCAGGTCGGCACTCATCTGGAAGGTTCCATCGTGGTTGGGGAGGATCTCTCCAAGATCCACGTCCTCATGGAGATCCTCTCCATCTCTCCTCCAGAACAGTATGGCTCTTTGAGGGTAGAAACCTGTAGCGTGGCAGCTGATTGGAGAGGAGGGAGTCTTCTGGAGGAAGGACACTGAGGGAAGGTCTGAGGAGAGAGAGACGGGTTAGAGGTTCTTTATCCTTATTATTATGATCTGCTGTGTATTTATTTATTTATTTATTTATTTGAAAGGGACAATACACATTAATGAACATCAGTATGTGAATACAAATGTAAATGTGTCGGAGTTAGCAAGCCTGCTAATTTACATCAGCAGTCCCTTGGCAATTAACGGGATAGTTCGGAATTTTGGACATAAGACCTATTTTCCAAGTCAGCCGGTGTGTTCGAGACGTCTGGAGACGTTTTCAAGACATTTCATTCAGTTCTTCTAGTTGCCGAGTTCACTTATGCTATGGCTAGCGCAAGTCAATGGTTCTAGTTAGCATGGCATTAAAAACACTCATACCGAATCCACAGTGCACCCGAGGCAAATCCATTGTAACGGCAGACTATCGATGTACATATCTGTGTTGATAGACTGTTTATAAAACCAACCTTGCATTTTTAAGGATTTATGTCTCAGCAGCGTGTCATACTTCCTAGTAGGCTATGGCAGCGGCGGAGTGATATCACCTAGCACTTATAAGTTACCGGTTCTATAATAGTTTGTTTACCTGCTGTCATTGCTACAGACGCAGAGTAGCCTGCAGTGCTAGTTTCTTCAATCTCACAGAAATGGACACTTTTGGAGAATATACTGAAACCTTTGAAGACTCTAATGAGGAGTTTTTTTCCACCCAAACCCAACCGTACCTGTACGAGCCTGAATATACAGAGGAAGAATTGCGCGAGAGGGATGCTCAAAGGGCAGAACGTGAACGAGCTTCTGTGGAGACCGAGATAGCTGGAGCTGAGAACCGGGACCGAACAAACGGAGACTGGTGGTGCCAGGAGGGAATCCCCCGCAACGCGTCCGAGGGTTTACGGGTCTACAGACGGAGCAGAGGCTATTTACGGGCAGTATTTCGGGTGGCGTGTCATAGAGTTTTGAGTCCGACGGAGAGTCCGCATGTGTGGATTCGCGGAGCCGCCCGCTGCCCGGTGTTGGTCTGCGGTCCAAGGGCTTTTCACCCAGGTCTGGGGGCATAAGGGCAGAGAGTTCGGTGGTGTTTTTGTGTCTATATACCGGAGGGATTCCCTGCAACGCGTACGAGGGTTTACGGGTCTATGGACGGAGCAGGTTTGTGGTGCGTAATTGTGGCTTCGCGTGGCTGTGGGCTGCCCGGTGTTTGAGTGAGCTCTGAGGGCTTTTCAGACAGCCTTGGGGACACAAGTGCCGAGAGTTCGGCGGTGTTGAGCCGCGTGTTTACCGGCTGGATTGCGAGCGGCGCGTCTTAGAGTTAGAGTCCGACGGAGAGTCCGCATGTGTGGATTCGCATGGCCGTGGGCTGCCCGGTGTTTGAGTGAGGACCAAGGGCTTTTTTTACCCAGCTCTGAGGGCACAAGGCCCGAATATTCGGCGGTGTTTATGTTTCTATTTACCGGAGGGAATCCCCGCAACGTGTCCGAGGGTTTACGGGTCTATGGACGGAGCAGGTTTGTGGTGCGTAATTGTGGCTTCGCATGGCTGTGGGCTGCCCGGTGTTTGAGTGAGCTCTGAGGGCTTTTCAGACAGCCTTTGGGGTATAAGTGCCAACAGTTTGGCCCGGTTCGATTGCCTATTTACGGGCAGTATTTCGGGCTGCGCCTCTTAGAGTTTTGAGTCCGACGGAGCAAAGTAAAGTTCCGCTGCTGCTGAGAAACTAGTTCCTCAAAAAATGGATGATTCATGCGATGCGAGGTTAGTTTTGTTTCAAATATTATTCTATCAACACACATATGTACATCGACAGTCTAGTGTTTTAATGGATTTGCCTCGGGTGCTGTGGAGTGGGCAAGACTGTTTTTAATGCTTGTCTAGCTAAGAACCATTGACTTGCGCTAGCTATAGCATAAGCCAACTCGGCAACTAGAAGAACTGAATGAAATTTCTTGAAAACGTCTCCAGACATCTCAAACACACCGGCTCACTTGGAAAATAGGTCTTATGTCCAAATTTCTGAACTATCCCTTTAACTTAGTTAATAAATATTTTTGTAAAAAAGTCTTTGGGGGTTCATGTCTTCCTGCACCACCAGTAAATACCAACCACTGCTATGCGCTTTACAGTCACACAAGATAAGTAAAATATAATACAATACATATACCTTTAACTAGTATGACTAGATTAACATAATGTATCTTACAGTGTAATATTGCCAAGGAAACTGCACTGTCGTAGCCATGTTCGATGCTGCATCGAACATGGCTCTAACATTTTCTGAAAGTTCCTCCGGATCATTATCACACTCCGTCTGAGACTCAGCCATTGTCGCGGTTTTGTGTTGACAAACACAGTCGAGAGCATGGCTACTTTGGCGGTATCCTTATGGGGAGAATTACGTATTTCCGCTTTTACGTAGATCCCAGTGGAGAGTGTGCACTGTGATAGGTTTCCTTCTTTGACAAACACAGCTTGTGTCCAATAGTATTTAAAAAAAAAAAGGGCAGGCCTGAAAGTAACGAGTACTTTTCAGCCTTTCTAGAAATTAACTCGAGTAAAAGTAAAAGTATTTGTCTTGGAAATGTTTTCAAGTAAGAGTAATAAGTACTAAAGAAATCTAATACTCAAGTAAAGTACAAATTTACTTAAGTACAGTACTTAAGTAAATTGACTCTGTTACTGTTCACCACTGCTCCTCGGCCCCGGCACGCTTGGAAGAGGTGGATTTGAGTACAGTACGGTTCATGCACCAGCACATGCACGGGTACGCAATGTGGACACGGCTGTAATCGATAAGCCCCCACACTATCGAGCCGTTTTTGACTAAAAATACTGTTGATGACTGTGTAAGACACAGCGGGATTCTGGGTCGGGCTTGGGGCTTGTGGTGTGTTCCCGGAGCGGAACCAGACTGGTACTTTTAGAATAAAAATGCAGCTGTGTATCTCCTTCCAAAATCCACTCCGCTTGTGCTGTCTGCTCGCAATCACTCCCACTCACATGCGCCGAGTGTTTACTAGAAATGTGACTTGTCAGTAAAGTTTCAGTCATGTTCCCCGTGTCGATCTCTGTTGTGATGACTTGGAGATGGCGCTCCCTGAAAACAACATCAAGCCATACGTGTGTTGTATTACGACGTGATGACGTATGTGCAACAGGTAACAGTGCCGAGGCACAGTACGGATCAGATGACCCTGGTGTGAGGGTGCCTAGATGCGGAATGTAGGACAGAGGGTGAGACGAAGACAGAGACAGGAACTGAGACAGACAGGAACAGGGCAGTGACAGGGATTCTACCTTTTCTCAGCAGAGAGCTCCTCCCGTACTTCAAATACTTCTTCAGTAACTCAGGACAACGATAGGTGATGTCATGTTTATCCCGTTCTAGCAAAGCTTTGTTAATATCCCACTTGTGATTGGTGATGACAGCCTGTTGTTTTGGAACGATCCATGTCTTTGTTTTCAGGTCAAACGCAATGAAGTCTTCTCCATCATAACCATATTGAAAGAAACCATTTCCTTCATTGGTCTCATCATCCCATTCACAGCCAATTATCTCCTGGAGAATGTGGACACCTGAGAGAGAGAGAGAGAGAGAGAGAGAGAGAGAGAGAGAGAGAGAGAGAGAGAGAATTAAACCAGAGTGAGATCATCAGTTAATATCACATCGTTTCCATGGAGACACACTGATCCACAGACAACAGAGAAGGTACACCTGCTACTGTTATTGGCTCCATGAAAGCCAACCATCACCTGGACAGTGTGGACGTCTCAGGGGGAGATGGTCTGAGTAAGGTTCGCTTCAAGTCCGTGTTGCAGTTCGCTTTGCCTGGTCATTGTGAACACAAAGTGTTCCAGCTTCGCTTTGCCATCGTATTTTACCCCTCTAGACCAGAGGTCTTCAACGTTTTCAGGCCAAGTAGCCCCAAGACTTATAGTGACCCGGTAGAGGGCCCACATATAATTAAACAAACTGGAAGATTTGTATGTGCTCAATATAGGTTGTATTCATGTTAAGGTGTATTTGTTGACATATCTTTGGGGATTTATTTGGGATCAAATAATTTTGGGGACCCTCTGCAGTCATACTGTGGACCTCCTAGGGGTCCCGGACCCCCTGTTCAAGATGTATGCTCTAGACTTTCTGTTTGGGACACAGTCATATCAGCCACCGATTCATTCAGTACAAATATGAAATCTGAATAGTGGCTTCAACTCTTTCTAGTTGCTGATCCATCTTGTAAACAGCAAATACAAATTCAAATCATCAGGAGACACCGGTTACCTAATTGGCTAAATAACAGAGCTAACAGCTAATCACGTTCAAGGAGATCGCATTGCGTTACATTATGATCATCATTATTCAGTAACAAAGAGCACTGGGCCATATTAAACATTATCATGATGTGTTCTAATGTAACCTTGTAAAATAGATATTTTATAGAGAATTAAAGAAATAAAAAGCTCAGAATTCTTTCTGTGTGGAAGTGACACTAAACATCACGTCAATGAAGGAGAAAGCATTAACTTTAATGAACTACAGTGTGAGCAGGACTGAGGCCCCATCAGAGCTGAGGTGGACCAGAATCAGAACTGAGGTTGAATCTTCAAATCTTTTGTCTGAACAACACTGAACAGGAGTTAATACAAAATTATATAAAACACAGAAATGCAGAAAATTATCTAATTAGAGAAACTGGAACTAGAACGTGTTTTCTGATTTATTAAATAAAAGACTGATAATCAATGTTCTGCTGATTAACTAGTGGATGTGTGTGTGTGTGTGTGTGTGTGTGTGTGTGTGTGTGTGTGTGTGTGTGTGTGTGTGTTTATTAAAATACTGGATGAAAGTATAAACCAAATGTTGTCAAAATGAAGTGAAACATAAACAAACCTCCACTTTGGTTGAAGCGCTGCTTTGTAACTTCAATTTTGTTTTTTTCGGCCTGATGAACACCCTCACAGTTCTCAGTGCGAGTCTGCCAGTACTGAGGATCATCTTCTGTGATTCTGCTCATCCAGTCCTGTTTGGGTTCTACTCTCCTGGTGTTGCTGTCATAGTGAGTTATCTCAACGTCATCAACCAACGCAACAGACACAAACTCTGGGAAGTTTGGGACTCCAGAGGACGACGTGGAGAAATACTTCAGAGAGTGAATCTCTGCAACACAAGATGAACGTCATGATCTCAGTTTCTATCTTCAACAAATCACTGAACAATGTTGTTTTCCTGCACACACAATCCAACAGAACTACATTCAATACACGTTGATAATATCTGCTGTACTCAACAAACACAAACATGTTTCTGGTGCTTTTGTCTTGAAAACTGTGTTTATTCTGATATTAAATAGTGAAGGAGTCTCATGTTTAGGTCAGTTGTGTTCCTGACTTTGGTTGACAGAAAGCAGTTTGTAGAAAGAGGCGTTGTTCATTTGATTTCATCTCCATGTGAAGTGAAAGTCCAGTTTAGTTTCCAGTTGGTGGAGTGGTTTCTTCTTCAGGAAGCATCGTTAGTAGTTTACACTCCTCAAGCGAGCAACTTAAAAGCCAACAACTAAAGTGTGGACTCACCTGCGGCCGCGCTGTGGAGGCCGACGGCCAGGAGAAGAAGCACAGTCCACGTCTCCATCGTCACCTGTCCTTCTCAAGCTGTCTTCAACTCTTCACTTGTTATTATTGTGGAGGCAAAGTGATGACGTCCGAGCTGCTGCTCTATCCGGGCTGAAGTGAGGCTGAGACCAGGAAGAGCGCTGACTTCACCCTCCGTCTGAGCCAATGGGGATTTTAGCTGAGCACCGACGTCACTAATAGGCGGGTAAAGCTACTGAGGTTAATAACGAAAGTGAAAGTGGAGCGATGTTATTTCAGCCTGCGTGAGAGGACGCTGGAGACCCTTTATTCTGGTTTCTCAACGCTGTCCGCACCTGAAAGCAGCATTTAACCTCCTGCTGCTCAGCTCTGCTGTGATCATCTCCAGGCTAATGCAATGTAATGTGCAGAAATGTTTGAATGAAGCTCACATACTCTGCAGTAAACAAGAGCTCCAAGTGTGTCTTCATTGATGTTTGTCTTTTAGCAAAATGGCGCCTGGCGTCAGTAGAAACAGCGAGAAACTGAGAGTTCCTTCGTTGTGTTGAGGAAGTGTCTGTTAGCTTCACGGAGTTTGTGACCAGTTATAAGCTGGTCACAAACTCCTGTTTCCTTGTCAGTTCCTTCTGTGTATTTGGTCTAGTATGTTCTTCGTGGTCCGGCCTGTTATCCCTGCTGTCATATTCCTTTCTGTGGGTTTTTGCCTGCATGTTTTTGGGACTCTTGTTTTTTTGCTTAGGAAAGTGTCAACTGAAGAAGTGACCCGGAAGTAAACAAGTGGCCGCCATGATAAAAATGAATTCTCTAAATTTGAAGGAAGGGAGCTGCAGTGCTTCCTTTCAGATCTCCTTTAGCATAGGATGCAACAGATCTTCCTTTACGAAAGGAAAGGAGATTACACCGACCCACAATTCCTTGTGAAGGCAACATTTAAAGTGAATGAATGTGATGATCTTGGGTTTTGTTTGTTTCTCCTGTTTTGTAATTTCTGTCTCTTGTTGTTGTTGGTTTCCTGTTTTATTTGGTAGTCCTTCTGTCTTGTGTTGTCCTTCTTTACTTCCTGTTGCTTCAGTTAGCATAAAAATGTCAAAAATCAATATCCTTCATATCAATAGACTGCGATCACAAGATCTGTAAGCATATATGGAATCACAAAAAGACCATTTTAGAATATCAGACAATTTATTGACAAAAAAAAAACAAAGTAGAAAAGCAATAAAATTGAGCAACTTAGTTGTACGATCATCTACTTCATGCAACACCAGAAGTGATTCTGAGCATCGCTGCTCAGTTTCTACCAAACGCTGTCCCAAAACACCAGCAGGACATACTTTCAGAAACATCTCATTTCATTTTCACCATCAGTGTGCTGAGAAGCTCCAAACAGCCCAGAAGCCTTTAAGGACCCCCGATCATAAATATAAATATATAAAAAATATAAATATATTTCAAAAACACATCAAAAGAGATGAAACAACCAGATCTCATGTGAACAAATAATAATAATTTATTTCCTTTATGGGCGCCTTTCTAAACACTCAAGGTCACCATACAAGTCAAATAAAAACAATGAGAGCATCAATCAGACATTCATCACAGCGAGCAAACCCTAATAAAACAGTGTACAAGGAGCAACTGAATTAAATGGAGGAGGCTTGTCTAAATAGATATGTTTTCCAGTGAGATTAGAAAGTGGGGATGAAAGTGGAGTGTTGGATGTCATGAGACATATAATAAACAGCACATTTCCACGTGCTGTCGTTAAGCATTTTAGGCTTTTCCCACGTCGTTAAGCCACAGCGAAGCGGTCGCATGACTAAGTTAGATTTAGGAAAACTTCACGGGCGGGCTTCAAATCAGTATGTAATCTACGCTGCATACGTAATGAAACAAGTTAACAGGAAACGCGTCGTGAAACTATGAACTTTTAAAAGAAAGCAGTAACGCTGCTGGACACGGGTCTGGGACACCGGTCTCCTTGGTGCAAGTCGTGTGTTTGTTTGACCCTCCACCGGCAGACTCACGTTCTAAACGTCCTCACTTGTTCACGACGCTGCTTCTTCATGCAGATGCGTTTACGTTGCAGTGCAGACGCCGTGGTGTACGAACGACTAACAAGAAGCTAGAAAGGCGTTCTTATTGCAGCGACGGGACGACGAATTGTTGCATCAATCATTCGCCGTTTGGAGAAAACAGGCTGTTTGACACATCATCATATTCCAGATACACGAAGAAAACCTCTAGGAAGTCAATCATCGTAAAAACAATCTTACGTTTTCAAGAAATATACAAACTATTCACACAAGTGGAAAATGTGTGTGTGTGTGTGTCAAGGTCGGCAACACTGATCCAACAACGGAGAGAAAAACTCTAATATCTGTTATCTCTCGTTATCATCAAACTGCCGGATGCTACGAGTGTAGATATGAAAATGTGAATGCACGTTCATGGATGTGTGTCGACATGTGAATTTACATTTGTGAAAAGCCTGACAGCATTAAAAAGTATTTAAAAGTATTAAAGTTCAGCTATGCTGTATTATTTAGAGATGAACACACAAACCTCAAAATTACATTTTGTAAACTAAAACAAAAAGCAAAAATCCAAATCGTACTTGTAAAATATATACCAACCTAATTTTGAAATGTCGTATTCCAATCAATGAGCATCTACGATGACATCACTGACAGCATCAATAATCCTCGGACAAGTCGCTTTTCAAATTACGCATCGTCATTTGATACATTTTTAATTCTCAAATATTGATTATTGCTCCTTTTAAAGCCTTGTTGCGTTTGGCAACGTTAATGTTTTGGCCACGTGAATATCAGGGACATTAAACCGGTTTTGTCGGTGATCCGGCTCTTTTGTTTATATTTGATTTCAGATTGTGTCAAACTTTGTACATAACAGAGTCTGAAGTTATGAACTGAAGTTCACCCTCCTCTTCCTGCAGTCACTCACATCTGTCAAATACACAAGCATTAAAAATGAACAGTGCAAAACGTAATAATATGGCAATAAGGTATCAGAAATGGAAGGTGTGAAACCACTGGGATAGTACAGACGTCACACATTAGTTACCTTTTATCCAACGGTGTGTTGCTGCTTGAACTCTGAGTCTGAAGAGACCAAAATACAAAACAATAGTCAAGTAAAGGACAAAATCAGATAAAGAAGCGTTTTGTATGGACAGACAGATGGATATGGACCTGATTGGTTAATCAATGATCCTGTAGATTTAGTCTCAGATGGGGTCTTCTCGTCTAAAAAACAGAACAAAATAAATCAACACAAGGCCAATCCTGGGTGACTGTCATGACATTCTCTAGTCTATAGTGTTACTACTCACATATATATATATATATATACACATTCACAGTATATCTGCAGCATCATACTAGCCTAACCTTTTATTTTGTATTCATTTCATTCTTATTATTTTCTACTTAACCTTTTCACTATACAATGTATTGATATTGTAGTTGAACAACATAATTTGTAAGCAATAAAGTACACAAATAAGAGAATCCTCCTTCACCGCAACATTTAATTCATTCATCCTTCCATGCAGTTGGAATGAAAATTTTAAATATAGGGAGCGACTGCTTTTCAAGTGATTATTACTTTTAAATGTTATTATTATTATTTAAAGTTTGAATCGGGAATTAAAGCTCAGTGTAAACCACAGTCGGTATGAGGATCTAGTCAAAGTATAACATTTTAAATACAATCTACAACCTCTGTTTATTTAGAGGAGGTAATCTGGAATTAAAAATAAAAGATGACACTCTCAACTATATCTACATTGTTTAGAAATGAAGTTTAAACTGTTTCCAATGACTTTGCTGCATTGAACCGACACACAGCACCAACTCTTATCTAGTAACAACTTGAACACTCATCAGCATGAATGCAGACTTTGTTAAGTACGTGACAGACCAGACGCCATGGTGACTACAGCAGCAGCAGCAGAGGGCGCTGTTTCTCTGAGCCTTGCACCCCATGCTGCTGGTCGCTTCACATTTTGTTTTCAGCAGGAATTAAACCTTGACCAACTTTAGCACACAGTGAAAGCCACTTTTGGAAATCAACGCAACAAAAATGTTAAATATAATAAAGAAAGATGTACTAACAAGTATGCGGGCATTTGTCTGAAAGAAAAACTGGGATTAAACAAAATACATGAAAAATAGGAGCAAATGTGATGAAACCTGAATCTGACAATAAAAATATAATGAATGTTGAACTTGAATATGAGTTTGTGTCTTCTAGTCGTGCCCTTATAGCGCTTGTTGTTGAAGTTTGCTGGATAAAGTCACCAACTCAAAGCCTCAAATCAAGAAGAGATGAGACAACGTCTCCGTTTGGGTCTTACAGTTCCTCTTTTTGTGAACCACGAATCCAATCCCAGCGAGGACGAGAGCAAGAAGTACGACTGCAGCGATGACGATGATGACGGTGGTCATGTCAGTGGGCTTCTCTGTTGAGCACAAAACAAGAGGAAATAGTCACAACCTGAACAGATGAAGCAGGTTCCAGGAGAAGAACCTCCATTTGTCAACCGGACCACAATCCTGTATTCAGTGTGTTTGTTGGTCCTTTTGAAAACGTGATCCTGACTGATCTCCTGACAGATACATACATTCATCCAGTTATTAAATCATTCTACTCATCCTCTAAAACTGACCAGTAGTTCATTCAATACGGCGCCTACGACCTCTGAACTGTGGTTTGATTATTATGTTTCTAATAATGTTTCTCATCACTTCTGGTCTCAGTCTCACCTTTGTTGCTCCTGATGACGTCCAGTGTGTTGACGATGTCCTTCTTCACACCAGAGAGCTGAAACACACACTCGTACCTGCTCCGGTCTTCAGCTGCCACTGAGAGTTTCAGGTCGGCACTCATCTGGAAGGTTCCATCGTGGTTGGGGAGGATCTCTCCGAGGTCCACGTCCTCATGGAGATCCTCTCCATCTCTCCTCCAGAACAGTTCGGCTCTTTGAGGGTAGAAACCTGTAGCGTGGCAGCTGATTGGAGAGGAGGGAGTCTTCTGGAGGAAGGACACTGAGGGAAGGTCTGAGGAGAGAGAGACGGGTTAGAGGTTCGTTATCCTTATTATTATGATCTGCTGTGTATTAATGATCATGTCTGATGTATCTGAAATGCCTTAGTGACACATACACGATTTATGTTAGTTCGAAATCGTGTTTACTAGAAATATATGCAGATGTGACTTGTCAGTAAAGTTTCAGTCATGTTCTCTGTGTCGATCTCTGTTGTGATGACTTGGAGACGGCGCTCCCTGAAAACAACATCAAGCCATACGTGTGTTGTATTACGACGTGATGACGTATGTGCAACAGGTAACAGTGCCGAGGCACAGTACGGATCAGATGACCCTGGTGTGAGGGCGCCCAGATGAGGAAGGTAGGACAGAGGGTGAGACGAAGACAGAGACAGGAACTGAGACAGACAGGAACAGGGCAGTGACAGGGATTCTACCTTTTCTCAGCAGAGAGCTCCTCCCGTACTTCAAATACTTCTTCAGTAACTCAGGACAATGATAGGTGATGTCATGTTTATCCCGTTCTAGCCAAGCTTTATTAATATCCCACTTGTGATTGGTGATGACAGCCTGTTGTTTTGGAACGATCCATGTCTTTGTCTTCAGGTCAAACGCAATGAAGTCTTCTCCATCATAACCATATTGAAAGAAACCATTTCCTTCATTGGTCTCATCATCCCATTCACAGCCAATTATCTTCTGGAGAATGTGGACACCTGATAGAGAGAGAGAGAGAGAGAGAATTAAACCAGAGTGAGATCATCAGTTAATATCACATCGTTTCCATGGAGACACATTGATCCACAGACAACAGAGGAGCTACACCTGCTGCTGTTATTGGCTCCATGAAAGCCAACCATCACCTGGACAGTGTGGACGTCTCAGGGGGAGATGGTCTGAGTAAGGTTCTCTTCAAGTCCGTGTTGCAGTTCGCTTTGCCTGGTCATTGTGAACATAAAGTGTTCCAGCTTCGCTTTGCCATCGTATTTTACCCCTCGAGACCAGAGGTCTTCAACGTTTTCAGGCCAAGTAGCCCCAAGACTTATATTGACCCGGTAGAGGGCCCCCATAATATTAAACAAAGAAGATTTGTATGTGCTCAATATAGGTTGTATTCATGTTAAGGTGTATTTGTTGACATACGCAACTCCTGGTCCAAGCACTGGTCATCTCCCGCCTTGACTACTGCAACTCTCTCCTGGCCAGATTCCCGGCCTCTGCGACTAAACCATTGCAGCGTATCCAGAACGCTGCAGCACGCCTTGTCTTCAATCTACCGAAATTATCCCATGTGACCCCCCTCCACCGTGACCTCCACTGGCTCCCTGTTGCAGCACGCATCCAATTCAAGACGATGGCACTGGCTATTGAAGAACTGTGGGGGAAACAGTTGTGCTGGGACCACTTCACCCGTACTCCGGTTAGGGAATAAGGACACCGTTTTGACGTTTTCAACTTTCTTTATATACATTTTTTCAGCCGCCGTTCAGTACACACATTTTGTTCAACACGCTGACTTTTTTTAAGGACCCCAAACATCAACATAGCTGCCCTGTAAACTGCCTGACTCAAATGATTCACATATTTAGATGAACATTATATTTAACAAATTAACATATTAATAGGGTGTCTTTGCTTACTCACAAAGGGAATTTATAACAGCCGCCCCCTAAATAGCATGGCTATTTTGAAACAAACATAAATTCCCACAACAAGAATCCTTTAACCAGGATTATCTTCGGGAAGAGCTGACAGCTGGACCAGCCGAGCCACTGGTCTCAGGTAAGTCTTCTCGCCAACTCTGACCTCAGCTGTCCGTATACATCCATCATCACTTGCATTCAGCTTGACCACCCTCCCCATTGGCCAGTGAGCACGTGGAAGCTGAGGATCAACAATCATCACAACTGTAACCAGGAGGAGATGATCTGTGTGTTGGCGCCACCTCTGGCGGGTTTGAAGAGTGGGTAAGTAGTTTCTGATGAACTGCCATCATCTGGCAATGACGCCAGCGCCTCCTGGTGAGGGCGTCGGGAGCATAGGTGACTTGTGGGAGAGAGGCATCCTGCTGCCCCATCAACAGCATGCTAGGCGTCACTGGGTCTGGATCGGCCACATCCAAAGATACATATCCTAACGGCTTGGCATTGAGGATGTCTTCCACCTCGATGAGGAGTGTAAGCAGAACCTCTTCTTGGAGCGCTTGTGCACCTATGACCACTTGCAGGGATTTCTTGACTGATTGAATCTCGCGCTCCCAGATACCACCAAAGTGGGGAGATGCTGGTGGGTTAAAACAGAACTTAATCTGCTTTTCTGCAAGCCTCTCCTGCAACTGTGACTCCATTGCTGCAAAGGCCTCCGTCAGCTCCTTATCTGCCCTTCGGAAGTTAGTCCCCTGGTCAGAGAGGATCTCAAAGGGGGTGCTTCTCCGCGTGATGAACCGTCTCAGTGCTAGGAGGAAAGCATCGGTGTCGAGGCTGGTGAGCAGGTCCAGATGTATACATCGTGTGGTGAGACATTTAAAAATAATCCCCCAGCGCTTTTCACTCCGCCTCCCAATCTTGACCATGTACGGCCCGAAGCAGTCCACGCCTGTTGAGAAGAATGGAGGTTTGAGCAGCTGCAGACGGGCAGAGGGCAGGTCTGCCATCCTCGGCACCACTGGCTTCCCTCTCCACTTCATGCACCCAGCGCAAGCTCTCTGGTACTTCTTGATAGCCTGCCTTCCCCGCAGAATCCAATAGTAGCGCCTCATCTCCGCAAGCACCCTATCAGGCCCGGGGTGCTGTAGTTGAGCATCCGTCTCTTTAATGAGGAGCGTGGTAACTGCATGATGTGGATCCAACAGAATCGGGTGAATGTCAGTGGGGCTAGAGCTGCCTAAACGGCGCAGGCGTCCTCCAACCCGTATAAGACCCATTGTGTGGTCTAATTCTGGAGCGAGCGTACTCAGCCTACTGCTCTGAGGCATCTGACTTCTTCAGAGAAGCAGTCTGCTTGGCTGGTCTTCAGCAGGTGGACTTCTGCATCTCGAAGGTCACACAGTGGCGGAGCAGGGTCGGCCGCCGCCCCATGGAGGGACTGCTGAGTAGCCTTGACCAGCTCTCTCCAGCTGCTGAACTGGGTGATGTCTGGTATCTTGAGTGGTGAGCTTGTCTGTGTGAGGGCACAAAAAACACTCTGTTTTAACTCACGACTGTCTTCGGGCTCTGTAGCATTAGGAGTAGGACGTGATGGCCATTCATCCGGTGGGCGGCGAAGGAATGCTGGTGTCTGGATCCAACGACTTGGTGCTGCCAGCTCAGGTAGCGTCTTGCCACGTCTGAGATCGTCGGCTGGATTGTTAGCTGTATCCACATACCCCCAGGTGTGCGAGGCAGTCAATTCCTGGATCTCAGAAACCCGGGTTCCCACGAAGACCTTGAACTTGACTGAGAGGTCAGCCAGGTAAGAACTGTCATGGAGTCAGTCCATAAGAAGGTCTGGGCGATACACAAGGTGAGCTTGCCCACTGTCGAATCTCGAACCCTCCTGAGGCCAGACATTGTCGCATCTTGTCCACTAGAAGATTGGCTGACTCAGTTGTTGACAGGCTCTGAAGACAATTGTCCACGTAGAAAGACTGTTCGACGGACTGCAGAACGTCTTCATTTCCTGCAGCATTTTCTTTGACATGTTTTTGCAGAGCAAATGTTGCACAACACGGGCTGCTCGTGGTGCCAAATGGCAAAACCTGCCATTGGTAGACATCAGGCAGTTTCTCCCTTTGCACGTTCCTCCAAACAAACCTCAGCAACGGCCGGTCCTCAGGTAGGAGTCGAACCTGATGGAACATGGCTCTGATGTCTTCACTGATGGCGACAGCTCGTTGAGGGAGAGACCACCATGATTAAAGGAGCAGTCAAAGACCAGACGATGTTTGCCATTGTGATGGACGAGGTGATGAGGTATGAACCATGACTCACTGGAGCTGTCTCCCTCTTCGAGCTTTGTGACACACCCACCATCTATAAGCTTCTGGATCTCTGCGTCATATATTTTAGCTTTGACAGGGTCTTTAAGTAGTCGTCTCTCTGTACTGCGTAGCGTTGGCATCACTGCTTCAACATCTGCTTTCAGTGCTTTACCCGGAGCAGAGGTGTGGCGTAGCGAAGTGTGTCACCAACCTTCACTCTCCTGGTGCGTGCTTCCAAGACGCTCACCGCTTCCTGATCCAGGCGGGACCGCACTGCTAACCGCTCACTACGGAATGGAAGCACATCAAGCTGCCAGAGGCGTTCGACGTGTTGGTAGATGTCGTCTGGTGTTGGCTTGAAGGCGGTGTAGTAGCATGATGCAGCAGGGGACTGTGAACCATCTGGACCCTGAAGTGTCCAGCCGAGTGCTGTACGGATAGCTACAGGTCCTCCCTTTGGGCCAAACCTCACCGGTTCTATGGCAGTGATCAGGTGAGTATAATCTGCGCCGATGAGCAGCAGTGGTTGCACCTTATTGAAGCTCTGCAGTTGTAACCCTCTCAGGTGGCGGTAGCATCTCTGGAGCGCTGCTATTTGATAGGATTGCTCTGTCAGGGTAAGTTGACCTGCTGTATAGGCCCTTTCGACCAAATGCTGTTCTGATGGTAATGCTGGAGAGGCCACATGAAAGTCAACCGATGCTCCAGTGAGGTGAACAACATCCTGACGAACAGTCCGCAGGGTGAGGGACTCCGCTCTGCCTCTGAGCCCCAGGTCTCGAACTGCAGCGGGGAGGATTATGGTGCGTTCAGCCCCATCATCAAGGATTGCATAGGTCTGCAGTGATTTGGTCCCATGACTGATGATGACCGGCACCACCTTGAGGTATACTTTCCCTCCTTGTATAGAGTTAGCAGCTGAGGTGCAGTCTTTGGGTGTGATGAGGTAGACACGGGGACCTGGCCTGGTGACATCGTGCAGCACTCTCAGGTGGATCTCTTGACACTCACTGCATGGTTTCTTTAAAGTGCAGCTCTCTTGGTCGTGGTTAGTACGGCCACAGTTGCGACACTTCTCAATTTCTTGTGTTGAGCGTTGAATAATGTCTGGACACTGTGACAAGTAGTGCTCGGTGCTTTTGCAGAAGAGACACATCCTCTTAAACCTTTGTTGCTTAGCTGCTGGCCGAGGCATCTCGGCTGATTTGGACTGGTCCGCACCGTGATACACAGAGACAGGCTGAGTTTGAGGCCGGGGAGTAGGGACAGGTCTGTCTCCTTTGGGAGGCGGTGCTCCTTCAGCTCGATGGCGCTGTGCCATTTTTGCGGACAGTCTCTGAGCTTCTGCCTTCACCTTGAGCCAGTCTGCGAGGTCTCTGAGGTTATATGGGTTTAGCGTGCTGGTGCTGAGCCGCCCCTGGATCTGTAGATGCTCCACAAAGTTGTCCCTCATATGTCTAGGGAGTTTGCTAAGTAGTCGGTCAACATGGCCAGTAGACATCACTTCCATCCCATTTGGCCCTTCCAACGGGGTTAGCATTCCCACCAGCAAATCAACGTTGAGGGCGAAGCTCTGGAAGGCTTTGGGGTCTCCAGATTTGAGATCAGGAGAGTTCAGGATGGCTGCAATCTCACTTTGTGCCAACTGATGCGGCTGCCCGTACTGTCTCTGCAGAGCCTGCATGGTGACGGTGTAGGGTTGTGCATAATGTCTGCAAGACTGAGCTATTAGTTTGGCTTCGTCCAGGACCAAGTGTTCCATAAGCACACGGTATTTGTAATGTTCAGAAAGTTCAGTGTGCGGATTGAGCAGATGGTCCAGCGCCATTTTTAAGTCAGCGAACTCTCTCTCACTGTCATGTATTAACTTAGGCAGTTCAGGTACTGGAACTGGCTGTCTGGGGGACTGGACGGTGTACGGTACCTGCAGTGGTGTATACTGGGACTGGGGGCTGTACTGAACCTGTAGAGATGACGCAGGCTGCTGCTGGGTGAAACCAGCGGGGGCAGACACCAGTTGATAGGCTGGCTGAGTTGGAGGAGGAGACAGAGGCTGGTAGAATTGCAGATGTTGGTTCTGCAGTGGCAGTGGCAGCTGGTATATTGGCTGTGTAGAGATGGTTGATGGAGGCTGATAGGCGGTTCTCAGGGGAAGGACAGGGTTGTAGGACGACGGATTGATAACTGGCTGCGCCGACCTGAGTGGGATGTATTGCTGCACTGATGCTGGATTTACTGATGTTGTCTGCATGGGCAGGTATTGCAGCTGTGCAGCTGGTGGCACTCTGTCCTGTACATTGTTAACCGTCGGTGTAGGAGGCTGGTTAGACTGGTAGCCAGATGTAGCTGGTATCTGTGAACTTGTATAACTCACTACTTGTGGTGCTTGAGGAGGAGGCTGCAGCAGGGACACATTCAGCGTAGTGGGGGGAGGCGGTGCCCATACAGATGTCACAGTTGATGGCAGAGACTGCGTCAGTGTGTAGTTCTCCTGTCTACTACCTGGTGTAGGAGTCGTTGCTGCTTGAAGCTTTAATGCTGCAGAGGTGGTATATGGCAGTGTAGACAGTTGTGGCTCGTGTTGAAGTAGTCTAGCTGATCCAAGCTGAAGGTTGGATGGCTGTGGCAGAGGGGTGCTGTAAACTACTCGACCACTTAACCAGGGTGATTGATATGGTGGGATGCTCATATTGAGATGGTCTGGTGGCCGTATACCAGGATAACTGCTTTGATAGCTCTGCTCTGCGGGCGCCACTGATGGGGGGCTCATATGGCCTGTTAGCTGGCTGGGCAAGTCTCTACCGAGCATCGCCATGTCCCACTCGCTCACCTTGTCGGCCGCTCCAGGCGATAAAAGACGATCGGGAATAGCGTGCGCTCCGTGCAGCTGGTCCGCTATACGCACAGACTCGGTCTGTAGGCTCAGTGACTGCAGCTGCTGTGCGCCGACGCTTTCTCTTTGGTCTTTAGCGCGGGCACCGTGAGGAATGAGTGACTGTGGAAGGCTAACCTGGTAGCTTTCTAGCCTAGCTGGAAGCTGTCGCTGTCTTGCTCCGAGTGCGGCGCTGTCCGCGGACGTTATTATCGGCGTGTCCATTTCTCCGTCGCAAGTGAAGAGATCCGGCTCGAAGGACCAATATTGAAGAACTGTGGGGGAAACAGTTGTGCTGGGACCACTTCACCCGTGATCATACTCCGGTTAGGGAATAAGGACACCGTTTCGACGTTTTCAACTTTCTTTATATAAACTTTTTCAGCCGCCGTTCAGTACACACATTTTGTTCAACACGCTGACTTTTTTTAAGGACCCCAAACATCAACATAGCTGCCCTGTAAACTGCCTGACTCAAATGATTCACATATTTAGATGAACATTACATTATACAAATTAACATATTAATAAGGTGTCTTTGCTTACTCACAAGGGGAATTTATAACACTGGCCTTCAGGGCCATCAATGGAACGGCACCCATCTACCTTCAAACACTGGTCAAACCTCATGCCCCGAAGCGAGCACTTCGCTCCTCTACTTCAGCTGGCCGGCTGGTACCACCATCGCTGAAATCAAACAAATGTCGCTCAGCAAAGTCCAGACTCTTCTCTGTTCTGGTCCTCAGTAGTGGAACGAACTCCCGACTAATGTCAGGACAGCAGAGTCATTTGCCATCTTCCGAAAAAGGAAGATCACCTGTTCAGACTTCACCTCGACTCTACATAGCATGACCCACTAACAGTTTGATACATGTCACCGAGCTCAGCTGTCACTCAAGTACTCAGTACTACTGAGACTCAAGTACTGAGTACTACCGAGTACTTCTGAGACTCAAGTACTGAGAACTACTAGGTACTATGTATTGTCAAACAGTTGAGTGCTTCGTACTCAACTGTTTGCCAGTACATGTCACCGAGCTCAGCTGTCACTCAAGTACTACCGAGTACTACCGAGTACTACCGAGTACTTCTGAGACTCAAGTACTGAGAACTACTAGGTACTATGTACTGGCAAACAGTTGAGTGCGAAGCACTACATGTCACCAAGCTCAGCTGTCACTCAAGTACTCTGTACTACCGAGTACTACTGAGGCTCAAGTACTGAGAACTACTAGGTACTATGTATTGTTTGAAAAACTCCAACTCCCACTGACTGCTCCTATCGGCAAATCAGAGCGCACCTGCTATCACTTCTGAGTGAGACAGAGAGAGATAGACAGACATGTGTCTCCATTTTAAAGTTTAAATGGAGTTTCTAGGTGAAAGTATGCCTGAGCAGAAGATGTTTGACAAAAAAAACGACATTTCCCACTGACTGCTCCTTCCTGTCCACCAATCAGAGCACACCTGCTGTCAGTTATCAAGATCAGAGCCCCAGAGTGCCGTCACCATAGCAACGGCCCTTGGTCCGTGTGTATGACTGCCTTCAAGCCTCACTCTGCCTCTCACTATCTCTCCATTTCGGCTTCACGGAGGGTCCGAACAAAAGCTTGCCACGCTCACACCGAAACTCCTATCGCCTTCACACCGTTAGCGCCACAAGACTCTGCTGAAGACACTGATGCCATTTTGCATATTTTTTCCTAGTGTCAGAAATGTGGACGCTAGGGCAAGTTAGAAATGCTGTTCATTTCAGGTTTCTTTGAAAATCTGCTTCTCAATTTGTATTGCAGTCAATTGGGAGAACAACCGACGTGGCTGCGCTTAGAGGTTGCTAGTTCAAATTCTGTAAATGTCACAGAGTTTTTGAGCACATTGTGAGAGACAGGACAATATCACGTCTGTAGAGTGAAGATTGTGGCCGGGAGGAGTTTGGAAAGGAAAAAAATCTGAAGTATTTCGAGGAGCCCTCACACTCTAAGCGATGATGTCACCCACTCTAGCCCAGAAGGTTCTGCGCAATACACGCCCATTATAATCTCATGATTTCTCCCAAAACGATTATGGTCATTGAACAGTGATTGATCAAAAACTATATGACCTATTGAAACGCGGATTGACACACCAGGACACAAGACTTGTGTCTATGTTTTAGAGTTTAAATGGAGTTTCTAGGTGAAAGTATGACTGAGCAGCAGGCGTTTGAAAAGCTACAATTTCTGCTCTCTTTTTTTCGTCCGTCCCATTCATTCCTATGGGAGTTTTTGCGGTGACTTACGTCGCGAAAAATTAATATTCTGGACATCTTTTAAATAGCACACCGATCCCGATCAAGCCGCACGTTTTGATATAACATTCGCCTAGGTGCTCGCTTTTGTTTGGGACGAGTAGCGAATCAAAAAAGGGAGGAGGAAGAATACGAAAAAACACGCAAGATTTCAATAGCACCTACTGTTTGTTGTCTACAAACAGTAGGTGGCTGTGCTTCGCACTGCCTCCCTAATTAAAGAATTAAAAAGCTCAGAATTATTTCTGTGTGGAAATGACACTAAACATCACGTCAATGAAGGAGAAAGCATTAACTTTAATGAACTACAGTGTGAGCAGGACTGAGGCCCCATCAGAGCTGAGGTGGACCAGAATCAGAACTGAGGTTGAATCTTCAAATCTTTTGTCTGAACAACACTGAACAGGAATTAATACAAAACTAGAAAATTCCCCCGCCGGGAAATTTTGAGAGGGAGGCAGTGGGCCGCCGCCCGGGGGTAAAAGTTTAAAGTTTAAACGGAGTTTCTAGGTGAAAGAATGACCGAGCAGACGACGTTTGACTCAAAAAACTACATTTCCCACTACTAAATGTAGTTTTTACTACATTCCTGTCCACCAATCAGAGCACACCACTCCTGTCTCCATTTTAAAGTTTAAATGGAGTTTCTAGGTGAAAGTATGACCGAGCAGAAGACGTTTGACTAAAAAAACTACATTTCCCATTACTAAATGTAGTTTTCAGTACATTCCTGTCCACCAATCAGAGCACACCACTCGTGTCTCCATTTTAAAGTTTAAATGGAGTTTCTAGGTGAAAGTATGACCGAGCAGAAGACGTTTGACTAAAAAAACTACATTTCCCATTACTAAATGTAGTTTTTAGTACATTCCTGTCCACCTATCAGAGCACACCACTCGTGTCTCCATTTTAAAGTTTAAATGGAGTTTCTAGGTGAAAGTATGGACGAGAAGAAGACGTTTGACTAAAAAAACTACATTTCCCACTACTAAATGTAGTTCTTAGTACATTCCTGTCCACTAATCAGAGCACACCACTCGTGTCTCCATTATAAAGTTTAAATGGAGTTTCTAGGTGAAAGTATGGACGAGCAGAAGACGTTTGACTAAAAAAACTACATATCCCACTTCTAAATGTAGTTTTTAGTACATTCTTGTCCACCAATCAGAGCACACCACTCGTGTCTCCATTTTAAAGTTTAAATGGAGTTTCTAGGTGAAAGTATGGACGAGCAGAAGACGTTTGACTAAAAAAACTACATATCCCACTACTAAATGTAGTTTTTAGTACATTCTTGTCCACCAATCAGAGCACACCTGCTGTCAGTTATGAAGATCAGTGCCCCACAGTGCTGTCACCATGGCAACGGCCCTTGCTGCGTGTGTATGACTGCTTTGGAGCCTCTCTCTGCTTCTTTCTATCGCTCCATTCCCCCTCTGCGGAAGGTCCGAACAAAAGCTTGCCACGCTCACACCGAAACTCCTATCGCCAAAATTTCCGCACCGTTAGCGCCACAAGACTCGGCTGAAGACACTGATGACTTTTATTTTTTCCTAGTGTCAGAAATGTGGACGCTAGGGCGAGTTAGAAATGCTGTTCATATCAGGTTTCTTTGAAAATCTGCTTCTCAATTAACATTGGAGCGGATGAGGAGAAAAAAAGACTTGGCCGCGCTTAGAGGTTGCTAGTTCAAATTCTGTAAATCTCACAGAGATTTTGAGCACATTGTGAGAGACAGGACAAGTTTGTCTACAAAATTGGAAAATATCACGTCTGTAGAGTGAAGATTGTGGCCGGGAGGAGTTTGGAAAGGAAAAAAATCTGAGAAGCTCTCACACTCTAACTGATGATGTCACGCACTCTAGCCCAGAAGGTTCCGCGCAATACACACCCATTATAATCTCATGATTTCTCCCAAAACGATCATGGTCATTGAACAGTGATTGATCAAAAACTATATGAGCTATTGAAACGCGGATTGACACACCAGGACACAATACTTGTGTCTACGTTTTAGTGTTTGAATGGAGTTTCTAGGTGAAAGTATGACTGAGCAGCAGGCGTTTGAAAAGCTACAATTTCTGCTCTCTTTTTTTCGTCCGTCCCATTCATTCCTATGGGAGTTTTTGCGGTGATTAATATTCTGGACTTCTTTTTAATAGCACACCGATCCCGATCAAGCCGCACGTTTTGATGTAACATTCGCCTAGGTGCTCGTTTTCGTTTGGTAGTTTTAGGGAATCAAAAAATGGTAAGAAGAGCCACCTACTGTTTGTCTCTGCAAACAGTAGGTGGCTGTGCTTAGCACTGCCTCCCTAATTATATAAAACACAGAAATGCAGAAAATTATCTAATTAGAGAAACTGGAACTAGAACATGTTTTCTGATTTATTAAATAAAAGACTGATAATCAATGTTCTGCTGATTATCTAGTGGATGTGTGTGTGTGTGTGTGTGTGTGTGTGTGTGTGTGTGTGTGTGTGTGTGTGTGTGTGTGTGTGTGTGTGTGTGTGTGTTTATTAAAATACTGGATGAAAGTATAAACCAAATGTTGTCAAAATGAAGTGAAACATAAACAAACCTCCACTTTGGTTGAAGTGCTGCTTTGTAACTTCAATTTTGTTTTTGTCGGCATGCTGAACACCCACACAGATCTCAGTGTGACTCTGCCAGTACTGAGGATCATCTTCTTTGATTCTGCTCATCCAGTCCTGTTTGGGTTCTGCTCTCATGGTGTTGCTGTCATAGTGAATTATCTCAACGTCATCAACCAATGCAACAGCCACAAACTCTGGGAAGTTTGGGACTCCAGAGGACGCCGTGTTGAAATACTCCAGAGAGTGAATCTCTGCAACACAAGATGAACATCATGATCTCAGTTTTTATCTTCAACAAATCACTGAACAATGTTGTTTTCCTGCACACACAATCCAAAAGAACTACTTCTCTCTCTCTTCTATTGCTGTTTGTTATTTTTCATATTCAACTAATAGGTTTTATTTTGTTTGATGTTGTCGTCAGAGTGTTTGTGGATTTCAGATGTTTGAGTATAAAAGTTATTTTTTTAAAGACAGAAAGAACCAAGAAACCAAATCTGACCGTTTGTCCCTCACTTTCATAAATCTTGATTTCTGTAAACTGAAGTTAAATCTCAACATCGTTGTTAAACAACATGTTGTGTGAAACCAAATCCTCTCAGCTTTATATTCCAGAATATTCTGATATATTAATATTTGTTCTACATCAGCCGATAGCATTTTTAATATAAACACATAACATGAACAGACTTCATACAGATTCATTAGCTGCTGTTGTTTAAACATGAAATAGCTCCCTCTGGAGGACAAACTATGTAATGGAGACGCTGCTCATGAATTACCTCAAACTTTGTCATTTCTTCACCTGGAATTCTTCTTACTTATCACACAATATTTATACACACTGATATGATATATATGTAATATGATAATATGTGCTAATACGGATGATTTGTGAGTGAAGTTCTACTAAACAGCTTCAGATCTGACCAAACCAACTCAGTAGTGACGTACTACATTCAAACAGACGAGTGTTTCAGTGTGGAGACACATTTCATCCCGAACTTGGAGGAAGTCCTGGAGCTGAACAGCAAAGACGACCGAAAGAAGCGTCGGCTCATATAAACAGGGCTTAAAGACATGACGCAGTTCTTCTGTTACAAGCGAGCAACTTAAAAGCCAACAACTAAAGTGTGGACTCACCTGCGGCCGCGCTGTGGAGGCCGACGGCCAGGAGAAGAAGCACAGTCCACGTCTCCATCGTCACCTGTCGCTTCTCAAGCTGTCTTCAACTCTTCACTTGTTATTATTGTGGAGGCAAAGTGATAACGGTCCTGGCAGTAGTGGTGCGCTGACTTCACCCTCCGTCTGAGCCAATGGGGATTTTAGCTGAGCACCGACGTCACTAATAGCCGGGTAAGACTGAGCCACTGAGGTTAATAACGAAAGTTAAAGTGGAGCGATGTTATTTCAGCCTGCGTGAGAGGACGCTGGAGACCCTTTATTCTGGTTTCTCAACGCTGTCCGCACCTGAAAGGAGCATTTAACCTCCTGCTGATCAGCTCTGCTGGGGTCATCGGCAGGCTAATGCAATGTAATGTGCAGAAATGTTTGAATGATGCTCACATACTCTGCAGTAGTGTCTTAGTCTGCTTGTGTTCAGTCTGGCTGTCGACAACAAACAAGAGCTCCAAATGTGTCTTAATTGATGTTTGTCTTTTAGCAAAATGGCACCTGGCGTCAGTAGAAACATCGAGAAACGGAGAGTTCCTTCGTGGTGTTGAGAAGGTGTCTGTTAGCTTCACCAGTACTGACCCTCCAGAGTCTCTGTATGTCTGGATAAACCTGTCTGGATGGGCTTTTCATATTTATTTGTCTGAATGTTTTAGCTCTGATCTCTCATCTCTTCCCGTTAGCATACGAAGCTAAGCTAGTTAGCTTAGCATGCTAGCTGGAGACGGCTCGCAAGTTAGCATCGCGGCGCTAGTGGGAGTTTGATGGAGAACAAACAGAGTATGACGGAGTTTGTGACCAGTTATAAGCTGGTCACAAAGGCAATTCATTCAGTTAGATTTTCATTTGCAGGATCAAATAAATGTTGGAAAACAATCACTAAGTCATCTCTTGTTACATTCAATTCCATTTCATTTATAGGCAAGATGGTTCCACAGAAGAGGAGTTTGTTGGCTGAAAGCTTTGGCATCGGCTCTACTTTTGGAGATCCAAGGAACAACAAGCTATTTTAGCGTGACAGCGTGAGATTGATAGTGAAAGCGTGAGTGTCACGCCAGGAGCGTGAGAGTTGGCAATCCTGCTATTTCTAATATTCGAATATCAGCTGTGTTGTCTTGTCAGCCAGCCCTCATGTTTTCCCACCTGGGCCCCGTTCCTAATCAGTCCTAGTGTATATAGTCAAGGCTGTGTCCGAAATCACTCCCTACTCCCTATATAGTGCACTATAGGGAGTAGGGAATGATTTCGGACACAGCCAGTGTTCCCTGTTTCCTTGTCAGTTCCTTCTGTGTATTTGGTCTAGTATGTTCCTTTTGGTCCGGCCTGTTATCCCTGCTGTCGTGTTCCTTTATGTGGGTTTTTGCCTGCCTGTTTTTGGGACTCTTGTTTTTTTGCTTAGGAAGTGACCCGGATGTAAACAAGTGGCCGCCATGATAAAAATTAATTCTCTAAATTTGAAGGAAGGGAGCTGCAGTGCTTCCTTTCAGATCTCCTTTAGCATAGGATGCAACAGATCTTCCTTTACGAAAGGAAAAGAGATTACACCGACCCACAATTCCTTGTGAAGGCAACATTTAAAGTGAATGAATGTGATGATCTTGGGTTTTGTTTGTTTCCCCTGTTGTTTTGTAGTTTCTGTCTCTTGTTGTTGTTGGTTTCCTGTTTTATTTTGTAGTCCTTCTGTCTTGTGTTCTTTACTTCCTGTTGCTTCAGTTAGCATAAAGATGTCAAAAATCAATATCCTTCATATCAATAGACTGAAGATCAAAAGATCTGTAAGCATATATGGAATCACAAAAAGACAATTTTGGAATATCAGACAATTTATTGACAAAAAAAAACAAAGTAGAAAAGCAATAAAATTGAGCAACTTAGTTGTGCAATCATCTACTTCATGCAACACCAGAAGTGATTCTGAGCATCGCTGCTCAGTTTCTACCAAACTAAGAGAGCAGACGTCCGCTGTCCCAAAACACCAGCAGGACATACTTTCAGAAACATCTCATTTCATTTTCACCATCAGTGTGCTGAGAAGCTCCAAACAGCCCAGAAGCCTTTAAGGACCCCCCATCATAAATATAAATATATAAAATATATAAATATATTTCAAAAACACATCAAAAGAGATGAAACAACCAGATCTCATGTGAACAAATAATAATAATTTATTTCCTTTATGGGCGCCTTTCTAAACACTCAAGGTCACCATACAAAGTCAAATAAAAACAATGAGAGCATCAATCAGACATTCATCACAGCGAGCAAACCCTAATAAAACAGTGTACAAGGAGCAACTGAATTAAAGGGAGGAGGCTTGTCTAAATAGATATGTTTTCCAGTGAGATTAGAAAGTGGGGATTGAAGTGGAGTGTTGATGTCATGAGGCAGAGAATAAACAGCACATTTCCACGTGCCGTTATTAAGCATTTCAGGCTTTTCCCACGTCGTTCAGCCACAGTGAAGCGGTCGCATAACTAAGTTAGATTTAAGGAAACTTCACGGTCGGGCTTCAAATCAGTACGTAATCTACGCTGCATACGTACGGAAACAAGTTGACAGGAAATGTGTTGTGAAACTATTTACGTTGCAGTGCAGACGGCGTGGCGTACGAACGACTAACAAGAAGCTAGAAAGGCGTTCTTGTTGCAGCGACGGGACGACGAATTGTTGCATCAATCATTCGCCGTTTGGAGAAAACAGGCTGTTTGACACATCATCATATTCCAGACACACGAAGAAAAACCTCTAAGACGTCGATCATCGTAAAAACAAACTTAAGTTTTCAAGAAATATACAAACTATTTACACAACTGGAAAATGTGTGTGTGTGTCGGGGTCAGCAACACCGATCCAACAAAGGAGAGAAAAACTGTTATCTCTCGTTATCATCAAACTGCCGGATGCTACGAGTGTAGATATGAAAATGTGAATGCACGTTCGTGGATGTGTGTCGACATGTGAATTTACATTTGTGAAAAGCCTGACAGCATTAAAAAGCATTTTATAGTATTGAAGTTCAGCTACACACAAACCTCAAAATTCATTTTGTAAACTAAAACAAAAAGCAAAAATCCAAATCGTACTTGTAAAATATATACCAACCTAATTTTGAAATGTCGTATTCCAATCAATGAGCATCTACGATGACATCACCGACAGCACCGATAATCCTCGGACAAGTCGCTTTTCAAATTACGCATCGTCATTTGATACATTTTTAATTCGCAAATATAGATTATTGCTCCTTTTAAAGCCTTGTTGCGTTTGGCAACTTTAATGTTTTGGCCACGTGAATTTAGGGGACATTCAACCGGTTTTGTCGGTGATCCGGCTCTTTTGTTTATATTAGATTTTTTAGATTGTGTCAAACTTTGTACATAACAGAGTCTGAAGTTATGGACTGAAGTTCACCCTCCTCTTCCTGCAGTCACTCACATCTGTCAAATACACAAGCATTAAAAATGAACAGTGCAAAACGTAATAATATGGCAATAAGGTATCAGGAATGGAAGGTGTGAAACCACTGGGATAGTACAGACGTCACACATTAGTTACCTTTTATCCAACGGTGTGTTGCTGTTTGAACTCTCCGAGTCTGAAGAGACCAAAATACAAAACAATAGTCAAGTAAAGGACAAAATCATATAAAGACGCATTTTGTACGGACAAACAGATGGATATGGACCTGATCGGTTAATCAATGATCCTGTAGTTGAAGTCTCATATGGGGTCTTCTTGTCTAAAAAACAGAACAAAATAAATCAACACAAGGCCGATCCTGGGTGACTGTCATGAGTGTTTTGTACGGACAGACAGATGGATATGGACCTGATTGGTTAATCAATGATCCTGTAGATTTAGTCTCAGATGGGGTCTTGTCTAAAAAACAGAACAAAATAAATCAACACAAGGTCAATCCTGGGTGACTGTCATGACATTCTCTAGTCTATAGTGTTACTACTCACATATACACATTCACAGTATATCTGCAGCATCATACTAGCCTACCTTTTATTTTGTATTCATTTCATTCTTATTATTTTCTACTTTACCTTTTCACCATACAATATATTAATATTGTAGTTGAACAACATCATTTGTAAGCAATAAAGTACACAAATAAGAGAATCCTCCTTCACCGCAACATTTCATTCATTCATCCTTCCATGCAGTTGGAATGAAAATTTAAAATATAGGGAGCGACTGCTTTTCAAGTGATTATTATTTTTAAATGTTATTATTATTTAAAGTTTGAATCGGGAATTCAAACTTTGTAAACAGTGTAAACCACAGTCGGTATGAGGATCTAGTCAAAGTATAACATTTTAAATACAATCTACAACAACCTCTGTTTATTTAGATGAGGTAATCTGGAATTAAAAATAAAAGATGACACTCTCAACTATATCTACATTGTTTAGAAATGAAGTTTAAACTGTTTCCAATGACTTTGCTGCATTGAACCGACACACAGCACCAACTCTTATCTAGTAACAACTTGAATGCTCATCAGCATGAACGCAGACTTTGTTAAGTACGTGACAGACCAGACGCCATGGTGACTACAGCAGCAGCAGCAGAGGGCGATGTTTCTCTGAGCCATGCACCCCATGCTGCTGGTCGCTTCACATTTTGTTTTCAGCAGGAATTAAACCTTGACCAAGTTTAGCACTCAGTGAAAGCCACTTTTGGAAATCAACGCAACAAAAATGTTAAATATAATAAAGCAAGATGTACTAACAAGTATGCGGGCATTTGTCTGAAAGAAAAACTGGGATTAAACAAAATACATGAAAAATAGGAGCAAATGTGATGAAATCTGAATCTGACAATAAAAATATAATGAATGTTGAACTTGAATATGAGTTTGTGTCTTCTAGTCGTGACCTTATAGCGCTTGTTGTTGAAGTTTGCTGGATAAAGTCACCAACTCAAAGCCTGAACTCAAGAAGAGATGAGACAACGTCTCCGTTTGGGTCTTACAGTTCCTCTTTTTGTAAACCACGAATCCAATCACAGCGAGGACGAGAGCAAGAAGTACGACTGCAGCGATGACGATGATGACGGTGGTCATGTCAGTGGGCTTCTCTGTTGAGCACAAAACAAGAGGAAATAGTCACAACCTGAACAGATGAAGCAGGTTCCAGGAGAAGAACCTCCATTTGTCAACCGGACCACAATCCTGTATTCAGTGTGTTTGTTGGTCCTTTTGAAAACGTGATCCTGACTGATCTCCTGACAGATACATACATTCATCCAGTTATTAAATCATTCTACTCATCCTCTAAAACTGACCAGTAGTTCATTCAATACGGCGCCTACGACCTCTGAACTGTGGTTTGATTATTATGTTTCTAAAAATGTTTCTCATCACTTCTGGTCTCAGTCTCACCTTTGTTGCTCCTGATGACGTCCAGTGTGTTGACGATGTCCTCCTTCACACCAGAGAGCTTAAACACACACTCGTACCTGCTCTGGTCTTCAGCTGCCACTGAGAGTTTCAGGTCGGCACTCATCTGGAAGGTTCCATCGTGGTTGGGGAGGATCTCTCCGAGGTCCACGTCCTCATGGAGATCCTCTCCATCTCTCCTCCAGAACAGTGCGGCTCTTTGAGGGTAGAAACCTGTAGCGTGGCAGCTGATTGGAGAGGAGGGAGTCTTCTGGACGAAGGACACTGAGGGAAGGTCTGAGGAGAGAGAGACGGGTTAGAGGTTCTTTATCCTTATTATTATGATCTGCTGTGTATTAATGATCATGTCTGATGGATCTGAAATGCCTTAGTGACACATACACCATTTATGTTAGTTCGAAATCGTGTTTACTAGAAATATATGCAGATGTGACTTGTCAGTAAAGTTTCAGTCATGTTCTCTGTGTCGATCTCTGTTGTGATGACTTGGAGACGGCGCTCCCTGAAAACAACATCAAGCCATACGTGTGTTGTATTACGACGTGATGTACAACAGGTAACCGTGCCGAGGCACAGTACGGATCAGATGGCCCTGGTGTGAGGGCGCCCAGATGAGGAAGGTAGGACAGAGGGTGAGACGAAGACAGAGACAGGAACTGAGACAGACAGGAAGAGGGCAGTGACAGGGATTCTACCTTTTCTCAGCAGAGAGCTCCTCCCGTACTTCAAATACGTCTTCAGTAACTCAGGACAACGATAGGTGATGTAGTGTTTATCCCGTTCTAGCCAAGCTTTATTAATATCCCACTTGTGATTGGTGATGACAGCCTGTTGTTTTGGAACGATCCATCTCTTTGTCTTCGAATCAAACGCAATGAAGTCTTCTCCATCATAACCATATTGAAAGAAACCATTTCCCTCATTGGTCTCATCATCCCATTCACAGCCAATTATCTTCTGGAGAATGTGGACACCTGAGAGAGAGAGAGAGAGAGAGAGAGAGAGAGAGAATTAAACCAGAGTGAGATCATCAGTTAATATCACATCATTTCCATGGAGACACACTGATCGACAGACAACAGAGGAGCTACACCTGCTGCTGTTATTGGCTCCATGAAAGCCAACCATCACCTGGACAGTGTGGACGTCTCAGGGGGAGATGGTCTGAGTACGGTTCGCTTCAAGTCCGTGTTGCAGTTCGCTTTGCCTGGTCATTGTGAACACAAAGTGTTCCAGCTTCGCTTTGCCATCGTATTTTACCCCTCTAGACCAGAGGTCTTCAACATTTTCAGGCCAAGTAGCCCCAAGACTTATAGTGACCCGGTAGAGGGCCCACATAATATTAAACAAACTGGAAGATTTGTATGTGCTCAATATAGGTTGTATTCATGTTAAGGTGTATTTGTTGACATATCTTTGGGGATTTATTTGGGATCAAATAATTTTGGGGACCCTCTGCAGTCATACTGTGGACCTCCTAGGGGTCCCGGACCCCCTGTTCAAGATCTCTGCTCTAGACTTTCTGTTTGGGACACAGTCATATCAGCCACCGATTCATTCAGTAAAAATATGAAATCTGAATAGGCTTCAACTCTTTCTAGTTGCTGATCCATCTTGTAAACAGCAAATACAAATTCAAATCATCAGGAGACACCGGTTACCTAATTGGCTAAATAACAGAGCTAACAGCTAATCACGTTCAAGGAGATTGCATAGCGTTACATTATGATCATCATTATTCAGTAACAAATAGCATTGGGCCATATTAAACATTATCATGATGTGTTCTAATGTAATCTTGTAAAATAGATATTTTATAGAGAATTAAAGAATTAAAAAGCTCAGAATTCTTTGTGTGTGGAAGTGACACTAAACATCACGTCAATGAAGGAGAAAGCGTTAACTTTAATGAACTACAGTGTGAGCAGGACTGAGGCCCCATCAGAGCTGAGGTGGACCAGAATCAGAACTGAGGTTGAATCTTCAAATCTTTTGTCTGAACAACACTGAACAGGAGTTAATACAAAATTATATAAAACACAGAAATGCAGAAAATTATCTAATTAGAGAAACTGGAACTAGAACGTGTTTTCTGATTTATTAAATAAAAGACTGATAATCAATGTTCTGCTGATTAACTAGTGGATGTGTGTGTGTGTGTTTGTGTGTGTGTGTGTGTGTGTGTGTGTGTGTGTGTGTGTGTGTGTGTGTGTGTGTGTGTGTGTATATGTGTGTTTATTAAAATACAGGATCAAAGTATAAACCAAATGTTGTCAGAATGAAGTGAAATATAAACAAACCTCCACTTTGGTTGAAGTGCTGCTTTGTAACTTCAATTTTGTTTTTGTCGACCTGCTGAACAACCTCACAGCTCTCAGTGTAACTCTGCCAGTACTGAGAATCATCTTCTGTGATTCTGTTCATCCAGTCCTGTTTGGGTTCCAATCTCCTGGTGTTGCTGTCATAGTGAACCATCTCAACGTCATCAACCAACCCAACAGCCACAAACTCTGGGAAGTTTGGGACTCCAGAGGACGCCGTGAAGAAATACTTCAGAGAGTGAATCTCTGCAACACAAGATGAACGTCATGATCTCAGTTTTTATCTTCAACAAATCACTGAACAATGTTTCCTGCACACACAATCCAACAGAACTACTTCTCTCTCTCTTCTATCGCTGTTTGTTATTTTTCATATTCAAGTAATAGGTTTTATTTTGTTTGATGTTGTCGTCAGAGTGTTTGTGGATTTCAGATGTTTGAGTATAAAAGTTATTTTTTTAAATACAGAAAGAACCAAGAAACCAAATCTGACCGTTTGTCCCTCACTTTCATAAATCTTGATTTCTGTAAACTGAAGTTAAATCTCAACATCGTTGTTAAACAACATGTTGTGTGAAACCAAATCCTCTCAGCTTTATATTATTTTATTTTATTTATTGGGTTCTATTGTTCAGTCTCACAATGCTATTGGATCGTACATTTGTTTGTAAGTCCCGCTTTATGGCCATGAACTCACACAACCTCTCAAGGTTTCCTTCTAACATCTCTCCGTTTCATTGGACTGGATTCATCAGATTCAACAAAAAGTAAAATGTCTTTTAGTGTAGTAAGCAATCAACCTTGCAAATGAACCCTTAGCTGTTCTGAATTGTTGTTCAGACGACGTGAGCACAAATACAGGAATTCTGCTCCCATCTAAGCCCAATTTTGCAAAA
Organism: Eutrigla gurnardus; assembly: GCF_963514095.1. Classification (NCBI taxonomy): domain Eukaryota; kingdom Metazoa; phylum Chordata; class Actinopteri; order Perciformes; family Triglidae; genus Eutrigla; species Eutrigla gurnardus. The sequence continues at coordinate 21,410,988 of NC_139928.1, read as the reverse complement.
TAATTTTTTTGTATTATTATTCTCTAAATTCATACATAAACTTTTTTTTAAACTCTTAAATTTCTGCATCAAAGGCCTCCTACAACAACATCTGAAAGGTAAAAAAAAAAATTTTTTAGGTTTGCTAGGTCTGCTGCTCTATCCGGGCTGAAGTGAGGCTGAGACCAGGAGGAGCGCTGACTTCACCCTCCGTCTGAGCCAATGGGGATTTTAGCTGAGCACCGAGTCACTAATAGCCGGGTAAAGCCACTGAGGTTAATAACGAAAGTTAAAGTGGAGCGATGTTATTTCAGCCTGCGTGAGAGGACGCTGGAGACCCTTTATTCTGGTTTCTCAACGCTGTCCGCACCTGAAAGGAGCATTTAACCTCCTGCTCCTGTCATCTGCAGGCTAATGCAATGTAATGTCAGAGTAATTTGCCATCTTCCGAAAAAGGCTCAAGACTCACCTGTTCAGACTTCACCTCGACTCTAGCATGACCGCCCCCCCCCCAAAAAAAACTTACCTATAGCACTCTGATCGTAGCACTGTTGCTCTTAAGGTACTACTTTACTCAGATGAGGACCTAACACTTGTTCTATTTTTAGCTCTTACTTTATCGGCAATGATATGTTGTGGTTTCTTTGTTTCCTTCTTTTGACAAATGTACTTATTGTAAGTCGCTTTGGACAAAAGCGTCTGCTAAATGACCTAAATGTAAATGTAAATGTAAATGTGCAGAAATGTTTGAATGAAGCTCACATACTCTGCAGTAGTGTCTTAGTCTGCTTGTGTTCAGTCAGGCTGTCGACAACAAACAAGAGCTCCAAGTGTGTTTTCATTGATGTTTGTCTTTAGCAAAATGGCGCCTGGTGTCAGTAGAAACATCGAGAAACGGAGAGTTCCTTCGTGGTGCTGAGAAAGTGTCTGTGTGATTTAGTCTACCGGTGATACGGGCACTTGCGCAGTCAATTAATCAGTCTCGCGTAGTCGGCCACTCGCGAATTTTTTTGCTAGTGTGGAGAAAAATGTAAATACATGAGCTAATCACACATGTTTTAAATTACTACACACACATACACACACACAGGCACAGGCGAGAGAGCAGCAAGGGCAGGGGTCAAACAACATACCAAGGATACATTCCTTAGCGGAAGCCGCACAGGGGAGGAGTATATGATATATGTGCATCTCGACAACATACACACACATACATAGATGACAGCACCCAGAGGGATGGATCGTATGAGCCAGTGTGGGTGGAGATACCCAGCGCTCCAACCAGGCCGCGGCATGCTAAAATTACGCTCCGCCTGCATCTATAGAATGAGCCAATCAGACTCATGCGGAGTCTCAATGAAATAAGCTGCGCATTCTGTTGTAAGCGCCTTTTGAGTGAATTCAACCCTATGTTGAGTTGACTACTAGGTCCGTGCACGTATAACTGCCGGAATATGTTTTCCTGATATTTGTGCTAATAAAGCGCTGTTATTGATATAACCCATAGACTCTCCTCGTATATTCAAGCTTACTGTTTTTTTCACAACAAATCTGGTAGCAGAGGATGGTTGGGAGAAAAGCTTGAGGAGGAAAGAATTTTAACGACTACCTCCTGTCTTGCAGAAGGAGGGGGGTCTCCTGAAAGAAAGTGGAGGCCAGAAGGATTCATCCATTCTCGGGAACGTTGATCACTGAGCGCTCAACCGAAAAGGTAAGCAGAAACCTATTTAATTGAATTCTGTATATTGAAAAATATAAATTAGGTGATCAACAACTACCGAGTGTGAGTATGAATACTTTAGACAAAATTTAACTAAAGGATAAAATGTTAAAAGAACAGAAGGAAAGCATATTCTGCAAAAGTGATAAAAATAAACCTGCCATAGTGTGTACACATGTGTGACTGAACCTAACAGAAAACACGAGATGAAGGACGAATAGAAGGGCTTTTATGTGTACAGTATCGTGAAGAGCGGACCCACCACACCCCGTGAAGCATGAGAATTCTTGCACATAATTAAGTCACTCTATTAACGAACATAGCGTGTTTTGGGTTAACCAACAGACTGCATAAATAGTACTTTGTAATTCGGAAATCGATACAACTCCCCCGGGACCGCGCTGTCGAGCAGAGAAGCGTAGGCAGTGGTTGTAATACAATAGAAATTTATAGTACTTTGTAATTTGGAAACCGATACAACTCCCCCGGGACCGCGCTGTCGAGTAGAGAAGCGTAGGCAGTGGTTGTAATACAATCAAATTTAGACATGGCATGGAGTTTTATGACATAGACATAGAAGAGTTCAGAGAGATAGATAACAAAGAAGAAGAGGAAGCAGCCGACACCCTGTTGCACGCTCTAGGAAGTGACACTCTCCACTCAGCAGCAACAGCAGAGACACACACACCAACGATAACGGTAGTGAGTAGACAGATACTAGAACTAGAAAAACTTATTAAGACGAGTCTGTTAAATAAACCTAGTGGGATTCGGGCTGGTCTGGGTAACGTTAGGAGCGATTCTTTTGATTATATTGAGGGATTGAACGAGGGGGAAATGGAAGACTTCGTAGAGACCTTGAAGGCTAGAGTTATGACTGAGGATAGAAGTAAAAAGGGAGATGGGAAGATAGTTAAATCAGTAGCGAAAAGGTGGGAGATAAAGGGATGGATCACCAAGGACGGGCTGCCATCAAGAGAAGCTATGAATATAATGGTGAATGATGTCAAAAAAAGATTAGAGAGAGCTCGACAGAACATGGAGGCTGAAAAGGACAAGCGATCATTTTTCAAACCACTCAAAAAGATGTTTGAAGAACAAGAAGAAGAGACAAGAGTAACAAATCTAATGCTAAAAGACCTGTTTCAGCAGAGAAGAATGGAGAGGGGAGACAAACATGAAGAGACACAGGGAGGGGGAGGGGGCATATATCCAGTCCTGCCAGAGAAGTTAACAACTGGGCCTCCAGAAACGACACCTCCCCCAACAGCCCCACCTCCCTACACCCACCAAAGATTAATGCCTGCACAGACCACAGACACAGCAGTACAAGCACCAGTACTAACATTGGCCGGCGTGGAAGTCCTCGTACAAGACCAAGACAGAGAGGAAATGAAGAGAGAAGTGGAAAGACTGCAACAGCGAATAACGGCACTGGAGCCCCCTGGAGGATCAAGGAGTCAAGGCGGCTCAGAAAAGACCTGGTCAGAAAGTGAACCAGAAGGACCCCTCACAAAAAATCCCTCGAAGCCACCTAGTGGTGGAAACTATACCGACCCAAGGAAGGAGGGGTCAACCAGAGTAAAGTCACCTGCCAGCAGTATTGGCGGCCAGAAAAAGGAAGAGGAACAGGGAGCGGCTGGAGGATACAACCCTAAATCAGCGGCATGTGGATACGATCGGGACTTCATGAGAGATAACGAGGACCACTTTGGCCTCCCCACAGGAGGGGTAGACATATCTCAATTGACTGATCTAAGCAACATGGCCGCTCCAAGTCCAAAAACCCCGCCAAGGAGCCCAAGCCCCACCAGAGGAAGATATGTGGTGCTTCACGGGCCCCCATACCACGGATGTCTCCCTCCCAGAACACATACCACTGCCAAGACAACATGGACTCCCATGTACGGACCACCCAGGAGCCGCAGTGGTTTTGAATGCGGTGAACTCACGATTTTGGACTATAACCCCCCATGACGTAGGAGCCCTGGAAACACAACCAGTAATTGTCACCCTGAAAGACCCAGATGCACATCCTATTTATCGACGGCAGTATCCTCTAACCCAAGATCAAATGAAGGGAATTGCCCCCACGATACAGGGCCTTCTGGACGTCGGGGTAATATACGAGTGCCACTCCCCATGGAATACTCCCATATTACCGGTACAGAAAGCAGGGGGAAAGGGCTGGAGAATGGTACAAGACTTCCGCCCTATAAATGATGTAACGACTCCAGATGTTCATCCAGTACCAGACCCACACGTAGCACTCACGAGTTTAAGCCCAGCATTTCGATACTTCACTGTCATAGATTTGGCAAACGCTTTCTTCAGTGTTCCACTGGCACAAACATCACAAGCCATGTTTGCTTTCACGTTTGGGGGCAAACAGTACACCTACAATCGGTTGCCACAGGGGTTCAGGGACTCGCCAGGTCTCTTTAATCAGGTACTAAAAGCACACCTACTAGAACTCCAATGGCCACCAGGGGTTGTGCTCATCCAATATGTAGATGATCTTCTCTTGGCAGCAGAAACATCTACCCTCTGCCTGGAGGCCACTGCCCTACTGTTCTCAGTTCTGCACAAAAAGGGCTACAAAGTCAAGAGAGAAAAGGTGCAGCTATGCAGAGAAGAAGTCCTATTCCTAGGCCGACAAATCTCGGCATCAGGATTGGGAGTATCTACGGCCCACAGGGAATCAATCCTACACCATCCAAAGCCCACCACGGTGGCAGACATGCTGTCATTTCTGGGACTAACGGGCTACAGCCGATCCCACATACCTGATTACTCCAATCGGACACAACCTTTGCGGACAATGATCAACGAGGTAGGGGCTCGAAACCTCACAGAACGACTACCCTGGACTTCTGAAGCTGAACAAGCATTCACTGACATGAAACAAGTACTCTCCCAAGCTGCTGCACTCACCTCACCGGACTACACAGAAGTGTTCCATTTGGATGTTTCTGAACAAAATGCATTTTTAAATGCTGTTTTGTATCAGAAAAAAGGGGGAGAGAGGAATGTGTTGATATACTACTCTTCAAAACTCGACGCAGTGGAAACCGGACAGATGCGCCAGATATGTTGCAGCGGTAGCAAAAGCTCTCCAAAAAACAGCACATGTAGTGATGTGTCACCCATTACAGGTCCACACTGAACATGGAGTTGCAGCGTTTTTGGCAAGTAAGGAGTTTACTTTCAGCATGGCCAGAAAAACCAAGATTCAAAGAGAATGCACCAGGCCACATATAACCTTTGTCGCAGCCGAAAGGAACATGGCTGGAAACTTTGGGAAAGGAACCCCACATTCATGTGAAGAACTTGCGGTCAAGGAAAGTAAGCTCAGACAAGACCTGAAAAATGACATAGATCCCAAAGCAGAACTCTGGCTCTACACTGACGGATGCTGCTATCGAGGAGAAAACGGACTGAACCAGGCATCATATGCAGTGGTTCAGCAACACCCCAATGGAAGACATGAGACGCTCAAAGCAGAAGTAATACCACAACCCGCTTCAGCGCAAATGGCAGAAGTCAAGGCGCTCACCGAAGCCTTGAAACTGGCCAAAGGAAAGACGGTGAACATCTTTACAGATTCTGCTTACGCACATGGGGCGGCACAAGTAGATGCACCCATGTGGCAACGGAGGGGATTCGTAACATCCATCAACGCCCCAATCAAACACCAAAGAGAAATACAAGAGCTGGTGGAAGCAATCACCCTACCAAGAGGAGTATCCATAATGAAGTGCAAAGGTCATGAGAAAACAGGCACCAGGATCAGTCAAGGAAACGAGGCTGCAGATCAGGCGGCCAAAAAGGCAGGAGGATATCAGCCAAAGCAAATGATACTTAAGCTGATGCCCCCCCAACCTAAGCTCACCGAAGAAGACCTAAAAAAGATACAAGAACAAGCAGGCCCGTACGAATGGTCGACATGGACACAAAAGGGGGCCACAAAGAAAGAAGGTCTCTGGAGATCACATGATGGAAGGATAGTGGCACCAGCAAAACTAGTAGCGACCCTACTAAAAGAAGCCCATGGACCAACCCATGAAGGACAAAGACAGACACTGTTGAACATTTCAGCACTCTGGTGGCACCCACACCTAGACAGCATGGCAAAACTATACTGCGAAGAATGCGTCGTCTGTGGAAACCACAACCCAAGAAAACCATTCAAAACGCCCATGGGATCCTACCCCGTACCTCTCGCACCATTCCAAGATATTAGTATAGATTATACAGATATGGGACAGGAGAACGTAGTACAGGGAAAGAGGTACATGTTGGTAATGGTAGACAGATTTTCAAGATGGGTAGAAGCAATCCCCACAAATAGAGAAGACGGGAAGACAGTAATAAAGTGGTTGCAAACAGAGCTAATACCCAGATACGGGGTACCGAAACGTATCAGATCAGACAACGGGACACATTTTAACAATCAGATGCTGAGTGAAGTGGAGGCATTCCTGGGGATTGCACACAGTTTTGGTTCGGTCTACCATCCACAGTCCCAGGGACTGGTGGAACGCGCGAATCAAACGTTGAAGGCTAAAATAGCCAAGGTATGTGCGGGCAGTAAGATGACATGGTTGGAGGCCCTCCCTTTGGCTCTCATGGCCATGAGAACCTCAAAAGGGGGAGGCACGCACCTGTCGCCCCATGAGTTGTTGACGGGAAGGCCAATGCCTGGCCCGCCACGTGATGGAGGACATATACCTCCTTTAGATGTGTGTCAGATAGAGAAATCCGACTACATGAGAGAACTAATATCTCTTGTCTCAGCCCTCTCATTACAGGTGCAGAAGGCACAGGAGAAGGATCCCGAAGAGCAGGGGACGATAGTCAAAGTAGGAGACTGGGTCAGGGTCAAGGTTCACAAAAGAAAGTGGACAGACCCCAGGTGGACTGGTCCGTACGAAGTGAAGGAGGTTACTTCACACTCGGTCCAGGTCAAGGGAAAAGCAGGAGCTCCCTGGCACCACCTGACACATTGTGCCCCAGCATCACCACCTACTCGCTCACTCCAGGAAGTGAGAACAGATTTGGCCCAAAATGACGACTCCGAGGAGTTTTAGGAGACTCTCCGGAGATCCGTCTGTTGCACCGGAGGAAAGACGGAGGTGGAGATATGCAGACTATCTCCCAAGGGGGAAAACGATGTGCACCGTGATCATGGGTGTAACCGGGGTGGCGGTAATACTCCTTCTACTAGGACTTGAACTAATAAACAAAGAGCGAGACAATTCCACCAACATTTACCTAACCCGTCCCAAAAGGGAACAAACGAAAACTTTCCAGATCCCCGAAGTCGCGTGCGGTGCTAAAATAGTTTTAAATTATACTGCCGGGGATACCACAATGTTCACATTCGACCTGTGCTCCGTGATAGACTGCGGGGAATCCCAAGCAAGTTGGCGGGGCTACGATGTCTATCTGTGTCATAGTCCACGAATAGTGGAGAGCTGCGAGGCCACTGGGAATGCTTTCCAACATGGGTTTGGGCTCTCGGTGCATTCACAGCCATTTTGTCCCGAGTGGTATCTAGTAACAAAGTTCACTGGGACTTGGTCCGGTTTTACCCGATTCCCACACAGCGAGTTTTGGGACCACATTTCGTTCCAAAGAGATTTCAGTCCAACCGGCAATCCGCTCACTCTCTCTATCAATAACATTAAGGCAAGCTCCACGGGAAAAAATCGCATATGGATCGCATTAGGAGTAGACGTCACCGGAAAAGACCAGATACGAGGAATACAAGTAAACATATACCCGCCCAAATACGCCCCCACTAGTAAAGGTAGTGCAACGAATACGACCACAGCTAATTCCACTGCCCTAAAGCCGCCCACTACCAGTCCGATAGTGATGACCCAGGATTACACAGAATTAACTCCTTTAGACGTCGTAAAAATGGCTACAGGCTTCGGAGAAAGTAACATTTGGTTGAGGTGAATTACGGATAATGCTAAGCGCCAGAACATGACGGGATGTGTAGCATGCGCGGCTGCGCGTCCTGCCATGTTCGTCGAACCTGCCCCCTTATATCCAGACAAAGACAAAGTAGGTTATGAATGTATGATGAACTTAACCAGAAAAGCCACACCCTCAGGATGCCAATCCCTGGCATCAGTCTTCCCACCCATTGATAATAAAACTAGGGCCGGCTATTTTACCGCCATAAAAGGAAAAGATCCCAGGTATCAGTGTTTCAACTTCACCAGCAGCAAACCAAAAGTTAATGTGGGAAACATACCCTCAGATTGGTGTAATAGGACAACATCTGGGGATGTGATAGGACCATGGGCCCGAGCGGGACTGTTTTACTATTGTGGAGGGTTGCGTCTCTATTCTCGAGTAGAGGCCGACACCACCATAGGCACCTGCGGCATGGTCAGACTAGGGATGCCCCTTACGTTAATAGGCAGTCGAGTGATAAAAAAACCCTCAGGACCTAACGCCCTCGTCCGGCGAAGAAGAAGACATATACTTGCTAAAAGGGACACAAGCTTGCAAGACCCATTTGGAGGGACCACATACGTGGACGCTATAGGTATCCCTCGAGGCGTGCCAGACGAGTATAAATTGGCCAATCAAGTAGGGGCAGGGTTCGAATCGATCTTTCTCTGGATACTCCCCAATAAAAACGTAGACCGCATTAACTATATCCACTATAATCTTTTGCGCCTCGCTAATGCCACTAGGGATGCAGTAGAGGGGCTGGCGGAGCAGCTCGCACCCACATCGATCATCACTATGCAAAATAGAATGGCGCTAGACATGCTCCTAGCTGAAAAAGGGGGTGTCTGTGCCATGTTCGGAAAACTTTGCTGTACCATAATCCCCAATAACACGGCCCCAGATGGCTCAGTCACTCGAGCATTAGAAAACCTAAGAGCACTCTCCAAAGAAATGCACAAAGCATCAGGGGTCGATGACCCGTTCACCAAATGGATGGAATTAGTGTTTGGAAAATGGAAAGCGGTAATAATATCTTTAGCAGCCTCAATAGCCATCTTCCTGGCCATACTAGTCACCTGTGGGTGCTGCTGCATTCCATGTCTGAGAACCATGGTTTCCAGGTTAGTGCAAACTGCACTGACTAAAGAAAAAGACCCACCAAAATATATGATGCCCCTACTAGCTAATGAGGAACTTGAGGATGGGAGCCTGGACATGGAAGACGAGGAAGGAAAAGAGTACCTTTAAACAAAATGTTCACACCTAGTTGGTGTGAAAAGGGGGATTTGTGGAGAAAAATGTAAATACATGAGCTAATCACACATGTTTTAAATTACTACACACACATACACACACACAGGCACAGGCGAGAGAGCAGCAAGGGCAGGGGTCAAACAACATACCAAGGATACATTCCTTAGCGGAAGCCGCACAGGGGAGGAGTATATGATATATGTGCATCTCGACAACATACACACACATACATAGATGACAGCACCCAGAGGGATGGATCGTATGAGCCAGTGTGGGTGGAGATACCCAGCGCTCCAACCAGGCCGCGGCATGCTAAAATTACGCTCCGCCTGCATCTATAGAATGAGCCAATCAGACTCATGCGGAGTCTCAATGAAATAAGCTGCGCATTCTGTTGTAAGCGCCTTTTGAGTGAATTCAACCCTATGTTGAGTTGACTACTAGGTCCGTGCACGTATAACTGCCGGAATATGTTTTCCTGATATTTGTGCTAATAAAGCGCTGTTATTGATATAACCCATAGACTCTCCTCGTATATTCAAGCTTACTGTTTTTTTCACAACACTAGCAACCTGCAGTTGGAAACCACACGGTGCGGACGTAAAGTCGAAAACTATAGCAAATTAGAATATTCGTGTGTTTCGTGCTGTCGGCAGCCCGGTGTATCGGCAGACGGAGGTGCGTTTGCCGTCCGTTCGCCCGCTAGTGTTTCTCGTGGGGAAGAGCGCTATCCAGGAGCATGCGCTCGCGGCCCCGTCGCCAGAGGGACCCAGGAAGAGGCTGGTCTCCCTCGATCCAGACGAGGTTCGTGAGGCGGGTTCAAACCCCCCTACCAGGCAGCACCGCCGATCTTCACCCCAGCTACAAGGGAGGTGTCCCCCCTCTCCAACGCCCCCTTTGTATCCGGCAATTTCGACTAAATTGTTAAACGTAGCTTTTGGTCTCCTCTCACTCTTAGTTAAATACGTACACAGGTATTATATTATTTGGTTATAAATTCCTTGAGTCAGATTACATCCCTTTGGTAATTATACAGTCCTTTATATGCTCCAGTACTTTCTTCAGTACAGTAGCCTACCACAGAAGAGGAGTTTGTTGGCTGAAAGCTTTGGCATTGGCTCTACTTTTGGAGATCCAAGGAACGACAAGCTATTTCTAATATTCCAATATCAGCTGTGTCTGATTGTCTCGTCAGCCTGCCCTCATGTTTTCCCACCTGAGCCCCGTTCCTAATCAGTCCTGGTGTATATAGTCTGTGTATTCCCTCTGTTTCCTTGTCAGTTCCTTCTGTGTATTTGGTCTAGTATGTTCCTTGTGGTTCGGCCTGTTATCCCTGCTGTCGTATTCCTTTTTGTGGGTTTTTGCCTGCCTGTTTTTGGGACTCTTGTTTTTTTGCTTAGGAAGTGACCCGGAAGTAAACAAGTGGCCGCCATGATAAAAATTAATTCTCTAAATTTGAAGGAAGGGAGCTGCAATGCTTCCTTTCAGATCTCCTTTAGCATAGGATGCAACAGATCTTCCTTTACGAAAGGAAAGGAGATTACACCGACCCAAAATTCCTTGTGAGGGCAACATTTAAAGTGAACGAATGTGATGATCTTGGGGTTTTTTTGTTTCCCCTGTTGTTTTGTAGTTTCTGTCTCTTGTTGTTGTTGGTTTCCTGTTTTATTTTGTAGTCCTTCTGTCTTGGGTTGTCCTTCTTTACTTCCTGTTGCTTCAGTTAGTATACATATGCCAATAATCAATATCCTTCATATCAATAAACTGAATATCACAAGATCTGTAAGCATATATGGAATCACAAAAAGACAACATTTTGGAATATCAGACAATTTATTGACAAAAAAAAAACAAAGTAGAAAAATAATGAAATTGAGCAACTTAGTTGTACAATCATCTACTTGATGCAACACCAGAAGTGATTCTGAGCATCGCTGCTCAGTTTCTACCAAACTAAGAGAGCAGACGTCCGCTGTCCCAAAACACCAGCAGGACATACTTTCAGAAACATCTCATTTCATTTTCACCATCAGTGTGCTGAGAAGCTCCAAACAGCCCAGAAGGCTTTAAGGATCCCCCATCATAAATATAAATATATAAAAAATATAAATATATTTCAAAAACACATCAAAAGAGATGAAACAACCAGATCTCATGTGAACAAATAATAATAATTTATTTCCTTTATGGGCGCCTTTCTTAACACTCAAGGTCACCATACAAAGTCAAATAAAAACAATGAGAGCATCAATCAGACATTCATCACAGCGAGCAAACCCTAATAAAACAGTGTAGAAGGAGCAACTGAATTAAAGGGAGGAGGCTTGTCTAAATAGATATGTTTTCCAGTGAGATTAGAAAGTGGGGATGGAACTGAAGTGTTGGATGTCATGAGACAGATAATAAACAGCACATTTCCACGTGCCGTTATTAAGCATTTCAGGCTTTTCCCACGTCGTTCAGCCACAGTGAAGCGGTCGCACAACTAAGTTAGATTTAAGGAAACTTCACGGTCGGGCTTCAAATCAGTACATAATCTACGCAGCATACGTAATGAAACAAGTTAACAGGAAACGCGTCGTGAAACTATGAACTTTTAAAAGAAAGCAGCAACGCTCCGGGACACGGGTCTGGGACACCGGTCTCCTTGGTGCAAGTCGTGTGTTTGTTTGACCCTCCACCGGCAGACTCACGTTCTAAACGTCCTCACTTGTTCACGACGCTGCTTCTTCATTCAGATATGTTTACGTTGCAGTGCAGACGCCGTGGCATACGAACGACTAACAAGAAGCTAGAAAGGCGTTCTTATTGCAGCGACGGGACGACGAATTGTTGCATCATCATTCGCCGTTTGGAGAAAACAGGCTGTTTGACACATCATCATATTCCAGATACACGAAGAAAAACCTCTAGGAAGTCAATCATCGTAAAAACAATCTTACGTTTTCAAGAAATATACAAACTACTCACACAAGTGGAAAATAAACTCTGAAGTATATAATGTGTGTGTGTTTGTGTGTGTGTGTCGGGGTCGGCAACACCGATCCAACAACGGAGAGAAAAACTCTAATATCTGTTATCTCTCGTTATCATCAAACTGCCGGATGCTACGAGTGTAGATATGAAAATGTGAATGCACGTTCATGGATGTGTGTCGACATGTGAATTTACATTTGTGAAAAGCCTGACAGCATTAAAAAGCATTTAAAAGTATTAAAGTTCAGCTATGCTGTATTATTTAGAGATGAACACACAAACTTCAAAATTATATTTGTAAACTAAAACAAAAAGCCAAATCATACTTGTAAAATATATACCAACCTAATTTTGAAATGTCGTATTCCAATCAATGAGCATCTACGATGACATCACTGACAGCATCAATAATCCTCGGACGAGTCGCTTTTCAAATTACGCATCGTCATTTGATACATTTTTAATTCGCAAATATTGATTATTGCTCCTTTTAAAGCCTTGTTGCGTTTGGCAACGTTAATGTTTTGGCCACGTGAATATCAGGGACATTAAACCGGTTTTGTCGGTGATCCGGCTCTTTTGTTTATATTTGATTTCAGATTGTGTCAAACTTTGTACATAACAGAGTCTGAAGTTATGGACTGAAGTTCACCCTCCTCTTCCTGCAGTCACTCACATCTGTCAAATACACAAGCATTAAAAATGAACAGTGCAAAACGTAATAATATGGCAATAAGGTATCAGAAATGGAAGGTGTGAAACCACTGGGATAGTACAGGCGTCACACATTAGTTACCTTTTATCCAACGGTGTGTTGCTGCTTGAAGTCTCCGGGTCTGAAGAGACCAAAATACAAAACAATAGTCAAGTAAAGGACAAAATCAGATAAAGAAGCGTTTTGTACGGACAAACAGATGGATATGGACCTGATCGGATAATCAACGATCCTGTAGTTGAAGTCTCAGACGGGGTCTTCTTGTCTAAAAAAACAGAACAAAAGAAATCAACACAAGGTCAATCCTGGGTGACTGTCATGACATTCTCTAGTCTATAGTGTTACTACTCACATATATATATACACATTCACAGTATATCTGCAGCGTCATACTAGCCTACCTTTTATTTTGTTTTCATTTCATTCTTATTATTTTCTACTTGACCTTTTCACTATACAATGTATTGATATTGTAGTTGAACAACATAATTTGTAAGCAATAAAGTACACAAATAAGAGAATCCTCCTTCACCGCGACATTTCGAAAAATGTCAAAAATGTCCCATTCATCATTTTATCCCGTCAGATATTTGTGTTAAATTGTCATAATTAGCGTATGAACTCATTCATCCTTCCATGCATTTGGAATGAAATTTTAAAATATAGGGAGCGACTGCTTTTCAAGTGATTATTACTTTTAAATGTTATTATTATTTAAAGTTTGAATTGGGAATGAAAGTTTAGCTGTGTCAACTTTAGCACTCAGTGAAAGCCACTTTTGGAAATCAATGCAACAAAAATGTTTAATATAATAAAACAAGATGTACTAACAAGTATGCGGGCATTTGTCTGAAAGAAAAACTGGGATTAAACAAAATACATGAAAAATAGGAGCAAATCTGATGAAACCTGAATCTGACAATAAAAATAACAATGAATGTTGAAATTGAATATGAGTTTGTGTCTTCTAGTCGTGACCTTATAGCGCTTGTTGTTGAAGTTTACTGGATAAAGTCACCAACTCAAAGCCTGAAATCAAGAAGAGATGAGACAACGTCTCTGTTTGGGTCTTACAGTTCTTTTTTTTGTGAACCATGAATCCAATCCCAGCGAGGACGAGAGCAAGAAGTACGACTGCAGCGATGACGATGATGACGGTGGTCATGTCAGTGGGCTTCTCTGTTGAGCACAAAACAAGAGGAAATAGTCACAACCTGAACAGATGAAGCAGGTTCCAGGAGAAGAACCTCCATTTGTCAACCGGACCACAATCCTGTATTCAGTGTGTTTGTTGGTCCTTTTGAAAACGTGATCCTGACTGATCTCCTGACAGATACATACATTCATCCAGTTATTAAATCATTCTACTCATCCTCTAAAACTGACCAGTAGTTCATTCAATACGGCGCCTACGACCTCTGAACTGTGGTTGCACATTAAAACAGATACACAACGTTTTTATCATTTACAGCTTAAAAACGAATATTAATTTACAAACAGGGTGAAAAGAAAACGTCTTTCAAAGCATAAAAAGAAACAAAAGACGGTTTATAAACGTGTATTTTGTATGTTTGATTATGTTTCTCAGCATGTGCTTCCCACCTTCATCACTTCTGGTCTCAGTCTCACCTTTGTTGCTCCTGATGACGTCCAGTGTGGTGACGATGTCCTTCTTCACACCAGAGAGCTGAAAAACACACTCGTACCTGCTCCGGTCTTCAGCTGCCACTGAGAGTTTCAGGTCAGCACTCATCTGGAAGGTTCCATCGTGGTTGGGGAGGATCTCTCCGAGGTCCACGTCCTCATGGAGATCCTCTCCATCTCTCCTCCAGAACAGTTCGGCTCTTTGAGGGTAGAAACCTGTAGCGTGGCAGCTGATTGGAGAGGAGGGAGTCTTCTGGAGGAAGGACACTGAGGGAAGCTCTGAGGAGAGAGAGACGGGTTAGAGGTTCTTTATCATTATTATTATTATTATTATCTGCTGTGTATTAATGATCATGTCTGATGTATCTGAAATGCCTTAGTGACACATACACCATTTATGTTTGTATGTTTTCAATGTAAATAACTGTGATGTGAAGATAAGTGAGAAAAGAAGGGAGAGACAGTAGAGATAATGAGACTTGCACTCACACTGCTCCAAGCCTGTACCAGACTGGTACTTAATAAAAATGCCGCCGTGTATCTCCTTCCAAAATCCAGTACGCTTGCGCTGTCTGCTCGAAATCGCGTGTTTACTAGAAATATGTGCGGATGTGACTTGTCAGTAAAGTTTCAGGCATGTTCTCTGTGTCGTTCTCTGTTGTGATGACTTGGAGACGGCGTTCCCTGAAAACAACATCAAGCCATACGTGTGTTGTATTACGACGTGATGACGTATGTGCAACAGGTAACCGTGCACAGTACGGATCAAATGGCCCTGGTGTGAGGGCGGCCAGATGAGGAAGGTAGGACAGAGGGTGAGACGAAGACAGAGACAGGAACTGAGACAGACAGGAACAGGGCAGTGACAGGGATTCTACCTTTTCTCAGCAGAGAGCTCCTCCCGTACTTCAAATACTTCTTCAGTAACTCAGGACAATGATAGGTGATGTCATGTTTATCCCGTTCTAGCCAAGCTTTATTAATATCCCACTTGTGATTGGTGATGACAGCATGTTGTTTTGGAACGATCCATGTCTTTGTCTTCAGGTCAAACGCAATGAAGTCTTCTCCATCATAACCATATTGAAAGAAACCATTTCCTTCATTGGTCTCATCATCCCATTCACAGCCAATTATCTTCTGGAGAATGTGGACACCTGATAGAGAGAGAGAGAGAGAGAGAGAGAGAGAGAGAGAGAGAGAGAGAGAGAGAGAATTAAACCAGAGTGAGATCATCAGTTAATATCACATCGTTTCCATGGAGACACATTGATCCACAGACAACAGAGGAGCTACACCTGCTGCTGTTATTGGCTCCATGAAAGCCAACCATCACCTGGACAGTGTGGACGTCTCAGGGGGAGATGGTCTGAGTAAGGTTCTCTTCAAGTCCGTGTTGCAGTTCGCTTTGCCTGGTCATTGTGAACATAAAGTGTTCCAGCTTCGCTTTGCCATCGTATTTTACCCCTCTAGACCAGAGGTCTTCAACGTTTTCAGGCCAAGTAGCCCCAAGACTTATATTGACCCGGTAGAGGGCCCCCATAATATTAAACAAAGAAGATTTGTATGTGCTCAATATAGGTTGTATTCATGTTAAGGTGCATACGCAACTCCTGGTCCAAGCACTGGTCATCTCCCGCCTTGACTACTGCAACTCTCTCCTGGCCAGATTCCCGGCCTCGGCGACTAAACCTTTGCAGCGTATCCAGAACGCTGCAGCACGCCTTGTCTTCAATCTACCGAAATTATCCCATGTGACCCCCCTCCACCGTGACCTCCACTGGCTCCCTGTTGCAGCACGCATCCAATTCAAGACGATGGCACTGGCTATTGAAGAACTGTGGGGGAAACAGTTGTGCTGGGACCACTTCACCCGTACTCCAGTTAGGGAATAAGGACACTGTTTCGACGTTTTCAACTTTCTTTATATAAATTTTTTCAGCCGCCGTTCAGTACACACATTTTGTTCAACACGCTGACTTTTTTTAAGGACCCCAAACATCAACATAGCTGCCCTGTAAACTGCCTGACTCAAATGATTCACATATTTAGATGAACATTATATTTAACAAATTAACATATTAATAGGGTGTCTTTGCTTACTCACAAAGGGAATTTATAACAGCCGCCCCCTAAATAGCATGGCTATTTTGAAATAAACATAAATTCCCACAACAAGAGTCCTTTAACCAGGATTATCTTCGGGAAGAGCTGACAGCTGGACCAGCCGAGCCACTGGTCTCAGGTAAGTCTTCTCGCCAACTCTGACCTCAGCTGTCCGTATACATCCATCATCACTTGCATTCAGCTTGACCACCCTCCCCATTGGCCAGTGAGCACGTGGAAGCTGAGGATCAACAATCATCACAACTGTAACCAGGAGGAGATGATCTGTGTGTTGGCGCCACCTCTGGCGGGTTTGAAGAGTGGGTAAGTAGTTTCTGATGAACTCTGTCCAGAAGTGGTCCGCCATCATCTGGCAATGACGCCAGCGCCTCCTGGTGAGGGCGTCGGGAGCATAGGTGACTTGTGGGAGAGAGGCATCCTGCTGCCCCATCAACAGCATGCTAGGCGTCACTGGGTCTGGATCGGCCACATCCGAAGATACATATCCTAACGGCTTGGCATTGAGGATGTCTTCCACCTCGATGAGGAGTGTGAGCAGAACCTTGGAGCGCTTGTGCACCTATGACCACTTGCAGGGATTTCTTGACTGATTGAATCTCGCGCTCCCAGATACCACCAAAGTGGGGAGATGCTGGTGGGTTAAAACGGAACTTAATCTGCTTTTCTGCAAGCCTCTCCTGCAACTGTGACTCCATTGCTGCAAAGGCCTCCGTCAGCTCCTTATCTGCCCTTCGGAAGTTAGTCCCCTGGTCAGAGAGGATCTCAAAGGGGGTGCCTCTCCGCGTGATGAACCGTCTCAGTGCTAGGAGGAAAGCATCTGTGTCGAGGCTGGTGAGCAGGTCCAGATGTATACATCGTGTGGTGAGACATTTAAAAATAATCCCCCAGCGCTTTTCACTCCGCCTCCCAACCTTGACCATGTACGGCCCGAAGCAGTCCACGCCTGTTGAGAAGAATGGAGGTTTGAGCAGCCACAGACGGGCAGAGGGCAGGTCTGCCATCCTCGGCACCACTGGCTTCCCTCTCCACTTCATGCACCCAGCGCAAGCTCTCTGGTACTTCTTGATAGCCTGCCTTCCCCGCAGAATCCAATAGTAGCGCCTCATCTCCGCAAGCACCCTATCAGGCCCGGGGTGGTGTAGTTGAGCATCCGTCTCTTTAATGAGGAGCGTGGTAACTGCATGATGTGGATCCAACAGAATCGGGTGAATGTCAGTGGGGCTAGAGCTGCCTAAACGGCGCAGGCGTCCTCCAACCCGTATAAGACCCATTGTGGGGTCTAATTCTGGAGCGAGCGTACTCAGCCTACTGCTGGGGGGCACGGGCTTGCCTGCTCTAAGGCATCTGACTTCTTCAGAGAAGCAGTCTGCTTGGCTGGTCTTCAGCAGGTGGACTTCTGCATCTCGAAGGTCACACAGTGGCGGAGCAGGGTCGGCCGCCGCCCCATGGAGGGACTGCTGAGTAGCCTTGACCAGCTCTCTCCAGTTGCTGAACTGGGTGATGTCTGGTATCTTGAGTGGTGAGCTTGTCTGTGTGAGGGCACAAAAAACACTCTGTTTTAACTCACGACTGTCTTCGGGCTCTGTAGCATTAGGAGTAGGACGTGATGGCCATTCATCCGGTGGGCGGCGAAGGAATGCTGGTCCCTGGATCCAACGACTTGGTGCTGCCAGCTCAGGTAGCGTCTTGCCATGTCTGAGATCGTCGGCTGGATTGTTAGCTGTATCCACATACCCCCAGGTGTGCGAGGCAGTCAATTCCTGGATCTCAGAAACCCGGGTTCCCACGAAGACCTTGAACTTACACGACTGAGAGGTCAGCCAGGTAAGAACTGTCGTGGAGTCAGTCCATAAGAAGGTCTGGGCGATACACAAGGTGAGCTTGCCCACTGTCGAATCTCGAACCCTCCTGAGGCCAGACATTGTCGCATCTTGTCCACTAGAAGCTTGGCTGACTCAGTTGTTGACAGGCTCTGAAGACAATTGTCCACGTAGAAAGACTGTTCGACGGACTGCAGAAAGTCTTCATTTCCTGCAGCATTTTCTTTGACATGTTTTTGCAGAGCAAATGTTGCACAACACGGGCTGCTCGTGGTGCCAAATGGCAAAACCTGCCATTGGTAGACATCAGGCAGTTTCTCCCTTTGCACGTTCCTCCAAACAAACCTCAGCAACGGTCGGTCCTCAGGTAGGAGCCGAACCTGATGGAACATGGCTCTGATGTCTTCACTGATGGCGACAGCTCGTTGAGGGAGAGACCACCATGATTAAAGGAGCAGTCAAAGACCAGACGATGTTTGCCATTGTGATGGACGAGGTGATGAGGTATGAACCATGACTCACTGGAGCTGTCTCCCTCTTCGAGCTTTGTGACACACCCACCATCTATAAGCTTCTGGATCTCTGCGTCATATATTTTAGCTTTGACAGGGTCTTTAAGTAGTCGTCTCTCTGTACTGCGTAGCGTTGGCATCACTGCTTCAACATCTGCTTTCAGTGCTTTACCCGGAGCAGAGGTGTGGCGTAGCGAAGTGTGTCACCAACCTTCACTCTCCTAGTGCGTGCTTCCAAGACGCTCACCGCTTCCTGATCCAGGCGGGACCGCACTGCTAACCGCTCACTACGGAATGGAAGCACATCAAGCTGCCAGAGGCGTTCGACGTGTTGGTAGATGTCGTCTGGTGTTGGCTTGAAGGCGGTGTAGTAGCATGATGCAGCAGGGGACTGTGAACCATCTGGACCCTGAAGTGTCCAGCCGAGTGCTGTACGGATAGCTACAGGTCCTCCCTTTGGGCCAAACCTCACCGGTTCTATGGCAGTGATCAGGTGAGTATAATCTGCGCCGATGAGCAGCAGTGGTTGCACCTTATTGAAGCTCTGCAGTTGTAACCCTCTCAGGTGGCGGTAGCGTCTCTGGAGCGCTGCTATTTGATAGGATTGCTCTGTCAGGGTAAGTTGACCTGCTGTATAGGCCCTTTCGACCAAATGCTGTTCTGATGGTAATGCTGGAGAGGCCACATGAAAGTCAACCGATGCTCCAGTGAGGTGAACAACATCCTGACGAACAGTCCGCAGGGTGAGGGACTCCGCTCTGCCTCTGAGCCCCAGGTCTCGAACTGCAGCTGGGAGGATTATGGTGCGTTCAGCCCCATCATCAAGGATTGCATAGGTCTGCAGTGATTTGGTCCCATGACTGATGATGACCGGCACCACCTTGAGGTATACTTTCCCTCCTTGTATAGAGTTAGCAGCTGAGGTGCAGTCTTTGGGTGTGATGAGGTAGACACGGGGACCTGGCCTGGTGACATCGTGCAGCACTCTCAGGTGGATCTCTTGACACTCACTGCATGGTTTCTTTAAAGTGCAGCTCTCTTGGTCGTGGTTAGTACGGCCACAGTTGCGACACTTCTCAATTTCTTGTGTTGAGCGTTGAATAATGTCTGGACACTGTGACAAGTAGTGCTCGGTGCTTTTGCAGAAGAGACACATCCTCTTAAACCTTTGTTGCTTAGCTGCTGGCCGAGGCATCTCGGCTGATTTGGACTGGTCCGCACCGTGATACACAGAGACAGGCTGAGTTCGAGGCCGGGGAGTAGGGACAGGTCTGTCTCCTTTGGGAGGCGGTGCTCCTTCAGCTCGATGGCGCTGTGCCATTTTTGCGGACAGTCTCTGAGCTTCTGCCTTCACCTTGAGCCAGTCTGCGAGGTCTCTGAGGTTATATGGGTTTAGCGTGCTGGTGCTGAGCCGCCCCTGGATCTGTAGATGCTCCACAAAGTTGTCCCTCATATGTCTAGGGAGTTTGCTAAGTAGTCGGTCAACATGGCCAGTAGACATCACTTCCATCCCATTTGGCCCTTCCAACGGGGTTAGCATTCCCACCAGCAAATCAACGTTGAGGGCGAAGCTCTGGAAGGCTTTGGGGTCTCCAGATTTGAGATCAGGAGAGTTCAGGATGGCTGCAATCTCACTTTGTGCCAACTGATGC
This sequence comes from Eutrigla gurnardus, assembly GCF_963514095.1. NCBI lineage: Eukaryota > Metazoa > Chordata > Actinopteri > Perciformes > Triglidae > Eutrigla > Eutrigla gurnardus. The sequence goes on along the minus strand of NC_139928.1, from coordinate 21,390,616 downwards.
GGCTGCCCGTACTGTCTCTGCAGAGCCTGCATGGTGACGGTGTAGGGTTGTGCATAATGTCTGCAAGACTGAGCTATTAGTTTGGCTTCGTCCAGGACCAAGTGTTCCATAAGCACACGGTATTTGTAATGTTCAGAAAGTTCAGTGTGCGGATTGAGCAGATGGTCCAGCGCCATTTTTAAGTCAGCGAACTCTCTCTCACTGTCATGTATTAACTTAGGCAGTTCAGGTACTGGAACTGGCTGTCTGGGGGACTGGACGGTGTACGGTACCTGCAGTGGTGTATACTGGGACTGGGGGCTGTACTGAACCTGTAGAGATGACGCAGGCTGCTGCTGGGTGAAACCAGCGGGGGCAGACACCAGTTGATAGGCTGGCTGAGTTGGAGGAGGAGACAGAGGCTGGTAGAATTGCAGATGTTGGTTCTGCAGTGGCAGTGGCAGCTGGTATATTGGCTGTGTAGAGATGGTTGATGGAGGCTGATAGGCGGTCCTCAGGGGAAGGACAGGGTTGTAGGACGACGGATTGATAACTGGCTGCGCCGACCTGAGTGGGATGTATTGCTGCACTGATGCTGGATTTACTGATGTTGTCTGCATGGGCAGGTATTGCAGCTGTGCAGCTGGTGGCACTCTGTCCTGTACATTGTTAACCGTCGGTGTAGGAGGCTGGTTAGACTGGTAGCCAGATGTAGCTGGTATCTGTGAACTTGTATAACTCACTACTTGTGGTGCTTGAGGAGGAGGCTGCAGCAGGGACACATTCAGCGTAGTGGGGGGAGGCGGTGCCCATACAGATGTCACAGTTGATGGCAGAGACTGCGTCAGTGTGTAGTTCTCCTGTCTACTACCTGGTGTAGGAGTCGTTGCTGCTTGAAGCTTTAATGCTGCAGAGGTGGTATATGGCAGTGTAGACAGTTGTGGCTCGTGTTGAAGTAGTCTAGCTGATCCAAGCTGAAGGTTGGATGGCTGTGGCAGAGGGGTGCTGTAAACTACTCGACCACTTAACCAGGGTGATTGATATGGTGGGATGCTCATATTGAGATGGTCTGGTGGCCGTATACCAGGATAACTGCTTTGATAGCTCTGCTCTGCGGGCGCCACTGATGGGGGGCTCATATGGCCTGTTAGCTGGCTGGGCAACTCTCTACCGAGCATCGCCATGTCCCACTCGCTCACCTTGTCGGCCGCTCCAGGCGATAAAAGACGATCGGGAATAGCGTGCACTCCGTGCAGCTGGTCCGCTATACGCACAGACTCGGTCTGTAGGCTCAGTGACTGCAGCTGCTGTGCGCCGACGCTTTCTCTTTGGTCTTTAGCGCGGGCACCGTGAGGAATGAGTGACTGTGGAAGGCTAACCTGGTAGCTTTCTAGCCTAGCTGGAAGCTGTCGCTGTCTTGCTCCGAGTGCGGCGCTGTCCGCGGACGTTATTATCGGCGTGTCCATTTCTCCGTCGCAAGTGAAGAGATCCGGCTCGAAGGACCAATATTGAAGAACTGTGGGGGAAACAGTTGTGCTGGGACCACTTCACCCGTGATCATACTCCGGTTAGGGAATAAGGACACCGTTTCGACGTTTTCAACTTTCTTTATATAAACTTTTTCAGCCGCCGTTCAGTACACACATTTTGTTCAACACGCTGACTTTTTTTAAGGACCCCAAACATCAACATAGCTGCCCTGTAAACTGCCTGACTCAAATGATTCACATATTTAGATGAACATTACATTATACAAATTAACATATTAATAAGGTGTCTTTGCTTACTCACAAGGGGAATTTATAACACTGGCCTTCAGGGCCATCAATGGAACGGCACCCATCTACCTTCAAACACTGGTCAAACCTCATGCCCCGAAGCGAGCACTTCGCTCCTCTACTTCAGCTGGCCGGCTGGTACCACCATCGCTGAAATCAAACAAATGTCGCTCAGCAAAGTCCAGACTCTTCTCTGTTCTGGTCCTCAGTAGTGGAACGAACTCCCGACTAATGTCAGGACAGCAGAGTCATTTGCCATCTTCCGAAAAAGGAAGATCACCTGTTCAGACTTCACCTCGACTCTACATAGCATGACCCACTAACAGTTTGATACATGTCACCGAGCTCAGCTGTCACTCAAGTACTCAGTACTACTGAGACTCAAGTACTGAGTACTACCGAGTACTTCTGAGACTCAAGTACTGAGAACTACTAGGTACTATGTATTGTCAAACAGTTGAGTGCTTCGTACTCAACTGTTTGCCAGTACATGTCACCGAGCTCAGCTGTCACTCAAGTACTACCGAGTACTACCGAGTACTACCGAGTACTTCTGAGACTCAAGTACTGAGAACTACTAGGTACTATGTACTGGCAAACAGTTGAGTGCGAAGCACTACATGTCACCAAGCTCAGCTGTCACTCAAGTACTCTGTACTACCGAGTACTACTGAGGCTCAAGTACTGAGAACTACTAGGTACTATGTATTGTTTGAAAAACTCCAACTCCCACTGACTGCTCCTATCGGCAAATCAGAGCGCACCTGCTATCACTTCTGAGTGAGACAGAGAGAGATAGACAGACATGTGTCTCCATTTTAAAGTTTAAATTAAGTTTCTAGGTGAAAGTATGCCTGAGCAGAAGATGTTTGACAAAAAAAACGACATTTCCCACTGACTGCTCCTTCCTGTCCACCAATCAGAGCACACCTGCTGTCAGTTATCAAGATCAGAGCCCCAGAGTGCCGTCACCATAGCAACGGCCCTTGGTCCGTGTGTATGACTGCCTTCAAGCCTCACTCTGCCTCTCACTATCTCTCCATTTCGGCTTCACGGAGGGTCCAAACAAAAGCTTGCCACGCTCACACCGAAACTCCTATCGCCAAGATTTTCACACCGTTAGCGCCACAAGACTCTGCTGAAGACACTGATGCCATTTTGCATATTTTTTCCTAGTGTCAGAAATGTGGACGCTAGGGCAAGTTAGAAATGCTGCTCATTTCAGGTTTCTTTGAAAATCTGCTTCTCAATTTGTATTGCAGTCAATTGGGAGAACAACCGACGTGGCTGCGCTTAGAGGTTGCTAGTTCAAATTCTGTAAATGTCACAGAGTTTTTGAGCACATTGTGAGAGACAGGACAATATCACGTCTGTAGAGTGAAGATTGTGGCCGGGAGGAGTTTGGAAAGGAAAAAAATCTGAAGTATTTCGAGGAGCCCTCACTGTCAGGCTTGGCAGAAACGGAGGACTCAGATGCAGGGCAGTAGTACAGACAGGCTTTATTTTTAAATACAGTTTCCCTGTAGACAGCGACAACAGAACAGGTTGTAAAACACTATAGGTCCAACGGACCACACTAACAAAACAACAAGAACAAAGGAAGCCCCCGTAGGAGAAAAAAGGAGAAGACTACACTGGTCTTAAGAATCTAGGAGTTTATGAAAGTTACTCAAACTGAAATCGCTCCCGGAGGAGGAAGGCACACAGGCTATGAAAATAAATCTACTCTTATACAGCTGAAAACATTTAACGAACAGAAATCTCTCCAACAGGAGGAAAAGCAAACGCTATGAATCTTATCTAACAATGAAACAGAAATTACTAACCAAAAGGTATCCAAATCAAAATCACTCTACCACAGAGGAAAACTATATGCAAAAATAAAACTTGGCAATACTTATCTAAATCGAAATATGCAAGGCAAGGTCAAGACTGTGGAATTGGCTGGACGTAATCGACGAGACGAACGAAATACTCTGGCAGCGAAGACAGGGGAAGACACAGACTATATACACATGAGGGAGGGAGCACAGGTGGAAACAATCAGGGATCAGGGAAGACGCCAGACCGGTGACACAAGAGGAAGGGCAGGTGACCTGAAACGAGAGGAGCGTTACTTTTCAAAATAAAACATGAAATTCACAAGACAGAAAAAAACCAAGACAAGACATCCCTCACCGCGGTGTGACAGTACCCCCCCCTCTACGGCCGACACCTGACGGCCCAGGCTGCCCAGGGTTATTTTTATGAAAGTCATCGATGAGGGTGGGGTCCACGATGTGGTGGGAAGGGATCCACTGTCTCTCCTCAGGTCCGTATCCCTCCCAGTCCACTAGATACTGTCTGCCCCGGCCCCGGTTGCGTACTGCCAACAGCTGCTTTACCTTGTACACCGGACCCCCTTCAATTACTTCGGGTGGTGGAGGGGCCGTGGTGGTCGGGACCATTTGACTTTCCTTGACAGGTTTGATCTGGCTGACATGGAATGTGGGATGCACACGAAGGGGCCGGGGCAGACGAAGACGCACAGCTGCAGGTCCGATGATCTGGGCGACCGGGAATGGTCCCACGAACCGAGGAGCTAGCTTCCTGGAGGGAACCTTAAGGTGGAGGTCCTTGGCCGAGAGCCACACTTTCTGGCCCACCTGGTAAGCTGGAGCAGGACGCCTCTTGCGGTCTGCCGCCTTCTTCACCCGATCCCCCTGGCGAATTAGCACCTGGCGGGCGGCTGCCCAGACACGGTGGCAGCGTCGAATCATGGCGTGGGCAGAGGGGACCGAAACCTCCCGTTCGTTCTCTGGAAAAACTGGGGGTTGATAACCGTAAGCACATTTGAATGGTGAGAATCCTGTAGCAGATGTGGGTAAAGAATTATGGGCATACTCAACCCAGACCAGGTTCTTGCTCCATGTCGAGGGATTCTGGGAGAGTAGGCACCGGAGGCCGGTTTCCAATTGTTGGTTGAGGCGCTCGGTCTGGCCGTTGGCCTCCGGGTGGTATCCTGAGGTCAGGCTGGCCTTGGCGCCGATGAGCCTACAGAACTCCCTCCAGAACCGTGACACGAACTGGGGCCCCCGGTCGGAAACAATGTCTTTGGGGAATCCATGGACCCTGAAAACCTGATTCATCATGACCTCCGCCAACTCTTTGGCGGAGGGTAGCTTGGGCAAGGCAATAAATTTGACCATTTTAGAGAAACGGTCTACCACGGTGAGGACAGTGGTGTTACCTTGGGATACCGGGAGCCCCGTGACGAAGTCCATGGAGATGTCCGACCACGGTCTGGAGGGGATGGGGAGTGGTTGCAGGAGACCCATTCGAGGCCGGGAGGATGTCTTGTTGCGGGCGCAGACCGAGCATGCCTCCACGTACTCCCGAACCTCCGGCTCCATGGACGGCCACCAGAACCGTCGGGAGATGACGAACATTGTTCTCTGAACTCCCGGGTGGCATGAAAGCAGTGAGGTATGGGCCCAATGAATCACCTGTGGGCGCAGCCCGGCTGGCACAAACAACCGATTATCTGGGCACCCACGAGGTGATGGAACCCCACCATTAGCCTGCTTCACCTCTTCTTCTATCTGCCAGGAGACCGCTCCTACCACACAGGTTAGTGGAAGGATGGTTTCAGGTTCCTTGGCAACAGGCTCGGGGTCGAATAGCCGGGATAGCGCGTCTGGCTTGACGTTCCGGGACCCCGGCCTGTAGGAAAGAGAGAAAAAGAAGCGGTTAAAAAAGAGCGCCCACCTGGCCTGGCGAGAGTTTAGCCTCTTAGCTTTTCTGATGTACTCAAGATTTCGGTGATCAGTCCAGACTATGAACGGTTGTTCGGCCCCCTCTAGCCAATGCCTCCACTCTTCGAGGGCAAGTTTGACCGCCAGTAGTTCTCGGTTGCCCACATCATAGTTCCTTTCAGCTCTGGACAGCCGCCGCGACAGGAAGGCGCATGGGTGTATCTTGCCATCCTTTTCCGATCGTTGGGAGAGGATGGCGCCCACCCCTTCGTTCGATGCGTCTACTTCGACCACAAACTGCCGCTGAGGGTCCGGCATGGTGAGGATGGGGGCTGACGTGAAGCGGAGCTTGAGATCCTGGAATGCTTTCTCTGCTGCGGGCGACCAGTGGAACTGCACCTGAGTGGAGGTAAGAGCATGAAGAGGAGCCGCTATTGCGCTAAAGCCTCTGATAAACCGCCTGTAAAAGTTAGCAAACCCCAAAAATTGCTGAACCTTCTTGCGGCTATCAGGTGTGGGCCATTCGGCTACAGCGCTAACTTTAGCCGGGTCCATCTGAACTCTTCCAGGGGCTACGATGAAGCCCAGAAAGGAGACGGTGTCGGCATGAAATACACTCTTCTCGGCCTTCACATACAAGTGATTGTCTAGGAGTCTTTTAAGAACTTTGGTCACATGGTCTTGGTGAGTGTCAATGTCAGGTGAGTAAATCAAAATATCATCTAAATATACATAGACAAAATGATCCAAGAAGTCCCTCAACACATCATTAATCATGGCCTGAAACACGGCGGGGGCATTGGTGAGACCGAATGGCATGACCAGATACTCGTAATGGCCACTCGAAGTGTTGAACCCGGTCTTCCACTCATCGCCCTCTCTTATTCGGACCAAGTGGTAGGCGTTGCGTAGGTCAAGTTTTGTGAACACTTTGGCCTGTTGGATTTGGTCAAAGACCGATGACATGAGAGGGAGTGGATAGCGATTTTTTATTGTAATGTCATTAAGTGGGCTATAGTCTATGCAAGGTCTCAGGGACCCATCTTTCTTATCCACAAAGAAGAAGCCCGCCCCAGCTGGCGATGATGAAGGGCGGATGAGACCAGCTTTTAGTGACGTGGTGAGGTACTCTCTCATGGCCTCTTTTTCTGGTCCAGAAACAGAGTACAGGCGGCCCTTAGGTATGGTGGATCCAGGAATCAGGTCGATGGCGCAGTCGTATGGGCGGTGTGGGGGGAGAGACAGGGCTTTGGATTTACTAAAAACTTCCCGAAGCTGATGGTAGCAGGGGGGTACCAGGTTCAGGTCCGGGGATTCTGGTTCTGTATTAGGGTTGACAGAGAACAGGTTAATCTCAGCTTCTTTGCCCATACAATGTCTTAAACAGTCCTCCCCCCATCTGATGATGTCTCCGGACCTCCAATCTACCTGGGGGTTGTGGCGAAACAGCCAAGGTTGGCCCAGAATGAGTGTATGAGAGGTGGACTTAAATAAGAAAAAACGAATTTCCTCTTCATGATCCTTAATGTGCAGGTGGACGGGTTCGCTGATGTGAGTGATAGTAAAGAGTTCTTTACCGTTGAGAGATCGGGCCCTGACTGGATTAACCAGGGGTTCGGATTTAATCCCCAATCTCTCCGCTAAACCCCAGTCCATCAAACTCTCATCTGCCCCAGAGTCAATAAGTGCCTTAAGGTTCGTGTCTGTGTGGTGCATTACCTTTACTTTGGTCAAGGCGCGTGAAACAGAGCTTGCAGTCGCGGATACATTCACCGTCGGGGTTCGTTTAGTTGGACAGGTGGTTACAAGGTGCCCCGTTTCCCCACAGTAAAAACACCTTCCCTCCGACAGCCGTCTCCGCCTCTCCTCCTCCGACAGCCGCGCTCTGCCCAGCTGCATGGGTTCGCTCTCTCCCTCAGTCGCGGACTGATGACGTGGGGTTGGCGAGGTGTGGTGAGTGAACGGGTGGCTTGGGATGGTAGTGAACGGTGCTCCTCCCACCGTGTCCGTACTACCTTCCCGGTGTCGTCTGAGCTGACGAAGTCGATTATCCGTCCGAATGGCGAGTGCGACGAGGTCGTCCAATCCTGCGGGCAAATCGAGGGGAACAAGCAGATCCTGGATCGGGGCTGCCAGCCCCTTAAAAAACACATCATACAACGCTGTGGAGTTCCACCCACTCTCAGCTGATAGTGTGCGAAAACGAATAGCATAATCACACACGGAGTCCTTGCCTTGTCTTAATCCACTTAGCTCTTGAGCCTTTTCCCGGTCGTCTGCCACCGGATCGAATGTTTTCTTTAGCGCCGTCTCGAAGTCTCCAAGAGTGTTACAGATGGCTGACTTCCTGCTCCATTCAGCGGACGCCCAGGCTTTGGCTCTCCCGGTTAGGTGCGAGATCATGAAGGCGATCTTTACTCGGTCAGAGGGGAATGCGTGGGGGGTTAATTCAAAGTGAATGGAACAGTCTATAATGAATGTCTTACATAGTCCTGGTTCCCCGGAGTATTGAGCTGGTGGAGCCAATCTGCTACCCGCCCCAAAGTAAGGGGTGGGCGGAGTAGGTGGAGTCGGTGGTACGGGAGCCGGTGGTACGGGAGCCGGTGCGATGGGTCGAGGGGGCTGCGCGAGCAGTCCCTGTAGTTGAGCCGAGATCTGACCCATCTGCGCCGCCATGGCACTCTGGAACTCCGCCTGGCGTGAGATGCGGGCTTCTTGGTCACGCAGGACTCCCGACAGCTGTTCTGCCTCTGCTGGGTCCATTTCTGGCCAGAGTATTCTGTCAGGCTTGGCAGAAACGGAGGACTCAGATGCAGGGCAGTAGTACAGACAGGCTTTATTTTTAAATACAGTTTCCCTGTAGACAGCGACAACAGAACAGGCTGTAAAACACTATAGGTCCAACGGACCACACTAACAAAACAACAAGAACAAAGGAAGCCCCCGTAGGAGAAAAAAGGAGAAGACTACACTGGTCTTAAGAATCTAGGAGTTTATGAAAGTTACTCAAACTGAAATCGCTCCCGGAGGAGGAAGGCACACAGGCTATGAAAATAAATCTACTCTTATACAGCTGAAAACATTTAACGAACAGAAATCTCTCCAACAGGAGGAAAAGCAAACGCTATGAATCTTATCTAACAATGAAACAGAAATTACTAACCAAAAGGTATCCAAATCAAAATCACTCTACCACAGAGGAAAACTATATGCAAAAATAAAACTTGGCAATACTTATCTAAATCGAAATATGCAAGGCAAGGTCAAGACTGTGGAATTGGCTGGACGTAATCGACGAGACGAACGAAATACTCTGGCAGCGAAGACAGGGGAAGACACAGACTATATACACATGAGGGAGGGAGCACAGGTGGAAACAATCAGGGATCAGGGAAGACGCCAGACCGGTGACACAAGAGGAAGGGCAGGTGACCTGAAACGAGAGGAGCGTTACTTTTCAAAATAAAACATGAAATTCACAAGACAGAAAAAAACCAAGACAAGACATCCCTCACCGCGGTGTGACACTCACACTCTAAGCGATGATGTCACCCACTCTAGCCCAGAAGGTTCTGCGCAATACACGCCCATTATAATCTCATGATTTCTCCCAAAACGATTATGGTCATTGAACAGTGATTGATCAAAAACTATATGACCTATTGAAACGCGGATTGACACACCAGGACACAAGACTTGTGTCTACGTTTTAGAGTTTAAATGGAGTTTCTAGGTGAAAGTATGACTGAGCAGCAGGCGTTTGAAAGGCTACAATTTCTGCTCTCTTTTTTTCGTCCGTCCCATTCATTCCTATGGGAGTTTTTGCGGTGACTTACGTCGCGAAAAATTAATATTCTGGACATCTTTTAAATAGCACACCGATCCCGATCAAGCCGCACGTTTTGATATAACATTCGCCTAGGTGCTCGCTTTTGTTTGGGACGAGTAGCGAATCAAAAAAGGGAGGAGGAAGAATACGAAAAAACACGCAAGATTCAAATAGCACCTACTGTTTGTTGTCTACAAACAGTAGGTGGCTGTGCTTCGCACTGCCTCCCTAATTAAAGAATTAAAAAGCTCAGAATTATTTCTGTGTGGAAATGACACTAAACATCACGTCAATGAAGGAGAAAGCATTAACTTTAATGAACTACAGTGTGAGCAGGACTGAGGCCCCATCAGAGCTGAGGTGGACCAGAATCAGAACTGAGGTTGAATCTTCAAATCTTTTGTCTGAACAACACTGAACAGGAGTTAATACAAAACTAGAAAATTCCCCCGCCGGGAAATTTTGAGAGGGAGGCAGTGGGCCACCGCCCGGGGGTAAAAGTTTAAAGTTTAAACGGAGTTTCTAGGTGAAAGAATGACCGAGCAGACGACGTTTGACTCAAAAAACTACATTTCCCACTACTAAATGTAGTTTTTACTACATTCCTGTCCACCAATCAGAGCACACCACTCCTGTCTCCATTTTAAAGTTTAAATGGAGTTTCTAGGTGAAAGTATGCCCGAGCAGAAGAGGTTTGACTAAAAAAACGACATTTCCCATTACTAAATGTAGTTTTTAGTACATTCCTGTCCACCAATCAGAGCACACCACTCGTGTCTCCATTTTAAAGTTTAAATGGAGTTTCTAGGTGAAAGTATGGACGAGAAGAAGACGTTTGACTAAAAAAACTACATTTCCCACTACTAAATGTAGTTCTTAGTACATTCCTGTCCACTAATCAGAGCACACCACTCGTGTCTCCATTTTAAAGTTTAAATGGAGTTTCTAGGTGAAAGTATGGACGAGCAGAAGACGTTTGACTAAAAAAACTACATATCCCACTACTAAATGTAGTTTTTAGTACATTCTTGTCCACCAATCAGAGCACACCACTCGTGTCTCCATTTTAAAGTTTAAATGGAGTTTCTAGGTGAAAGTATGGACGAGCAGAAGACGTTTGACTAAAAAAACTACATATCCCACTACTAAATGTAGTTTTTAGTACATTCTTGTCCACCAATCAGAGCACACCTGCTGTCAGTTATGAAGATCAGTGCCCCACAGTGCTGTCACCATGGCAACGGCCCTTGCTGCGTGTGTATGACTGCTTTGGAGCCTCTCTCTGCTTCTTTCTATCGCTCCATTCCCCCTCTGCGGAAGGTCCGAACAAAAGCTTGCCACGCTCACACCGAAACTCCTATCGCCAAAATTTCCACACCGTTAGCGCCACAAGACTCGGCTGAAGACACTGATGACTTTTATTTTTTCCTAGTGTCAGAAATGTGGACGCTAGGGCGAGTTAGAAATGCTGTTCATATCAGGTTTCTTTGAAAATCTGCTTCTCAATTAACATTGGAGCGGATGAGGAGAAAAAAAGACTTGGCCGCGCTTAGAGGTTGCTAGTTCAAATTCTGTAAATCTCACAGAGATTTTGAGCACATTGTGAGAGACAGGACAAGTTTGTCTACAAAATTGGAAAATATCACGTCTGTAGAGTGAAGATTGTGGCCGGGAGGAGTTTGGAAAGGAAAAAAATCTGAGAAGCCCTCACACTCTAACTGATGATGTCACGCACTCTAGCCCAGAAGGTTCCGCGCAATACACACCCATTATAATCTCATGATTTCTCCCAAAACAATCATGGTCATTGAACAGTGATTGATCAAAAACTATATGAGCTATTGAAATGCGGATTGACACACCAGGACACAATACTTGTGTCTACGTTTTAGAGTTTAAATGGAGTTTCTAGGTGAAAGTATGACTGAGCAGCAGGCGTTTGAAAAGCTACAATTTCTGCTCTCTTTTTTTCGTCCGTCCCATTCATTCCTATGGGAGTTTTTGCGGTGATTAATATTCTGGACTTCTTTTTAATAGCACACCGATCCCGATCAAGCCGCACGTTTTGATGTAACATTCGCCTAGGTGCTCGTTTTCGTTTGGTAGTTTTAGGGAATCAAAAAATGGTAAGAAGAGCCACCTACTGTTTGTCTCTGCAAACAGTAGGTGGCTGTGCTTAGCACTGCCTCCCTAATTATATAAAACACAGAAATGCAGAAAATTATCTAATTAGAGAAACTGGAACTAGAACATGTTTTCTGATTTATTAAATAAAAGACTGATAATCAATGTTCTGCTGATTATCTAGTGGATGTGTGTGTGTGTGTGTGTGTGTGTGTGTGTGTGTGTGTGTGTGTGTGTGTGTGTGTGTGTGTGTGTGTTTATTAAAATACTGGATGAAAGTATAAACCAAATGTTGTCAAAATGAAGTGAAACATAAACAAACCTCCACTTTGGTTGAAGTGCTGCTTTGTAACTTCAATTTTGTTTTTGTCGGCATGCTGAACACCCACACAGATCTCAGTGTGACTCTGCCAGTACTGAGGATCATCTTCTTTGATTCTGCTCATCCAGTCCTGTTTGGGTTCTGCTCTCATGGTGTTGCTGTCATAGTGAATTATCTCAACGTCATCAACCAATGCAACAGCCACAAACTCTGGGAAGTTTGGGACTCCAGAGGACGCCGTGTTGAAATACTCCAGAGAGTGAATCTCTGCAACACAAGATGAACATCATGATCTCAGTTTTTATCTTCAACAAATCACTGAACAATGTTGTTTTCCTGCACACACAATCCAAAAGAACTACTTCTCTCTCTCTTCTATTGCTGTTTGTTATTTTTCATATTCAACTAATAGGTTTTATTTTGTTTGATGTTGTCGTCAGAGTGTTTGTGGATTTCAGATGTTTGAGTATAAAAGTTATTTTTTTAAATACAGAAAGAACCAAGAAACCAAATCTGACCGTTTGTCCCTCACTTTCATAAATCTTGATTTCTGTAAACTGAAGTTAAATCTCAAGATCGTTGTTAAACAACATGTTGTGTGAAACCAAATCCTCTCAGCTTTATATTCCAGAATATTCTGATATATTAATATTTGTTCTACATCAGCCGATAGCATTTTTAATATAAACACATAACATGAACAGACTTCATACAGATTCATTAGCTGCTGTTGTTTAAACATGAAATAGCTCCCTCTGGAGGACAAACTATGTAATGGAGACGCTGCTCATGAATTACCTCAAACTTTGTCATTTCTTCACCTGGAATTCTTCTTACTTATCACACAATATTTATACACACTGATATGATATATATGTAATATGATAATATGTGCTAATACGGATGATTTGTGAGTGAAGTTCTACTAAACAGCTTCAGATCTGACCAAACCAACTCAGTAGTGACGTACTACATTCAAACAGACGAGTGTTTCAGTGTGGAGACACATTTCATCCCGAACTTGGAGGAAGTCCTGGAGCTGAACAGCAAAGACGACCGAAAGAAGCGTCGGCTCATATAAACAGGGCTTAAAGACATGACGCAGTTCTTCTGTTACAAGCGAGCAACTTAAAAGCCAACAACTAAAGTGTGGACTCACCTGCGGCCGCGCTGTGGAGGCCGACGGCCAGGAGAAGAAGCACAGTCCCCGTCTCCATCGTCACCTGTCACTTCTCAAGCTGTCTTCAACTCTTCACTTGTTATTATTGTGGAGGCAAAGTGATAACGGTCCTGGCAGTAGTGGTGCGCTGACTTCACCCTCCGTCTGAGCCAATGGGGATTTTAGCTGAGCACCGACGTCACTAATAGCCGGGTAAGACTGAGCCACTGAGGTTAATAACGAAAGTTAAAGTGGAGCGATGTTATTTCAGCCTGCGTGAGAGGACGCTGGAGACCCTGTATTCTGGTTTCTCAACGCTGTCCGCACCTGAAAGACGCATTTAACCTCCTGCTGATCAGCTCTGCTGGGGTCATCGGCAGGCTAATGCAATGTAATGTGCAGAAATGTTTGAATGATGCTCACATACTCTGCAGTAGTGTCTTAGTCTGCTTGTGTTCAGTCTGGCTGTCGACAACAAACAAGAGCTCCAAATGTGTCTTAATTGATGTTTGTCTTTTAGCAAAATGGCACCTGGCGTCAGTAGAAACATCGAGAAACGGAGAGTTCCTTCGTGGTGTTGAGAAGGTGTCTGTTAGCTTCACCAGTACTGACCCTCCAGAGTCTCTGTATGTCTGGATAAACCTGTCTGGATGGGCTTTTCATATTTATTTGTCTGAATGTTTTAGCTCTGATCTCTCATCTCTTCCCGTTAGCATACGAAGCTAAGCTAGTTAGCTTAGCATGCTAGCTAGAGACGGATCGCAAGTTAGCATCGCAGCGCTAGTGGGAGTTTGATGGAGAACAAACAGATTATGACGGAGTTTGTGACCAGTTATAAGCTGGTCACAAAGGCAATTCATTCAGTTAGATTTTCATTTGCAGGATCAAATAAATGTTGGAAAAAAATCACTAAGTCATCTCTTGTTACATTCAATTCCATTTCATTTATAGGCAAGATGGTAGCCTACCACAGAAGAGGAGTTTGTTGGCTGAAAGCTTTGGCATCGGCTCTACTTTTGGAGATCCAAGGAACACCAAGATATTTCTAATATTCGAATATCAGCTGTGTCTGATTGTCTCGTCAGCCTGCCCTCATGTTTTCCCACCTGGGCCCTGTTCCTAATCAGTCCTGGTGTATATAGTCTGTGTGTTCCCTCTGTTTCCTTGTCAGTTCCTTCTGTGTATTTGGTTTAGTATGTTCCTTGTGGTTCCGCCTGTTATCCCTGCTGTCGTGTTCCTTTCTGTGGGTTTTTGCCTGACTGTTATTGGGACTTTGTTTTTTTGCTTAGGAAAGTGTCAACTGAAGAAGTGACACAAGTAGTAAACAAGTGGCCGCCATGATAAAAATTAATTCTCTAAATTTGAAGGAAGGGAGCTGCAATGCTTCCTTTCAGATCTCCTTTAACATAGGATGCAACAGATATTCCTTTACGAAAGGAAAAGAGATTACACCGACCCACAATTCCTTGTGAAGACAACATTTAAAATGAATGAATGTGATGATCTTGGGTTTTGTTTGTTTCCCCTGTTGTTTTGTAGTTTCTGTCTCATATGGTTGTTGGTTTCCTGTTTTATTTTGTAGTCCTTCTGTCTTGTGTTGTCCTTCTTTACTTCCTGTTGCTTCAGTTAGCATAAAGTTGCCAAAAATCAATATCCTTCATATCAATAAACTGAAGATCACAAGATCTGTAAGCATATATGGAATCACAAAAAGACCATTTTGGAATATCAGACAATTTATTGACAAAAAAAAAACAAAGTAGAAAAGCAATAAAATTGAGCAACTTAGTTGTGCAATCATCTACTTGATGCAACACCAGAAGTGATTCTGAGCATCGCTGCTCAGTTTCTACCAAACTAAGAGAGCAGACGTCCGCTGTCGCAAAACACCAGCAGGACATACTTTCAGAAACATCTCATTTCATTTTCACCATCAGTGTGCTGAGAAGCTCCAAACAGCCCAGAAGCCTTTAAGGACCCCCGATCATAAATATTAATATATAAAAAATATAAATATATTTCAAAAACACATCAAAAGAGATGAAACAACCTGATCTCATGTGAACAAATAATAATAATTTATTTCCTTTATGGGCGCCTTTCTAAACACTCAAGGTCACCATACAAAGTCAAATAAAAACAATGAGAGCATCAATCAGACATTCATCACAGCGAGCAAACCCTAATAAAACAGTGTACAAGGAGCAACTGAATTAAAGGGAGGAGGCTTGTCTAAATAGATATGTTTTCCAGTGAGATTAGAAAGTGGGGATGGAAGTGGAGTGTTGATATCATGAGGCAGAGAATAAACAGCACATTTCCACGTGCCGTTATTAAGCATTTCAGGCTTTTCCCACGTCGTTCAGCCACAGCGAAGCGGTCGCACAACTAAATTAGATTTAAGGAAACTTCACGGTCGGGCTTCAAATCAGTACGTAATCTACGCAGCATACGTACGGAAACAAGTTGACAGGAAATGTGTTGTGAAACTATGAGCTTTTAAAAGAAAGCCGCAACGCTCCGGGACACAGGTCTGGGACACCGGTCTCCTTGGTGCAAGTCGTGTGTTTGTTTGACCCTCCACTGGCAAACTCACGTTCTAAACGTCCTCACTTGTTCACGACGCTGCTTCTTCATGCAGATGTGTTTACGTTGCAGTGCAGACGCCGTGGTGTACGAACGACTAACAAGAAGCTAGAAAGGCGTTCTTATTGCAGCGACGGGACGAGGAATTGTTGCGTCAATCATTCGCCGGTTGGAGAAAACAGGCTGTTTGACACATCATCATACTCCAGATACACGAAGAAAAACCTCTAGGAAGTCAATCATCGTAAAAACAATCTTACGTTTTCAAGAAATATACAAACTATTTACACAACTGGAAAATGTGTGTGTGTGTGTGTGTGTGTGTGTGTGTGTGTGTGTGTGTGTGTGTGTGTGTGTGTGTGTGTGTGTGTGTGTGTGTGTCTCGGGGTCAGCAACACCGATCCAACAACGGAGAGAAAAACTCTAATATCTGTTATCTCTCGTTATCATCAAACTGCCGGATGCTACGAGTGTAGATATGAAAATGTGAATGCACGTTCATGGATGTGTGTCGACATGTGAATTTACATTTGTGAAAAGCCTGACAGCATTAAAAAGCATTTAAAAGTATTAAAGTTCAGCTATGCTGTATTATTTATAGATGAACACACAAACCTCAAAATTACATTTCTAAACTAAAACAAAAAGCAAAAATCCAAATCGTACTTGTAAAATATATACCAACCTAATTTTGAAATGTCGTATTCCAATCAATGAGCATCTACGATGACATCACTGACAGCATCGATAATCCTCGAACAAGTCGCTTTTCAAATTACGCATCGTCATTTGATACATTTTTAATTCTCAAATATTGATTATTGCTCCTTTTAAAGCCTTGTTGCGTTTGGCAACGTTAATGTTTTGGCCACGTGAATATCAGGGACATTAAACCGGTTTTGTCGGTGATCCGGCTCTTTTGTTTATATTAGATTTCAGATTGTGTCAAACTTTGTACATAACAGAGTCTGAAGTTATGGACTGAAGTTCACCCTCCTCTTCCTGCAGTCACTCACATCTGCCAAATACACAAGCATTAAAAATGAACAGTGCAAAACGTAATAATATGGCAATAAGGTATCAGGAATGGAAGGTGTGAAACCACTGGGATAGTACAGGCGTCACACATTAGTTACCTTTTATCCAACGGTGTGTTGCTGCTTGAACTCTGAGTCTGAAGAGACCAAAATACAAAACAATAGTCAAGTAAAGGACAAAATCAGATAAAGAAGCGTTTTGTACGGACAGACAGATGGATATGGACCTGATCGGTTAATCAATGATCCTGTAGTTGAAGTCTCACATGGGGTCTTCTTGTCTAAAAAACAGAACAAAATAAATCAACACAAGGCCAATCCTGGGTGACTGTCATGAGTGTTTTGTACTGACAGACAGATGGATATGGACCTGATTGGTTAATCAACGATCCTGTAGATGATCTCTCAGATGGGGTCTTCTTGTCTAAAAAACAGAACAAAATAAATCAACACAAGGCCAATCCTGGGTGACTGTCATGACATTCTCTAGTCTACAGTATTATTACTCACATATATATATATATACACATTCACAGTATATCTGCAGCATCATACTAGCCTACCTTTTATTTTGTATTCATTTCATTCTTATTATTTTCTACTTAACCTTTTCACTATACAATGTATTAATATTGTAGTTGAACAACATAATTTGTAAGCAATAAAGTACACAAATAAGAGAATCCTCCTTCACTGCGACATTTCAGTTAGAAAATGTCAAAAATGTCCCATTCATCATTTTATCCCGTCAGATATTTGTGTTAAATTGTCATAACTAGCGTATGAACTCATTCATCCTTCCATGCATTTGGAATGAAATTTTAAAATATAGGGAGCGACTGCTTTTCATGTGATTATTACTTTTAAATGTTATTATTATTTAAAGTTTGAATTGGGAATGAAAGTTTAGCTGTGCCAACTTTAGCACTCAGTGAAAGCCACTTTTGGAAATCAACGCAACAAAAATGTTTAATATAATAAAACAAGATTTACTTACAAGTATGCGGGTATTTGTCTGAAAGAAAAACTGGGATTAAACAAAATACATGAAAAATAGGAGCAAATCTGATGAAACCTGAATCTGACAATAAAAATAACAATGAATGTTGAAATTGAATATGAGTTTGTGTCTTCTAGTCGTGACCTTATAGCGCTTGTTGTTGAAGTTTGCTGGATAAAGTCACCAACTCAAAGCCTGAAATCAAGAAGAGATGAGACAACGTCTCCGTTTGGGTCTTACTGTTCCTCTTTTTGTGAACCACGAATCCAATCCCAGCGAGGACGAGAGCAAGAAGTACGACTGCAGCGATGACGATGATGACGGTGGTCATGTCAGTGGGCTTCTCTGTTGAGCACAAAACAAGAGGAAATAGTCACAACCTGAACAGATGAAGCAGGTTCCAGGAGAAGAACCTCCATTTGTCAACCGGACCACAATCCTGTATTCAGTGTGTTTGTTGGTCCTTTTGAAAACGTGATCCTGACTGATCTCCTGACAGATACATACATTCATCCAGTTATTAAATCATTCTACTCATCCTCTAAAACTGACCAGTAGTTCATTCAATACGGCGCCTACGACCTCTGAACTGTGGTTTGATTATTATGTTTCTAATAATGTTTCTCATCACTTCTTGTCTCAGTCTCACCTTTGTTGCTCCTGATGACGTCCAGTCTGGTGATTTTGTCCTCCTTCACACCAGAGAGCTTAAACACACACTCGTACCTGCTCCGGTCTTCAGCTGCCACTGAGAGTTTCAGGTCGGCACTCATCTGGAAGGTTCCATCGTGGTTGGGGAGGATCTCTCCAAGATCAACGTCCTCATGGAGATCCTCTCCATCTCTCCTCCAGAACAGTTCGGCTCTTTGAGGGTAGAAACCTGTAGCGTGGCAGCTGATTGGAGAGGAGGGAGTCTTCTGGAGGAAGGACACTGAGGGAAGGTCTGAGGAGAGAGAGACGGGTTAGAGGTTCTTTATCCTTATTATTATGATCTGCTGTGTATTTATTTATTTATTTATTTATTTGAAAGGGACAATACACATTAATGAACATCAGTATGTGAATACAAATGTAAATGTGTCGGAGTTAGCAAGCCTGCTAATTTACATCCGCAGTCCCTTGGCAATTAACGGGATAGTTCGGAATTTTGGACATAAGACCTATTTTCCAAGTCAGCCGGTGTGTTCGAGACGTCTGGAGACGTTTTCAAGACATTTCATTCAGTTCTTCTAGTTGCCGAGTTCACTTATGCTATGGCTAGCGCAAGTCAATGGTTCTAGTTAGCATGGCATTAAAAACACTCATACCGACTCCACAGTGCACCCGAGGCAAATCCATTGTAACGGCAGACTATCGATGTACATATCTGTGTTGATAGACTGTTTGAAATAAAACCAACCTTGCATTTTTAAGGATTTATGTCTCAGCAGCAGCAGCAGCAGCGTGTCATACTTCCTAGTAGGCTATGGCAGCGGCGGAGTGATATCACCTAGCACTTATAAGTTACCGGTTCTATAATAGTTTGTTTACCTGCTGTCATTGCTACAGACGCAGAGTAGCCTGCAGTGCTAGTTTCTTCAATCTCACAGAAATGGACACTTTTGGAGAATATACTGAAACCTTTGAAGACTCTAATGAGGAGTTTTTTTCCACCCAAACCCAACCGTACCTGTACGAGCCTGAATATACAGAGGAAGAATTGCGCGAGAGGGATGCTCAAAGGGCAGAACGTGAACGAGCTTCTGTGGAGACCGAGATAGCTGGAGCTGAGAACCGGGACCGAACAAACGGAGACTGGTGGTGCCAGGAGGGAATCCCCCGCAACGCGTCCGAGGGTTTACGGGTCTACGGACGGAGCAGAGGCTATTTACGGGCAGTTTTTCGGGTGGCGCGTCATAGAGTTTTGAGTCCGACGGAGAGTCCGCATGTGTGGATTCGCGGAGCCGCCCGCTGCCCGGTGTTGGTCTGCGGTCCAAGGGCTTTTCACCCAGGTCTGGGGGCATAAGGGCAGAGAGTTCGGTGGTGTTTTTGTGTCTATATACCGGAGGGATTCCCCGCAACGCGTACGAGGGTTTACGGGTCTATGGACGGAGCAGGTTTGTGGTGCGTAATTGTGGCTTCGCGTGGCTGTGGGCTGCCCGGTGTTTGAGTGAGCTCTGAGGGCTTTTCAGACAGCCTTGGGGACACAAGTGCCGAGAGTTCGGCGGTGTTGAGCCACGTGTTTACCGGCTGGATTGCGAGCGGCGCGTCTTAGAGTTAGAGTCCGACGGAGAGTCCGCATGTGTGGATTCGCATGGCCGTGGGCTGCCCGGTGTTTGAGTGAGGACCAAGGGCTTTTTTTACCCAGCTCTGAGGGCACAAGGCCCGAATATTCGGCGGTGTTTATGTTTCTATTTACCGGAGGGAATCCCCGCAACGTGTCCGAGGGTTTACGGGTCTATGGACGGAGCAGGTTTGTGGTGCGTAATTGTGGCTTCGCATGGCTGTGGGCTGCCCGGTGTTTGAGTGAGCTCTGAGGGCTTTTCAGACAGCCTTTGGGGTATAAGTGCCAACAGTTTGGCCCGGTTCGATTGCCTATTTACGGGCAGTATTCGGGCTGCGCCTCTTAGAGTTTTGAGTCCGACGGAGCAAAGTAAAGTTCCGCTGCTGCTGAGAAACTAGTTCCTCAAAAAATGGATGATTCATGCGATGCGAGGTTAGTTTTGTTTCAAATATTATTCTATCAACACACATATGTACATCGACAGTCTAGTGTTTTAATGGATTTGCCTCGGGTGCTGTGGAGTGGGCAAGACTGTTTTTAATGCTTGTCTAGCTAAGAACCATTGACTTGCGCTAGCTATAGCATAAGCGAACTCGGCAACTAGAAGAACTGAATGAAATTTCTTGAAAACGTCTCCAGACATCTCAAACACACCGGCTCACTTGGAAAATAAGTCTTATGTCCAAATTTCTGAACTATCCCTTTAACATAGTTAATAAATATTTTTGTAAAAAAGTCTTTGGGGGTTCATGTCTTCCTGCACCACCAGTAAATACCAACCACTGCCATGCGCTTTACAGTCACACAAGATAAGTAAAATATAATACAATACATATACCTTTAACTAGTATGACTAGATTAACATAATGTATCTTACAGTGTAATATTGCCAAGGAAACTGCACTGTCGTAGCCATGTTCGATGCTGCATCGAACATAGCTCTAACATTTTCTGAAAGTTCCTCCGGATCATTATCACACTCCGTCTGAGACTCAGCCATTGTCGCGGTTTTGTGTTGACAAACACAGTCGAGAGCGTGGCTACTTTGGCGGTATCCTTATGGGGAGAATTACGTATTTTCCTGGAGAGTGTGCACTGTGATAGGTTTCCTTCTTTGACAAACACAGCTTGTGTCCAATAGTATTTAAAAAAAAAAAGGGCAGGCCTGAAAGTAACGAGTACTTTTCAGCCTTTCTAGAAATTAACTCGAGTAAAAGTAAAAGTATTTGTCTTGGAAATGTTTTCAAGTAAGAGTAATAAGTACTAAAGAAATCTAATACTCAAGTAAAGTACAAATTTACTTAAGTACAGTACTTAAGTAAATTTACTCTGTTACTGTTCACCACTGCTCCTCGGCCCCGGCACGCTTGGAAGAGGTGGATTTGAGTACAGTACGGTTCATGCACCAGCACATGCACGGGTACGCAATGTGGACACGGCTGTAATTGATAAGCCCCCCCACTATTGAGCCGTTTTTGACTAAAAATACTGTTGATGACTGTGTAAGACACAGCGGGATTCTGGGTCGGGCTTGGGGCTCGTGGTGTGTTCCCGGAGCGGAACCAGACTGGTACTTTTAGAAGAAAAATGCAGCTGTGTATCTCCTTCCAAAATCCACTCCGCTTGTGCTGTCTGCTCGCAATCACTCCCACTCACATGCGCCGAGTGTTTACTAGAAATGTGACTTGTCAGTAAAGTTTCAGTCATGTTCTCTGTGTCGATCTCTGTTGTGATGACTTGGAGACGGCGCTCCCTGAAAACAACATCAAGCCATACGTGTGTTGTATTACGACGTGATGACGTATGTGCAACAGGTAACAGTGCCGAGGCACAGTACGGATCAGATGACCCTGGTGTGAGGGCGCCCAGATGAGGAAGGTAGGACAGAGGGTGAGACGAAGACAGAGACAGGAACTGAGACAGACAGGAACAGGGCAGTGACAGGGATTCTACCTTTTCTCAGCAGAGAGCTCCTCCCGTACTTCAAATACTTCTTCAGTAACTCAGGACAACGATAGGTGATGTCATGTTTATCCCGTTCTAGCAAAGCTTTGTTAATATCCCACTTGTGATTGGTGATGACAGCCTGTTGTTTTGGAACGATCCATCTCTTTGTCTTCAGGTCAAACGCAATGAAGTCTTCTCCATCATAACCATATTGAAAGAAACCATTTCCTTCATTAGTCTCATCATCCCATTCACAGCCAATTATCTCCTGGAGAATGTGGACACCTGAGAGAGAGAGAGAGAGAGAGGACGAGAGAGAGAGAGAGAGAGAGAATTAAACCAGAGTGAGATCATCAGTTAATATCACATCGTTTCCATGGAGACACACTGATCCACAGACAACAGAGGAGCTACACCTGCTGCTGTTATTGGCTCCATGAAAGCCAACCATCACCTGGACAGTGTGGACGTCTCAGGGGGAGATGGTCTGAGTAAGGTTCGCTTCAAGTCCGTGTTGCAGTTCGCTTTGCCTGGTCATTGTGAACACAAAGTGTTCCAGCTTCACTTTGCCATCGTATTTTACCCCTCTAGACCAGAGGTCTTCAACGTTTTCAGGCCAAGTAGCCCCAAGACTTATAGTGACCCGGTAGAGGGCCCACATAATATTAAACAAACTGGAAGATTTGTATGTGCTCAATATAGGTTGTATTCATGTTAAGGTGTATTTGTTGACATGTCTTTGGGGATTTATTTGGGATCAAATAATTTTGGGGACCCTCTGCAGTCATACTGTGGACCTCCTAGGGGTCCCGGACCCCCTGTTCAAGATGTATGCTCTAGACTTTCTGTTTGGGACACAGTCATATCAGCCACCGATTCATTCAGTACAAATATGAAATCTGAATAGTGGCTTCAACTCTTTCTAGTTGCTGATCCATCTTGTAAACAGCAAATACAAATTCAAATCATCAGGAGACACCGGTTACCTAATTGGCTAAATAACAGAGCTAACAGCTAATCACGTTCAAGGAGATCGCATTGCGTTACATTATGATCATCATTATTCAGTAACAAAGAGCACTGGGCCATATTAAACATTATCATGATGTGTTCTAATGTAACCTTGTAAAATAGATATTTTATAGAGAATTAAAGAATTAAAAAGCTCAGAATTCTTTCTGTGTGGAAATGACACTAAACATCACGTCAATGAAGGAGAAAGCATTAACTTTAATGAACTACAGTGTGAGCAGGACTGAGGCCCCATCAGAGCTGAGGTGGACCAGAATCAGAACTGAGGTTGAATCTTCAAATCTTTTGTCTGAACAACACTGAACAGGAGTTAATACAAAATTATATAAAACACAGAAATGCAGAAAATTATCTAATTAGAGAAACTGGAACTAGAACATGTTTTCTGATTTATTAAATAAAAGACTGATAATCAATGTTCTGCTGATTAACTAGTGGATGTGTGTGTGTGTGTGTGTTTGTGTGTGTGTGTGTGTGTGTGTGTGTGTGTGTGTTTGTGTGTGTGTGTGTGTGTGTGTGTGTGTGTGTTTATTAAAATACTGGATGAAAGTATAAACCAAATGTTGTCAAAATGAAGTGAAACATAAACAAACCTCCACTTTGGTTGAAGCGCTGCTTTGTAACTTCAATTTTGTTTTTTTCGGCCTGATGAACACCCTCACAGTTCTCAGTGCGAGTCTGCCAGTACTGAGGATCATCTTCTGTGATTCTGTTCATCCAGTCCTGTTTGGGTTCTACTCTCCTGGTGTTGCTGTCATAGTGAGTTATCTCAACGTCATCAACCAACGCAACAGACACAAACTCTGGGAAGTTTGGGACTCCAGAGGACGACGTGGAGAAATACTTCAGAGAGTGAATCTCTGCAACACAAGATGAACGTCATGATCTCAGTTTTTATCTTCAACAAATCACTGAACAATGTAGTTTTCCTGCACACGCAATCCAAAAGAACTACATTCAATACACGTTGATAATATCTGCTGTACTCAACAAACACAAACATGTTTCTGGTGCTTTTGTCTTGAAAACTGTGTTTATTCTGATATTAAATAGTGAAGGAGTCTCATATTTAGGTCAGTTGTGTTCCTGACTTTGGTTGACAGAAAGCAGTTTGTAGAAAGAGGCGTTGTTCATTTGATTTCATCTCCATGTGAAGTGAAAGTCCAGTTTAGTTTCCAGTTGGTGGAGTGGTTTCTTCTTCAGGAAGCATCGTTAGTAGTTTACACTCCTCAAGCGAGCAACTTAAAAGCCAACAACTAAAGTGTGGACTCACCTGCGGCCGCGCTGTGGAGGCCGACGGCCAGGAGAAGAAGCACAGTCCACGTCTCCATCGTCACCTGTCCTTCTCAAGCTGTCTTCAACTCTTCACTTGTTATTATTGTGGAGGCAAAGTGATAACGTCCGAGCTGCTGCTCTATCCGGGCTGAAGTGAGGCTGAGACCAGGAAGAGCGCTGACTTCACCCTCCGTCTTAGCCAATGGGGATTTTAGCTGAGCACCGACGTCACTAATAGGCGGGTAAAGCTACTGAGGTTAATAACGAAAGTGAAAGTGGAGCGATGTTATTTCAGCCTGCGTGAGAGGACGCTGAAGACCCTTTATTCTGGTTTCTCAACGCTGTCCGCACCTGAAAGGAGCATTTAACCTCCTGCTGCTCAGCTCTGCTGTGATCATCTGCAGGCTAATGCAATGTAATGTGCAGAAATGTTTGAATGAAGCTCACATACACTGCAGTAAACAAGAGCTCCAAGTGTGTCTTCATTGATGTTTGTCTTTTAGCAAAATGGCGCCTGGCGTCAGTAGAAACAGCGAGAAACTGAGAGTTCCTTCGTTGTGTTGAGGAAGTGTCTGTTAGCTTCACGGAGTTTGTGACCAGTTATAAGCTGGTCACAAACTCCTGATTCCTTGTCAGTTCCTTCTGTGTATTTGGTCTAGTATGTTCCTTGTGGTCCAGCCTGTTATCCCTGCTGTCGGATTCCTTTTTGTGGGTTTTTGCCTGCATGTTTTTGGGACTCTTGTTTTTTTGCTTAGGAAAGTGTCAACTGAAGAAGTGACCCGGAAGTAAACAAGTGGCCGCCATGATAAAAATGAATTCTCTAAATTTGAAGGAAGGGAGCTGCAGTGCTTCCTTTCAGATCTCCTTTAGCATAGGATGCAACAGATCTTCCTTTACGAAAGGAAAGGAGATTACACCGACCCACAATTCCTTGTGAGGGCAACATTTAAAGTGAATGAATGTGATGATCTTGGGGTTTGTTTGTTTCTCCTGTTTTGTAGTTTCTGTCTCTTGTTGGTTTCCTTTTTTATTTTGTAGTCCTTCTGTCTTGTGTTGTCCTTCTTTACTTCCTGTTGCTTCAGTTAGCATAAAAATGTCAAAAGTCAATATCCTTCATATCAATAGACTGAAGATCACAAGATCTGTAAGCATATATGGAATCACAAAAAGACCATTTTAGAATATCAGACAATTTATTGACAAAAAAAAAACAAAGTAGAAAAGCAATAAAATTGAGCAACTTAGTTGTGCAATCATCTACTTCATGCAACACCAGAAGTGATTCTGAGCATCGCTGCTCAGTTTCTACCAAACTAAGAGAGCAGACGTCCGCTGTCCCAAAACACCAGCAGGACATACTTTCAGAAACATCTCATTTCATTTTCACCATCATAAATATTAATATATAAAAAATATAAATATATTTCAAAAACACATCAAAAGAGATGAAACAACCAGATCTCATGTGAACAAATAATAATAATTTATTTCCTTTATGGGCGCCTTTCTAAACACTCAAGGTCACCATACAAAGTCAAATAAAAACAATGAGAGCATCAATCAGACATTCATCACAGCGAGCAAACCCTAATAAAACAGTGTACAAGGAGCAACTGAATTAGAGGGAGGAGGCTTGTCTAAATAGATATGTTTTCCAGTGAGATTAGAAAGTGGGGATGAAAGTGGAGTGTTGGATGTCATGAGACATATAATAAACGGCACATTTCCACGTGCTGTCGTTAAGCATTTTAGGCTTTTCCCACGTCGTTAAGCCACAGCGAAGCGGTTGCATGACTAAGTTAGATTTAGGAAAACTTCACGGGCGGGCTTCAAATCAGTATGTAATCTACGCTGCATACGTAATGAAACAAGTTAACAGGAAACGCGTCGTGAAACTATGAACTTTTAAAAGAAAGCAGCAACGCTCCGGGACACGGGTCTGGGACACGGGTCTGGGACACCAGTCTCCTTGGTGCAAGTCGTGTGTTTGTTTGACCCTCCACCGGCAGACTCACGTTCTAAACGTCCTCACTTGTTCACGACGCTGCTTCTTCATGCAGATGCGTTTACGTTGCAGTGCAGACGGCGTGGCGTACGAACGACTAACAAGAAGCTAGAAAGGCGTTCTTATTGCAGCGACGGGACGACGAATTGTTGCGTCAATCATTCGCCGGTTGGAGAAAACAGGCTGTTTGACACATCATCATATTCCAGACACACGAAGAAAAACCTCTAGGAAGTCAATCATCGTAAAAACAAACTTACGTTTTCAAGAAATATACAAACTATTTACACAACTGGAAAATGTGTGTGTGTGTGTGTGTGTGTCGGGCAGTGATGGGCAGTAACGCGTTAGAAGTAACGCGTTACTGTAATCCAATTACTTTTTTCAAATAACGAGTAAAGTAAAGGATTACAATTGCAAAAATAGTAATTCGATTACTTTTACCTTCCTGCAAGCAGCCTGCGTTACTGCGTTACTAAACCGTGATTTATCTTTGCCACGTGACACTCTCTCATGAGTCGACTCGTGACAATGACGTAGCGGCGCGACGTCTAGAAGTAAACAACAGACACGTGTGTGCAAGACATGGAGTGCGGGAGAAAGAGCGAACATGGAGCATTTAATTCATGGAAGTTCAGACATTACTTTGAGTTTGACTCGGTAAAAGATGTAAAAAACATTAACGTCCGCTGTACACTCTGCGTGGGAAGAAAGATTTTGTCTACAGCGAAAAATTCCACCTCAAATCTGAGCAAGCACCTAGCAAGCCGGCACAAGAATGTGAAACTCACTGAGACACCCCGAAATCCCGACATGGCCGCTGCAGCAACAGAGGGACCCTCTCCTGCTAAACAGGTGAAAATAGATTTAAGAGCGTCAGCGACAGGACTTAGTGCCGCTGAACTGAAGAAGCTTGTCGCTGGCTATATTGTCGAGGACATGTTGCCCATTTCCACTGTAGACTCTGATTCATTCCGACGCCTAAATGTGGCATGCAACAGCATTTTCTGTTTTGGTAAACGCATTACTCCTCTCTGCACTGCAACTGTTAAAAGATGTAAATGTTAATAGAGACTTTGGTTTTAATTATTTTATTGCTGTATTTTATTTACATCTATTCGAATGAAGGTGTGTATACACACCAAAACGATTTTCTTTAAATGAGACTGTTGCATTTAATTTATTTTTTTGTTTGCAATGTGCATAGTTAAAAAGATTGAGTAATAAAAACAAGTTTTAAAAAAAGCGTATTGAGGTTGTGTATAGCTAGTGTATTTTTGAAAAGTAAAAAGTAAAGTAATTAGTAAAGTAACTAATTACTTTTGAAAATAAGTAATCAGTAAAGTAACTGGATTACTTTCTTGGATAAGTAATCAGTAATCAGTAACTAATTACTTTTTCCAAGTAACTTGACCAACACTGGTGTCGGGGTCGGCAACACCGATCCAACAACGGAGAGAAAAACGCTAATATCTGTTATCTCTCGTTATCATCAAACTGCCGGATGCTACGAGTGTAGATATGAAAATGTGAATGCACGTTCATGGATGTGTGTCGACATGTGAATTTACATTTGTGAAAAGCCTGACAGCATTAAAAAGCATTTAAAAGTATTAAAGTTCAGCTATGCTGTATTATTTATAGATGAACACAAACCTCAAAATTACATTTTGTAAACTAAAACAAAAAGCAAAAATCCAAATCGTACTTGTAAAATATATACCAACCTAATTTTGAAATGTCGTTTTCCAATCAATGAGCATCTACGATGACATCACCGACAGCATCGATAATCCTCGGACAAGTCGCTTTTCAAATTACGCATCGTCATTTGATACATTTTTAATTCTCAAATATTGATTATTGCTCCTTTTAAAGCCTTGTTGCGTTTGGCAACGTTAATGTTTTGGCCACATGAATTTAGGGGACATTAAACCGGTTTTGTGGTTCAAATCGATTTCAGATTGTGTCAAACTTTGTACATAACAGAGTCTGAAGTTATGGACTGAAGTTCACCCTCCTCTTCCTGCAGTCACTCACATCTGTCAAATATACAAGCATTAAAAATGAACAGTGCAAAACGTAATAATATGGCAATAAGGTATCAGGAATGGAAGGTGTGAAACCACTGGGATAGTACAGACGTCACACATTAGTTACCTTTTATCCAACGGTGTGTTGCTGCTTGAACTCTCCGAGTCTGAAGAGACCAAAATACAAAACAATAGTCAAGTAAAGGACAAAATCAGATAAAGACGCGTTTTGTACGGACAGACAGATGGATATGGACCTGATTGGATATTCAACGATTCTGTAGTTGAAGTCTCAGATGGGGTCTTCTTGTCTAAAAAAACAGAACAAAATAAATCAACACAAGGTCAATCCTGGGTGACACAGAAGGAAAACTTGAATGAGCGGACTCGAGTGCAGAGTTCGGGATGAAGCAGTTAGTCTTTAATTTCAGTTTTACCGGACACACCGGGGAAACAAAAGGCGCCTCACGACGAGGGATGGTCTAAACTGAAACTACCTAACAACCTAGACTAAGAGATAAACTACAAAAAGGCAGAGCCAACAAAAATCACTCTTTCGAGGAATTAGAGGAACAACAAAAACCTAGACTATGAGACAAACTACTAAAGGCAGAGCCAACAAAAATCACTCCCTTGAGGAACTATGGAACTAGACTGAGCTTGACTATGACGTGAGCTGGTGATCTGTACTAGGAACATGACACACTGGCACAGGACAAAAGGGAGACGCAGACTATAAACACATGGAGGGAAATGGGGAACAGGTGGACACAATCAGGAATCAGGGGAGACAATCAGACTGGTGACACATGAGGAAGGGCAAGTGACCTGAAACGAGAGGAGAGTTAATTTCCAAAATAAACCAGGAAGTCACAAAACAAACATGGAGACAGGACAAAAACTCAAACTTGACATACCGGTGTGACACCTGGGTGACTGTCATGACATTCTCTAGTCTACTACTCACATATATATATGCACATTCACAGTATATCTGCAGCATCATACTAGCCTACCTTTTATTTTGTATTCATTTCATTCTTATTATTTTCTACTTAACTTTTTCACCATACAATATATTGATATTGTAGTTGAACAACATCATTTGTAAGCAATAAAGTACACAAATAAGAGAATCCTCCTTCACCGCAACATTTCATTCATTCATCCTGCCATGCAGTTGGAATGAAAATTTAAAATATAGGGAGCGACTGCTTTTCAAGTGATTATTACTTTTAAATGTTATTATTATTTAAAGTTTGAATCGGGAATTAAAGCTCAGTGTAAACCACAGTCGGTATGAGGATCTAGTCAAAATATAACATTTTAAATACAATCTACAACAACCTCTGTTAATTTAGATGAGGTAATCTGGAATTAAAAATAAAAGATGACTCTCTCAACTATATCTACATTGTTTAGAAATAAAGTTTAAACTGTTTCCAATGACTTTGCTGCATTGAACCGACACACAGCACCAACTCTTATCTAGTAACAACTTGAATGCTCATCAGCATGAACGCAGACTTTGTTAAGTACGTGAGAGACCAGACGACATGGTGACTACAGCAGCAGCAGCAGAGGGCGCTGTTTCT
Source organism: Eutrigla gurnardus (assembly GCF_963514095.1). Taxonomy (NCBI): domain Eukaryota; kingdom Metazoa; phylum Chordata; class Actinopteri; order Perciformes; family Triglidae; genus Eutrigla; species Eutrigla gurnardus. The sequence continues at coordinate 21,360,918 of NC_139928.1, read as the reverse complement.
CTGAGCCTTGCACCCCATGCTGCTGGTCGCTTCACATTTTGTTTTCAGCATGAATTAAACCTTGACCAACTTTAGCACACAGTGAAAGCCACTTTTGGAAATCAACGCAACAAAAATGTTAAATATAATAAAACAAGATGTACTAACAAGTATGCGGGCATTTGTCTGAAAGAAAAACTGGGATTAAACAAAATACATGAAAGATAGGAGCAAATGTGATGAAATCTGAATCTGACAATAAAAATAACAATGAATGTTGAACTTGAATATGAGTTTGTGTCTTCTAGTCGTGACCTTATAGCGCTTGTTGTTGAAGTTTGCTGGATAAAGTCACCAACTCAAAGCCTGAACTCAAGAAGAGATGAGACAACGTCTCCGTTTGGGTCTTACAGTTCTTCTTTTTGTAAACCACGAATCCAATCACAGCGAGGACGAGAGCAAGAAGTACAACTGCAGCGATGACGATGATGACGGTGGTCATGTCAGTGGGCTTCTCTGTTGAGCACAAAACAAGAGGAAATAGTCACAACCTGAACAGATGAAGCAGGTTCCAGGAGAAGAACCTCCATTTGTCAACCGGACCACAATCCTGTATTCAGTGTGTATGTTGGTCCTTTTGAAAACTTGATCCTGACTGATCTCCTGACAGATACATACATTCATCCAGTTATTAAATCATTCTACTCATCCTCTAAAACTGACCAGTAGTTCATTCAGTACGGAGCCTACGACCTCTGAACTGTGGTTTGATTATTATGTTTCTAATAATGTTTCTCATCACTTCTGGTCTCAGTCTCACCTTTGTTGCTCCTGATTACGTCCAGTGTGGTGACGATGTCCTTCTTCACACCAGAGAGCTTAAACACACACTCGTACCTGCTCCGGTCTTCAGCTGCCACTGAGAGTTTCAGGTCGGCACTCATCTGGAAGGTTCCATCGTGGTTGGGGAGGATCTCTCCGAGGTCCACGTCCTCATGGAGATCCTCTCCATCTCTCCTCCAGAACAGTACGGCTCTTTGAGGGTAGAAACCTGTAGCGTGGCAGCTGATTGGAGAGGAGGGAGTCTTCTGGAGGAAGGACACTGAGGGAAGGACTGAGGAGAGAGAGACGGGTTAGAGGTTCTTTATCCTTATTATTATGATCTGCTGTGTATTAATGATCATGTCTGATGTATCTGAAATGCCTTAGTGACACATACACGAGAAATATATGCAGATGTGACTTGTCAGTAAAGTTTCAGGCATGTTCTCTGTGTCGATCTCTGTTGTGATGACTTGGAGACGGCGCTCCCTGAAAACAACATCAAGCCATACGTGTGTTGTATTACGACGTGATGACGTATGTACAACAGGTAACAGTGCCGAGGCACAGTACAGATCAGATGGCCCTGGTGTGAGGGCGCCCAGATGAGGAAGGTAGGACAGAGGGTGAGACGAAGACAGAGACAGGAACTGAGACAGACAGGAACAGGGCAGTGACAGGGATTCTACCTTTTCTCAGCAGAGAGCTCCTCCCGTACTTCAAATACTTCTTCAGTAACTCAGGACAACGATAGGTGATGTAGTGTTTATCCCAGTCTATCCCAGCTTTATTAATATCCCACTTGTGATTGGTGATGACAGCCTGTTGTTTTGAAACGATCAATCTCTTTGTCTTCGAGTTAAACGCAATGAAGTCTTCTCCATCATAACCATATTGAAAGAAACCATTTCCCTCATTGGTCTCATCATCCCATTCACAGCCAAGTATCTTCTGGAGAATGTGGACACCTGATAGAGAGAGAGAGAGAGAGAGAGAGAGAGAGAGAGAGAGAGAGAGAGAGCATTAAACCAGAGTGAGATCATCAGTTAATATCACATCGTTTCCATGGAGACACATTGATCGACAGACAACAGAGAAGGTACACCTGCTACTGTTATTGGCTCCATGAAAGCCAACCATCACCTGGACAGTGTGGACGTCTCAGGGGGAGATGGTCTGAGTACGGTTCTCTTCAAGTCCGTGTTGCAGTTCGCTTTGCCTGGTCATTGTGAACACAAAGTGTTCCAGCTTCGCTTTGCCATCGTATTTTACCCCTCTAGACCAGAGGGCCAAGTAGCCCCAAGTAGCCCCAAGACTTATAGTGACCCGGGGTCCGTTTCACAAAGCAGGTTTAGTAAAAACCTTGAGTTAGTTAACCCTGAGATGAGGGAAACTCTTTCGGTTTCACAAAGCCAGTTCAGCATAAATCTGAGTCAGTTACCCGGCTAACATACTCCGTGAACCTAACCTGCTCGCTAGCAGGTTTGCTTCAACAAACCCTGAGTTTCTCCCTACATGTCTCCGCCTTTTTCCTCAATCTGAATCAACTCTGAAAAATTGTGCCGTCCTTTCATCGTCAACCTAATCGATATGGAAATGAAAGTGATTCTAGCAGCTTTGCGTCGGGAGAGGATTTTGATTACCTTTCCTTTCAATCACATTAGATATTATCTAAACAATATTCTCCGACATTTTCAACATTTCATATCGCGGACATAATCCGCAACCAGATTCTTTGCGGAGCTAGCTTTTTTGCGAACGGGAGATTTATGAAATGTTTAAGTACATTTCTTTGTTGACATACCTGCTTATATTACTGTTTAATATGTGAAATATTATTAAAATTATAGTTACAGTTATACACATTAGATCGGGCAGTAATTGTCTGCCACGCCAACTATCTCTACTTTGCTGCAGTTACGTTGCTCCGCTTTCTCAGGATGAGCTCGTTTTCTACATAAACAATCAGTAATATCTAATAACGCTCTCCCCGTTGCCATGGTGAATCGTAGTATCGGAGCTCCATTGATGATGGCTTTGTAGAGTCGGCAGGCACGCGCGTAACTCAGAGTTTACATACTCAGAGTTGACTGAACTAATTCAAAACCGCTGTTCTGAAACTGAAAACTCAGAGTTGCCCATCTCAGAGTTGGTCAACTCAGAGTTCAGGGTTAGGTTCAGAGTTTGTTGAACCTGCTTTGTGAAACGGGCCCTCTACCCTTAATATTAAACAAACTGGAAGATTTGTATGTCCTCAATATAGGTTGTATTCATGTTAAGGTGTATTTGTTGACATATCTTTGGGGATTTATTTGGGATCAAATAATTTTGGGGACCCTCTGCAGTCATCCTGTGGACCTCCTAGGGGTCCCGGACCCCCTGTTCAAGATCTCTGCTCTAGACTTTCTGTTTGGGACACAGTCATATCAGCCACCGATTCATTCAGTACAAATATGAAATCTGAATAGTGGCTTCAACTCTTTCTAGTTGCTGATCCATCTTGTAAACAGCAAATACAAATTCAAATCATCAGGAGACACCGGTTACCTAATTGGCTAAATAACAGAGCTAACAGCTAATCACGTTCAAGGAGATCGCATTGCGTTACATTATGATCATCATTATTCAGTAACAAATAGCATTGGGCCATATTAAACATTATCATGATGTGTTCTAATGTAACCTTGTAAAATAGATATTTTATAGAGAATTAAAGAATTAAAAAGCTCAGAATTCTTTCTGTGTGGAAGTGACACTAAACATCACGTCAATGAAGGAGAAAGCATTAACTTTAATGAACTACAGTGTGAGCAGGACTGAGGCCCCATCAGAGCTGAGGTGGACCAGAATCAGAACTGAGGTTGAATCTTCAAATCTTTTGTCTGAACAACACTGAACAGGAGTTAATACAAAATTATATAAAACACAGAAATGCAGAAAATTATCTAATTAGAGAAACTGGAACTAGAACGTGTTTTCTGATTTATTAAATAAAAGACTGATAATCAATGTTCTGCTGATTATCTAGTGGATGTGTGTGTGTGTGTGTGTGTGTGTGTGTGTGTGTGTGTGTGTGTGTGTGTGTGTGTGTGTGTGTGTGGGTGGGTGTGTGTGTGTGGGTGTGTTTGTGTGTGTGTGTGTTTAGTAAAATACAGGATGAAAGTATAAACCAAATGTTGTCAGAATGAAGTGAAATATAAACAAACCTCCACTTTGGTTGAAGTGCTGCTTTGTAACTTCAATTTTGTTTTTGTCGGCCTGCTGAACAACCTCACAGCTCTCAGTGTAACTCTGCCAGTACTGAGGATAATCTTCTTTGATTCTGCTCATCCAGTCCTGTTTGGGTTCCAATCTCATGGTGTTGCTGTCATAGTGAATTACCTCAACGTCATCAACCAACGCAACAGCCACATACTCTGGGAAGTTTGGGACTCCAGAGGACGCCGTGAAGAAATACTTCATCGAGTGAATCTCTGCAACACAAGATGAACATCATGATCTCAGTTTTTATCTTCAACAAATCACTGAACAATGTTGTTTTCCTGCACACACAATCCAACAGAACTACTTCTCTCTCTCTTCTATTGCTGTTTGTTATTTTTCATATTCAACTAATAGGTTTTATTTTGTTTGATGTTGTCGTCAGAGTGTTTGTGGATTTCAGATGTTTGAGTATAAAAGTTATTTTTTTAAATACAGAAAGAACCAAGAAACCAAATCTGACCGTTTGTCCCTCACTTTCATAAATCTTGATTTCTGTAAACTGAAGTTAAATCTCAACATCGTTGTTAAACAACATGTTGTGTGAAACCAAATCCTCTCAGCTTTATATTATTTTATTTTATTTATTGGGTTCTATTGTTCAGTCTCACAATGCTATTGGATCGTACATTTGTTTGTAAGTCCCGCTTTATGGCCATGAACTCACACAACCTCTCAAGGTTTCCTTCTAACATCTCTCCGTTTCATTGGACTGGATTCATCAGATTCAACAAAAAGTAAAATGTCTTTTAGTGTAGTAAGCAATCAACCTTGCAAATGAACCCTTAGCTGTTCTGAATTGTTGTTCAGACGACGTGAGCACAAATACAGGAATTCTGCTCCCATCTAAGCCCAATTTTGCAATATAATTTTTTTGTATTATTATTCTCTAAATTCATACATAAACTTTTTTTTAAACTCTTAAATTTCTGCATCAAAGGCCTCCTACAACAACATCTGAAAGGTAAAAAAAAAAATGTTTTAGGTTTGCTAGGTCTGCTGCTCTATCCGGGCTGAAGTGAGGCTGAGACCAGGAGGAGCGCTGACTTCACCCTCCGTCTGAGCCAATGGGGATTTTAGCTGAGCACCGAGTCACTAATAGCCGGGTAAAGCCACTGAGGTTAATAACGAAAGTTAAAGTGGAGCGATGTTATTTCAGCCTGCGTGAGAGGACGCTGGAGACCCTTTATTCTGGTTTCTCAACGCTGTCCGCACCTGAAAGGAGCATTTAACCTCCTGCTCCTGTCATCTGCAGGCTAATGCAATGTAATGTCAGAGTCATTTGCCATCTTCCGAAAAAGGCTCAAGACTCACCTGTTCAGACTTCACCTCGACTCTAGCATGACCGCCCCCCCCCAAAAAAAAACTTACCTATAGCACTCTGATCGTAGCACTGTTGCTCTTAAGGTACTACTTTACTCAGATGAGGACCTAACACTTGTTCTATTTTTAGCTCTTACTTTATCGGCAATGATATGTTGTGGTTTCTTTGTTTCCTTCTTTTGACAAATGTACTTATTGTAAGTCGCTTTGGACAAAAGCGTCTGCTAAATGACCTAAATGTAAATGTAAATGTAAATGTGCAGAAATGTTTGAATGAAGCTCACATACTCTGCAGTAGTGTCTTAGTCTGCTTGTGTTCAGTCAGGCTGTCGACAACAAACAAGAGCTCCAAGTGTGTTTTCATTGATGTTTGTCTTTAGCAAAATGGCGCCTCGTGTCAGTAGAAACATCGAGAAACGGAGAGTTCCTTCGTGGTGCTGAGAAAGTGTCTGTGTGATTTACTCTACCGGTGATACGGGCACTTGCGCAGTCAATTAATCAGTCTCGCGTAGTCGGCCACTCGCAAATTTTTTTGCTAGTGTGGAGAAAAATGTAAATACATGAGCTAATCACACATGTTTTAAATTACTACACACACATACACACACACAGGCACAGGCGAGAGAGCAGCAAGGGCAGGGGTCAAACAACATACCAAGGATACATTCCTTAGCGGAAGCCGCACAGGGGAGGAGTATATGATATATGTGCATCTCGACAACATACACACACATACATAGATGACAGCACCCAGAGGGATGGATCGTATGAGCCAGTGTGGGTGGAGATACCCAGCGCTCCAACCAGGCCGCGGCATGCTAAAATTACGCTCCGCCTGCATCTATAGAATGAGCCAATCAGACTCATGCGGAGTCTCAATGAAATAAGCTGCGCATTCTGTTGTAAGCGCCTTTTGAGTGAATTCAACCCTATGTTGAGTTGACTACTAGGTCCGTGCACGTATAACTGCCGGAATATGTTTTCCTGATATTTGTGCTAATAAAGCGCTGTTATTGATATAACCCATAGACTCTCCTCGTATATTCAAGCTTACTGTTTTTTTCACAACAAATCTGGTAGCAGAGGATGGTTGGGAGAAAAGCTTGAGGAGGAAAGAATTTTAACGACTACCTCCTGTCTTGCAGAAGGAGGGGGGTCTCCTGAAAGAAAGTGGAGGCCAGAAGGATTCATCCATTCTCGGGAACGTTGATCACTGAGCGCTCAACCGAAAAGGTAAGCAGAAACCTATTTAATTGAATTCTGTATATTGAAAAATATAAATTAGGTGATCAACAACTACCGAGTGTGAGTATGAATACTTTAGACAAAATTTAACTAAAGGATAAAATGTTAAAAGAACAGAAGGAAAGCATATTCTGCAAAAGTGATAAAAATAAACCTGCCATAGTGTGTACACATGTGTGACTGAACCTAACAGAAAACACGAGATGAAGGACGAATAGAAGGGCTTTTATGTGTACAGTATCGTGAAGAGCGGACCCACCACACCCCGTGAAGCATGAGAATTCTTGCACATAATTAAGTCACTCTATTAACGAACATAGCGTGTTTTGGGTTAACCAACAGACTGCATAAATAGTACTTTGTAATTCGGAAATCGATACAACTCCCCCGGGACCGCGCTGTCGAGCAGAGAAGCGTAGGCAGTGGTTGTAATACAATAGAAATTTATAGTACTTTGTAATTTGGAAACCGATACAACTCCCCCGGGACCGCGCTGTCGAGTAGAGAAGCGTAGGCAGTGGTTGTAATACAATAAAATTTAGACATGGCATGGAGTTTTATGACATAGACATAGAAGAGTTCAGAGAGATAGATAACAAAGAAGAAGAGGAAGCAGCCGACACCCTGTTGCACGCTCTAGGAAGTGACACTCTCCACTCAGCAGCAACAGCAGAGACACACACACCAACGATAACGGTAGTGAGTAGACAGATACTAGAACTAGAAAAACTTATTAAGACGAGTCTGTTAAATAAACCTAGTGGGATTCGGGCTGGTCTGGGTAACGTTAGGAGCGATTCTTTTGATTATATTGAGGGATTGAACGAGGGGGAAATGGAAGACTTCGTAGAGACCTTGAAGGCTAGAGTTATGACTGAGGATAGAAGTAAAAAGGGAGATGGGAAGATAGTTAAATCAGTAGCGAAAAGGTGGGAGATAAAGGGATGGATCACCAAGGACGGGCTGCCATCAAGAGAAGCTATGAATATAATGGTGAATGATGTCAAACAAAGATTAGAGAGAGCTCGACAGAACATGGAGGCTGAAAAGGACAAGCGATCATTTTTCAAACCACTCAAAAAGATGTTTGAAGAACAAGAAGAAGAGACAAGAGTAACAAATCTAATGCTAAAAGACCTGTTTCAGCAGAGAAGAATGGAGAGGGGAGACAAACATGAAGAGACACAGGGAGGGGGAGGGGGCATATATCCAGTCCTGCCAGAGAAGTTAACAACTGGGCCTCCAGAAACGACACCTCCCCCAACAGCCCCACCTCCCTACACCCACCAAAGATTAATGCCTGCACAGACCACAGACACAGCAGTACAAGCACCAGTACTAACATTGGCCGGCGTGGAAGTCCTCGTACAAGACCAAGACAGAGAGGAAATGAAGAGAGAAGTGGAAAGACTGCAACAGCGAATAACGGCACTGGAGCCCCCTGGAGGATCAAGGAGTCAAGGCGGCTCAGAAAAGACCTGGTCAGAAAGTGAACCAGAAGGACCCCTCACAAAAAATCCCTCGAAGCCACCTAGTGGTGGAAACTATACCGACCCAAGGAAGGAGGGGTCAACCAGAGTAAAGTCACCTGCCAGCAGTATTGGCGGCCAGAAAAAGGAAGAGGAACAGGGAGCGGCTGGAGGATACAACCCTAAATCAGCGGCATGTGGATACGATCGGGACTTCATGAGAGATAACGAGGACCACTTTGGCCTCCCCACAGGAGGGGTAGACATATCTCAATTGACTGATCTAAGCAACATGGCCGCTCCAAGTCCAAAAACCCCGCCAAGGAGCCCAAGCCCCACCAGAGGAAGATATGTGGTGCTTCACGGGCCCCCATACCACGGATGTCTCCCTCCCAGAACACATACCACTGCCAAGACAACATGGACTCCCATGTACGGACCACCCAGGAGCCGCAGTGGTTTTGAATGCGGTGAACTCACGATTTTGGACTATAACCCCCCATGACGTAGGAGCCCTGGAAACACAACCAGTAATTGTCACCCTGAAAGACCCAGATGCACATCCTATTTATCGACGGCAGTATCCTCTAACCCAAGATCAAATGAAGGGAATTGCCCCCACGATACAGGGCCTTCTGGACGTCGGGGTAATATACGAGTGCCACTCCCCATGGAATACTCCCATATTACCGGTACAGAAAGCAGGGGGAAAGGGCTGGAGAATGGTACAAGACTTCCGCCCTATAAATGATGTAACGACTCCAGATGTTCATCCAGTACCAGACCCACACGTAGCACTCACGAGTTTAAGCCCAGCATTTCGATACTTCACTGTCATAGATTTGGCAAACGCTTTCTTCAGTGTTCCACTGGCACAAACATCACAAGCCATGTTTGCTTTCACGTTTGGGGGCAAACAGTACACCTACAATCGGTTGCCACAGGGGTTCAGGGACTCGCCAGGTCTCTTTAATCAGGTACTAAAAGCACACCTACTAGAACTCCAATGGCCACCAGGGGTTGTGCTCATCCAATATGTAGATGATCTTCTCTTGGCAGCAGAAACATCTACCCTCTGCCTGGAGGCCACTGCCCTACTGTTCTCAGTTCTGCACAAAAAGGGCTACAAAGTCAAGAGAGAAATAGTGCAGCTATGCAGAGAAGAAGTCCTATTCCTAGGCCGACAAATCTCGGCATCAGGATTGGGAGTATCTACGGCCCACAGGGAATCAATCCTACACCATCCAAAGCCCACCACGGTGGCAGACATGCTGTCATTTCTGGGACTAACGGGCTACAGCCGATCCCACATACCTGATTACTCCAATCGGACACAACCTTTGCGGACAATGATCAACGAGGTAGGGGCTCGAAACCTCACAGAACGACTACCCTGGACTTCTGAAGCTGAACAAGCATTCACTGACATGAAACAAGTACTCTCCCAAGCCGCTGCACTCACCTCACCGGACTACACAGAAGTGTTCCATTTGGATGTTTCTGAACAAAATGCATTTTTAAATGCTGTTTTGTATCAGAAAAAAGGGGGAGAGAGGAATGTGTTGATATACTACTCTTCAAAACTCGACGCAGTGGAAACCGGACAGTCAATGTGCGCCAGATATGTTGCAGCGGTAGCAAAAGCTCTCCAAAAAACAGCACATGTAGTGATGTGTCACCCATTACAGGTCCACACTGAACATGGAGTTGCAGCGTTTTTGGCAAGTAAGGAGTTTACTTTCAGCATGGCCAGAAAAACCAAGATTCAAAGAGAATGCACCAGGCCACATCCTTTGTCGCAGCCGAAAGGAACATGGCTGGAAACTTTGGGAAAGGAACCCCACATTCATGTGAAGAACTTGCGGTCAAGGAAAGTAAGCTCAGACAAGACCTGAAAAATGACATAGATCCCAAAGCAGAACTCTGGCTCTACACTGACGGATGCTGCTATCGAGGAGAAAACGGACTGAACCAGGCATCATATGCAGTGGTTCAGCAACACCCCAATGGAAGACATGAGACGCTCAAAGCAGAAGTAATACCACAACCCGCTTCAGCGCAAATGGCAGAAGTCAAGGCGCTCACCGAAGCCTTGAAACTGGCCAAAGGAAAGACGGTGAACATCTTTACAGATTCTGCTTACGCACATGGGGCGGCACAAGTAGATGCACCCATGTGGCAACGGAGGGGATTCGTAACATCCAGCAACGCCCCAATCAAACACCAAAGAGAAATACAAGAGCTGGTGGAAGCAATCACCCTACCAAGAGGAGTATCCATAATGAAGTGCAAAGGTCATGAGAAAACAGGCACCAGGATCAGTCAAGGAAACGAGGCTGCAGATCAGGCGGCCAAAAAGGCAGGAGGATATCAGCCAAAGCAAATGATACTTAAGCTGACGCCCCCCCAACCTAAGCTCACCGAAGAAGACCTAAAAAAGATACAAGAACAAGCAGGCCCGTACGAATGGTCGACATGGACACAAAAGGGGGCCACAAAGAAAGAAGGTCTCTGGAGATCACATGATGGAAGGATAGTGGCACCAGCAAAACTAGTAGCGACCCTACTAAAAGAAGCCCATGGACCAACCCATGAAGGACAAAGACAGACACTGTTGAACATTTCAGCACTCTGGTGGCACCCACACCTAGACAGCATGGCAAAACTATACTGCGAAGAATGCGTCGTCTGTGGAAACCACAACCCAAGAAAACCATTCAAAACGCCCATGGGATCCTACCCCGTACCTCTCGCACCATTCCAAGATATTAGTATAGATTATACAGATATGGGACAGGAGAACGTAGTACAGGGAAAGAGGTACATGTTGGTAATGGTAGACAGATTTTCAAGATGGGTAGAAGCAATCCCCACAAATAGAGAAGACGGGAAGACAGTAATAAAGTGGTTGCAAACAGAGCTAATACCCAGATACGGGGTACCGAAACGTATCAGATCAGACAACGGGACACATTTTAACAATCAGATGCTGAGTGAAGTGGAGGCATTCCTGGGGATTGCACACAGTTTTGGTTCGGTCTACCATCCACAGTCCCAGGGACTGGTGGAACGCGCGAATCAAACGTTGAAGGCTAAAATAGCCAAGGTATGTGCGGGCAGTAAGATGACATGGTTGGAGGCCCTCCCTTTGGCTCTCATGGCCATGAGAACCTCAAAAGGGGGAGGCACGCACCTGTCGCCCCATGAGTTGTTGACGGGAAGGCCAATGCCTGGCCCGCCACGTGATGGAGGACATATACCTCCTTTAGATGTGTGTCAGATAGAGAAATCCGACTACATGAGAGAACTAATATCTCTTGTCTCAGCCCTCTCATTACAGGTGCAGAAGGCACAGGAGAAGGATCCCGAAGAGCAGGGGACGATAGTCAAAGTAGGAGACTGGGTCAGGGTCAAGGTTCACAAAAGAAAGTGGACAGACCCCAGGTGGACTGGTCCGTACGAAGTGAAGGAGGTTACTTCACACTTGGTCCAGGTCAAGGGAAAAGCAGGAGCTCCCTGGCACCACCTGACACATTGTGCCCCAGCATCACCACCTACTCGCTCACTCCAGGAAGTGAGAACAGATTTGGCCCAAAATGACGACTCCGAGGAGTTTTAGGAGACTCTCCGGAGATCCGTCTGTTGCACCGGAGGAAAGACGGAGGTGGAGATATGCAGACTATCTCCCAAGGGGGAAAACGATGTGCACCGTGATCATGGGTGTAACCGGGGTGGCGGTAATACTCCTTCTACTAGGACTTGAACTAATAAACAAAGAGCGAGACAATTCCACCAACATTTACCTAACCCGTCCCAAAAGGGAACAAACGAAAACTTTCCAGATCCCCGAAGTCGCGTGCGGTGCTAAAATAGTTTTAAATTATACTGCCGGGGATACCACAATGTTCACATTCGACCTGTGCTCCGTGATAGACTGCGGGGAATCCCAAGCAAGTTGGCGGGGCTACGATGTCTATCTGTGTCATAGTCCACGAATAGTGGAGAGCTGCGAGGCCACTGGGAATGCTTTCCAACATGGGTTTGGGCTCTCGGTGCATTCACAGCCATTTTGTCCCGAGTGGTATCTAGTAACAAAGTTCACTGGGACTTGGTCCGGTTTTACCCGATTCCCACACAGCGAGTTTTGGGACCACATTTCGTTCCAAAGAGATTTCAGTCCAACCGGCAATCCGCTCACTCTCTCTATCAATAACATTAAGGCAAGCTCCACGGGAAAAAATCGCATATGGATCGCATTAGGAGTAGACGTCACCGGAAAAGACCAGATACGAGGAATACAAGTAAACATATACCCGCCCAAATACGCCCCCACTAGTAAAGGTAGTGCAACGAATACGACCACAGCTAATTCCACTGCCCTAAAGCCGCCCACTACCAGTCCGATAGTGATGACCCAGGATTACACAGAATTAACTCCTTTAGACGTCGTAAAAATGGCTACAGGCTTCGGAGAAAGTAACATTTGGTTGAGGTGAATTACGGATAATGCTAAGCGCCAGAACATGACGGGATGTGTAGCATGCGCGGCTGCGCGTCCTGCCATGTTCGTCGAACCTGCCCCCTTATATCCAGACAAAGACAAAGTAGGTTATGAATGTATGATGAACTTAACCAGAAAAGCCACACCCTCAGGATGCCAATCCCTGGCATCAGTCTTCCCACCCATTGATAATAAAACTAGGGCCGGCTATTTTACCGCCATAAAAGGAAAAGATCCCAGGTATCAGTGTTTCAACTTCACCAGCAGCAAACCAAAAGTTAATGTGGGAAACATACCCTCAGATTGGTGTAATAGGACAACATCTGGGGATGTGATAGGACCATGGGCCCGAGCGGGACTGTTTTACTATTGTGGAGGGTTGCGTCTCTATTCTCGAGTAGAGGCCGACACCACCTTAGGCACCTGCGCCATGGTCAGACTAGGGATGCCCCTTACGTTAATAGGCAGTCGAGTGATAAAAAAAACCCTCAGGACCTAACGCCCTCGTCCGGCGAAGAAGAAGACATATACTTGCTAAAAGGGACACAAGCTTGCAAGACCCATTTGGAGGGACCACATACGTGGACGCTATAGGTATCCCTCGAGGCGTGCCAGACGAGTATAAATTGGCCAATCAAGTAGGGGCAGGGTTCGAATCGATCTTTCTCTGGATACTCCCCAATAAAAACGTAGACCGCATTAACTATATCCACTATAATCTTTTGCGCCTCGCTAATGCCACTAGGGATGCAGTAGAGGGGCTGGCGGAGCAGCTCGCACCCACATCGATCATCACTATGCAAAATAGAATGGCGCTAGACATGCTCCTAGCTGAAAAAGGGGGTGTCTGTGCCATGTTCGGAAAACTTTGCTGTACCATAATCCCCAATAACACGGCCCCAGATGGCTCAGTCACTCGAGCATTAGAAAACCTAAGAGCACTCTCCAAAGAAATGCACAAAGCATCAGGGGTCGATGACCCGTTCACCAAATGGATGGAAGTAGTGTTTGGAAAATGGAAAGCGGTAATAATATCTTTAGCAGCCTCAATAGCCATCTTCCTGGCCATACTAGTCACCTGTGGGTGCTGCTGCATTCCATGTCTGAGAACCATGGTTTCCAGGTTAGTGCAAACTGCACTGACTAAAGAAAAAGACCCACCAAAATATATGATGCCCCTACTAGCTAATGAGGAACTTGAGGATGGGAGCCTGGACATGGAAGACGAGGAAGGAAAAGAGTACCTTTAAACAAAATGTTCACACCTAGTTGGTGTGAAAAGGGGGATTTGTGGAGAAAAATGTAAATACATGAGCTAATCACACATGTTTTAAATTACTACACACACATACACACACACAGGCACAGGCGAGAGAGCAGCAAGGGCAGGGGTCAAACAACATACCAAGGATACATTCCTTAGCGGAAGCCGCACAGGGGAGGAGTATATGATATATGTGCATCTCGACAACATACACACACATACATAGATGACAGCACCCAGAGGGATGGATCGTATGAGCCAGTGTGGGTGGAGATACCCAGCGCTCCAACCAGGCCGCGGCATGCTAAAATTACGCTCCGCCTGCATCTATAGAATGAGCCAATCAGACTCATGCGGAGTCTCAATGAAATAAGCTGCGCATTCTGTTGTAAGCGCCTTTTGAGTGAATTCAACCCTATGTTGAGTTGACTACTAGGTCCGTGCACGTATAACTGCCGGAATATGTTTTCCTGATATTTGTGCTAATAAAGCGCTGTTATTGATATAACCCATAGACTCTCCTCGTATATTCAAGCTTACTGTTTTTTTCACAACACTAGCAACCTGCAGTTGGAAACTGCACGGTGCGGACGTAAAGTCGAAAACTATAGCAAATTAGAATATTCGTGTGTTTCGTGCTGTCGGCAGCCCGGTGTATCGGCAGACGGAGGTGCGTTTGCCGTCCGTTCGCCCGCTAGTGTTTCTCGTGGGGAAGAGCGCTATCCAGGAGCATGCGCTCGCGGCCCCGTCGCCAGAGGGACCCAGGAAGAGGCTGGTCTCCCTCGATCCAGACGAGGTTCGTGAGGCGGGTTCAAACCCCCCTACCAGGCAGCACCGCCGATCTTCACCCCAGCTACAAGGGAGGTGTCCCCCCTCTCCAACGCCCCCTTTGTATCCGGCAGTTTCGACTAAATTGTTAAACGTAGCTTTTGGTCTCCTCTCACTCTTAGTTAAATACGTACACAGGTATTATATTATTTGGTTATAAATTCCTTGAGTCAGATTACATCCCTTTGGTAATTATACAGTCCTTTATATGCTCCAGTACTTTCTTCAGTACAGTAGCCTACCACAGAAGAGGAGTTTGTTGGCTGAAAGCTTTGGCATTGGCTCTACTTTTGGAGATCCAAGGAACGACAAGCTATTTCTAATATTCCAATATCAGCTGTGTCTGATTGTCTCGTCAGCCTGCCCTCATGTTTTCCAACCTGAGCCCCGTTCCTAATCAGTCCTGGTGTATATAGTCTGTGTATTCCCTCTGTTTCCTTGTCAGTTCCTTCTGTGTATTTGGTCTAGTATGTTCCTTGTGGTTCGGCCTGTTATCCCTGCTGTCGTATTCCTTTTTGTGGGTTTTTGCCTGCCTGTTTTTGGGACTCTTGTTTTTTTGCTTAGGAAGTGACCCGGAAGTAAACAAGTGGCCGCCATGATAAAAATTAATTCTCTAAATTTGAAGGAAGGGAGCTGCAATGCTTCCTTTCAGATCTCCTTTAGCATAGGATGCAACAGATCTTCCTTTACGAAAGGAAAGGAGATTACACCGACCCAAAATTCCTTGTGAGGGCAACATTTAAAGTGAACGAATGTGATGATCTTGGGGTTTTTTTGTTTCCCCTGTTGTTTTGTAGTTTCTGTCTCTTGTTGTTGTTGGTTTCCTGTTTTATTTTGTAGTCCTTCTGTCTTGGGTTGTCCTTCTTTACTTCCTGTTGCTTCAGTTAGTATACATATGCCAATAATCAATATCCTTCATATCAATAAACTGAATATCACAAGATCTGTAAGCATATATGGAATCACAAAAAGACAGCATTTTGGAATATCAGACAATTTATTGACAAAAAAAAAACAAAGTAGAAAAATAATGAAATTGAGCAACTTAGTTGTACAATCATCTACTTGATGCAACACCAGAAGTGATTCTGAGCATCGCTGCTCAGTTTCTACCAAACTAAGAGAGCAGACGTCCGCTGTCCCAAAACACCAGCAGGACATACTTTCAGAAACATCTCATTTCATTTTCACCATCAGTGTGCTGAGAAGCTCCAAACAGCCCAGAAGGCTTTAAGGATCCCCCATCATAAATATAAATATATAAAAAATATAAATATATTTCAAAAACACATCAAAAGAGATGAAACAACCAGATCTCATGTGAACAAATAATAATAATTTATTTCCTTTATGGGCGCCTTTCTAAACACTCAAGGTCACCATACAAAGTCAAATAAAAACAGTGAGAGCATCAATCAGACATTCATCACAGCGAGCAAACCCTAATAAAACAGTGTAGAAGGAGCAACTGAATTAAAGGGAGGAGGCTTGTCTAAATAGATATGTTTTCCAGTGAGATTAGAAAGTGGGGATGGAACTGAAGTGTTGGATGTCATGAGACAGATAATAAACAGCACATTTCCACGTGCCGTTATTAAGC
Source organism: Eutrigla gurnardus (assembly GCF_963514095.1). Lineage (NCBI taxonomy): Eukaryota > Metazoa > Chordata > Actinopteri > Perciformes > Triglidae > Eutrigla > Eutrigla gurnardus. Next base: position 21,344,626 of record NC_139928.1, on the reverse strand, counting down.
ATTTCAGGCTTTTCCCACGTCGTTCAGCCACAGTGAAGCGGTCGCACAACTAAGTTAGATTTAAGGAAACTTCACGGTCGGGCTTCAAATCAGTACATAATCTACGCAGCATACGTAATGAAACAAGTTAACAGGAAACGCGTCGTGAAACTATGAACTTTTAAAAGAAAGCAGCAACGCTCCGGGACACGGGTCTGGGACACCGGTCTCCTTGGTGCAAGTCGTGTGTTTGTTTGACCCTCCACCGGCAGACTCACGTTCTAAACGTCCTCACTTGTTCACGACGCTGCTTCTTCATTCAGATGTGTTTACGTTGCAGTGCAGACGCCGTGGCATACGAACGACTAACAAGAAGCTAGAAAGGCGTTCTTATTGCAGCGACGGGACGACGAATTGTTGCATCATCATTCGCCGTTTGGAGAAAACAGGCTGTTTGACACATCATCATATTCCAGATACACGAAGAAAAACCTCTAGGAAGTCAATCATCGTAAAAACAATCTTACGTTTTCAAGAAATATACAAACTACTCACACAAGTGGAAAATAAACTCTGAAGTATATAATGTGTGTGTGTTTGTGTGTGTGTGTCGGGGTCGGCAACACTGATCCAACAACGGAGAGAAAAACTCTAATATCTGTTATCTCTCGTTATCATCAAACTGCCGGATGCTACGAGTGCAGATATGAAAATTCATGGATGTGTGTCGACATGTGAATTTACATTTGTGAAAAGCCTGACAGCATTAAAAAGCATTTAAAAGTATTAAAGTTCAGCTATGCTGTATTATTTAGAGATGAACACACAAACTTCAAAATTATATTTGTAAACTAAAACAAAAAGCCAAATCGTACTTGTAAAATATATACCAACCTAATTTTGAAATGTCGTATTCCAATCAATGAGCATCTACGATGACATCACTGACAGCATCAATAATCCTCGGACGAGTCGCTTTTCAAATTACGCATCGTCATTTGATACATTTTTAATTCGCAAATATTGATTATTGCTCCTTTTAAAGCCTTGTTGCGTTTGGCAACGTTAATGTTTTGGCCACGTGAATATCAGGGACATTAAACCGGTTTTGTCGGTGATCCGGCTCTTTTGTTTATATTTGATTTCAGATTGTGTCAAACTTTGTACATAACAGAGTCTGAAGTTATGGACTGAAGTTCACCCTCCTCTTCCTGCAGTCACTCACATCTGTCAAATACACAAGCATTAAAAATGAACAGTGCAAAACGTAATAATATGGCAATAAGGTATCAGAAATGGAAGGTGTGAAACCACTGGGATAGTACAGGCGTCACACATTAGTTACCTTTTATCCAACGGTGTGTTGCTGCTTGAAGTCTCCGGGTCTGAAGAGACCAAAATACAAAACAATAGTCAAGTAAAGGACAAAATCAGATAAAGAAGCGTTTTGTACGGACAGACAGATGGATATGGACCTGATCGGATAATCAACGATCCTGTAGTTGAAGTCTCAGACGGGGTCTTCTTGTCTAAAAAAACAGAACAAAAGAAATCAACACAAGGTCAATCCTGGGTGACTGTCATGACATTCTCTAGTCTATAGTGTTACTACTCACATATATATATACACATTCACAGTATATCTGCAGCGTCATACTAGCCTACCTTTTATTTTGTTTTCATTTCATTCTTATTATTTTCTACTTGACCTTTTCACTATACAATGTATTGATATTGTAGTTGAACAACATAATTTGTAAGCAATAAAGTACACAAATAAGAGAATCCTCCTTCACCGCGACATTTCGAAAAATGTCAAAAATGTCCCATTCATCATTTTATCCCGTCAGATATTTGTGTTAAATTGTCATAATTAGCGTATGAACTCATTCATCCTTCCATGCATTTGGAATGAAATTTTAAAATATAGGGAGCGACTGCTTTTCAAGTGATTATTACTTTTAAATGTTATTATTATTTAAAGTTTGAATTGGGAATGAAAGTTTAGCTGTGTCAACTTTAGCACTCAGTGAAAGCCACTTTTGGAAATCAATGCAACAAAAATGTTTAATATAATAAAACAAGATGTACTAACAAGTATGCGGGCATTTGTCTGAAAGAAAAACTGGGATTAAACAAAATACATGAAAAATAGGAGCAAATCTGATGAAACCTGAATCTGACAATAAAAATAACAATGAATGTTGAAATTGAATATGAGTTTGTGTCTTCTAGTCGTGACCTTATAGCGCTTGTTGTTGAAGTTTACTGGATAAAGTCACCAACTCAAAGCCTGAAATCAAGAAGAGATGAGACAACGTCTCTGTTTGGGTCTTACAGTTCTTTTTTTTGTGAACCATGAATCCAATCCCAGCGAGGACGAGAGCAAGAAGTACGACTGCAGCGATGACGATGATGACGGTGGTCATGTCAGTGGGCTTCTCTGTTGAGCACAAAACAAGAGGAAATAGTCACAACCTGAACAGATGAAGCAGGTTCCAGGAGAAGAACCTCCATTTGTCAACCGGACCACAATCCTGTATTCAGTGTGTTTGTTGGTCCTTTTGAAAACGTGATCCTGACTGATCTCCTGACAGATACATACATTCATCCAGTTATTAAATCATTCTACTCATCCTCTAAAACTGACCAGTAGTTCATTCAATACGGCGCCTACGACCTCTGAACTGTGGTTGCACATTAAAACAGATACACAACGTTTTTATCATTTACAGCTTAAAAACGAATATTAATTTACAAACAGGGTGAAAAGAAAACGTCTTTCAAAGCATAAAAAGAAACAAAAGACGGTTTATAAACGTGTATTTTGTATGTTTGATTATGTTTCTCAGCATGTGCTTCCCACCTTCATCACTTCTGGTCTCAGTCTCACCTTTGTTGCTCCTGATGACGTCCAGTGTGGTGACGATGTCCTTCTTCACACCAGAGAGCTGAAAAACACACTCGTACCTGCTCCGGTCTTCAGCTGCCACTGAGAGTTTCAGGTCAGCACTCATCTGGAAGGTTCCATCGTGGTTGGGGAGGATCTCTCCGAGGTCCACGTCCTCATGGAGATCCTCTCCATCTCTCCTCCAGAACAGTACGGCTCTTTGAGGGTAGAAACCTGTAGCGTGGCAGCTGATTGGAGAGGAGGGAGTCTTCTGGAGGAAGGACACTGAGGGAAGCTCTGAGGAGAGAGAGACGGGTTAGAGGTTCTTTATCATTATTATTATTATCTGCTGTGTATTAATGATCATGTCTGATGTATCTGAAATGCCTTAGTGACACATACACGATTTATGTTTGTATGTTTTCAATGTAAATAACTGTGATGTGAAGATAAGTGAGAAAAGAAGGGAGAGACAGTAGAGATAATGAGACTTGCACTCACACTGCTCCAAGCCTGTACCAGACTGGTACTTAATAAAAATGCCGCCGTGTATCTCCTTCCAAAATCCAGTACGCTTGCGCTGTCTGCTCGAAATCGCGTGTTTACTAGAAATATGTGCGGATGTGACTTGTCAGTAAAGTTTCAGGCATGTTCTCTGTGTCATTCTCTGTTGTGATGACTTGGAGACGGCGTTCCCTGAAAACAACATCAAGCCATACGTGTGTTGTATTACGACGTGATGACGTATGTGCAACAGGTAACCGTGCACAGTACGGATCAAATGGCCCTGGTGTGAGGGCGGCCAGATGAGGAAGGTAGGACAGAGGGTGAGACGAAGACAGAGACAGGAACTGAGACAGACAGGAACAGGGCAGTGACAGGGATTCTACCTTTTCTCAGCAGAGAGCTCCTCCCGTACTTCAAATACTTCTTCAGTAACTCAGGACAATGATAGGTGATGTCATGTTTATCCCGTTCTAGCCAAGCTTTATTAATATCCCACTTGTGATTGGTGATGACAGCCTGTTGTTTTGGAACGATCCATGTCTTTGTCTTCAGGTCAAACGCAATGAAGTCTTCTCCATCATAACCATATTGAAAGAAACCATTTCCTTCATTGGTCTCATCATCCCATTCACAGCCAATTATCTTCTGGAGAATGTGGACACCTGATAGAGAGAGAGAGAGAGAGAGAGAGAGAGAGAGAGAGAGAGAGAGAATTAAACCAGAGTGAGATCATCAGTTAATATCACATCGTTTCCATGGAGACACATTGATCCACAGACAACAGAGGAGCTACACCTGCTGCTGTTATTGGCTCCATGAAAGCCAACCATCACCTGGACAGTGTGGACGTCTCAGGGGGAGATGGTCTGAGTAAGGTTCTCTTCAAGTCCGTGTTGCAGTTCGCTTTGCCTGGTCATTGTGAACATAAAGTGTTCCAGCTTCGCTTTGCCATCGTATTTTACCCCTCTAGACCAGAGGTCTTCAACGTTTTCAGGCCAAGTAGCCCCAAGACTTATATTGACCCGGTAGAGGGCCCCCATAATATTAAACAAAGAAGATTTGTATGTGCTCAATATAGGTTGTATTCATGTTAAGGTGCATACGCAACTCCTGGTCCAAGCACTGGTCATCTCCCGCCTTGACTACTGCAACTCTCTCCTGGCCAGATTCCCGGCCTCGGCGACTAAACCATTGCAGCGTATCCAGAACGCTGCAGCACGCCTTGTCTTCAATCTACCGAAATTATCCCATTTGACCCCCCTCCACCGTGACCTCCACTGGCTCCCTGTTGCAGCACGCATCCAATTCAAGACGATGGCACTGGCTATTGAAGAACTGTGGGGGAAACAGTTGTGCTGGGACCACTTCACCCGTACTCCGGTTAGGGAATAAGGACACTGTTTCGACGTTTTCAACTTTCTTTATATACATTTTTTCAGCCGCCGTTCAGTACACACATTTTGTTCAACACGCTGACTTTTTTTAAGGACCCCAAACATCAACAAAGCTGCCCTGTAAACTGCCTGACTCAAATTATTCACATATTTAGATGAACATTATATTTAACAAATTAACATATTAATAGGGTGTCTTTGCTTACTCACAAAGGGAATTTATAACAGCCGCCCCCTAAATAGCATGGCTATTTTGAAATAAACATAAATTCCCACAACAAGAGTCCTTTAACCAGGATTATCTTCGGGAAGAGCTGACAGCTGGACCAGCCGAGCCACTGGTCTCAGGTAAGTCTTCTCGCCAACTCTGACCTCAGCTGTCCGTATACATCCATCATCACTTGCATTCAGCTTGACCACCCTCCCCATTGGCCAGTGAGCACGTGGAAGCTGAGGATCAACAATCATCACAACTGTAACCAGGAGGAGATGATCTGTGTGTTGGCGCCACCTCTGGCGGGTTTGAAGAGTGGGTAAGTAGTTTCTGATGAACTCTGTCCAGAAGTGGTCCGCCATCATCTGGCAATGACGCCAGCGCCTCCTGGTGAGGGCGTCGGGAGCATAGGTGACTTGTGGGAGAGAGGCATCCTGCTGCCCCATCAACAGCATGCTAGGCGTCACTGGGTCTGGATCGGCCACATCCGAAGATACATATCCTAACGGCTTGGCATTGAGGATGTCTTCCACCTCGATGAGGAGTGTGAGCAGAACCTCCTCTTGGAGCGCTTGTGCACCTATGACCACTTGCAGGGATTTCTTGACTGATTGAATCTCGCGCTCCCAGATACCACCAAAGTGGGGAGATGCTGGTGGGTTAAAACGGAACTTAATCTGCTTTTCTGCAAGCCTCTCCTGCAACTGTGACTCCATTGCTGCAAAGGCCTCCGTCAGCTCCTTATCTGCCCTTCGGAAGTTAGTCCCCTGGTCAGAGAGGATCTCAAAGGGGGTGCCTCTCCGCGTGATGAACCGTCTCAGTGCTAGGAGGAAAGCATCTGTGTCGAGGCTGGTGAGCAGGTCCAGATGTATACATCGTGTGGTGAGACATTTAAAAATAATCCCCCAGCGCTTTTCACTCCGCCTCCCAACCTTGACCATGTACGGCCCGAAGCAGTCCACGCCTGTTGAGAAGAATGGAGGTTTGAGCAGCCACAGACGGGCAGAGGGCAGGTCTGCCATCCTCGGCACCACTGGCTTCCCTCTCCACTTCATGCACCCAGCGCAAGCTCTCTGGTACTTCTTGATAGCCTGCCTTCCCCGCAGAATCCAATAGTGGCGCCTCATCTCCGCAAGCACCCTATCAGGCCCGGGGTGGTGTAGTTGAGCATCCGTCTCTTTAATGAGGAGCGTGGTAACTGCATGATGTGGATCCAACAGAATCGGGTGAATGTCAGTGGGGCTAGAGCTGCCTAAACGGCGCAGGCGTCCTCCAACCCGTATAAGACCCATTGTGGGGTCTAATTCTGGAGCGAGCGTACTCAGCCTACTGCTGGGGGGCACGGGCTTGCCTGCTCTAAGGCATCTGACTTCTTCAGAGAAGCAGTCTGCTTGGCTGGTCTTCAGCAGGTGGACTTCTGCATCTCGAAGGTCACACAGTGGCGGAGCAGGGTCGGCCGCCGCCCCATGGAGGGACTGCTGAGTAGCCTTGACCAGCTCCCTCCAGTTGCTGAACTGGGTGATGTCTGGTATCTTGAGTGGTGAGCTTGTCTGTGTGAGGGCACAAAAAACACTCTGTTTTAACTCACGACTGTCTTCGGGCTCTGTAGCATTAGGAGTAGGACGTGATGGCCATTCATCCGGTGGGCGGCGAAGGAATGCTGGTCCCTGGATCCAACGACTTGGTGCTGCCAGCTCAGGTAGCGTCTTGCCATGTCTGAGATCGTCGGCTGGATTGTTAGCTGTATCCACATACCCCCAGGTGTGCGAGGCAGTCAATTCCTGGATCTCAGAAACCCGGGTTCCCACGAAGACCTTGAACTTACACGACTGAGAGGTCAGCCAGGTAAGAACTGTCGTGGAGTCAGTCCATAAGCAGGTCTGGGCGATACACAAGGTGAGCTTGCCCACTGTCGAATCTCGAACCCTCCTGAGGCCAGACATTGTCGCATCTTGTCCACTAGAAGCTTGGCTGACTCAGTTGTTGACAGGCTCTGAAGACAATTGTCCACGTAGAAAGACTGTTCGACGGACTGCAGAAAGTCTTCATTTCCTGCAGCATTTTCTTTGACATGTTTTTGCAGAGCAAATGTTGCACAACACGGGCTGCTCGTGGTGCCAAATGGCAAAACCTGCCATTGGTAGACATCAGGCAGTTTCTCCCTTTGCACGTTCCTCCAAACAAACCTCAGCAACGGTCGGTCCTCAGGTAGGAGCCGAACCTGATGGAACATGGCTCTGATGTCTTCACTGATGGCGACAGCTCGTTGAGGGAGAGACCACCATGATTAAAGGAGCAGTCAAAGACCAGACGATGTTTGCCATTGTGATGGACGAGGTGATGAGGTATGAACCATGACTCACTGGAGCTGTCTCCCTCTTCGAGCTTTGTGACACACCCACCATCTATAAGCTTCTGGATCTCTGCGTCATATATTTTAGCTTTGACAGGGTCTTTAAGTAGTCGTCTCTCTGTACTGCGTAGCGTTGGCATCACTGCTTCAACATCTGCTTTCAGTGCTTTACCCGGAGCAGAGGTGTGGCGTAGCGAAGTGTGTCACCAACCTTCACTCTCCTAGTGCGTGCTTCCAAGACGCTCACCGCTTCCTGATCCAGGCGGGACCGCACTGCTAACCGCTCACTACGGAATGGAAGCACATCAAGCTGCCAGAGGCGTTCGACGTGTTGGTAGATGTCGTCTGGTGTTGGCTTGAAGGCGGTGTAGTAGCATGATGCAGCAGGGGACTGTGAACCATCTGGACCCTGAAGTGTCCAGCCGAGTGCTGTACGGATAGCTACAGGTCCTCCCTTTGGGCCAAACCTCACCGGTTCTATGGCAGTGATCAGGTGAGTATAATCTGCGCCGATGAGCAGCAGTGGTTGCACCTTATTGAAGCTCTGCAGTTGTAACCCTCTCAGGTGGCGGTAGCGTCTCTGGAGCGCTGCTATTTGATAGGATTGCTCTGTCAGGGTAAGTTGACCTGCTGTATAGGCCCTTTCGACCAAATGCTGTTCTGATGGTAATGCTGGAGAGGCCACATGAAAGTCAACCGATGCTCCAGTGAGGTGAACAACATCCTGACGAACAGTCCGCAGGGTGAGGGACTCCGCTCTGCCTCTGAGCCCCAGGTCTCGAACTGCAGCTGGGAGGATTATGGTGCGTTCAGCCCCATCATCAAGGATTGCATAGGTCTGCAGTGATTTGGTCCCATGACTGATGATGACCGGCACCACCTTGAGGTATACTTTCCCTCCTTGTATAGAGTTAGCAGCTGAGGTGCAGTCTTTGGGTGTGATGAGGTAGACACGGGGACCTGGCCTGGTGACATCGTGCAGCACTCTCAGGTGGATCTCTTGACACTCACTGCATGGTTTCTTTAAAGTGCAGCTCTCTTGGTCGTGGTTAGTACGGCCACAGTTGCGACACTTCTCAATTTCTTGTGTTGAGCGTTGAATAATGTCTGGACACTGTGACAAGTAGTGCTCGGTGCTTTTGCAGAAGAGACACATCCTCTTAAACCTTTGTTGCTTAGCTGCTGGCCGAGGCATCTCGGCTGATTTGGACTGGTCCGCACCGTGATACACAGAGACAGGCTGAGTTCGAGGCCGGGGAGTAGGGACAGGTCTGTCTCCTTTGGGAGGCGGTGCTCCTTCAGCTCGATGGCGCTGTGCCATTTTTGCGGACAGTCTCTGAGCTTCTGCCTTCACCTTGAGCCAGTCTGCGAGGTCTCTGAGGTTATATGGGTTTAGCGTGCTGGTGCTGAGCCGCCCCTGGATCTGTAGATGCTCCACAAAGTTGTCCCTCATATGTCTAGGGAGTTTGCTAAGTAGTCGGTCAACATGGCCAGTAGACATCACTTCCATCCCATTTGGCCCTTCCAACGGGGTTAGCATTCCCACCAGCAAATCAACGTTGAGGGCGAAGCTCTGGAAGGCTTTGGGGTCTCCAGATTTGAGATCAGGAGAGTTCAGGATGGCTGCAATCTCACTTTGTGCCAACTGATGCGGCTGCCCGTACTGTCTCTGCAGAGCCTGCATGGTGACGGTGTAGGGTTGTGCATAATGTCTGCAAGACTGAGCTATTAGTTTGGCTTCGTCCAGGACCAAGTGTTCCATAAGCACACGGTATTTGTAATGTTCAGAAAGTTCAGTGTGCGGATTGAGCAGATGGTCCAGCGCCATTTTTAAGTCAGCGAACTCTCTCTCACTGTCATGTATTAACTTAGGCAGTTCAGGTACTGGAACTGGCTGTCTGGGGGACTGGACGGTGTACGGTACCTGCAGTGGTGTATACTGGGACTGGGGGCTGTACTGAACCTGTAGAGATGACGCAGGCTGCTGCTGGGTGAAACCAGCGGGGGCAGACACCAGTTGATAGGCTGGCTGAGTTGGAGGAGGAGACAGAGGCTGGTAGAATTGCAGATGTTGGTTCTGCAGTGGCAGTGGCAGCTGGTATATTGGCTGTGTAGAGATGGTTGATGGAGGCTGATAGGCGGTCCTCAGGGGAAGGACAGGGTTGTAGGACGACAGATTGATAACTGGCTGCGCCGACCTGAGTGGGATGTATTGCTGCACTGATGCTGGATTTACTGATGTTGTCTGCATGGGCAGGTATTGCAGCTGTGCAGCTGGTGGCACTCTGTCCTGTACATTGTTAACCGTCGGTGTAGGAGGCTGGTTAGACTGGTAGCCAGATGTAGCTGGTATCTGTGAACTTGTATAACTCACTACTTGTGGTGCTTGAGGAGGAGGCTGCAGCAGGGACACATTCAGCGTAGTGGGGGGAGGCGGTGCCCATACAGATGTCACAGTTGATGGCAGAGACTGCGTCAGTGTGTAGTTCTCCTGTCTACTACCTGGTGTAGGAGTCGTTGCTGCTTGAAGCTTTAATGCTGCAGAGGTGGTATATGGCAGTGTAGACAGTTGTGGCTCGTGTTGAAGTAGTCTAGCTGATCCAAGCTGAAGGTTGGATGGCTGTGGCAGAGGGGTGCTGCAAACTACTCGACCACTTAACCAGGGTGATTGATATGGTGGGATGCTCATATTGAGATGGTCTGGTGGCCGTATACCAGGATAACTGCTTTGATAGCTCTGCTCTGCGGGCGCCACTGATGGGGGGCTCATATGCCCAGCCATATGGTTAGCTGGCTGGGCAAGTCTCTACCGAGCATCGCCATGTCCCACTCGCTCACCTTGTCGGCCGCTCCAGGCGATAAAAGACGATCGGGAATAGCGTGCGCTCCGTGCAGCTGGTCCGCTATACGCACAGACTCGGTCTGTAGGCTCAGTGACTGCAGCTGCTGTGCGCCGACGCTTTCTCTTTGGTCTTTAGCGCGGGCACCGTGAGGAATGAGTGACTGTGGAAGGCTAACCTGGTAGCTTTCTAGCCTAGCTGGAAGCTGTCGCTGTCTTGCTCCGAGTGCGGCGCTGTCCGCGGACGTTATTATCGGCGTGTCCATTTCTCCGTCGCAAGTGAAGAGATCCGGCTCGAAGGACCAATATTGAAGAACTGTGGGGGAAACAGTTGTGCTGGGACCACTTCACCCGTGATCATACTCCGGTTAGGGAATAAGGACACCGTTTCGACGTTTTCAACTTTCTTTATATAAACTTTTTCAGCCGCCGTTCAGTACACACATTTTGTTCAACACGCTGACTTTTTTTAAGGACCCCAAACATCAACATAGCTGCCCTGTAAACTGCCTGACTCAAATGATTCACATATTTAGATGAACATTACATTATACAAATTAACATATTAATAAGGTGTCTTTGCTTACTCACAAGGGGAATTTATAACACTGGCCTTCAGGGCCATCAATGGAACGGCACCCATCTACCTTCAAACACTGGTCAAACCTCATGCCCCGAAGCGAGCACTTCGCTCCTCTACTTCAGCTGGCCGGCTGGTACCACCATCGCTGAAATCAAACAAATGTCGCTCAGCAAAGTCCAGACTCTTCTCTGTTCTGGTCCTCAGTAGTGGAACGAACTCCCGACTAATGTCAGGACAGCAGAGTCATTTGCCATCTTCCGAAAAAGGAAGATCACCTGTTCAGACTTCACCTCGACTCTACATAGCATGACCCACTAACAGTTTGATACATGTCACCAAGCTCAGCTGTCACTCAAGTACTCAGTACTACTGAGACTCAAGTACTGAGTACTACCGAGTACTTCTGAGACTCAAGTACTGAGAACTACTAGGTACTATGTACTGGCAAACAGTTGAGTGCGAAGCACTACATGTCACCAAGCTCAGCTGTCACTCAAGTACTCTGTACTACCGAGTACTACTGAGGCTCAAGTACTGAGAACTACTAGGTACTATGTATTGTTTGAAAAACTCCAACTCCCACTGACTGCTCCTATCGGCAAATCAGAGCGCACCTGCTATCACTTCTGAGTGAGACAGAGAGAGATAGACAGACATGTGTCTCCATTTTAAAGTTTAAATTGAGTTTCTAGGTGAAAGTATGCCTGAGCAGAAGATGTTTGACAAAAAAAACGACATTTCCCACTGACTGCTCCTTCCTGTCCACCAATCAGAGCACACCTGCTGTCAGTTATCAAGATCAGAGCCCCAGAGTGCCGTCACCATAGCAACGGCCCTTGGTCCGTGTGTATGACTGCCTTCAAGCCTCACTCTGCCTCTCACTATCTCTCCATTTCGGCTTCACGGAGGGTCCAAACAAAAGCTTGCCACGCTCACACCGAAACTCCTATCGCCAAGATTTTCACACCGTTAGCGCCACAAGACTCTGCTGAAGACACTGATGCCATTTTGCATATTTTTTCCTAGTGTCAGAAATGTGGACGCTAGGGCAAGTTAGAAATGCTGCTCATTTCAGGTTTCTTTGAAAATCTGCTTCTCAATTTGTATTGCAGTCAATTGGGAGAACAACCGACGTGGCTGCGCTTAGAGGTTGCTAGTTCAAATTCTGTAAATGTCACAGAGTTTTTGAGCACATTGTGAGAGACAGGACAATATCACGTCTGTAGAGTGAAGATTGTGGCCGGGAGGAGTTTGGAAAGGAAAAAAATCTGAAGTATTTCGAGGAGCCCTCACACTCTAAGCGATGATGTCACCCACTCTAGCCCAGAAGGTTCTGCGCAATACACGCCCATTATAATCTCATGATTTCTCCCAAAACGATTATGGTCATTGAACAGTGATTGATCAAAAACTATATGACCTATTGAAACGCGGATTGACACACCAGGACACAAGACTTGTGTCTACGTTTTAGAGTTTAAATGGAGTTTCTAGGTGAAAGTATGACTGAGCAGCAGGCGTTTGAAAGGCTACAATTTCTGCTCTCTTTTTTTCGTCCGTCCCATTCATTCCTATGGGAGTTTTTGCGGTGACTTACGTCGCGAAAAATTAATATTCTGGACATCTTTTAAATAGCACACCGATCCCGATCAAGCCGCACGTTTTGATATAACATTCGCCTAGGTGCTCGCTTTTGTTTGGGACGAGTAGCGAATCAAAAAAGGGAGGAGGAAGAATACGAAAAAACACGCAAGATTCAAATAGCACCTACTGTTTGTTGTCTACAAACAGTAGGTGGCTGTGCTTCGCACTGCCTCCCTAATTAAAGAATTAAAAAGCTCAGAATTATTTCTGTGTGGAAATGACACTAAACATCACGTCAATGAAGGAGAAAGCATTAACTTTAATGAACTACAGTGTGAGCAGGACTGAGGCCCCATCAGAGCTGAGGTGGACCAGAATCAGAACTGAGGTTGAATCTTCAAATCTTTTGTCTGAACAACACTGAACAGGAGTTAATACAAAACTAGAAAATTCCCCCGCCGGGAAATTTTGAGAGGGAGGCAGTGGGCCACCGCCCGGGGGTAAAAGTTTAAAGTTTAAACGGAGTTTCTAGGTGAAAGAATGACCGAGCAGACGACGTTTGACTCAAAAAACTACATTTCCCACTACTAAATGTAGTTTTTACTACATTCCTGTCCACCAATCAGAGCACACCACTCCTGTCTCCATTTTAAAGTTTAAATGGAGTTTCTAGGTGAAAGTATGCCCGAGCAGAAGAGGTTTGACTAAAAAAACGACATTTCCCATTACTAAATGTAGTTTTTAGTACATTCCTGTCCACCAATCAGAGCACACCACTCGTGTCTCCATTTTAAAGTTTAAATGGAGTTTCTAGGTGAAAGTATGGACGAGAAGAAGACGTTTGACTAAAAAAACTACATTTCCCACTACTAAATGTAGTTCTTAGTACATTCCTGTCCACTAATCAGAGCACACCACTCGTGTCTCCATTTTAAAGTTTAAATGGAGTTTCTAGGTGAAAGTATGGACGAGCAGAAGACGTTTGACTAAAAAAACTACATATCCCATTACTAAATGTAGTTTTTAGTACATTCTTGTCCACCAATCAGAGCACACCACTCGTGTCTCCATTTTAAAGTTTAAATGGAGTTTCTAGGTGAAAGTATGGACGAGCAGAAGACGTTTGACTAAAAAAACTACATATCCCACTACTAAATGTAGTTTTTAGTACATTCTTGTCCACCAATCAGAGCACACCTGCTGTCAGTTATGAAGATCAGTGCCCCACAGTGCTGTCACCATGGCAACGGCCCTTGCTGCGTGTGTATGACTGCTTTGGAGCCTCTCTCTGCTTCTTTCTATCGCTCCATTCCCCCTCTGCGGAAGGTCCGAACAAAAGCTTGCCACGCTCACACCGAAACTCCTATCGCCAAAATTTCCGCACCGTTAGCGCCACAAGACTCGGCTGAAGACACTGATGACTTTTATTTTTTCCTAGTGTCAGAAATGTGGACGCTAGGGCGAGTTAGAAATGCTGTTCATATCAGGTTTCTTTGAAAATCTGCTTCTCAATTAACATTGGAGCGGATGAGGAGAAAAAAAGACTTGGCCGCGCTTAGAGGTTGCTAGTTCAAATTCTGTAAATCTCACAGAGATTTTGAGCACATTGTGAGAGACAGGACAAGTTTGTCTACAAAATTGGAAAATATCACGTCTGTAGAGTGAAGATTGTGGCCGGGAGGAGTTTGGAAAGGAAAAAAATCTGAGAAGCCCTCACACTCTAACTGATGATGTCACGCACTCTAGCCCAGAAGGTTCCGCGCAATACACACCCATTATAATCTCATGATTTCTCCCAAAACAATCATGGTCATTGAACAGTCATTGATCAAAAACTATATGAGCTATTGAAACGCGGATTGACACACCAGGACACAATACTTGTGTCTACGTTTTAGAGTTTAAATGGAGTTTCTAGGTGAAAGTATGACTGAGCAGCAGGCGTTTGAAAAGCTACAATTTCTGCTCTCTTTTTTTCGTCCGTCCCATTCATTCCTATGGGAGTTTTTGCGGTGATTAATATTCTGGACTTCTTTTTAATAGCACACCGATCCCGATCAAGCCGCACGTTTTGATGTAACATTCGCCTAGGTGCTCGTTTTCGTTTGGTAGTTTTAGGGAATCAAAAAATGGTAAGAAGAGCCACCTACTGTTTGTCTCTGCAAACAGTAGGTGGCTGTGCTTAGCACTGCCTCCCTAATTATATAAAACACAGAAATGCAGAAAATTATCTAATTAGAGAAACTGGAACTAGAACATGTTTTCTGATTTATTAAATAAAAGACTGATAATCAATGTTCTGCTGATTATCTAGTGGATGTGTGTGTGTGTGTGTTTGTGTGTGTGTGTGTGTGTGTGTGTGTGTGTGTGTGTGTGTGTGTGTGTTTATTAAAATACTGGATGAAAGTATAAACCAAATGTTGTCAAAATGAAGTGAAACATAAACAAACCTCCACTTTGGTTGAAGTGCTGCTTTGTAACTTCAATTTTGTTTTTGTCGGCATGCTGAACACCCACACAGATCTCAGTGTGACTCTGCCAGTACTGAGGATCATCTTCTTTGATTCTGCTCATCCAGTCCTGTTTGGGTTCTGCTCTCATGGTGTTGCTGTCATAGTGAATTATCTCAACGTCATCAACCAATGCAACAGCCACAAACTCTGGGAAGTTTGGGACTCCAGAGGATGCCGTGTTGAAATACTCCAGAGAGTGAATCTCTGCAACACAAGATGAACGTCATGATCTCAGTTTTTATCTTCAACAAATCACTGAACAATGTTGTTTTCCTGCACACACAATCCAAAAGAACTACTTCTCTCTCTCTTCTATTGCTGTTTGTTATTTTTCATATTCAACTAATAGGTTTTATTTTGTTTGATGTTGTCGTCAGAGTGTTTGTGGATTTCAGATGTTTGAGTATAAAAGTTATTTTTTTAAATACAGAAAGAACCAAGAAACCAAATCTGACCGTTTGTCCCTCACTTTCATAAATCTTGATTTCTGTAAACTGAAGTTAAATCTCAACATCGTTGTTAAACAACATGTTGTGTGAAACCAAATCCTCTCAGCTTTATATTCCAGAATATTCTGATATATTAATATTTGTTCTACATCAGCCGATAGCATTTTTAATATAAACACATAACATGAACAGACTTCATACAGATTCATTAGCTACTGTTTTTAAAAATGAAATAGCTCCCTCTGGAGGACAAACTATGTAATGGAGACGCTGCTCATGAATTACCTCAAACTTTGTCATTTCTTCACCTGGAATTCTTCTTACTTATCACACAATATTTATACACACTGATATGATATATATGTAATATGATAATATGTGCTAATACGGATGATTTGTGAGTGAAGTTCTACTAAACAGCTTCAGATCTGACCAAACCAACTCAGTAGTGACGTACTACATTCAAACAGACGAGTGTTTCAGTGTGGAGACACATTTCATCCCGAACTTGGAGGAAGTCCTGGAGCTGAACAGCAAAGACGACCGAAAGAAGCGTCGGCTCATATAAACAGGGCTTAAAGACATGACGCAGTTCTTCTGTTACAAGCGAGCAACTTAAAAGCCAACAACTAAAGTGTGGACTCACCTGCGGCCGCGCTGTGGAGGCCGACGGCCAGGAGAAGAAGCACAGTCCACGTCTCCATCGTCACCTGTCCTTCTCAAGCTGTCTTCAACTCTTCACTTGTTATTATTGTGGAGGCAAAGTGATAACGTCCGAGCTGCTGCTCTATCCGGGCTGAAGTGAGGCTGAGACCAGGAAGAGCGCTGACTTCACCCTCCGTCTGAGCCAATGGGGATTTTAGCTGAGCACCGACGTCACTAATAGGCGGGTAAAGCTACTGAGGTTAATAACGAAAGTGAAAGTGGAGCGATGTTGTTTCAGCCTGCGTGAGAGGACGCTGAAGACCCTTTATTCTGGTTTCTCAACGCTGTCCGCACCTGAAAGGAGCATTTAACCTCCTGCTGCTCAGCTCTGCTGTGATCATCTGCAGGCTAATGCAATGTAATGTGCAGAAATGTTTGAATGAAGCTCACATACACTGCAGTAAACAAGAGCTCCAAGTGTGTCTTCATTGATGTTTGTCTTTTAGCAAAATGGCGCCTGGCGTCAGTAGAAACAGCGAGAAACTGAGAGTTCCTTCGTTGTGTTGAGGAAGTGTCTGTTAGCTTCACGGAGTTTGTGACCAGTTATAAGCTGGTCACAAACTCCTGATTCCTTGTCAGTTCCTTCTGTGTATTTGGTCTAGTATGTTCCTTGTGGTTTAATCGCATCCCGGCCTATGCGATTAAACCATTGCAGCGTATCCAGAACGCTGCAGCACGCCTTATCTTCAATCTACCCAAATTCTCCCACGTGACCCCCCTCCTCCGTGACCTCCACTGGCTCCCTGTTGCAGCACGCATCCAATTCAAGACGATGACACTGGCCTTCAGGGCCATCAATGGAACGGCACCTGCTTACCTTCAAACACTGGTCAAACCTCATGCCCCGAAGCGAGCACTCCGCTCCTCTACTTCAGCTGGCCGGCTGGTACCACCATCGCTGAAATCAAACAAATGTCGCTCAGCAAAGTCCAGACTCTTCTCTGTTCTGGCGCCTCAGTGGTGGAACGAACTCCCGACCAATGTCAGGACAGCAGAGTCATTTGCCATCTTCCGAAAAAGGCTCAAGACTCACCTGTTCAGACTTCACCTCGACTCTACATAGCATGACCCACTAACACCCTCCCTCGACCCCCCCCCCCCCCCGCAAAAAAAAAAAAAAAAAAAACTCGGATCGTAGCACTGTTACTCTTGAAGTACTACTTTACTCAGATGAGGACCTAACACTTGTTCTATTTTTAGCTCTTACTGCATCGGCAATGATACGTCGTGGTTTCTTTGTTTCCTTCTTTTGACAAATGTACTTATTGTAAGTCGCTTTGGACAAAAGCGTCTGCTAAATGACCTAAATGTAAATGTAAATGTAAATGTGGTCCAGCCTGTTATCCCTGCTGTCGGATTCCTTTTTGTGGGTTTTTGCCTGACTGTTTTTGGGACTCTTGTTTTTTTGCTTAGGAAAGTGTCAACTGAAGAAGTGACCCGGAAGTAAACAAGTGGCCGCCATGATAAAAATGAATTCTCTAAATTTGAAGGAAGGGAGCTGCAGTGCTTCCTTTCAGATCTCCTTTAGCATAGGATGCAACAGATCTTCCTTTACGAAAGGAAAGGAGATTACACCGACCCACAATTCCTTGTGAGGGCAACATTTAAAGTGAATGAATGTGATGATCTTGGGTTTTGTTTGTTTCTCCTGTTTTGTAATTTCTGTCTCTTGTTGTTGTTGGTTTCCTGTTTTATTTGGTAGTCCTTCTGTCTTGTGTTGTCCTTCTTTACTTCCTGTTGCTTCAGTTAGCATAAAAATGTCAAAAATCAATATCCTTCATATCAATAGACTGCGATCACAAGATCTGTAAGCATATATGGAATCACAAAAAGACCATTTTAGAATATCAGACAATTTATTGACAAAAAAAAAACAAAGTAGAAAAGCAATAAAATTGAGCAACTTAGTTGTGCAATCATCTACTTCATGCAACACCAGAAGTGATTCTGAGCATCGCTGCTCAGTTTCTACCAAACTAAGAGAGCAGACGTCCGCTGTCCCAAAACACCAGCAGGACATACTTTCAGAAACATCTCATTTCATTTTCACCATCATAAATATTAATATATAAAAAATATAAATATATTTCAAAAACACATCAAAAGAGATGAAACAACCAGATCTCATGTGAACAAATAATAATTTATTTCCTTTATGGGCGCCTTTCTAAACACTCAAGGTCACCATACAAAGTCAAATAAAAACAATGAGAGCATCAATCAGACATTCATCACAGCGAGCAAACCCTAATAAAACAGTGTAGAAGGAGCAACTGAATTAGAGGGAGGAGGCTTGTCTAAATAGATATGTTTTCCAGTGAGATTAGAAAGTGGGGATGAAAGTGGAGTGTTGGATGTCATGAGACATATAATAAACGGCACATTTCCACGTGCTGTCGTTAAGCATTTTAGGCTTTTCCCACGTCGTTAAGCCACAGCGAAGCGGTTGCATGACTAAGTTAGATTTAGGAAAACTTCACGGGCGGGCTTCAAATCAGTATGTAATCTACGCTGCATACGTAATGAAACAAGTTAACAGGAAACGCGTCGTGAAACTATGAACTTTTAAAAGAAAGCAGCAACGCTCCGGGACACGGGTCTGGGACACGGGTCTGGGACACGGGTCTGGGACACGGGTCTGGGACACGGGTCTGGGACACGGGTCTGGGACACCAGTCTCCTTGGTGCAAGTCGTGTGTTTGTTTGACCCTCCACCGGCAGACTCACGTTCTAAACGTCCTCACTTGTTCACGACGCTGCTTCTTCATGCAGATGCGTTTACGTTGCAGTGCAGACGGCGTGGCGTACGAACGACTAACAAGAAGCTAGAAAGGCGTTCTTATTGCAGCGACGGGACGACGAATTGTTGCGTCAATCATTCGCCGGTTGGAGAAAACAGGCTGTTTGACACATCATCATATTCCAGACACACGAAGAAAAACCTCTAGGAAGTCAATCATCGTAAAAACAAACTTACGTTTTCAAGAAATATACAAACTATTTACACAACTGGAAAATGTGTGTGTGTGTGTGTGTGTCGGGCAGTGATGGGCAGTAACGCGTTAGAAGTAACGCGTTACTGTAATCCAATTACTTTTCAAATAACGAGTAAAGTAAAGGATTACAATTGCAAAAATAGTAATTCGATTACTTTTACCTTCCTGCAAGCAGCCTGCGTTACTGCGTTACTAAACCGTGATTTATCTTTGCCACGTGACACTCTCTCATGAGTCGACTCGTGACAATGACGTAGCGGCGCGACGTCTAGAAGTAAACAACAGACACGTGTGTGCAAGACATGGAGTGCGGGAGAAAGAGCGAACATGGAGCATTTAATTCATGGAAGTTCAGACATTACTTTGAGTTTGACTCGGTAAAAGATGTAAAAAACATTAACGTCCGCTGTACACTCTGCGTGGGAAGAAAGATTTTGTCTACAGCGAAAAATTCCACCTCAAATCTGAGCAAGCACCTAGCAAGCCGGCACAAGAATGTGAAACTCACTGAGACACCCCGAAATCCCGACATGGCCGCTGCAGCAACAGAGGGACCCTCTCCTGCTAAACAGGTGAAAATAGATTTAAGAGCGTCAGCGACAGGACTTAGTGCCGCTGAACTGAAGAAGCTTGTCGCTGGCTATATTGTCGAGGACATGTTGCCCATTTCCACTGTAGACTCTGATTCATTCCGACGCCTAAATGTGGCATGCAACAGCATTTTCTGTTTTGGTAAACGCATTACTCCTCTCTGCACTGCAACTGTTAAAAGATGTAAATGTTAATAGAGACTTTGGTTTTAATTATTTTATTGCTGTATTTTATTTACATCTATTCGAATGAAGGTGTGTATACACACCAAAACGATTTTCTTTAAATGAGACTGTTGCATTTAATTTATTTTTTTGTTTGCAATGTGCATAGTTAAAAAGATTGAGTAATAAAAACAAGTTTTAAAAAAAGCGTATTGAGGTTGTGTATAGCTAGTGTATTTTTGAAAAGTAAAAAGTAAAGTAATTAGTAAAGTAACTAATTACTTTTGAAAATAAGTAATCAGTAAAGTAACTGGATTACTTTCTTGGATAAGTAATCAGTAATCAGTAACTAATTACTTTTTCCAAGTAACTTGACCAACACTGGTGTCGGGGTCGGCAACACCGATCCAACAACGGAGAGAAAAACGCTAATATCTGTTATCTCTCGTTATCATCAAACTGCCGGATGCTACGAGTGTAGATATGAAAATGTGAATGCACGTTCATGGATGTGTGTCGACATGTGAATTTACATTTGTGAAAAGCCTGACAGCATTAAAAAGCATTTAAAAGTATTAAAGTTCAGCTATGCTGTATTATTTATAGATGAACACAAACCTCAAAATTCATTTTGTAAACTAAAACAAAAAGCAAAAATCCAAATCGTACTTGTAAAATATATACCAACCTAATTTTGAAATGTCGTTTTCCAATCAATGAGCATCTACGATGACATCACCGACAGCATCGATAATCCTCGGACAAGTCGCTTTTCAAATTACGCATCGTCATTTGATACATTTTTAATTCTCAAATATTGATTATTGCTCCTTTTAAAGCCTTGTTGCGTTTGGCAACGTTAATGTTTTGGCTACATGAATTTAGGGGACATTAAACCGGTTTTGTGGTTCAAATCGATTTCAGATTGTGTCAAACTTTGTACATAACAGAGTCTGAAGTTATGGACTGAAGTTCACCCTCCTCTTCCTGCAGTCACTCACATCTGTCAAATATACAAGCATTAAAAATGATGAGTGCAAAATGTAATAATATGGCAATAAGGTATCAGAAATGGAATGTGTGAAACCACTGGGATAGTACAGACGTCACACATTAGTTACCTTTTATCCAACGGTGTGTTGCTGCTTGAACTCTCCGGGTCTGAAGAGACCAAAATACAAAACAATAGTCAAGTAAAGGACAAAATCAGATAAAGAAGCGTTTTGTACGGACAGACAGATGGATATGGACCTGATCGGTTAATCAATGATCCTGTAGTTGAAGTCTCATATGGGGTCTTCTTGTCTAAAAAACAGAACAAAATAAATCAACACAACGCCAATCCTGGGTGACTGTCATGACATTCTCTAGTCTACAGTATTATTACTCACATATATATATATATACACATTCACAGTATATCTGCAGCATCATACTAGCCTACCTTTTATTTTGTATTCATTTCATTCTTATTATTTTCTACTTAACCTTTTCACTATACAATGTATTGATATTGTAGTTGAACAACATAATTTGTAAGCAATAAAGTACACAAATAAGAGAATCCTCCTTCACCGCAACATTTCATTCATTCATCCTTCCATGCAGTTGGAATGAAAATTTAAAATATAGGGAGCGACTGCTTTTCAAGTGATTATTACTTTTAACTGTTATTATTATTTAAAGTTTGAATCGGGAATTAAAGCTCAGTGTAAACCACAGTCGGTATGAGGATCTAGTCAAAGAATAACATTTTAAATACAATCTACAACAACCTCTGTTTATTTAGATGAGGTAATCTGGAATTAAAAATAAAAGATGACACTCTCAACTATATCTACATTGTTTAGAAATGAAGTTTAAACTGTTTCCAATGACTTTGCTGCATTGAACCGACACACAGCACCAACTCTTATCTAGTAACAACTTGAACACTCATCAGCATGAACGCAGACTTTGTTAAGTACGTGAGAGACCAGACGACATGGTGACTACAGCAGCAGCAGCAGAGGGCGCTGTTTCTCTGAGCCTTACACCCCATGCTGCTGGTCGCTTCACATTTTGTTTTCAGCAGGAATTAAACCTTGACCAACTTTAGCACTCAGTGAAAGCCACTTTTGGAAATCAACGCAACAAAAAAAAAGTTAAATATAATAAAACAAGATGTACTAACAAGTATGCGGGCATTTGTCTGAAAGAAAAACTGGGATTAAACAAAATACATGAAAAATAGGAGCAAATGTGATGAAATCTGAATCTGACAATAAAAATATAATGAATGTTGAACTTGAATATGAGTTTGTGTCTTCTAGTCGTGACCTTATAGCGCTTGTTGTTGAAGTTTGCTGGATAAAGTCACCAACTCAAAGCCTGAACTCAAGAAGAGATGAGACAACGTCTCCGTTTGGGTCTTACAGTTCCTCTTTTTGTAAACCACGAATCCAATCACAGCGAGGACGAGAGCAAGAAGTACGACTGCAGCGATGACGATGATGACGGTGGTCATGTCAGTGGGCTTCTCTGTTGAGCACAAAACAAGAGGAAATAGTCACAACCTGAACAGATGAAGCAGGTTCCAGGAGAAGAACCTCCATTTGTCAACCGGACCACAATCCTGTATTCAGTGTGTTTGTTGGTCCTTTTGAAAACGTGATCCTGACTGATCTCCTGACAGATACATACATTCATCCAGTTATTAAAGGGGCCCTATTATGCTATTTTTCCACAAGTTAATATAAGTTATTGATGTCTCCAAACCTGGTCTTTGAATTCCTCAACTGGAAAAAACAATCGGAACATGTATTTCGGAGTGGATCACACTCCTCATTTTCAGCTTTTTTGCCCCACTTTTTCAAACGGGTGATTCTGTCAGGGGTGTAGCCTTATGTTAATGAGATGACCCCTGACCCCGCTCCTACTGAGGAAGTGGTTGTGTCTCTCCGCCCCGTGCTGTCCGCGTCCAGCTTGTTGCCATGGTTATGGTTCTACGCTACAAACTAACAGCGGTCCAGCCGTACCGCTTCGAACCGGACTCCGACCCAGAACCAGGACCAGCTCCTGTAGAAGTTCTACGCCGCGGATGCAGCAGGACGTTTCTGAATGGTTAGTTAACATGTCTGTGTAACGTTTTGGACGGTAACTCGATGTGTGTTAGCGTAGCTAGCGCTAGCCACAATGACGCTCATGCTGCGTTCTTCGCTCTATAAGTAACGTATCTGTGAGCTATTTTCGGCAACAATTAATATCGTTAGTAGTGCTTTGTTGTTGACAGTTCACAGTTGCATGTTTTCAAATGGGGACGCAACATTATATTTAAACGGATGAAAACCCGATGAAAACAGCGTCCTGTATGCGGGCAGTTTGTTTACATCACATTAACGGGATTAAAAACTTGATCCTCTACACACATAAAGATATACAAGGAACAGGGTTTGGACAGTATCATGTCGTCCTCCAGAATTATGTGCTGAATTGTGAATTATAGGCTGTGTGCTGTGTTTTATAAACGTGATTGTGCTCCATCTCAACATTACGTGCTAAACTTACTGTTACAAAATTCAAACATGAGGTTTACACCTCAGCCGTCCGTCAGGTTACCATATTAACAAGATGTGTTGTTGAAATGCTCAAATTCTATATTCATCTAGGTGACCATGTGGGCCTTCAGACACCGAACACGTCTGCTGCATGGAGACACCACAGGTAATGTTACTTTGTTACACCAAGTTGTCTGTTGAGATTATTATTCATATAACATGACGATTATCATGATTCACACTAGGTAAGAAGACGGATGCAGCAGCTGGAGGAGGAAGAGGCTTGCATGAGGAGGAAGAGGCTTGCATGGTGGGACATCCTGGTCGTCTGTCTGAATGTTCTCTCTCCAAAACGCATGAAATATATATACAGCTGGTTATGGTGCTTTACACGTAAGAGGAATACAGCAGTCTGTTGTTTGTTCATCAATTGTGTTTTATAAAAAATAAATCCCTCTATGCAACATATTATGCAGTCTTCCTGACCATTACTTCAGTAATATTAACCATGACACATTTTACAATTACTGTAAAGACTTTATTGTCAAATTAATCAGCAGTTGAAATTCCCAGTTATCTCAGAACACAAACGCAAACTGTTTGTGTCCGACTCTGCAGGGTCATATCAAGCTCTTTTGAAGTCAGGGAAGAGCTGCCCTCCAAAGTATCCTTCTCCTCTACCGGGTCCAGGCGAGCTCTCTGTGATGGTCTCCTTATTGGAGTGGTTGTGAAACAGGTCTGGAACCATGGCTGTGCCAACACCAAAGTCCTTGCAGGACACAGTAGCTGTAACAGAGTTGTATGGAGGAATGAAACCCATGATATCACATAATAGAAATACACATCTGCACAACTACTAGTAGTTGCTGTTAAACCAGATCTAAAGTAGGCTACATGTCAGGATACACACCTTTACTTGGGTAAGGAGCCTGTAGTCCTCCTAGACAGGTGACTGCCAACAGTAGCTGTGGTGGGTCGCTGTGGGACGCTGATGGGAGCTGCTGCTCTGTAAGCAGACAGACAGTCAGACAGACAGTCAGAGTTTACCACTACATCTGAAATGTGGAACACGTTACTATTTCACTATAACTGATGTTGTGACGCGCCAATAGCTCGTAAAATCCCTTCGTTAGCGGTTTGGTGACGTTGTCTTTGCATCGGCGTGTATAAACAAACACAGATCAGCTGCTCTTGCTGCCGCATTCAAGCTACAAAACGTTCCCAAGCAAACTGATGTCTAGCGTTATTTTACAGGTTTGGGCCCCCGCAGTACTACGTATCGTTAACGGTCCTCAATATCAATACAATGGAAGCGTTTAACGCAACACGCCAATGCTAACTTTAGCGCAACACGCCAATGCTAACACACCAATGCTAAGAAAGCAACGGTAAACTGTAACACGGCATATTACATACTATTTAGTAACTTACCGCTTCAGTGTCTATGGTTGGCTCTCGGACTGTCGGTACTGATCCAAACTTTAGCCCCAGGTTAGAGGCATATCCTGAGCTGTAGCGACCCATGTTGTCAAAGCTCCTGTCGGTGAAGTGCGTCGCACACACAAACACACATTTACGGACGCGTGTGCGCACATTTCCATCTAGATGCTCCGACGATGCCAGTAAATATCAGCAGTTGGACTGCCAACTGCTTTCCGTTGACTTTGGCATTTTGGTTAACTGGTTTGTATGTACATCACACTGACAGCAACAGGTATGGGATTATGTGGGCGGGACCACACAGGTGGAGCGATTCTAATGAGCCGAGATGACCCATATAAGGCACAGCAAAATTCGGTGCTGACGTCATTTAGTGGACATTCTGCAAACCGTTCGTTTATCGGGAGGATTTCTTTCAAACTGAGAAAGTGAAACAGGGAGATGGTGGTCTTTTCTGATACTGTGGGGACTTATTGACACCCCAGGGACCCATTTTAGGGTTGAAAAACATGGAAAAGTCGATTTTTCATAATAGGGCCCCTTTAAATCATTCTACTCATCCTCTAAAACTGACCAGTAGTTCATTCAATACGGCGCCTACGACCTCTGAACTGTGGTTTGATTATTATGTTTCTAAAAATGTTTCTCATCACTTCTGGTCTCAGTCTCACCTTCGTTGCTCCTGATGACGTCCAGTGTGGTGATTTTGTCCTCCTTCACACCAGAGAGCTTAAACACACACTCGTACCTGCTCTGGTCTTCAGCTGCCACTGAGAGTTTCAGGTCGGCACTCATCTGGAAGGTTCCATCGTGGTTGGGGAGGATCTCTCCGAGGTCCACGTCCTCATGGAGATCCTCTCCATCTCTCCTCCAGAACAGTGCGGCTCTTTGAGGGTAGAAACCTGTAGCGTGGCAGCTGATTGGAGAGGAGGGAGTCTTCTGGACGAAGGACACTGAGGGAAGGTCTGAGGAGAGAGAGACGGGTTAGAGGTTCTTTATCCTTATTATTATGATCTGCTGTGTATTAATGATCATGTCTGATGTATCTGAAATGCCTTAGTGACACATACACGATTTATGTTAGTTCGAAATCGTGTTTACTAGAAATATATGCAGATGTGACTTGTCAGTAAAGTTTCAGTCATGTTCTCTGTGTCGATCTCTGTTGTGATGACTTGGAGACGGCGCTCCCTGAAAACAACATCAAGCCATACGTGTGTTGTATTACGACGTGATGTACAACAGGTAACCGTGCCGAGGCACAGTACGGATCAGATGGCCCTGGTGTGAGGGCGCCCAGATGAGGAAGGTAGGACAGAGGGTGAGACGAAGACAGAGACAGGAACTGAGACAGACAGGAACAGGGCAGTGACAGGGATTCTACCTTTTCTCAGCAGAGAGCTCCTCCCGTACTTCAAATACGTCTTCAGTAACTCAGGACAACGATAGGTGATGTCATGTTTATCCCGTTCTAGCCAAGCTTTATTAATATCCCACTTGTGATTGGTGATGACAGCCTGTTGTTTTGGAACGATCCATCTCTTTGTCTTCGAGTCAAACGCAATGAAGTCTTCTCCATCATAACCATATTGAAAGAAACCATTTCCCTCATTGGTCTCATCATCCCATTCACAGCCAATTATCTTCTGGAGAATGTGGACACCTGAGAGAGAGAGAGAGAGAGAGAGAGAGAGAGAGAGAGAGAGAGAGAGAGAGAGAGAGAGAGAGAGAGAGAGAATTAAACCAGAGTGAGATCATCAGTTAATATCACATCATTTCCATGGAGACACACTGATCGACAGACAACAGAGGAGCTACACCTGCTGCTGTTATTGGCTCCATGAAAGCCAACCATCACCTGGACAGTGTGGACGTCTCAGGGGGAGATGGTCTGAGTACGGTTCGCTTCAAGTCCGTGTTGCAGTTCGCTTTGCCTGGTCATTGTGAACACAAAGTGTTCCAGCTTCGCTTTGCCATCGTATTTTACCCCTCTAGACCAGAGGTCTTCAACATTTTCAGGCCAAGTAGCCCCAAGACTTATAGTGACCCGGTAGAGGG
Organism: Eutrigla gurnardus; assembly: GCF_963514095.1. Lineage (NCBI taxonomy): Eukaryota > Metazoa > Chordata > Actinopteri > Perciformes > Triglidae > Eutrigla > Eutrigla gurnardus. Next base: position 21,317,831 of record NC_139928.1, on the reverse strand, counting down.
CCCACATAATATTAAACAAACTGGAAGATTTGTATGTGCTCAATATAGGTTGTATTCATGTTAAGGTGTATTTGTTGACATATCTTTGGGGATTTATTTGGGATCAAATAATTTTGGGGACCCTCTGCAGTCATACTGTGGACCTCCTAGGGGTCCCGGACCCCCTGTTCAAGATCTCTGCTCTAGACTTTCTGTTTGGGACACAGTCATATCAGCCACCGATTCATTCAGTAAAAATATGAAATCTGAATAGGCTTCAACTCTTTCTAGTTGCTGATCCATCTTGTAAACAGCAAATACAAATTCAAATCATCAGGAGACACCGGTTACCTAATTGGCTAAATAACAGAGCTAACAGCTAATCACGTTCAAGGAGATCGCATAGCGTTACATTATGATCATCATTATTCAGTAACAAATAGCATTGGGCCATATTAAACATTATCATGATGTGTTCTAATGTAATCTTGTAAAATAGATATTTTATAGAGAATTAAAGAATTAAAAAGCTCAGAATTCTTTGTGTGTGGAAGTGACACTAAACATCACGTCAATGAAGGAGAAAGCGTTAACTTTAATGAACTACAGTGTGAGCAGGACTGAGGCCCCATCAGAGCTGAGGTGGACCAGAATCAGAACTGAGGTTGAATCTTCAAATCTTTTGTCTGAACAACACTGAACAGGAGTTAATACAAAATTATATAAAACACAGAAATGCAGAAAATTATCTAATTAGAGAAACTGGAACTAGAACGTGTTTTCTGATTTATTAAATAAAAGACTGATAATCAATGTTCTGCTGATTAACTAGTGGATGTGTGTGTGTGTGTGTGTGTGTGTGTGTGTGTGTGTGTGTGTGTGTGTGTGTGTGTGTGTGTGTGTGTGTATATGTGTGTTTATTAAAATACAGGATCAAAGTATAAACCAAATGTTGTCAGAATGAAGTGAAATATAAACAAACCTCCACTTTGGTTGAAGTGCTGCTTTGTAACTTCAATTTTGTTTTTGTCGACCTGCTGAACAACCACACAGCTCTCAGTGTGACTCTGCCAGTACTGAGGATCATCTTCTGTGATTCTGTTCATCCAGTCCTGTTTGGGTTCCAATCTCCTGGTGTTGCTGTCATAGTGAGTTACCTCAACGTCATCAACCAACCCAACAGCCACAAACTCTGGGAAGTTTGGGACTCCAGAGGACGCCGTGAAGAAATACTTCAGAGAGTGAATCTCTGCAACACAAGATGAACGTCATGATCTCAGTTTTTATCTTCAACAAATCACTGAACAATGTTTCCTGCACACACAATCCAACAGAACTACTTCTCTCTCTCTTCTATCGCTGTTTGTTATTTTTCATATTCAAGTAATAGGTTTTATTTTGTTTGATGTTGTCGTCAGAGTGTTTGTGGATTTCAGATGTTTGAGTATAAAAGTTATTTTTTTAAATACAGAAAGAACCAAGAAACCAAATCTGACCGTTTGTCCCTCACTTTCATAAATCTTGATTTCTGTAAACTGAAGTTAAATCTCAACATCGTTGTTAAACAACATGTTGTGTGAAACCAAATCCTCTCAGCTTTATATTATTTTATTTTATTTATTGGGTTCTATTGTTCAGTCTCACAATGCTATTGGATCGTACATTTGTTTGTAAGTCCCGCTTTATGGCCATGAACTCACACAACCTCTCAAGGTTTCCTTCTAACATCTCTCCGTTTCATTGGACTGGATTCATCAGATTCAACAAAAAGTAAAATGTCTTTTAGTGTAGTAAGCAATCAACCTTGCAAATGAACCCTTAGCTGTTCTGAATTGTTGTTCAGACGACGTGAGCACAAATACAGGAATTCTGCTCCCATCTAAGCCCAATTTTGCAATATAATTTTTTTGTATTATTATTCTCTAAATTCATACATAAACTTTTTTTTAAACTCTTAAATTTCTGCATCAAAGGCCTCCTACAACAACATCTGAAAGGTAAAAAAAAAATTTTTTTAGGTTTGCTAGGTCTGCTGCTCTATCCGGGCTGAAGTGAGGCTGAGACCAGGAGGAGCGCTGACTTCACCCTCCGTCTGAGCCAATGGGGATTTTAGCTGAGCACCGAGTCACTAATAGCCGGGTAAAGCCACTGAGGTTAATAACGAAAGTTAAAGTGGAGCGATGTTATTTCAGCCTGCGTGAGAGGACGCTGGAGACCCTTTATTCTGGTTTCTCAACGCTGTCCGCACCTGAAAGGAGCATTTAACCTCCTGCTCCTGTCATCTGCAGGCTAATGCAATGTAATGTCAGAGTCATTTGCCATCTTCCGAAAAAGGCTCAAGACTCACCTGTTCAGACTTCACCTCGACTCTAGCATGACCGCCCCCCCCCCCCCCCCAAAAAAAACTTACCTATAGCACTGTGATCGTAGCACTGCTGCTCTTAAGGTACTACTTTACTCAGATGAGGACCTAACACTTGTTCTATTTTTAGCTCTTACTTTATCGGCAATGATATGTTGTGGTTTCTTTGTTTCCTTCTTTTGACAAATGTACTTATTGTAAGTCGCTTTGGACAAAAGCGTCTGCTAAATGACCTAAATGTAAATGTAAATGTGCAGAAATGTTTGAATGAAGCTCACATACTCTGCAGTAGTGTCTTAGTCTGCTTGTGTTCAGTCAGGCTGTCGACAACAAACAAGAGCTCCAAGTGTGTTTTCATTGATGTTTGTCTTTAGCAAAATGGCGCCTCGTGTCAGTAGAAACATCGAGAAACGGAGAGTTCCTTCGTAGTGCTGAGAAAGTGTCTGTGTGATTTACTCTACCGGTGATACGGGCACTTGCGCAGTCAATTAATCAGTCTCGCGTAGTCGGCCACTCGCGAATTTTTTTGCTAGTGTGGAGAAAAATGTAAATACATGAGCTAATCACACATGTTTTAAATTACTACACACACATACACACACACAGGCACAGGCGAGAGAGCAGCAAGGGCAGGGGTCAAACAACATACCAAGGATACATTCCTTAGCGGAAGCCGCACAGGGGAGGAGTATATGATATATGTGCATCTCGACAACATACACACACATACATAGATGACAGCACCCAGAGGGATGGATCGTATGAGCCAGTGTGGGTGGAGATACCCAGCGCTCCAACCAGGCCGCGGCATGCTAAAATTACGCTCCGCCTGCATCTATAGAATGAGCCAATCAGACTCATGCGGAGTCTCAATGAAATAAGCTGCGCATTCTGTTGTAAGCGCCTTTTGAGTGAATTCAACCCTATGTTGAGTTGACTACTAGGTCCGTGCACGTATAACTGCCGGAATATGTTTTCCTGATATTTGTGCTAATAAAGCGCTGTTATTGATATAACCCATAGACTCTCCTCGTATATTCAAGTTTACTGTTTTTTTCACAACAAATCTGGTAGCAGAGGATGGTTGGGAGAAAAGCTTGAGGAGGAAAGAATTTTAACGACTACCTCCTGTCTTGCAGAAGGAGGGGGGTCTCCTGAAAGAAAGTGGAGGCCAGAAGGATTCATCCATTCTCGGGAACGTTGATCACTGAGCGCTCAACCGAAAAGGTAAGCAGAAACCTATTTAATTGAATTCTGTATATTGAAAAATATAAATTAGGTGATCAACAACTACCGAGTGTGAGTATGAATACTTTAGACAAAATTTAACTAAAGGATAAAATGTTAAAAGAACAGAAGGAAAGCATATTCTGCAAAAGTGATAAAAATAAACCTGCCATAGTGTGTACACATGTGTGACTGAACCTAACAGAAAACACGAGATGAAGGACGAATAGAAGGGCTTTTATGTGTACAGTATCGTGAAGAGCGGACCCACCACACCCCGTGAAGCATGAGAATTCTTGCACATAATTAAGTCACTCTATTAACGAACATAGCGTGTTTTGGGTTAACCAACAGACTGCATAAATAGTACTTTGTAATTCGGAAATCGATACAACTCCCCCGGGACCGCGCTGTCGAGCAGAGAAGCGTAGGCAGTGGTTGTAATACAATAGAAATTTATAGTACTTTGTAATTTGGAAACCGATACAACTCCCCCGGGACCGCGCTGTCGAGTAGAGAAGCGTAGGCAGTGGTTGTAATACAATAAAATTTAGACATGGCATGGAGTTTTATGACATAGACATAGAAGAGTTCAGAGAGATAGATAACAAAGAAGAAGAGGAAGCAGCCGACACCCTGTTGCACGCTCTAGGAAGTGACACTCTCCACTCAGCAGCAACAGCAGAGACACACACACCAACGATAACGGTAGTGAGTAGACAGATACTAGAACTAGAAAAACTTATTAAGACGAGTCTGTTAAATAAACCTAGTGGGATTCGGGCTGGTCTGGGTAACGTTAGGAGCGATTCTTTTGATTATATTGAGGGATTGAACGAGGGGGAAATGGAAGACTTCGTAGAGACCTTGAAGGCTAGAGTTATGACTGAGGATAGAAGTAAAAAGGGAGATGGGAAGATAGTTAAATCAGTAGCGAAAAGGTGGGAGATAAAGGGATGGATCACCAAGGACGGGCTGCCATCAAGAGAAGCTATGAATATAATGGTGAATGATGTCAAACAAAGATTAGAGAGAGCTCGACAGAACATGGAGGCTGAAAAGGACAAGCGATCATTTTTCAAACCACTCAAAAAGATGTTTGAAGAACAAGAAGAAGAGACAAGAGTAACAAATCTAATGCTAAAAGACCTGTTTCAGCAGAGAAGAATGGAGAGGGGAGACAAACATGAAGAGACACAGGGAGGGGGAGGGGGCATATATCCAGTCCTGCCAGAGAAGTTAACAACTGGGCCTCCAGAAACGACACCTCCCCCAACAGCCCCACCTCCCTACACCCACCAAAGATTAATGCCTGCACAGACCACAGACACAGCAGTACAAGCACCAGTACTAACATTGGCCGGCGTGGAAGTCCTCGTACAAGACCAAGACAGAGAGGAAATGAAGAGAGAAGTGGAAAGACTGCAACAGCGAATAACGGCACTGGAGCCCCCTGGAGGATCAAGGAGTCAAGGCGGCTCAGAAAAGACCTGGTCAGAAAGTGAACCAGAAGGACCCCTCACAAAAAATCCCTCGAAGCCACCTAGTGGTGGAAACTATACCGACCCAAGGAAGGAGGGGTCAACCAGAGTAAAGTCACCTGCCAGCAGTATTGGCGGCCAGAAAAAGGAAGAGGAACAGGGAGCGGCTGGAGGATACAACCCTAAATCAGCGGCATGTGGATACGATCGGGACTTCATGAGAGATAACGAGGACCACTTTGGCCTCCCCACAGGAGGGGTAGACATATCTCAATTGACTGATCTAAGCAACATGGCCGCTCCAAGTCCAAAAACCCCGCCAAGGAGCCCAAGCCCCACCAGAGGAAGATATGTGGTGCTTCACGGGCCCCCATACCACGGATGTCTCCCTCCCAGAACACATACCACTGCCAAGACAACATGGACTCCCATGTACGGACCACCCAGGAGCCGCAGTGGTTTTGAATGCGGTGAACTCACGATTTTGGACTATAACCCCCCATGACGTAGGAGCCCTGGAAACACAACCAGTAATTGTCACCCTGAAAGACCCAGATGCACATCCTATTTATCGACGGCAGTATCCTCTAACCCAAGATCAAATGAAGGGAATTGCCCCCACGATACAGGGCCTTCTGGACGTCGGGGTAATATACGAGTGCCACTCCCCATGGAATACTCCCATATTACCGGTACAGAAAGCAGGGGGAAAGGGCTGGAGAATGGTACAAGACTTCCGCCCTATAAATGATGTAACGACTCCAGATGTTCATCCAGTACCAGACCCACACGTAGCACTCACGAGTTTAAGCCCAGCATTTCGATACTTCACTGTCATAGATTTGGCAAACGCTTTCTTCAGTGTTCCACTGGCACAAACATCACAAGCCATGTTTGCTTTCACGTTTGGTGGCAAACAGTACACCTACAATCGGTTGCCACAGGGGTTCAGGGACTCGCCAGGTCTCTTTAATCAGGTACTAAAAGCACACCTACTAGAACTCCAATGGCCACCAGGGGTTGTGCTCATCCAATATGTAGATGATCTTCTCTTGGCAGCAGAAACATCTACCCTCTGCCTGGAGGCCACTGCCCTACTGTTCTCAGTTCTGCACAAAAAGGGCTACAAAGTCAAGAGAGAAATAGTGCAGCTATGCAGAGAAGAAGTCCTATTCCTAGGCCGACAAATCTCGGCATCAGGATTGGGAGTATCTACGGCCCACAGGGAATCAATCCTACACCATCCAAAGCCCACCACGGTGGCAGACATGCTGTCATTTCTGGGACTAACGGGCTACAGCCGATCCCACATACCTGATTACTCCAATCGGACACAACCTTTGCGGACAATGATCAACGAGGTAGGGGCTCGAAACCTCACAGAACGACTACCCTGGACTTCTGAAGCTGAACAAGCATTCACTGACATGAAACAAGTACTCTCCCAAGCTGCTGCACTCACCTCACCGGACTACACAGAAGTGTTCCATTTGGATGTTTCTGAACAAAATGCATTTTTAAATGCTGTTTTGTATCAGAAAAAAGGGGGAGAGAGGAATGTGTTGATATACTACTCTTCAAAACTCGACGCAGTGGAAACCGGACAGTCAATGTGCGCCAGATATGTTGCAGCGGTAGCAAAAGCTCTCCAAAAAACAGCACATGTAGTGATGTGTCACCCATTACAGGTCCACACTGAACATGGAGTTGCAGCGTTTTTGGCAAGTAAGGAGTTTACTTTCAGCATGGCCAGAAAAACCAAGATTCAAAGAGAATGCACCAGGCCACATATAACCTTTGTCGCAGCCAAAAGGAACATGGCTGGAAACTTTGGGAAAGGAACCCCACATTCATGTGAAGAACTTGCGGTCAAGGAAAGTAAGCTCAGACAAGACCTGAAAAATGACATAGATCCCAAAGCAGAACTCTGGCTCTACACTGACGGATGCTGCTATCGAGGAGAAAACGGACTGAACCAGGCATCATATGCAGTGGTTCAGCAACACCCCAATGGAAGACATGAGACGCTCAAAGCAGAAGTAATACCACAACCCGCTTCAGCGCAAATGGCAGAAGTCAAGGCGCTCACCGAAGCCTTGAAACTGGCCAAAGGAAAGACGGTGAACATCTTTACAGATTCTGCTTACGCACATGGGGCGGCACAAGTAGATGCACCCATGTGGCAACGGAGGGGATTCGTAACATCCAGCAACGCCCCAATCAAACACCAAAGAGAAATACAAGAGCTGGTGGAAGCAATCACCCTACCAAGAGGAGTATCCATAATGAAGTGCAAAGGTCATGAGAAAACAGGCACCAGGATCAGTCAAGGAAACGAGGCTGCAGATCAGGCGGCCAAAAAGGCAGGAGGATATCAGCCAAAGCAAATGATACTTAAGCTGACGCCCCCCCAACCTAAGCTCACCGAAGAAGACCTAAAAAAGATACAAGAACAAGCAGGCCCGTACGAATGGTCGACATGGACACAAAAGGGGGCCACAAAGAAAGAAGGTCTCTGGAGATCACATGATGGAAGGATAGTGGCACCAGCAAAACTAGTAGCGACCCTACTAAAAGAAGCCCATGGACCAACCCATGAAGGACAAAGACAGACACTGTTGAACATTTCAGCACTCTGGTGGCACCCACACCTAGACAGCATGGCAAAACTATACTGCGAAGAATGCGTCGTCTGTGGAAACCACAACCCAAGAAAACCATTCAAAACGCCCATGGGATCCTACCCCGTACCTCTCGCACCATTCCAAGATATTAGTATAGATTATACAGATATGGGACAGGAGAACGTAGTACAGGGAAAGAGGTACATGTTGGTAATGGTAGACAGATTTTCAAGATGGGTAGAAGCAATCCCCACAAATAGAGAAGACGGGAAGACAGTAATAAAGTGGTTGCAAACAGAGCTAATACCCAGATACGGGGTACCGAAACGTATCAGATCAGACAACGGGACACATTTTAACAATCAGATGCTGAGTGAAGTGGAGGCATTCCTGGGGATTGCACACAGTTTTGGTTCGGTCTACCATCCACAGTCCCAGGGACTGGTGGAACGCGCGAATCAAACGTTGAAGGCTAAAATAGCCAAGGTATGTGCGGGCAGTAAGATGACATGGTTGGAGGCCCTCCCTTTGGCTCTCATGGCCATGAGAACCTCAAAAGGGGGAGGCACGCACCTGTCGCCCCATGAGTTGTTGACGGGAAGGCCAATGCCTGGCCCGCCACGTGATGGAGGACATATACCTCCTTTAGATGTGTGTCAGATAGAGAAATCCGACTACATGAGAGAACTAATATCTCTTGTCTCAGCCCTCTCATTACAGGTGCAGAAGGCACAGGAGAAGGATCCCGAAGAGCAGGGGACGATAGTCAAAGTAGGAGACTGGGTCAGGGTCAAGGTTCACAAAAGAAAGTGGACAGACCCCAGGTGGACTGGTCCGTACGAAGTGAAGGAGGTTACTTCACACTCGGTCCAGGTCAAGGGAAAAGCAGGAGCTCCCTGGCACCACCTGACACATTGTGCCCCAGCATCACCACCTACTCGCTCACTCCAGGAAGTGAGAACAGATTTGGCCCAAAATGACGACTCCGAGGAGTTTTAGGAGACTCTCCGGAGATCCGTCTGTTGCACCGGAGGAAAGACGGAGGTGGAGATATGCAGACTATCTCCCAAGGGGGAAAACGATGTGCACCGTGATCATGGGTGTAACCGGGGTGGCGGTAATACTCCTTCTACTAGGACTTGAACTAATAAACAAAGAGCGAGACAATTCCACCAACATTTACCTAACCCGTCCCAAAAGGGAACAAACGAAAACTTTCCAGATCCCCGAAGTCGCGTGCGGTGCTAAAATAGTTTTAAATTATACTGCCGGGGATACCACAATGTTCACATTCGACCTGTGCTCCGTGATAGACTGCGGGGAATCCCAAGCAAGTTGGCGGGGCTACGATGTCTATCTGTGTCATAGTCCACGAATAGTGGAGAGCTGCGAGGCCACTGGGAATGCTTTCCAACATGGGTTTGGGCTCTCGGTGCATTCACAGCCATTTTGTCCCGAGTGGTATCTAGTAACAAAGTTCACTGGGACTTGGTCCGGTTTTACCCGATTCCCACACAGCGAGTTTTGGGACCACATTTCGTTCCAAAGAGATTTCAGTCCAACCGGCAATCCGCTCACTCTCTCTATCAATAACATTAAGGCAAGCTCCACGGGAAAAAATCGCATATGGATCGCATTAGGAGTAGACGTCACCGGAAAAGACCAGATACGAGGAATACAAGTAAACATATACCCGCCCAAATACGCCCCCACTAGTAAAGGTAGTGCAACGAATACGACCACAGCTAATTCCACTGCCCTAAAGCCGCCCACTACCAGTCCGATAGTGATGACCCAGGATTACACAGAATTAACTCCTTTAGACGTCGTAAAAATGGCTACAGGCTTCGGAGAAAGTAACATTTGGTTGAGGTGAATTACGGATAATGCTAAGCGCCAGAACATGACGGGATGTGTAGCATGCGCGGCTGCGCGTCCTGCCATGTTCGTCGAACCTGCCCCCTTATATCCAGACAAAGACAAAGTAGGTTATGAATGTATGATGAACTTAACCAGAAAAGCCACACCCTCAGGATGCCAATCCCTGGCATCAGTCTTCCCACCCATTGATAATAAAACTAGGGCCGGCTATTTTACCGCCATAAAAGGAAAAGATCCCAGGTATCAGTGTTTCAACTTCACCAGCAGCAAACCAAAAGTTAATGTGGGAAACATACCCTCAGATTGGTGTAATAGGACAACATCTGGGGATGTGATAGGACCATGGGCCCGAGCGGGACTGTTTTACTATTGTGGAGGGTTGCGTCTCTATTCTCGAGTAGAGGCCGACACCACCTTAGGCACCTGCGCCATGGTCAGACTAGGGATGCCCCTTACGTTAATAGGCAGTCGAGTGATAAAAAAAACCCTCAGGACGTAACGCCCTCGTCCGGCGAAGAAAAAGACATATACTTGCTAAAAGGGACACAAGCTTGCAAGACCCATTTGGAGGGACCACATACGTGGACGCTATAGGTATCCCTCGAGGCGTGCCAGACGAGTATAAATTGGCCAATCAAGTAGGGGCAGGGTTCGAATCGATCTTTCTCTGGATACTCCCCAATAAAAACGTAGACCGCATTAACTATATCCACTATAATCTTTTGCGCCTCGCTAATGCCACTAGGGATGCAGTAGAGGGGCTGGCGGAGCAGCTCGCACCCACATCGATCATCACTATGCAAAATAGAATGGCGCTAGACATGCTCCTAGCTGAAAAAGGGGGTGTCTGTGCCATGTTCGGAAAACTTTGCTGTACCATAATCCCCAATAACACGGCCCCAGATGGCTCAGTCACTCGAGCATTAGAAAACCTAAGAGCACTCTCCAAAGAAATGCACAAAGCATCAGGGGTCGATGACCCGTTCACCAAATGGATGGAAGTAGTGTTTGGAAAATGGAAAGCGGTAATAATATCTTTAGCAGCCTCAATAGCCATCTTCCTGGCCATACTAGTCACCTGTGGGTGCTGCTGCATTCCATGTCTGAGAACCATGGTTTCCAGGTTAGTGCAAACTGCACTGACTAAAGAAAAAGACCCACCAAAATATATGATGCCCCTACTAGCTAATGAGGAACTTGAGGATGGGAGCCTGGACATGGAAGACGAGGAAGGAAAAGAGTACCTTTAAACAAAATGTTCACACCTAGTTGGTGTGAAAAGGGGGATTTGTGGAGAAAAATGTAAATACATGAGCTAATCACACATGTTTTAAATTACTACACACACATACACACACACAGGCACAGGCGAGAGAGCAGCAAGGGCAGGGGTCAAACAACATACCAAGGATACATTCCTTAGCGGAAGCCGCACAGGGGAGGAGTATATGATATATGTGCATCTCGACAACATACACACACATACATAGATGACAGCACCCAGAGGGATGGATCGTATGAGCCAGTGTGGGTGGAGATACCCAGCGCTCCAACCAGGCCGCGGCATGCTAAAATTACGCTCCGCCTGCATCTATAGAATGAGCCAATCAGACTCATGCGGAGTCTCAATGAAATAAGCTGCGCATTCTGTTGTAAGCGCCTTTTGAGTGAATTCAACCCTATGTTGAGTTGACTACTAGGTCCGTGCACGTATAACTGCCGGAATATGTTTTCCTGATATTTGTGCTAATAAAGCGCTGTTATTGATATAACCCATAGACTCTCCTCGTATATTCAAGCTTACTGTTTTTTTCACAACACTAGCAACCTGCAGTTGGAAACCGCACGGTGCGGACGTAAAGTCGAAAACTATAGCAAATTAGAATATTCGTGTGTTTCGTGCTGTCGGCAGCCCGGTGTATCGGCAGACGGAGGTGCGTTTGCCGTCCGTTCGCCCGCTAGTGTTTCTCGTGGGGAAGAGCGCTATCCAGGAGCATGCGCTCGCGGCCCCGTCGCCAGAGGGACCCAGGAAGAGGCTGGTCTCCCTCGATCCAGACGAGGTTCGTGAGGCGGGTTCAAACCCCCCTACCAGGCAGCACCGCCGATCTTCACCCCAGCTACAAGGGAGGTGTCCCCCCTCTCCAACGCCCCCTTTGTATCCGGCAGTTTCGACTAAATTGTTAAACGTAGCTTTTGGTCTCCTCTCACTCTTAGTTAAATACGTACACAGGTATTATATTATTTGGTTATAAATTCCTTGAGTCAGATTACATCCCTTTGGTAATTATACAGTCCTTTATATGCTCCAGTACTTTCTTCAGTACAGTAGCCTACCACAGAAGAGGAGTTTGTTGGCTGAAAGCTTTGGCATTGGCTCTACTTTTGGAGATCCAAGGAACGACAAGCTATTTCTAATATTCCAATATCAGCTGTGTCTGATTGTCTCGTCAGCCTGCCCTCATGTTTTCCCACCTGAGCCCCGTTCCTAATCAGTCCTGGTGTATATAGTCTGTGTATTCCCTCTGTTTCCTTGTCAGTTCCTTCTGTGTATTTGGTCTAGTATGTTCCTTGTGGTTCGGCCTGTTATCCCTGCTGTAGTATTCCTTTTTGTGGGTTTTTGCCTGCCTGTTTTTGGGACTCTTGTTTTTTTGCTTAGGAAGTGACCCGGAAGTAAACAAGTGGCCGCCATGATAAAAATTAATTCTCTAAATTTGAAGGAAGGGAGCTGCAATGCTTCCTTTCAGATCTCCTTTAGCATAGGATGCAACAGATCTTCCTTTACGAAAGGAAAGGAGATTACACCGACCCAAAATTCCTTGTGAGGGCAACATTTAAAGTGAACGAATGTGATGATCTTGGGGTTTTTCTGTTTCCCCTGTTGTTTTGTAGTTTCTGTCTCTTGTTGTTGTTGGTTTCCTGTTTTATTTTGTAGTCCTTCTGTCTTGGGTTGTCCTTCTTTACTTCCTGTTGCTTCAGTTAGTATACATATGCCAATAATCAATATCCTTCATATCAATAAACTGAATATCACAAGATCTGTAAGCATATATGGAATCACAAAAAGACAGCATTTTGGAATATCAGACAATTTATTGACAAAAAAAAAACAAAGTAGAAAAATAATGAAATTGAGCAACTTAGTTGTACAATCATCTACTTGATGCAACACCAGAAGTGATTCTGAGCATCGCTGCTCAGTTTCTACCAAACTAAGAGAGCAGACGTCCGCTGTCCCAAAACACCAGCAGGACATACTTTCAGAAACATCTCATTTCATTTTCACCATCAGTGTGCTGAGAAGCTCCAAACAGCCCAGAAGGCTTTAAGGATCCCCCATCATAAATATAAATATATAAAAAATATAAATATATTTCAAAAACACATCAAAAGAGATGAAACAACCAGATCTCATGTGAACAAATAATAATAATTTATTTCCTTTATGGGCGCCTTTCTAAACACTCAAGGTCACCATACAAAGTCAAATAAAAACAGTGAGAGCATCAATCAGACATTCATCACAGCGAGCAAACCCTAATAAAACAGTGTAGAAGGAGCAACTGAATTAAAGGGAGGAGGCTTGTCTAAATAGATATGTTTTCCAGTGAGATTAGAAAGTGGGGATGGAACTGAAGTGTTGGATGTCATGAGACAGATAATAAACAGCACATTTCCACGTGCCGTTATTAAGCATTTCAGGCTTTTCCCACGTCGTTCAGCCACAGTGAAGCGGTCGCACAACTAAGTTAGATTTAAGGAAACTTCACGGTCGGGCTTCAAATCAGTACATAATCTACGCAGCATACGTAATGAAACAAGTTAACAGGAAACGCGTCGTGAAACTATGAACTTTTAAAAGAAAGCAGCAACGCTCCGGGACACGGGTCTGGGACACCGGTCTCCTTGGTGCAAGTCGTGTGTTTGTTTGACCCTCCACCGGCAGACTCACGTTCTAAACGTCCTCACTTGTTCACGACGCTGCTTCTTCATTCAGATGTGTTTACGTTGCAGTGCAGACGCCGTGGCATACGAACGACTAACAAGAAGCTAGAAAGGCGTTCTTATTGCAGCGACGGGACGACGAATTGTTGCATCATCATTCGCCGTTTGGAGAAAACAGGCTGTTTGACACATCATCATATTCCAGATACACGAAGAAAAACCTCTAGGAAGTCAATCATCGTAAAAACAATCTTACGTTTTCAAGAAATATACAAACTACTCACACAAGTGGAAAATAAACTCTGAAGTATATAATGTGTGTGTGTTTGTGTGTGTGTGTCGGGGTCGGCAACACTGATCCAACAACGGAGAGAAAAACTCTAATATCTGTTATCTCTCGTTATCATCAAACTGCCGGATGCTACGAGTGCAGATATGAAAATTCATGGATGTGTGTCGACATGTGAATTTACATTTGTGAAAAGCCTGACAGCATTAAAAAGCATTTAAAAGTATTAAAGTTCAGCTATGCTGTATTATTTAGAGATGAACACACAAACTTCAAAATTATATTTGTAAACTAAAACAAAAAGCCAAATCGTACTTGTAAAATATATACCAACCTAATTTTGAAATGTCGTATTCCAATCAATGAGCATCTACGATGACATCACTGACAGCATCAATAATCCTCGGACGAGTCGCTTTTCAAATTACGCATCGTCATTTGATACATTTTTAATTCGCAAATATTGATTATTGCTCCTTTTAAAGCCTTGTTGCGTTTGGCAACGTTAATGTTTTGGCCACGTGAATATCAGGGACATTAAACCGGTTTTGTCGGTGATCCGGCTCTTTTGTTTATATTTGATTTCAGATTGTGTCAAACTTTGTACATAACAGAGTCTGAAGTTATGGACTGAAGTTCACCCTCCTCTTCCTGCAGTCACTCACATCTGTCAAATACACAAGCATTAAAAATGAACAGTGCAAAACGTAATAATATGGCAATAAGGTATCAGAAATGGAAGGTGTGAAACCACTGGGATAGTACAGGCGTCACACATTAGTTACCTTTTATCCAACGGTGTGTTGCTGCTTGAAGTCTCCGGGTCTGAAGAGACCAAAATACAAAACAATAGTCAAGTAAAGGACAAAATCAGATAAAGAAGCGTTTTGTACGGACAAACAGATGGATATGGACCTGATCGGATAATCAACGATCCTGTAGTTGAAGTCTCAGACGGGGTCTTCTTGTCTAAAAAAACAGAACAAAAGAAATCAACACAAGGTCAATCCTGGGTGACTGTCATGACATTCTCTAGTCTATAGTGTTACTACTCACATATATATATACACATTCACAGTATATCTGCAGCGTCATACTAGCCTACCTTTTATTTTGTTTTCATTTCATTCTTATTATTTTCTACTTGACCTTTTCACTATACAATGTATTGATATTGTAGTTGAACAACATAATTTGTAAGCAATAAAGTACACAAATAAGAGAATCCTCCTTCACCGCGACATTTCGAAAAATGTCAAAAATGTCCCATTCATCATTTTATCCCGTCAGATATTTGTGTTAAATTGTCATAATTAGCGTATGAACTCATTCATCCTTCCATGCATTTGGAATGAAATTTTAAAATATAGGGAGCGACTGCTTTTCAAGTGATTATTACTTTTAAATGTTATTATTATTTAAAGTTTGAATTGGGAATGAAAGTTTAGCTGTGTCAACTTTAGCACTCAGTGAAAGCCACTTTTGGAAATCAATGCAACAAAAATGTTTAATATAATAAAACAAGATGTACTAACAAGTATGCGGGCATTTGTCTGAAAGAAAAACTGGGATTAAACAAAATACATGAAAAATAGGAGCAAATCTGATGAAACCTGAATCTGACAATAAAAATAACAATGAATGTTGAAATTGAATATGAGTTTGTGTCTTCTAGTCGTGACCTTATAGCGCTTGTTGTTGAAGTTTACTGGATAAAGTCACCAACTCAAAGCCTGAAATCAAGAAGAGATGAGACAACGTCTCTGTTTGGGTCTTACAGTTCTTTTTTTTGTGAACCATGAATCCAATCCCAGCGAGGACGAGAGCAAGAAGTACGACTGCAGCGATGACGATGATGACGGTGGTCATGTCAGTGGGCTTCTCTGTTGAGCACAAAACAAGAGGAAATAGTCACAACCTGAACAGATGAAGCAGGTTCCAGGAGAAGAACCTCCATTTGTCAACCGGACCACAATCCTGTATTCAGTGTGTTTGTTGGTCCTTTTGAAAACGTGATCCTGACTGATCTCCTGACAGATACATACATTCATCCAGTTATTAAATCATTCTACTCATCCTCTAAAACTGACCAGTAGTTCATTCAATACGGCGCCTACGACCTCTGAACTGTGGTTGCACATTAAAACAGATACACAACGTTTTTATCATTTACAGCTTAAAAACGAATATTAATTTACAAACAGGGTGAAAAGAAAACGTCTTTCAAAGCATAAAAAGAAACAAAAGACGGTTTATAAACGTGTATTTTGTATGTTTGATTATGTTTCTCAGCATGTGCTTCCCACCTTCATCACTTCTGGTCTCAGTCTCACCTTTGTTGCTCCTGATGACGTCCAGTGTGGTGACGATGTCCTTCTTCACACCAGAGAGCTGAAAAACACACTCGTACCTGCTCCGGTCTTCAGCTGCCACTGAGAGTTTCAGGTCAGCACTCATCTGGAAGGTTCCATCGTGGTTGGGGAGGATCTCTCCGAGGTCCACGTCCTCATGGAGATCCTCTCCATCTCTCCTCCAGAACAGTACGGCTCTTTGAGGGTAGAAACCTGTAGCGTGGCAGCTGATTGGAGAGGAGGGAGTCTTCTGGAGGAAGGACACTGAGGGAAGCTCTGAGGAGAGAGAGACGGGTTAGAGGTTCTTTATCATTATTATTATTATCTGCTGTGTATTAATGATCATGTCTGATGTATCTGAAATGCCTTAGTGACACATACACGATTTATGTTTGTATGTTTTCAATGTAAATAACTGTGATGTGAAGATAAGTGAGAAAAGAAGGGAGAGACAGTAGAGATAATGAGACTTGCACTCACACTGCTCCAAGCCTGTACCAGACTGGTACTTAATAAAAATGCCGCCGTGTATCTCCTTCCAAAATCCAGTACGCTTGCGCTGTCTGCTCGAAATCGCGTGTTTACTAGAAATATGTGCGGATGTGACTTGTCAGTAAAGTTTTAGGCATGTTCTCTGTGTCATTCTCTGTTGTGATGACTTGGAGACGGCGTTCCCTGAAAACAACATCAAGCCATACGTGTGTTGTATTACGACGTGATGACGTATGTGCAACAGGTAACCGTGCACAGTACGGATCAAATGGCCCTGGTGTGAGGGCGGCCAGATGAGGAAGGTAGGACAGAGGGTGAGACGAAGACAGAGACAGGAACTGAGACAGACAGGAACAGGGCAGTGACAGGGATTCTACCTTTTCTCAGCAGAGAGCTCCTCCCGTACTTCAAATACTTCTTCAGTAACTCAGGACAATGATAGGTGATGTCATGTTTATCCCGTTCTAGCCAAGCTTTATTAATATCCCACTTGTGATTGGTGATGACAGCCTGTTGTTTTGGAACGATCCATGTCTTTGTCTTCAGGTCAAACGCAATGAAGTCTTCTCCATCATAACCATATTGAAAGAAACCATTTCCTTCATTGGTCTCATCATCCCATTCACAGCCAATTATCTTCTGGAGAATGTGGACACCTGATAGAGAGAGAGAGAGAGAGAGAGAGAGAGAGAGAATTAAACCAGAGTGAGATCATCAGTTAATATCACATCGTTTCCATGGAGACACATTGATCCACAGACAACAGAGGAGCTACACCTGCTGCTGTTATTGGCTCCATGAAAGCCAACCATCACCTGGACAGTGTGGACGTCTCAGGGGGAGATGGTCTGAGTAAGGTTCTCTTCAAGTCCGTGTTGCAGTTCGCTTTGCCTGGTCATTGTGAACATAAAGTGTTCCAGCTTCGCTTTGCCATCGTATTTTACCCCTCTAGACCAGAGGTCTTCAACGTTTTCAGGCCAAGTAGCCCCAAGACTTATATTGACCCGGTAGAGGGCCCCCATAATATTAAACAAAGAAGATTTGTATGTGCTCAATATAGGTTGTATTCATGTTAAGGTGCATACGCAACTCCTGGTCCAAGCACTGGTCATCTCCCGCCTTGACTACTGCAACTCTCTCCTGGCCAGATTCCCGGCCTCGGCGACTAAACCATTGCAGCGTATCCAGAACGCTGCAGCACGCCTTGTCTTCAATCTACCGAAATTATCCCATGTGACCCCCCTCCACCGTGACCTCCACTGGCTCCCTGTTGCAGCACGCATCCAATTCAAGACGATGGCACTGGCTATTGAAGAACTGTGGGGGAAACAGTTGTGCTGGGACCACTTCACCCGTACTCCGGTTAGGGAATAAGGACACTGTTTCGACGTTTTCAACTTTCTTTATATACATTTTTTCAGCCGCCGTTCAGTACACACATTTTGTTCAACACGCTGACTTTTTTTAAGGACCCCAAACATCAACATAGCTGCCCTGTAAACTGCCTGACTCAAATTATTCACATATTTAGATGAACATTATATTTAACAAATTAACATATTAATAGGGTGTCTTTGCTTACTCACAAAGGGAATTTATAACAGCCGCCCCCTAAATAGCATGGCTATTTTGAAATAAACATAAATTCCCACAACAAGAGTCCTTTAACCAGGATTATCTTCGGGAAGAGCTGACAGCTGGACCAGCCGAGCCACTGGTCTCAGGTAAGTCTTCTCGCCAACTCTGACCTCAGCTGTCCGTATACATCCATCATCACTTGCATTCAGCTTGACCACCCTCCCCATTGGCCAGTGAGCACGTGGAAGCTGAGGATCAACAATCATCACAACTGTAACCAGGAGGAGATGATCTGTGTGTTGGCGCCACCTCTGGCGGGTTTGAAGAGTGGGTAAGTAGTTTCTGATGAACTCTGTCCAGAAGTGGTCCGCCATCATCTGGCAATGACGCCAGCGCCTCCTGGTGAGGGCGTCGGGAGCATAGGTGACTTGTGGGAGAGAGGCATCCTGCTGCCCCATCAACAGCATGCTAGGCGTCACTGGGTCTGGATCGGCCACATCCGAAGATACATATCCTAACGGCTTGGCATTGAGGATGTCTTCCACCTCGATGAGGAGTGTGAGCAGAACCTCCTCTTGGAGCGCTTGTGCACCTATGACCACTTGCAGGGATTTCTTGACTGATTGAATCTCGCGCTCCCAGATACCACCAAAGTGGGGAGATGCTGGTGGGTTAAAACGGAACTTAATCTGCTTTTCTGCAAGCCTCTCCTGCAACTGTGACTCCATTGCTGCAAAGGCCTCCGTCAGCTCCTTATCTGCCCTTCGGAAGTTAGTCCCCTGGTCAGAGAGGATCTCAAAGGGGGTGCCTCTCCGCGTGATGAACCGTCTCAGTGCTAGGAGGAAAGCATCTGTGTCGAGGCTGGTGAGCAGGTCCAGATGTATACATCGTGTGGTGAGACATTTAAAAATAATCCCCCAGCGCTTTTCACTCCGCCTCCCAACCTTGACCATGTACGGCCCGAAGCAGTCCACGCCTGTTGAGAAGAATGGAGGTTTGAGCAGCCACAGACGGGCAGAGGGCAGGTCTGCCATCCTCGGCACCACTGGCTTCCCTCTCCACTTCATGCACCCAGCGCAAGCTCTCTGGTACTTCTTGATAGCCTGCCTTCCCCGCAGAATCCAATAGTGGCGCCTCATCTCCGCAAGCACCCTATCAGGCCCGGGGTGGTGTAGTTGAGCATCCGTCTCTTTAATGAGGAGCGTGGTAACTGCATGATGTGGATCCAACAGAATCGGGTGAATGTCAGTGGGGCTAGAGCTGCCTAAACGGCGCAGGCGTCCTCCAACCCGTATAAGACCCATTGTGGGGTCTAATTCTGGAGCGAGCGTACTCAGCCTACTGCTGGGGGGCACGGGCTTGCCTGCTCTAAGGCATCTGACTTCTTCAGAGAAGCAGTCTGCTTGGCTGGTCTTCAGCAGGTGGACTTCTGCATCTCGAAGGTCACACAGTGGCGGAGCAGGGTCGGCCGCCGCCCCATGGAGGGACTGCTGAGTAGCCTTGACCAGCTCCCTCCAGTTGCTGAACTGGGTGATGTCTGGTATCTTGAGTGGTGAGCTTGTCTGTGTGAGGGCACAAAAAACACTCTGTTTTAACTCACGACTGTCTTCGGGCTCTGTAGCATTAGGAGTAGGACGTGATGGCCATTCATCCGGTGGGCGGCGAAGGAATGCTGGTCCCTGGATCCAACGACTTGGTGCTGCCAGCTCAGGTAGCGTCTTGCCATGTCTGAGATCGTCGGCTGGATTGTTAGCTGTATCCACATACCCCCAGGTGTGCGAGGCAGTCAATTCCTGGATCTCAGAAACCCGGGTTCCCACGAAGACCTTGAACTTACACGACTGAGAGGTCAGCCAGGTAAGAACTGTCGTGGAGTCAGTCCATAAGCAGGTCTGGGCGATACACAAGGTGAGCTTGCCCACTGTCGAATCTCGAACCCTCCTGAGGCCAGACATTGTCGCATCTTGTCCACTAGAAGCTTGGCTGACTCAGTTGTTGACAGGCTCTGAAGACAATTGTCCACATAGAAAGACTGTTCGACGGACTGCAGAAAGTCTTCATTTCCTGCAGCATTTTCTTTGACATGTTTTTGCAGAGCAAATGTTGCACAACACGGGCTGCTCGTGGTGCCAAATGGCAAAACCTGCCATTGGTAGACATCAGGCAGTTTCTCCCTTTGCACGTTCCTCCAAACAAACCTCAGCAACGGTCGGTCCTCAGGTAGGAGCCGAACCTGATGGAACATGGCTCTGATGTCTTCACTGATGGCGACAGCTCGTTGAGGGAGAGACCACCATGATTAAAGGAGCAGTCAAAGACCAGACGATGTTTGCCATTGTGATGGACGAGGTGATGAGGTATGAACCATGACTCACTGGAGCTGTCTCCCTCTTCGAGCTTTGTGACACACCCACCATCTATAAGCTTCTGGATCTCTGCGTCATATATTTTAGCTTTGACAGGGTCTTTAAGTAGTCGTCTCTCTGTACTGCGTAGCGTTGGCATCACTGCTTCAACATCTGCTTTCAGTGCTTTACCCGGAGCAGAGGTGTGGCGTAGCGAAGTGTGTCACCAACCTTCACTCTCCTAGTGCGTGCTTCCAAGACGCTCACCGCTTCCTGATCCAGGCGGGACCGCACTGCTAACCGCTCACTACGGAATGGAAGCACATCAAGCTGCCAGAGGCGTTCGACGTGTTGGTAGATGTCGTCTGGTGTTGGCTTGAAGGCGGTGTAGTAGCATGATGCAGCAGGGGACTGTGAACCATCTGGACCCTGAAGTGTCCAGCCGAGTGCTGTACGGATAGCTACAGGTCCTCCCTTTGGGCCAAACCTCACCGGTTCTATGGCAGTGATCAGGTGAGTATAATCTGCGCCGATGAGCAGCAGTGGTTGCACCTTATTGAAGCTCTGCAGTTGTAACCCTCTCAGGTGGCGGTAGCGTCTCTGGAGCGCTGCTATTTGATAGGATTGCTCTGTCAGGGTAAGTTGACCTGCTGTATAGGCCCTTTCGACCAAATGCTGTTCTGATGGTAATGCTGGAGAGGCCACATGAAAGTCAACCGATGCTCCAGTGAGGTGAACAACATCCTGACGAACAGTCCGCAGGGTGAGGGACTCCGCTCTGCCTCTGAGCCCCAGGTCTCGAACTGCAGCTGGGAGGATTATGGTGCGTTCAGCCCCATCATCAAGGATTGCATAGGTCTGCAGTGATTTGGTCCCATGACTGATGATGACCGGCACCACCTTGAGGTATACTTTCCCTCCTTGTATAGAGTTAGCAGCTGAGGTGCAGTCTTTGGGTGTGATGAGGTAGACACGGGGACCTGGCCTGGTGACATCGTGCAGCACTCTCAGGTGGATCTCTTGACACTCACTGCATGGTTTCTTTAAAGTGCAGCTCTCTTGGTCGTGGTTAGTACGGCCACAGTTGCGACACTTCTCAATTTCTTGTGTTGAGCGTTGAATAATGTCTGGACACTGTGACAAGTAGTGCTCGGTGCTTTTGCAGAAGAGACACATCCTCTTAAACCTTTGTTGCTTAGCTGCTGGCCGAGGCATCTCGGCTGATTTGGACTGGTCCGCACCGTGATACACAGAGACAGGCTGAGTTCGAGGCCGGGGAGTAGGGACAGGTCTGTCTCCTTTGGGAGGCGGTGCTCCTTCAGCTCGATGGCGCTGTGCCATTTTTGCGGACAGTCTCTGAGCTTCTGCCTTCACCTTGAGCCAGTCTGCGAGGTCTCTGAGGTTATATGGGTTTAGCGTGCTGGTGCTGAGCCGCCCCTGGATCTGTAGATGCTCCACAAAGTTGTCCCTCATATGTCTAGGGAGTTTGCTAAGTAGTCGGTCAACATGGCCAGTAGACATCACTTCCATCCCATTTGGCCCTTCCAACGGGGTTAGCATTCCCACCAGCAAATCAACGTTGAGGGCGAAGCTCTGGAAGGCTTTGGGGTCTCCAGATTTGAGATCAGGAGAGTTCAGGATGGCTGCAATCTCACTTTGTGCCAACTGATGCGGCTGCCCGTACTGTCTCTGCAGAGCCTGCATGGTGACGGTGTAGGGTTGTGCATAATGTCTGCAAGACTGAGCTATTAGTTTGGCTTCGTCCAGGACCAAGTGTTCCATAAGCACACGGTATTTGTAATGTTCAGAAAGTTCAGTGTGCGGATTGAGCAGATGGTCCAGCGACATTTTTAAGTCAGCGAACTCTCTCTCACTGTCATGTATTAACTTAGGCAGTTCAGGTACTGGAACTGGCTGTCTGGGGGACTGGACGGTGTACGGTACCTGCAGTGGTGTATACTGGGACTGGGGGCTGTACTGAACCTGTAGAGATGACGCAGGCTGCTGCTGGGTGAAACCAGCGGGGGCAGACACCAGTTGATAGGCTGGCTGAGTTGGAGGAGGAGACAGAGGCTGGTAGAATTGCAGATGTTGGTTCTGCAGTGGCAGTGGCAGCTGGTATATTGGCTGTGTAGAGATGGTTGATGGAGGCTGATAGGCGGTCCTCAGGGGAAGGACAGGGTTGTAGGACGACGGATTGATAACTGGCTGCGCCGACCTGAGTGGGATGTATTGCTGCACTGATGCTGGATTTACTGATGTTGTCTGCATGGGCAGGTATTGCAGCTGTGCAGCTGGTGGCACTCTGTCCTGTACATTGTTAACCGTCGGTGTAGGAGGCTGGTTAGACTGGTAGCCAGATGTAGCTGGTATCTGTGAACTTGTATAACTCACTACTTGTGGTGCTTGAGGAGGAGGCTGCAGCAGGGACACATTCAGCGTAGTGGGGGGAGGCGGTGCCCATACAGATGTCACAGTTGATGGCAGAGACTGCGTCAGTGTGTAGTTCTCCTGTCTACTACCTGGTGTAGGAGTCGTTGCTGCTTGAAGCTTTAATGCTGCAGAGGTGGTATATGGCAGTGTAGACAGTTGTGGCTCGTGTTGAAGTAGTCTAGCTGATCCAAGCTGAAGGTTGGATGGCTGTGGCAGAGGGGTGCTGCAAACTACTCGACCACTTAACCAGGGTGATTGATATGGTGGGATGCTCATATTGAGATGGTCTGGTGGCCGTATACCAGGATAACTGCTTTGATAGCTCTGCTCTGCGGGCGCCACTGATGGGGGGCTCATATGGCCTGTTAGCTGGCTGGGCAAGTCTCTACCGAGCATCGCCATGTCCCACTCGCTCACCTTGTCCGCCGCTCCAGGCGATAAAAGACGATCGGGAATAGCGTGCGCTCCGTGCAGCTGGTCCGCTATACGCACAGACTCGGTCTGTAGGCTCAGTGACTGCAGCTGCTGTGCGCCGACGCTTTCTCTTTGGTCTTTAGCGCGGGCACCGTGAGGAATGAGTGACTGTGGAAGGCTAACCTGGTAGCTTTCTAGCCTAGCTGGAAGCTGTCGCTGTCTTGCTCCGAGTGCGGCGCTGTCCGCGGACGTTATTATCGGCGTGTCCATTTCTCCGTCGCAAGTGAAGAGATCCGGCTCGAAGGACCAATATTGAAGAACTGTGGGGGAAACAGTTGTGCTGGGACCACTTCACCCGTGATCATACTCCGGTTAGGGAATAAGGACACCGTTTCGACGTTTTCAACTTTCTTTATATAAACTTTTTCAGCCGCCGTTCAGTACACACATTTTGTTCAACACGCTGACTTTTTTTAAGGACCCCAAACATCAACATAGCTGCCCTGTAAACTGCCTGACTCAAATGATTCACATATTTAGATGAACATTACATTATACAAATTAACATATTAATAAGGTGTCTTTGCTTACTCACAAGGGGAATTTATAACACTGGCCTTCAGGGCCATCAATGGAACGGCACCCATCTACCTTCAAACACTGGTCAAACCTCATGCCCCGAAGCGAGCACTTCGCTCCTCTACTTCAGCTGGCCGGCTGGTACCACCATCGCTGAAATCAAACAAATGTCGCTCAGCAAAGTCCAGACTCTTCTCTGTTCTGGTCCTCAGTAGTGGAACGAACTCCCGACTAATGTCAGGACAGCAGAGTCATTTGCCATCTTCCGAAAAAGGAAGATCACCTGTTCAGACTTCACCTCGACTCTACATAGCATGACCCACTAACAGTTTGATACATGTCACCGAGCTCAGCTGTCACTCAAGTACTCAGTACTACTGAGACTCAAGTACTGAGTACTACCGAGTACTTCTGAGACTCAAGTACTGAGAACTACTAGGTACTATGTATTGTCAAACAGTTGAGTGCTTCGTACTCAACTGTTTGCCAGTACATGGCACCGAGCTCAGCTGTCACTCAAGTACTACCGAGTACTACCGAGTACTACCGAGTACTTCTGAGACTCAAGTACTGAGAACTACTAGGTACTATGTACTGGCAAACAGTTGAGTGCGAAGCACTACATGTCACCAAGCTCAGCTGTCACTCAAGTACTCTGTACTACCGAGTACTACTGAGGCTCAAGTACTGAGAACTACTAGGTACTATGTATTGTTTGAAAAACTCCAACTCCCACTGACTGCTCCTATCGGCAAATCAGAGCGCACCTGCTATCACTTCTGAGTGAGACAGAGAGATATAGACAGACATGTGTCTCCATTTTAAAGTTTAAATTGAGTTTCTAGGTGAAAGTATGCCTGAGCAGAAGATGTTTGACAAAAAAAACGACATTTCCCACTGACTGCTCCTTCCTGTCCACCAATCAGAGCACACCTGCTGTCAGTTATCAAGATCAGAGCCCCAGAGTGCCGTCACCATAGCAACGGCCCTTGGTCCGTGTGTATGACTGCCTTCAAGCCTCACTCTGCCTCTCACTATCTCTCCATTTCGGCTTCACGGAGGGTCCAAACAAAAGCTTGCCACGCTCACACCGAAACTCCTATCGCCAAGATTTTCACACCGTTAGCGCCACAAGACTCTGCTGAAGACACTGATGCCATTTTGCATATTTTTTCCTAGTGTCAGAAATGTGGACGCTAGGGCAAGTTAGAAATGCTGCTCATTTCAGGTTTCTTTGAAAATCTGCTTCTCAATTTGTATTGCAGTCAATTGGGAGAACAACCGACGTGGCTGCGCTTAGAGGTTGCTAGTTCAAATTCTGTAAATGTCACAGAGTTTTTGAGCACATTGTGAGAGACAGGACAATATCACGTCTGTAGAGTGAAGATTGTGGCCGGGAGGAGTTTGGAAAGGAAAAAAATCTGAAGTATTTCGAGGAGCCCTCACACTCTAAGCGATGATGTCACCCACTCTAGCCCAGAAGGTTCTGCGCAATACACGCCCATTATAATCTCATGATTTCTCCCAAAACGATTATGGTCATTGAACAGTGATTGATCAAAAACTATATGACCTATTGAAACGCGGATTGACACACCAGGACACAAGACTTGTGTCTACGTTTTAGAGTTTAAATGGAGTTTCTAGGTGAAAGTATGACTGAGCAGCAGGCGTTTGAAAGGCTACAATTTCTGCTCTCTTTTTTTCGTCCGTCCCATTCATTCCTATGGGAGTTTTTGCGGTGACTTACGTCGCGAAAAATTAATATTCTGGACATCTTTTAAATAGCACACCGATCCCGATCAAGCCGCACGTTTTGATATAACATTCGCCTAGGTGCTCGCTTTTGTTTGGGACGAGTAGCGAATCAAAAAAGGGAGGAGGAAGAATACGAAAAAACACGCAAGATTCAAATAGCACCTACTGTTTGTTGTCTACAAACAGTAGGTGGCTGTGCTTCGCACTGCCTCCCTAATTAAAGAATTAAAAAGCTCAGAATTATTTCTGTGTGGAAATGACACTAAACATCACGTCAATGAAGGAGAAAGCATTAACTTTAATGAACTACAGTGTGAGCAGGACTGAGGCCCCATCAGAGCTGAGGTGGACCAGAATCAGAACTGAGGTTGAATCTTCAAATCTTTTGTCTGAACAACACTGAACAGGAGTTAATACAAAACTAGAAAATTCCCCCGCCGGGAAATTTTGAGAGGGAGGCAGTGGGCCACCGCCCGGGGGTAAAAGTTTAAAGTTTAAACGGAGTTTCTAGGTGAAAGAATGACCGAGCAGACGACGTTTGACTCAAAAAACTACATTTCCCACTACTAAATGTAGTTTTTACTACATTCCTGTCCACCAATCAGAGCACACCACTCCTGTCTCCATTTTAAAGTTTAAATGGAGTTTCTAGGTGAAAGTATGCCCGAGCAGAAGAGGTTTGACTAAAAAAACGACATTTCCCATTACTAAATGTAGTTTTTAGTACATTCCTGTCCACCAATCAGAGCACACCACTCGTGTCTCCATTTTAAAGTTTAAATGGAGTTTCTAGGTGAAAGTATGGACGAGAAGAAGACGTTTGACTAAAAAAACTACATTTCCCACTACTAAATGTAGTTCTTAGTACATTCCTGTCCACTAATCAGAGCACACCACTCGTGTCTCCATTTTAAAGTTTAAATGGAGTTTCTAGGTGAAAGTATGGACGAGCAGAAGACGTTTGACTAAAAAAACTACATATCCCATTACTAAATGTAGTTTTTAGTACATTCTTGTCCACCAATCAGAGCACACCACTCGTGTCTCCATTTTAAAGTTTAAATGGAGTTTCTAGGTGAAAGTATGGACGAGCAGAAGACGTTTGACTAAAAAAACTACATATCCCACTACTAAATGTAGTTTTTAGTACATTCTTGTCCACCAATCAGAGCACACCTGCTGTCAGTTATGAAGATCAGTGCCCCACAGTGCTGTCACCATGGCAACGGCCCTTGCTGCGTGTGTATGACTGCTTTGGAGCCTCTCTCTGCTTCTTTCTATCGCTCCATTCCCCCTCTGCGGAAGGTCCGAACAAAAGCTTGCCACGCTCACACCGAAACTCCTATCGCCAAAATTTCCGCACCGTTAGCGCCACAAGACTCGGCTGGAGACACTGATGACTTTTATTTTTTCCTAGTGTCAGAAATGTGGACGCTAGGGCGAGTTAGAAATGCTGTTCATATCAGGTTTCTTTGAAAATCTGCTTCTCAATTAACATTGGAGCGGATGAGGAGAAAAAAAGACGCCGCGCTTAGAGGTTGCTAGTTCAAATTCTGTAAATCTCACAGAGATTTTGAGCACATTGTGAGAGACAGGACAAGTTTGTCTACAAAATTGGAAAATATCACGTCTGTAGAGTGAAGATTGTGGCCGGGAGGAGTTTGGAAAGGAAAAAAATCTGAGAAGCCCTCACACTCTAACTGATGATGTCACGCACTCTAGCCCAGAAGGTTCCGCGCAATACACACCCATTATAATCTCATGATTTCTCCCAAAACAATCATGGTCATTGAACAGTCATTGATCAAAAACTATATGAGCTATTGAAACGCGGATTGACACACCAGGACACAATACTTGTGTCTACGTTTTAGAGTTTAAATGGAGTTTCTAGGTGAAAGTATGACTGAGCAGCAGGCGTTTGAAAAGCTACAATTTCTGCTCTCTTTTTTTCGTCCGTCCCATTCATTCCTATGGGAGTTTTTGCGGTGATTAATATTCTGGACTTCTTTTTTAATAGCACACCGATCCCGATCAAGCCGCACGTTTTGATGTAACATTCGCCTAGGTGCTCGTTTTCGTTTGGTAGTTTTAGGGAATCAAAAAATGGTAAGAAGAGCCACCTACTGTTTGTCTCTGCAAACAGTAGGTGGCTGTGCTTAGCACTGCCTCCCTAATTATATAAAACACAGAAATGCAGAAAATTATCTAATTAGAGAAACTGGAACTAGAACATGTTTTCTGATTTATTAAATAAAAGACTGATAATCAATGTTCTGCTGATTATCTAGTGGATGTGTGTGTGTGTGTGTGTGTGTGTGTTTGTGTGTGTGTGTGTGTGTGTGTGTGTGTGTGTGTGTGTGTGTGTGTGTGTGTGTGTGTGTGTGTGTGTGTTTATTAAAATACTGGATGAAAGTATAAACCAAATGTTGTCAAAATGAAGTGAAACATAAACAAACCTCCACTTTGGTTGAAGTGCTGCTTTGTAACTTCAATTTTGTTTTTGTCGGCATGCTGAACACCCACACAGATCTCAGTGTGACTCTGCCAGTACTGAGGATCATCTTCTTTGATTCTGCTCATCCAGTCCTGTTTGGGTTCTGCTCTCATGGTGTTGCTGTCATAGTGAATTATCTCAACGTCATCAACCAATGCAACAGCCACAAACTCTGGGAAGTTTGGGACTCCAGAGGACGCCGTGTTGAAATACTCCAGAGAGTGAATCTCTGCAACACAAGATGAACATCATGATCTCAGTTTTTATCTTCAACAAATCACTGAACAATGTTGTTTTCCTGCACACACAATCCAAAAGAACTACTTCTCTCTCTCTTCTATTGCTGTTTGTTATTTTTCATATTCAACTAATAGGTTTTATTTTGTTTGATGTTGTCGTCAGAGTGTTTGTGGATTTCAGATGTTTGAGTATAAAAGTTATTTTTTTAAATACAGAAAGAACCAAGAAACCAAATCTGACCGTTTGTCCCTCACTTTCATAAATCTTGATTTCTGTAAACTGAAGTTAAATCTCAACATCGTTGTTAAACAACATGTTGTGTGAAACCAAATCCTCTCAGCTTTATATTCCAGAATATTCTGATATATTAATATTTGTTCTACATCAGCCGATAGCATTTTTAATATAAACACATAACATGAACAGACTTCATACAGATTCATTAGCTGCTGTTGTTTAAACATGAAATAGCTCCCTCTGGAGGACAAACTATGTAATGGAGACGCTGCTCATGAATTACCTCAAACTTTGTCATTTCTTCACCTGGAATTCTTCTTACTTATCACACAATATTTATACACACTGATATGATATATATGTAATATGATAATATGTGCTAATACGGATGATTTGTGAGTGAAGTTCTACTAAACAGCTTCAGATCTGACCAAACCAACTCAGTAGTGACGTACTACATTCAAACAGACGAGTGTTTCAGTGTGGAGACACATTTCATCCCGAACTTGGAGGAAGTCCTGGAGCTGAACAGCAAAGACGACCGAAAGAAGCGTCGGCTCATATAAACAGGGCTTAAAGACATGACGCAGTTCTTCTGTTACAAGCGAGCAACTTAAAAGCCAACAACTAAAGTGTGGACTCACCTGCGGCCGCGCTGTGGAGGCCGACGGCCAGGAGAAGAAGCACAGTCCACGTCTCCATCGTCACCTGTCGCTTCTCAAGCTGTCTTCAACTCTTCACTTGTTATT
Organism: Eutrigla gurnardus; assembly: GCF_963514095.1. Classification (NCBI taxonomy): domain Eukaryota; kingdom Metazoa; phylum Chordata; class Actinopteri; order Perciformes; family Triglidae; genus Eutrigla; species Eutrigla gurnardus. The sequence goes on along the minus strand of NC_139928.1, from coordinate 21,288,373 downwards.
ATTGTGGAGGCAAAGTGATAACGGTCCTGGCAGTAGTGGTGCGCTGACTTCACCCTCCGTCTGAGCCAATGGGGATTTTAGCTGAGCACCGACGTCACTAATAGCCGGGTAAGACTGAGCCACTGAGGTTAATAACGAAAGTTAAAGTGGAGCGATGTTATTTCAGCCTGCGTGAGAGGACGCTGGAGACCCTTTATTCTGGTTTCTCAACGCTGTCCGCACCTGAAAGGAGCATTTAACCTCCTGCTGATCAGCTCTGCTGGGGTCATCGGCAGGCTAATGCAATGTAATGTGCAGAAATGTTTGAATGATGCTCACATACTCTGCAGTAGTGTCTTAGTCTGCTTGTGTTCAGTCTGGCTGTCGACAACAAACAAGAGCTCCAAATGTGTCTTAATTGATGTTTGTCTTTTAGCAAAATGGCACCTGGCGTCAGTAGAAACATCGAGAAACGGAGAGTTCCTTCGTGGTGTTGAGAAGGTGTCTGTTAGCTTCACCAGTACTGACCCTCCAGAGTCTCTGTATGTCTGGATAAACCTGTCTGGATGGGCTTTTCATATTTATTTGTCTGAATGTTTTAGCTCTGATCTCTCATCTCTTCCCGTTAGCATACGAAGCTAAGCTAGTTAGCTTAGCATGCTAGCTGGAGACGGCTCGCAAGTTAGCATCGCGGCGCTAGTGGGAGTTTGATGGAGAACAAACAGAGTATGACGGAGTTTGTGACCAGTTATAAGCTGGTCACAAAGGCAATTCATTCAGTTAGATTTTCATTTGCAGGATCAAATAAATGTTGGAAAACAATCACTAAGTCATCTCTTGTTACATTCAATTCCATTTCATTTATAGGCAAGATGGTTCCACAGAAGAGGAGTTTGTTGGCTGAAAGCTTTGGCATCGGCTCTACTTTTGGAGATCCAAGGAACAACAAGCTATTTTAGCGTGACAGCGTGAGATTGATAGTGAAAGCGTGAGTGTCACGCCAGGAGCGTGAGAGTTGGCAATCCTGCTATTTCTAATATTCGAATATCAGCTGTGTCTGATTGTCTTGTCAGCCAGCCCTCATGTTTTCCCACCTGGGCCCCGTTCCTAATCAGTCCTGGTGTATATAGTCAAGGCTGTGTCCGAAATCACTCCCTACTCCCTATATAGTGCACTATAGGGAGTAGGGAATGATTTCGGACACAGCCAGTGTTCCCTGTTTCCTTGTCAGTTCCTTCTGTGTATTTGGTCTAGTATGTTCCTTTTGGTCCGGCCTGTTATCCCTGCTGTCGTGTTCCTTTATGTGGGTTTTTGCCTGCCTGTTTTTGGGACTCTTGTTTTTTTGCTTAGGAAGTGACCCGGATGTAAACAAGTGGCCGCCATGATAAAAATTAATTCTCTAAATTTGAAGGAAGGGAGCTGCAGTGCTTCCTTTCAGATCTCCTTTAGCATAGGATGCAACAGATCTTCCTTTACGAAAGGAAAAGAGATTACACCGACCCACAATTCCTTGTGAAGGCAACATTTAAAGTGAATGAATGTGATGATCTTGGGTTTTGTTTGTTTCCCCTGTTGTTTTGTAGTTTCTGTCTCTTGTTGTTGTTGGTTTCCTGTTTTATTTTGTAGTCCTTCTGTCTTGTGTTCTTTACTTCCTGTTGCTTCAGTTAGCATAAAGATGTCAAAAATCAATATCCTTCATATCAATAGACTGAAGATCAAAAGATCTGTAAGCATATATGGAATCACAAAAAGACAATTTTGGAATATCAGACAATTTATTGACAAAAAAAAAACAAAGTAGAAAAGCAATAAAATTGAGCAACTTAGTTGTGCAATCATCTACTTCATGCAACACCAGAAGTGATTCTGAGCATCGCTGCTCAGTTTCTACCAAACTAAGAGAGCAGACGTCCGCTGTCCCAAAACACCAGCAGGACATACTTTCAGAAACATCTCATTTCATTTTCACCATCAGTGTGCTGAGAAGCTCCAAACAGCCCAGAAGCCTTTAAGGACCCCCCATCATAAATATAAATATATAAAATATATAAATATATTTCAAAAACACATCAAAAGAGATGAAACAACCAGATCTCATGTGAACAATTATAATAATTTATTTCCTTTATGGGCGCCTTTCTAAACACTCAAGGTCACCATACAAAGTCAAATAAAAACAATGAGAGCATCAATCAGACATTCATCACAGCGAGCAAACCCTAATAAAACAGTGTACAAGGAGCAACTGAATTAAAGGGAGGAGGCTTGTCTAAATAGATATGTTTTCCAGTGAGATTAGAAAGTGGGGATTGAAGTGGAGTGTTGATGTCATGAGGCAGAGAATAAACAGCACATTTCCACGTGCCGTTATTAAGCATTTCAGGCTTTTCCCACGTCGTTCAGCCACAGTGAAGCGGTCGCATAACTAAGTTAGATTTAAGGAAACTTCACGGTCGGGCTTCAAATCAGTACGTAATCTACGCTGCATACGTACGGAAACAAGTTGACAGGAAATGTGTTGTGAAACTATTTACGTTGCAGTGCAGACGGCGTGGCGTACGAACGACTAACAAGAAGCTAGAAAGGCGTTCTTATTGCAGCGACGGGACGACGAATTGTTGCATCAATCATTCGCCGTTTGGAGAAAAACAGGCTGTTTGACACATCATCATATTCCAGACACACGAAGAAAAACCTCTAAGACGTCGATCATCGTAAAAACAAACTTAAGTTTTCAAGAAATATACAAACTATTTACACAACTGGAAAATGTGTGTGTGTCGGGGTCAGCAACACCGATCCAACAAAGGAGAGAAAAACTGTTATCTCTCGTTATCATCAAACTGCCGGATGCTACGAGTGTAGATATGAAAATGTGAATGCACGTTCGTGGATGTGTGTCGACATGTGAATTTACATTTGTGAAAAGCCTGACAGCATTAAAAAGCATTTTATAGTATTGAAGTTCAGCTACACACAAACCTCAAAATTCATTTTGTAAACTAAAACAAAAAGCAAAAATCCAAATCGTACTTGTAAAATATATACCAACCTAATTTTGAAATGTCGTATTCCAATCAATGAGCATCTACGATGACATCACCGACAGCACCGATAATCCTCGGACAAGTCGCTTTTCAAATTACGCATCGTCATTTGATACATTTTTAATTCGCAAATATAGATTATTGCTCCTTTTAAAGCCTTGTTGCGTTTGGCAACTTTAATGTTTTGGCCACGTGAATTTAGGGGACATTCAACCGGTTTTGTCGGTGATCCGGCTCTTTTGTTTATATTAGATTTTTTAGATTGTGTCAAACTTTGTACATAACAGAGTCTGAAGTTATGGACTGAAGTTCACCCTCCTCTTCCTGCAGTCACTCACATCTGTCAAATACACAAGCATTAAAAATGAACAGTGCAAAACGTAATAATATGGCAATAAGGTATCAGGAATGGAAGGTGTGAAACCACTGGGATAGTACAGACGTCACACATTAGTTACCTTTTATCCAACGGTGTGTTGCTGTTTGAACTCTCCGGGTCTGAAGAGACCAAAATACAAAACAATAGTCAAGTAAAGGACAAAATCATATAAAGACGCATTTTGTATGGACAAACAGATGGATATGGACCTGATCGGTTAATCAACGATCCTGTAGTTGAAGTCTCATATGGGGTCTTCTTGTCTAAAAAACAGAACAAAATAAATCAACACAAGGCCGATCCTGGGTGACTGTCATGAGTGTTTTGTACGGACAGACAGATGGATATGGACCTGATTGGTTAATCAATGATCCTGTAGATTTAGTCTCAGATGGGGTCTTGTCTAAAAAACAGAACAAAATAAATCAACACAAGGTCAATCCTGGGTGACTGTCATGACATTCTCTAGTCTATAGTGTTACTACTCACATATACACATTCACAGTATATCTGCAGCATCATACTAGCCTACCTTTTATTTTGTATTCATTTCATTCTTATTATTTTCTACTTTACCTTTTCACCATACAATATATTAATATTGTAGTTGAACAACATCATTTGTAAGCAATAAAGTACACAAATAAGAGAATCCTCCTTCACCGCAACATTTCATTCATTCATCCTTCCATGCAGTTGGAATGAAAATTTAAAATATAGGGAGCGACTGCTTTTCAAGTGATTATTATTTTTAAATGTTATTATTATTTAAAGTTTGAATCGGGAATTCAAACTTTGTAAACAGTGTAAACCACAGTCGGTATGAGGATCTAGTCAAAGTATAACATTTTAAATACAATCTACAACAACCTCTGTTTATTTAGATGAGGTAATCTGGAATTAAAAATAAAAGATGACACTCTCAACTATATCTACATTGTTTAGAAATGAAGTTTAAACTGTTTCCAATGACTTTGCTGCATTGAACCGACACACAGCACCAACTCTTATCTAGTAACAACTTGAATGCTCATCAGCATGAACGCAGACTTTGTTAAGTACGTGACAGACCAGACGCCATGGTGACTACAGCAGCAGCAGCAGAGGGCGATGTTTCTCTGAGCCTTGCACCCCATGCTGCTGGTCGCTTCACATTTTGTTTTCAGCAGGAATTAAACCTTGACCAAGTTTAGCACTCAGTGAAAGCCACTTTTGGAAATCAACGCAACAAAAATGTTAAATATAATAAAGCAAGATGTACTAACAAGTATGCGGGCATTTGTCTGAAAGAAAAACTGGGATTAAACAAAATACATGAAAAATAGGAGCAAATGTGATGAAATCTGAATCTGACAATAAAAATATAATGAATGTTGAACTTGAATATGAGTTTGTGTCTTCTAGTCGTGACCTTATAGCGCTTGTTGTTGAAGTTTGCTGGATAAAGTCACCAACTCAAAGCCTGAACTCAAGAAGAGATGAGACAACGTCTCCGTTTGGGTCTTACAGTTCCTCTTTTTGTAAACCACGAATCCAATCACAGCGAGGACGAGAGCAAGAAGTACGACTGCAGCGATGACGATGATGACGGTGGTCATGTCAGTGGGCTTCTCTGTTGAGCACAAAACAAGAGGAAATAGTCACAACCTGAACAGATGAAGCAGGTTCCAGGAGAAGAACCTCCATTTGTCAACCGGACCACAATCCTGTATTCAGTGTGTTTGTTGGTCCTTTTGAAAACGTGATCCTGACTGATCTCCTGACAGATACATACATTCATCCAGTTATTAAATCATTCTACTCATCCTCTAAAACTGACCAGTAGTTCATTCAATACGGCGCCTACGACCTCTGAACTGTGGTTTGATTATTATGTTTCTAAAAATGTTTCTCATCACTTCTGGTCTCAGTCTCACCTTCGTTGCTCCTGATGACGTCCAGTGTGGTGATTTTGTCCTCCTTCACACCAGAGAGCTTAAACACACACTCGTACCTGCTCTGGTCTTCAGCTGCCACTGAGAGTTTCAGGTCGGCACTCATCTGGAAGGTTCCATCGTGGTTGGGGAGGATCTCTCCGAGGTCCACGTCCTCATGGAGATCCTCTCCATCTCTCCTCCAGAACAGTGCGGCTCTTTGAGGGTAGAAACCTGTAGCGTGGCAGCTGATTGGAGAGGAGGGAGTCTTCTGGACGAAGGACACTGAGGGAAGGTCTGAGGAGAGAGAGACGGGTTAGAGGTTCTTTATCCTTATTATTATGATCTGCTGTGTATTAATGATCATGTCTGATGTATCTGAAATGCCTTAGTGACACATACACGATTTATGTTAGTTCGAAATCGTGTTTACTAGAAATATATGCAGATGTGACTTGTCAGTAAAGTTTCAGTCATGTTCTCTGTGTCGATCTCTGTTGTGATGACTTGGAGACGGCGCTCCCTGAAAACAACATCAAGCCATACGTGTGTTGTATTACGACGTGATGTACAACAGGTAACCGTGCCGAGGCACAGTACGGATCAGATGGCCCTGGTGTGAGGGCGCCCAGATGAGGAAGGTAGGACAGAGGGTGAGACGAAGACAGAGACAGGAACTGAGACAGACAGGAACAGGGCAGTGACAGGGATTCTACCTTTTCTCAGCAGAGAGCTCCTCCCGTACTTCAAATACGTCTTCAGTAACTCAGGACAACGATAGGTGATGTCATGTTTATCCCGTTCTAGCCAAGCTTTATTAATATCCCACTTGTGATTGGTGATGACAGCCTGTTGTTTTGGAACGATCCATCTCTTTGTCTTCGAGTCAAACGCAATGAAGTCTTCTCCATCATAACCATATTGAAAGAAACCATTTCCCTCATTGGTCTCATCATCCCATTCACAGCCAATTATCTTCTGGAGAATGTGGACACCTGAGAGAGAGAGAGAGAGAGAGAGAGAGAGAGAGAGAGAGAGAGAGAGAGAGAGAGAGAGAGAGAGAGAGAGAGAGAGAGAGAGAGAGAGAGAGAATTAAACCAGAGTGAGATCATCAGTTAATATCACATCATTTCCATGGAGACACACTGATCGACAGACAACAGAGGAGCTACACCTGCTGCTGTTATTGGCTCCATGAAAGCCAACCATCACCTGGACAGTGTGGACGTCTCAGGGGGAGATGGTCTGAGTACGGTTCGCTTCAAGTCCTGGTTGCAGTTCGCTTTGCCTGGTCATTGTGAACACAAAGTGTTCCAGCTTCGCTTTGCCATCGTATTTTACCCCTCTAGACCAGAGGTCTTCAACATTTTCAGGCCAAGTAGCCCCAAGACTTATAGTGACCCGGTAGAGGGCCCACATAATATTAAACAAACTGGAAGATTTGTATGTGCTCAATATAGGTTGTATTCATGTTAAGGTGTATTTGTTGACATATCTTTGGGGATTTATTTGGGATCAAATAATTTTGGGGACCCTCTGCAGTCATACTGTGGACCTCCTAGGGGTCCCGGACCCCCTGTTCAAGATCTCTGCTCTAGACTTTCTGTTTGGGACACAGTCATATCAGCCACCGATTCATTCAGTAAAAATATGAAATCTGAATAGGCTTCAACTCTTTCTAGTTGCTGATCCATCTTGTAAACAGCAAATACAAATTCAAATCATCAGGAGACACCGGTTACCTAATTGGCTAAATAACAGAGCTAACAGCTAATCACGTTCAAGGAGATCGCATAGCGTTACATTATGATCATCATTATTCAGTAACAAATAGCATTGGGCCATATTAAACATTATCATGATGTGTTCTAATGTAATCTTGTAAAATAGATATTTTATAGAGAACTAAAGAATTAAAAAGCTCAGAATTCTTTGTGTGTGGAAGTGACACTAAACATCACGTCAATGAAGGAGAAAGCGTTAACTTTAATGAACTACAGTGTGAGCAGGACTGAGGCCCCATCAGAGCTGAGGTGGACCAGAATCAGAACTGAGGTTGAATCTTCAAATCTTTTGTCTGAACAACACTGAACAGGAGTTAATACAAAATTATATAAAACACAGAAATGCAGAAAATTATCTAATTAGAGAAACTGGAACTAGAACGTGTTTTCTGATTTATTAAATAAAAGACTGATAATCAATGTTCTGCTGATTAACTAGTGGATGTGTGTGTGTTTGTGTGTGTGTGTGTGTGTGTGTGTGTGTGTGTGTGTGTGTGTGTGTGTGTGTGTGTGTGTGTGTGTGTGTGTGTGTGTGTGTATATGTGTGTTTATTAAAATACAGGATCAAAGTATAAACCAAATGTTGTCAGAATGAAGTGAAATATAAACAAACCTCCACTTTGGTTGAAGTGCTGCTTTGTAACTTCAATTTTGTTTTTGTCGACCTGCTGAACAACCACACAGCTCTCAGTGTGACTCTGCCAGTACTGAGGATCATCTTCTGTGATTCTGTTCATCCAGTCCTGTTTGGGTTCCAATCTCCTGGTGTTGCTGTCATAGTGAGTTACCTCAACGTCATCAACCAACCCAACAGCCACAAACTCTGGGAAGTTTGGGACTCCAGAGGACGCCGTGAAGAAATACTTCAGAGAGTGAATCTCTGCAACACAAGATGAACGTCATGATCTCAGTTTTTATCTTCAACAAATCACTGAACAATGTTTCCTGCACACACAATCCAACAGAACTACTTCTCTCTCTCTTCTATCGCTGTTTGTTATTTTTCATATTCAAGTAATAGGTTTTATTTTGTTTGATGTTGTCGTCAGAGTGTTTGTGGATTTCAGATGTTTGAGTATAAAAGTTATTTTTTTAAATACAGAAAGAACCAAGAAACCAAATCTGACCGTTTGTCCCTCACTTTCATAAATCTTGATTTCTGTAAACTGAAGTTAAATCTCAACATCGTTGTTAAACAACATGTTGTGTGAAACCAAATCCTCTCAGCTTTATATTATTTTATTTTATTTATTGGGTTCTATTGTTCAGTCTCACAATGCTATTGGATCGTACATTTGTTTGTAAGTCCCGCTTTATGGCCATGAACTCACACAACCTCTCAAGGTTTCCTTCTAACATCTCTCCGTTTCATTGGACTGGATTCATCAGATTCAACAAAAAGTAAAATGTCTTTTAGTGTAGTAAGCAATCAACCTTGCAAATGAACCCTTAGCTGTTCTGAATTGTTGTTCAGACGACGTGAGCACAAATACAGGAATTCTGCTCCCATCTAAGCCCAATTTTGCAATATAATTTTTTTGTATTATTATTCTCTAAATTCATACATAAACTTTTTTTTAAACTCTTAAATTTCTGCATCAAAGGCCTCCTACAACAACATCTGAAAGGTAAAAAAAAATTTTTTTTAGGTTTGCTAGGTCTGCTGCTCTATCCGGGCTGAAGTGAGGCTGAGACCAGGAGGAGCGCTGACTTCACCCTCCGTCTGAGCCAATGGGGATTTTAGCTGAGCACCGAGTCACTAATAGCCGGGTAAAGCCACTGAGGTTAATAACGAAAGTTAAAGTGGAGCGATGTTATTTCAGCCTGCGTGAGAGGACGCTGGAGACCCTTTATTCTGGTTTCTCAACGCTGTCCGCACCTGAAAGGAGCATTTAACCTCCTGCTCCTGTCATCTGCAGGCTAATGCAATGTAATGTCAGAGTCATTTGCCATCTTCCGAAAAAGGCTCAAGACTCACCTGTTCAGACTTCACCTCGACTCTAGCATGACCGCCCCCCCCCCCCCCCCAAAAAAACTTACCTATAGCACTGTGATCGTAGCACTGCTGCTCTTAAGGTACTACTTTACTCAGATGAGGACCTAACACTTGTTCTATTTTTAGCTCTTACTTTATCGGCAATGATATGTTGTGGTTTCTTTGTTTCCTTCTTTTGACAAATGTACTTATTGTAAGTCGCTTTGGACAAAAGCGTCTGCTAAATGACCTAAATGTAAATGTAAATGTGCAGAAATGTTTGAATGAAGCTCACATACTCTGCAGTAGTGTCTTAGTCTGCTTGTGTTCAGTCAGGCTGTCGACAACAAACAAGAGCTCCAAGTGTGTTTTCATTGATGTTTGTCTTTAGCAAAATGGCGCCTCGTGTCAGTAGAAACATCGAGAAACGGAGAGTTCCTTCGTAGTGCTGAGAAAGTGTCTGTGTGATTTACTCTACCGGTGATACGGGCACTTGCGCAGTCAATTAATCAGTCTCGCGTAGTCGGCCACTCGCGAATTTTTTTGCTAGTGTGGAGAAAAATGTAAATACATGAGCTAATCACACATGTTTTAAATTACTACACACACATACACACACACAGGCACAGGCGAGAGAGCAGCAAGGGCAGGGGTCAAACAACATACCAAGGATACATTCCTTAGCGGAAGCCGCACAGGGGAGGAGTATATGATATATGTGCATCTCGACAACATACACACACATACATAGATGACAGCACCCAGAGGGATGGATCGTATGAGCCAGTGTGGGTGGAGATACCCAGCGCTCCAACCAGGCCGCGGCATGCTAAAATTACGCTCCGCCTGCATCTATAGAATGAGCCAATCAGACTCATGCGGAGTCTCAATGAAATAAGCTGCGCATTCTGTTGTAAGCGCCTTTTGAGTGAATTCAACCCTATGTTGAGTTGACTACTAGGTCCGTGCACGTATAACTGCCGGAATATGTTTTCCTGATATTTGTGCTAATAAAGCGCTGTTATTGATATAACCCATAGACTCTCCTCGTATATTCAAGTTTACTGTTTTTTTCACAACAAATCTGGTAGCAGAGGATGGTTGGGAGAAAAGCTTGAGGAGGAAAGAATTTTAACGACTACCTCCTGTCTTGCAGAAGGAGGGGGGTCTCCTGAAAGAAAGTGGAGGCCAGAAGGATTCATCCATTCTCGGGAACGTTGATCACTGAGCGCTCAACCGAAAAGGTAAGCAGAAACCTATTTAATTGAATTCTGTATATTGAAAAATATAAATTAGGTGATCAACAACTACCGAGTGTGAGTATGAATACTTTAGACAAAATTTAACTAAAGGATAAAATGTTAAAAGAACAGAAGGAAAGCATATTCTGCAAAAGTGATAAAAATAAACCTGCCATAGTGTGTACACATGTGTGACTGAACCTAACAGAAAACACGAGATGAAGGACGAATAGAAGGGCTTTTATGTGTACAGTATCGTGAAGAGCGGACCCACCACACCCCGTGAAGCATGAGAATTCTTGCACATAATTAAGTCACTCTATTAACGAACATAGCGTGTTTTGGGTTAACCAACAGACTGCATAAATAGTACTTTGTAATTCGGAAATCGATACAACTCCCCCGGGACCGCGCTGTCGAGCAGAGAAGCGTAGGCAGTGGTTGTAATACAATAGAAATTTATAGTACTTTGTAATTTGGAAACCGATACAACTCCCCCGGGACCGCGCTGTCGAGTAGAGAAGCGTAGGCAGTGGTTGTAATACAATAAAATTTAGACATGGCATGGAGTTTTATGACATAGACATAGAAGAGTTCAGAGAGATAGATAACAAAGAAGAAGAGGAAGCAGCCGACACCCTGTTGCACGCTCTAGGAAGTGACACTCTCCACTCAGCAGCAACAGCAGAGACACACACACCAACGATAACGGTAGTGAGTAGACAGATACTAGAACTAGAAAAACTTATTAAGACGAGTCTGTTAAATAAACCTAGTGGGATTCGGGCTGGTCTGGGTAACGTTAGGAGCGATTCTTTTGATTATATTGAGGGATTGAACGAGGGGGAAATGGAAGACTTCGTAGAGACCTTGAAGGCTAGAGTTATGACTGAGGATAGAAGTAAAAAGGGAGATGGGAAGATAGTTAAATCAGTAGCGAAAAGGTGGGAGATAAAGGGATGGATCACCAAGGACGGGCTGCCATCAAGAGAAGCTATAAATATAATGGTGAATGATGTCAAACAAAGATTAGAGAGAGCTCGACAGAACATGGAGGCTGAAAAGGACAAGCGATCATTTTTCAAACCACTCAAAAAGATGTTTGAAGAACAAGAAGAAGAGACAAGAGTAACAAATCTAATGCTAAAAGACCTGTTTCAGCAGAGAAGAATGGAGAGGGGAGACAAACATGAAGAGACACAGGGAGGGGGAGGGGGCATATATCCAGTCCTGCCAGAGAAGTTAACAACTGGGCCTCCAGAAACGACACCTCCCCCAACAGCCCCACCTCCCTAAACCCACCAAAGATTAATGCCTGCACAGACCACAGACACAGCAGTACAAGCACCAGTACTAACATTGGCCGGCGTGGAAGTCCTCGTACAAGACCAAGACAGAGAGGAAATGAAGAGAGAAGTGGAAAGACTGCAACAGCGAATAACGGCACTGGAGCCCCCTGGAGGATCAAGGAGTCAAGGCGGCTCAGAAAAGACCTGGTCAGAAAGTGAACCAGAAGGACCCCTCACAAAAAATCCCTCGAAGCCACCTAGTGGTGGAAACTATACCGACCCAAGGAAGGAGGGGTCAACCAGAGTAAAGTCACCTGCCAGCAGTATTGGCGGCCAGAAAAAGGAAGAGGAACAGGGAGCGGCTGGAGGATACAACCCTAAATCAGCGGCATGTGGATACGATCGGGACTTCATGAGAGATAACGAGGACCACTTTGGCCTCCCCACAGGAGGGGTAGACATATCTCAATTGACTGATCTAAGCAACATGGCCGCTCCAAGTCCAAAAACCCCGCCAAGGAGCCCAAGCCCCACCAGAGGAAGATATGTGGTGCTTCACGGGCCCCCATACCACGGATGTCTCCCTCCCAGAACACATACCACTGCCAAGACAACATGGACTCCCATGTACGGACCACCCAGGAGCCGCAGTGGTTTTGAATGCGGTGAACTCACGATTTTGGACTATAACCCCCCATGACGTAGGAGCCCTGGAAACACAACCAGTAATTGTCACCCTGAAAGACCCAGATGCACATCCTATTTATCGACGGCAGTATCCTCTAACCCAAGATCAAATGAAGGGAATTGCCCCCACGATACAGGGCCTTCTGGACGTCGGGGTAATATACGAGTGCCACTCCCCATGGAATACTCCCATATTACCGGTACAGAAAGCAGGGGGAAAGGGCTGGAGAATGGTACAAGACTTCCGCCCTATAAATGATGTAACGACTCCAGATGTTCATCCAGTACCAGACCCACACGTAGCACTCACGAGTTTAAGCCCAGCATTTCGATACTTCACTGTCATAGATTTGGCAAACGCTTTCTTCAGTGTTCCACTGGCACAAACATCACAAGCCATGTTTGCTTTCACGTTTGGGGGCAAACAGTACACCTACAATCGGTTGCCACAGGGGTTCAGGGACTCGCCAGGTCTCTTTAATCAGGTACTAAAAGCACACCTACTAGAACTCCAATGGCCACCAGGGGTTGTGCTCATCCAATATGTAGATGATCTTCTCTTGGCAGCAGAAACATCTACCCTCTGCCTGGAGGCCACTGCCCTACTGTTCTCAGTTCTGCACAAAAAGGGCTACAAAGTCAAGAGAGAAATAGTGCAGCTATGCAGAGAAGAAGTCCTATTCCTAGGCCGACAAATCTCGGCATCAGGATTGGGAGTATCTACGGCCCACAGGGAATCAATCCTACACCATCCAAAGCCCACCACGGTGGCAGACATGCTGTCATTTCTGGGACTAACGGGCTACAGCCGATCCCACATACCTGATTACTCCAATCGGACACAACCTTTGCGGACAATGATCAACGAGGTAGGGGCTCGAAACCTCACAGAACGACTACCCTGGACTTCTGAAGCTGAACAAGCATTCACTGACATGAAACAAGTACTCTCCCAAGCTGCTGCACTCACCTCACCGGACTACACAGAAGTGTTCCATTTGGATGTTTCTGAACAAAATGCATTTTTAAATGCTGTTTTGTATCAGAAAAAAGGGGGAGAGAGGAATGTGTTGATATACTACTCTTCAAAACTCGACGCAGTGGAAACCGGACAGTCAATGTGCGCCAGATATGTTGCAGCGGTAGCAAAAGCTCTCCAAAAAACAGCACATGTAGTGATGTGTCACCCATTACAGGTCCACACTGAACATGGAGTTGCAGCGTTTTTGGCAAGTAAGGAGTTTACTTTCAGCATGGCCAGAAAAACCAAGATTCAAAGAGAATGCACCAGGCCACATATAACCTTTGTCGCAGCCAAAAGGAACATGGCTGGAAACTTTGGGAAAGGAACCCCACATTCATGTGAAGAACTTGCGGTCAAGGAAAGTAAGCTCAGACAAGACCTGAAAAATGACATAGATCCCAAAGCAGAACTCTGGCTCTACACTGACGGATGCTGCTATCGAGGAGAAAACGGACTGAACCAGGCATCATATGCAGTGGTTCAGCAACACCCCAATGGAAGACATGAGACGCTCAAAGCAGAAGTAATACCACAACCCGCTTCAGCGCAAATGGCAGAAGTCAAGGCGCTCACCGAAGCCTTGAAACTGGCCAAAGGAAAGACGGTGAACATCTTTACAGATTCTGCTTACGCACATGGGGCGGCACAAGTAGATGCACCCATGTGGCAACGGAGGGGATTCGTAACATCCAGCAACGCCCCAATCAAACACCAAAGAGAAATACAAGAGCTGGTGGAAGCAATCACCCTACCAAGAGGAGTATCCATAATGAAGTGCAAAGGTCATGAGAAAACAGGCACCAGGATCAGTCAAGGAAACGAGGCTGCAGATCAGGCGGCCAAAAAGGCAGGAGGATATCAGCCAAAGCAAATGATACTTAAGCTGACGCCCCCCCAACCTAAGCTCACCGAAGAAGACCTAAAAAAGATACAAGAACAAGCAGGCCCGTACGAATGGTCGACATGGACACAAAAGGGGGCCACAAAGAAAGAAGGTCTCTGGAGATCACATGATGGAAGGATAGTGGCACCAGCAAAACTAGTAGCGACCCTACTAAAAGAAGCCCATGGACCAACCCATGAAGGACAAAGACAGACACTGTTGAACATTTCAGCACTCTGGTGGCACCCACACCTAGACAGCATGGCAAAACTATACTGCGAAGAATGCGTCGTCTGTGGAAACCACAACCCAAGAAAACCATTCAAAACGCCCATGGGATCCTACCCCGTACCTCTCGCACCATTCCAAGATATTAGTATAGATTATACAGATATGGGACAGGAGAACGTAGTACAGGGAAAGAGGTACATGTTGGTAATGGTAGACAGATTTTCAAGATGGGTAGAAGCAATCCCCACAAATAGAGAAGACGGGAAGACAGTAATAAAGTGGTTGCAAACAGAGCTAATACCCAGATACGGGGTACCGAAACGTATCAGATCAGACAACGGGACACATTTTAACAATCAGATGCTGAGTGAAGTGGAGGCATTCCTGGGGATTGCACACAGTTTTGGTTCGGTCTACCATCCACAGTCCCAGGGACTGGTGGAACGCGCGAATCAAACGTTGAAGGCTAAAATAGCCAAGGTATGTGCGGGCAGTAAGATGACATGGTTGGAGGCCCTCCCTTTGGCTCTCATGGCCATGAGAACCTCAAAAGGGGGAGGCACGCACCTGTCGCCCCATGAGTTGTTGACGGGAAGGCCAATGCCTGGCCCGCCACGTGATGGAGGACATATACCTCCTTTAGATGTGTGTCAGATAGAGAAATCCGACTACATGAGAGAACTAATATCTCTTGTCTCAGCCCTCTCATTACAGGTGCAGAAGGCACAGGAGAAGGATCCCGAAGAGCAGGGGACGATAGTCAAAGTAGGAGACTGGGTCAGGGTCAAGGTTCACAAAAGAAAGTGGACAGACCCCAGGTGGACTGGTCCGTACGAAGTGAAGGAGGTTACTTCACACTCGGTCCAGGTCAAGGGAAAAGCAGGAGCTCCCTGGCACCACCTGACACATTGTGCCCCAGCATCACCACCTACTCGCTCACTCCAGGAAGTGAGAACAGATTTGGCCCAAAATGACGACTCCGAGGAGTTTTAGGAGACTCTCCGGAGATCCGTCTGTTGCACCGGAGGAAAGACGGAGGTGGAGATATGCAGACTATCTCCCAAGGGGGAAAACGATGTGCACCGTGATCATGGGTGTAACCGGGGTGGCGGTAATACTCCTTCTACTAGGACTTGAACTAATAAACAAAGAGCGAGACAATTCCACCAACATTTACCTAACCCGTCCCAAAAGGGAACAAACGAAAACTTTCCAGATCCCCGAAGTCGCGTGCGGTGCTAAAATAGTTTTAAATTATACTGCCGGGGATACCACAATGTTCACATTCGACCTGTGCTCCGTGATAGACTGCGGGGAATCCCAAGCAAGTTGGCGGGGCTACGATGTCTATCTGTGTCATAGTCCACGAATAGTGGAGAGCTGCGAGGCCACTGGGAATGCTTTCCAACATGGGTTTGGGCTCTCGGTGCATTCACAGCCATTTTGTCCCGAGTGGTATCTAGTAACAAAGTTCACTGGGACTTGGTCCGGTTTTACCCGATTCCCACACAGCGAGTTTTGGGACCACATTTCGTTCCAAAGAGATTTCAGTCCAACCGGCAATCCGCTCACTCTCTCTATCAATAACATTAAGGCAAGCTCCACGGGAAAAAATCGCATATGGATCGCATTAGGAGTAGACGTCACCGGAAAAGACCAGATACGAGGAATACAAGTAAACATATACCCGCCCAAATACGCCCCCACTAGTAAAGGTAGTGCAACGAATACGACCACAGCTAATTCCACTGCCCTAAAGCCGCCCACTACCAGTCCGATAGTGATGACCCAGGATTACACAGAATTAACTCCTTTAGACGTCGTAAAAATGGCTACAGGCTTCGGAGAAAGTAACATTTGGTTGAGGTGAATTACGGATAATGCTAAGCGCCAGAACATGACGGGATGTGTAGCATGCGCGGCTGCGCGTCCTGCCATGTTCGTCGAACCTGCCCCCTTATATCCAGACAAAGACAAAGTAGGTTATGAATGTATGATGAACTTAACCAGAAAAGCCACACCCTCAGGATGCCAATCCCTGGCATCAGTCTTCCCACCCATTGATAATAAAACTAGGGCCGGCTATTTTACCGCCATAAAAGGAAAAGATCCCAGGTATCAGTGTTTCAACTTCACCAGCAGCAAACCAAAAGTTAATGTGGGAAACATACCCTCAGATTGGTGTAATAGGACAACATCTGGGGATGTGATAGGACCATGGGCCCGAGCGGGACTGTTTTACTATTGTGGAGGGTTGCGTCTCTATTCTCGAGTAGAGGCCGACACCACCTTAGGCACCTGCGCCATGGTCAGACTAGGGATGCCCCTTACGTTAATAGGCAGTCGAGTGATAAAAAAAACCCTCAGGACCTAACGCCCTCGTCCGGCGAAGAAGAAGACATATACTTGCTAAAAGGGACACAAGCTTGCAAGACCCATTTGGAGGGACCACATACGTGGACGCTATAGGTATCCCTCGAGGCGTGCCAGACGAGTATAAATTGGCCAATCAAGTAGGGGCAGGGTTCGAATCGATCTTTCTCTGGATACTCCCCAATAAAAACGTAGACCGCATTAACTATATCCACTATAATCTTTTGCGCCTCGCTAATGCCACTAGGGATGCAGTAGAGGGGCTGGCGGAGCAGCTCGCACCCACATCGATCATCACTATGCAAAATAGAATGGCGCTAGACATGCTCCTAGCTGAAAAAGGGGGTGTCTGTGCCATGTTCGGAAAACTTTGCTGTACCATAATCTCCAATAACACGGCCCCAGATGGCTCAGTCACTCGAGCATTAGAAAACCTAAGAGCACTCTCCAAAGAAATGCACAAAGCATCAGGGGTCGATGACCCGTTCACCAAATGGATGGAAGTAGTGTTTGGAAAATGGAAAGCGGTAATAATATCTTTAGCAGCCTCAATAGCCATCTTCCTGGCCATACTAGTCACCTGTGGGTGCTGCTGCATTCCATGTCTGAGAACCATGGTTTCCAGGTTAGTGCAAACTGCACTGACTAAAGAAAAAGACCCACCAAAATATATGATGCCCCTACTAGCTAATGAGGAACTTGAGGATGGGAGCCTGGACATGGAAGACGAGGAAGGAAAAGAGTACCTTTAAACAAAATGTTCACACCTAGTTGGTGTGAAAAGGGGGATTTGTGGAGAAAAATGTAAATACATGAGCTAATCACACATGTTTTAAATTACTACACACACATACACACACACAGGCACAGGCGAGAGAGCAGCAAGGGCAGGGGTCAAACAACATACCAAGGATACATTCCTTAGCGGAAGCCGCACAGGGGAGGAGTATATGATATATGTGCATCTCGACAACATACACACACATACATAGATGACAGCACCCAGAGGGATGGATCGTATGAGCCAGTGTGGGTGGAGATACCCAGCGCTCCAACCAGGCCGCGGCATGCTAAAATTACGCTCCGCCTGCATCTATAGAATGAGCCAATCAGACTCATGCGGAGTCTCAATGAAATAAGCTGCGCATTCTGTTGTAAGCGCCTTTTGAGTGAATTCAACCCTATGTTGAGTTGACTACTAGGTCCGTGCACGTATAACTGCCGGAATATGTTTTCCTGATATTTGTGCTAATAAAGCGCTGTTATTGATATAACCCATAGACTCTCCTCGTATATTCAAGCTTACTGTTTTTTTCACAACACTAGCAACCTGCAGTTGGAAACCGCACGGTGCGGACGTAAAGTCGAAAACTATAGCAAATTAGAATATTCGTGTGTTTCGTGCTGTCGGCAGCCCGGTGTATCGGCAGACGGAGGTGCGTTTGCCGTCCGTTCGCCCGCTAGTGTTTCTCGTGGGGAAGAGCGCTATCCAGGAGCATGCGCTCGCGGCCCCGTCGCCAGAGGGACCCAGGAAGAGGCTGGTCTCCCTCGATCCAGACGAGGTTCGTGAGGCGGGTTCAAACCCCCCTACCAGGCAGCACCGCCGATCTTCACCCCAGCTACAAGGGAGGTGTCCCCCCTCTCCAACGCCCCCTTTGTATCCGGCAGTTTCGACTAAATTGTTAAACGTAGCTTTTGGTCTCCTCTCACTCTTAGTTAAATACGTACACAGGTATTATATTATTTGGTTATAAATTCCTTGAGTCAGATTACATCCCTTTGGTAATTATACAGTCCTTTATATGCTCCAGTACTTTCTTCAGTACAGTAGCCTACCACAGAAGAGGAGTTTGTTGGCTGAAAGCTTTGGCATTGGCTCTACTTTTGGAGATCCAAGGAACGACAAGCTATTTCTAATATTCCAATATCAGCTGTGTCTGATTGTCTCGTCAGCCTGCCCTCATGTTTTCCAACCTGAGCCCCGTTCCTAATCAGTCCTGGTGTATATAGTCTGTGTATTCCCTCTGTTTCCTTGTCAGTTCCTTCTGTGTATTTGGTCTAGTATGTTCCTTGTGGTTCGGCCTGTTATCCCTGCTGTCGTATTCCTTTTTGTGGGTTTTTGCCTGCCTGTTTTTGGGACTCTTGTTTTTTTGCTTAGGAAGTGACCCGGAAGTAAACAAGTGGCCGCCATGATAAAAATTAATTCTCTAAATTTGAAGGAAGGGAGCTGCAATGCTTCCTTTCAGATCTCCTTTAGCATAGGATGCAACAGATCTTCCTTTACGAAAGGAAAGGAGATTACACCGACCCAAAATTCCTTGTGAGGGCAACATTTAAAGTGAACGAATGTGATGATCTTGGGGTTTTTTTGTTTCCCCTGTTGTTTTGTAGTTTCTGTCTCTTGTTGTTGTTGGTTTCCTGTTTTATTTTGTAGTCCTTCTGTCTTGGGTTGTCCTTCTTTACTTCCTGTTGCTTCAGTTAGTATACATATGCCAATAATCAATATCCTTCATATCAATAAACTGAATATCACAAGATCTGTAAGCATATATGGAATCACAAAAAGACAGCATTTTGGAATATCAGACAATTTATTGACAAAAAAAAAACAAAGTAGAAAAATAATGAAATTGAGCAACTTAGTTGTACAATCATCTACTTGATGCAACACCAGAAGTGATTCTGAGCATCGCTGCTCAGTTTCTACCAAACTAAGAGAGCAGACGTCCGCTGTCCCAAAACACCAGCAGGACATACTTTCAGAAACATCTCATTTCATTTTCACCATCAGTGTGCTGAGAAGCTCCAAACAGCCCAGAAGGCTTTAAGGATCCCCCATCATAAATATAAATATATAAAAAATATAAATATATTTCAAAAACACATCAAAAGAGATGAAACAACCAGATCTCATGTGAACAAATAATAATAATTTATTTCCTTTATGGGCGCCTTTCTAAACACTCAAGGTCACCATACAAAGTCAAATAAAAACAGTGAGAGCATCAATCAGACATTCATCACAGCGAGCAAACCCTAATAAAACAGTGTAGAAGGAGCAACTGAATTAAAGGGAGGAGGCTTGTCTAAATAGATATGTTTTCCAGTGAGATTAGAAAGTGGGGATGGAACTGAAGTGTTGGATGTCATGAGACAGATAATAAACAGCACATTTCCACGTGCCGTTATTAAGCATTTCAGGCTTTTCCCACGTCGTTCAGCCACAGTGAAGCGGTCGCACAACTAAGTTAGATTTAAGGAAACTTCACGGTCGGGCTTCAAATCAGTACATAATCTACGCAGCATACGTAATGAAACAAGTTAACAGGAAACGCGTCGTGAAACTATGAACTTTTAAAAGAAAGCAGCAACGCTCCGGGACACGGGTCTGGGACACCGGTCTCCTTGGTGCAAGTCGTGTGTTTGTTTGACCCTCCACCGGCAGACTCACGTTCTAAACGTCCTCACTTGTTCACGACGCTGCTTCTTCATTCAGATGTGTTTACGTTGCAGTGCAGACGCCGTGGCATACGAACGACTAACAAGAAGCTAGAAAGGCGTTCTTATTGCAGCGACGGGACGACGAATTGTTGCATCATCATTCGCCGTTTGGAGAAAACAGGCTGTTTGACATATCATCATATTCCAGATACACGAAGAAAAACCTCTAGGAAGTCAATCATCGTAAAAACAATCTTACGTTTTCAAGAAATATACAAACTACTCACACAAGTGGAAAATAAACTCTGAAGTATATAATGTGTGTGTGTTTGTGTGTGTGTGTCGGGGTCGGCAACACTGATCCAACAACGGAGAGAAAAACTCTAATATCTGTTATCTCTCGTTATCATCAAACTGCCGGATGCTACGAGTGCAGATATGAAAATTCATGGATGTGTGTCGACATGTGAATTTACATTTGTGAAAAGCCTGACAGCATTAAAAAGCATTTAAAAGTATTAAAGTTCAGCTATGCTGTATTATTTAGAGATGAACACACAAACTTCAAAATTATATTTGTAAACTAAAACAAAAAGCCAAATCGTACTTGTAAAATATATACCAACCTAATTTTGAAATGTCGTATTCCAATCAATGAGCATCTACGATGACATCACTGACAGCATCAATAATCCTCGGACGAGTCGCTTTTCAAATTACGCATCGTCATTTGATACATTTTTAATTCGCAAATATTGATTATTGCTCCTTTTAAAGCCTTGTTGCGTTTGGCAACGTTAATGTTTTGGCCACGTGAATATCAGGGACATTAAACCGGTTTTGTCGGTGATCCGGCTCTTTTGTTTATATTTGATTTCAGATTGTGTCAAACTTTGTACATAACAGAGTCTGAAGTTATGGACTGAAGTTCACCCTCCTCTTCCTGCAGTCACTCACATCTGTCAAATACACAAGCATTAAAAATGAACAGTGCAAAACGTAATAATATGGCAATAAGGTATCAGAAATGGAAGGTGTGAAACCACTGGGATAGTACAGGCGTCACACATTAGTTACCTTTTATCCAACGGTGTGTTGCTGCTTGAAGTCTCCGGGTCTGAAGAGACCAAAATACAAAACAATAGTCAAGTAAAGGACAAAATCAGATAAAGAAGCGTTTTGTACGGACAAACAGATGGATATGGACCTGATCGGATAATCAACGATCCTGTAGTTGAAGTCTCAGACGGGGTCTTCTTGTCTAAAAAAACAGAACAAAAGAAATCAACACAAGGTCAATCCTGGGTGACTGTCATGACATTCTCTAGTCTATAGTGTTACTACTCACATATATATATACACATTCACAGTATATCTGCAGCGTCATACTAGCCTACCTTTTATTTTGTTTTCATTTCATTCTTATTATTTTCTACTTGACCTTTTCACTATACAATGTATTGATATTGTAGTTGAACAACATAATTTGTAAGCAATAAAGTACACAAATAAGAGAATCCTCCTTCACCGCGACATTTCGAAAAATGTCAAAAATGTCCCATTCATCATTTTATCCCGTCAGATATTTGTGTTAAATTGTCATAATTAGCGTATGAACTCATTCATCCTTCCATGCATTTGGAATGAAATTTTAAAATATAGGGAGCGACTGCTTTTCAAGTGATTATTACTTTTAAATGTTATTATTATTTAAAGTTTGAATTGGGAATGAAAGTTTAGCTGTGTCAACTTTAGCACTCAGTGAAAGCCACTTTTGGAAATCAATGCAACAAAAATGTTTAATATAATAAAACAAGATGTACTAACAAGTATGCGGGCATTTGTCTGAAAGAAAAACTGGGATTAAACAAAATACATGAAAAATAGGAGCAAATCTGATGAAACCTGAATCTGACAATAAAAATAACAATGAATGTTGAAATTGAATATGAGTTTGTGTCTTCTAGTCGTGACCTTATAGCGCTTGTTGTTGAAGTTTACTGGATAAAGTCACCAACTCAAAGCCTGAAATCAAGAAGAGATGAGACAACGTCTCTGTTTGGGTCTTACAGTTCTTTTTTTTGTGAACCATGAATCCAATCCCAGCGAGGACGAGAGCAAGAAGTACGACTGCAGCGATGACGATGATGACGGTGGTCATGTCAGTGGGCTTCTCTGTTGAGCACAAAACAAGAGGAAATAGTCACAACCTGAACAGATGAAGCAGGTTCCAGGAGAAGAACCTCCATTTGTCAACCGGACCACAATCCTGTATTCAGTGTGTTTGTTGGTCCTTTTGAAAACGTGATCCTGACTGATCTCCTGACAGATACATACATTCATCCAGTTATTAAATCATTCTACTCATCCTCTAAAACTGACCAGTAGTTCATTCAATACGGCGCCTACGACCTCTGAACTGTGGTTGCACATTAAAACAGATACACAACGTTTTTATCATTTACAGCTTAAAAACGAATATTAATTTACAAACAGGGTGAAAAGAAAACGTCTTTCAAATCATAAAAAGAAACAAAAGACGGTTTATAAACGTGTATTTTGTATGTTTGATTATGTTTCTCAGCATGTGCTTCCCACCTTCATCACTTCTGGTCTCAGTCTCACCTTTGTTGCTCCTGATGACGTCCAGTGTGGTGACGATGTCCTTCTTCACACCAGAGAGCTGAAAAACACACTCGTACCTGCTCCGGTCTTCAGCTGCCACTGAGAGTTTCAGGTCAGCACTCATCTGGAAGGTTCCATCGTGGTTGGGGAGGATCTCTCCGAGGTCCACGTCCTCATGGAGATCCTCTCCATCTCTCCTCCAGAACAGTACGGCTCTTTGAGGGTAGAAACCTGTAGCGTGGCAGCTGATTGGAGAGGAGGGAGTCTTCTGGAGGAAGGACACTGAGGGAAGCTCTGAGGAGAGAGAGACGGGTTAGAGGTTCTTTATCATTATTATTATTATCTGCTGTGTATTAATGATCATGTCTGATGTATCTGAAATGCCTTAGTGACACATTCATGATTTATGTTTGTATGTTTTCAATGTAAATAACTGTGATGTGAAGATAAGTGAGAAAAGAAGGGAGAGACAGTAGAGATAATGAGACTTGCACTCACACTGCTCCAAGCCTGTACCAGACTGGTACTTAATAAAAATGCCGCCGTGTATCTCCTTCCAAAATCCAGTACGCTTGCGCTGTCTGCTCGAAATCGCGTGTTTACTAGAAATATGTGCGGATGTGACTTGTCAGTAAAGTTTCAGGCATGTTCTCTGTGTCATTCTCTGTTGTGATGACTTGGAGACGGCGTTCCCTGAAAACAACATCAAGCCATACGTGTGTTGTATTACGACGTGATGACGTATGTGCAACAGGTAACCGTGCACAGTACGGATCAAATGGCCCTGGTGTGAGGGCGGCCAGATGAGGAAGGTAGGACAGAGGGTGAGACGAAGACAGAGACAGGAACTGAGACAGACAGGAACAGGGCAGTGACAGGGATTCTACCTTTTCTCAGCAGAGAGCTCCTCCCGTACTTCAAATACTTCTTCAGTAACTCAGGACAATGATAGGTGATGTCATGTTTATCCCGTTCTAGCCAAGCTTTATTAATATCCCACTTGTGATTGGTGATGACAGCCTGTTGTTTTGGAACGATCCATGTCTTTGTCTTCAGGTCAAACGCAATGAAGTCTTCTCCATCATAACCATATTGAAAGAAACCATTTCCTTCATTGGTCTCATCATCCCATTCACAGCCAATTATCTTCTGGAGAATGTGGACACCTGATAGAGAGAGAGAGAGAGAGAGAGAGAGAGAGAGAGAGAGAGAGAGAGAGAGAGAGAATTAAACCAGAGTGAGATCATCAGTTAATATCACATCGTTTCCATGGAGACACATTGATCCACAGACAACAGAGGAGCTACACCTGCTGCTGTTATTGGCTCCATGAAAGCCAACCATCACCTGGACAGTGTGGACGTCTCAGGGGGAGATGGTCTGAGTAAGGTTCTCTTCAAGTCCGTGTTGCAGTTCGCTTTGCCTGGTCATTGTGAACATAAAGTGTTCCAGCTTCGCTTTGCCATCGTATTTTACCCCTCTAGACCAGAGGTCTTCAACGTTTTCAGGCCAAGTAGCCCCAAGACTTATATTGACCCGGTAGAGGGCCCCCATAATATTAAACAAAGAAGATTTGTATGTGCTCAATATAGGTTGTATTCATGTTAAGGTGCATACGCAACTCCTGGTCCAAGCACTGGTCATCTCCCGCCTTGACTACTGCAACTCTCTCCTGGCCAGATTCCCGGCCTCGGCGACTAAACCATTGCAGCGTATCCAGAACGCTGCAGCACGCCTTGTCTTCAATCTACCGAAATTATCCCATTTGACCCCCCTCCACCGTGACCTCCACTGGCTCCCTGTTGCAGCACGCATCCAATTCAAGACGATGGCACTGGCTATTGAAGAACTGTGGGGGAAACAGTTGTGCTGGGACCACTTCACCCGTACTCCGGTTAGGGAATAAGGACACTGTTTCGACGTTTTCAACTTTCTTTATATACATTTTTTCAGCCGCCGTTCAGTACACACATTTTGTTCAACACGCTGACTTTTTTTAAGGACCCCAAACATCAACATAGCTGCCCTGTAAACTGCCTAACTCAAATTATTCACATATTTAGATGAACATTATATTTAACAAATTAACATATTAATAGGGTGTCTTTGCTTACTCACAAAGGGAATTTATAACAGCCGCCCCCTAAATAGCATGGCTATTTTGAAATAAACATAAATTCCCACAACAAGAGTCCTTTAACCAGGATTATCTTCGGGAAGAGCTGACAGCTGGACCAGCCGAGCCACTGGTCTCAGGTAAGTCTTCTCGCCAACTCTGACCTCAGCTGTCCGTATACATCCATCATCACTTGCATTCAGCTTGACCACCCTCCCCATTGGCCAGTGAGCATGTGGAAGCTGAGGATCAACAATCATCACAACTGTAACCAGGAGGAGATGATCTGTGTGTTGGCGCCACCTCTGGCGGGTTTGAAGAGTGGGTAAGTAGTTTCTGATGAACTCTGTCCAGAAGTGGTCCGCCATCATCTGGCAATGACGCCAGCGCCTCCTGGTGAGGGCGTCGGGAGCATAGGTGACTTGTGGGAGAGAGGCATCCTGCTGCCCCATCAACAGCATGCTAGGTGTCACTGGGTCTGGATCGGCCACATCCGAAGATACATATCCTAACGGCTTGGCATTGAGGATGTCTTCCACCTCGATGAGGAGTGTGAGCAGAACCTCCTCTTGGAGCGCTTGTGCACCTATGACCACTTGCAGGGATTTCTTGACTGATTGAATCTCGCGCTCCCAGATACCACCAAAGTGGGGAGATGCTGGTGGGTTAAAACGGAACTTAATCTGCTTTTCTGCAAGCCTCTCCTGCAACTGTGACTCCATTGCTGCAAAGGCCTCCGTCAGCTCCTTATCTGCCCTTCGGAAGTTAGTCCCCTGGTCAGAGAGGATCTCAAAGGGGGTGCCTCTCCGCGTGATGAACCGTCTCAGTGCTAGGAGGAAAGCATCTGTGTCGAGGCTGGTGAGCAGGTCCAGATGTATACATCGTGTGGTGAGACATTTAAAAATAATCCCCCAGCGCTTTTCACTCCGCCTCCCAACCTTGACCATGTACGGCCCGAAGCAGTCCACGCCTGTTGAGAAGAATGGAGGTTTGAGCAGCCACAGACGGGCAGAGGGCAGGTCTGCCATCCTCGGCACCACTGGCTTCCCTCTCCACTTCATGCACCCAGCGCAAGCTCTCTGGTACTTCTTGATAGCCTGCCTTCCCCGCAGAATCCAATAGTAGCGCCTCATCTCCGCAAGCACCCTATCAGGCCCGGGGTGGTGTAGTTGAGCATCCGTCTCTTTAATGAGGAGCGTGGTAACTGCATGATGTGGATCCAACAGAATCGGGTGAATGTCAGTGGGGCTAGAGCTGCCTAAACGGCGCAGGCGTCCTCCAACCCGTATAAGACCCATTGTGGGGTCTAATTCTGGAGCGAGCGTACTCAGCCTACTGCTGGGGGGCACGGGCTTGCCTGCTCTAAGGCATCTGACTTCTTCAGAGAAGCAGTCTGCTTGGCTGGTCTTCAGCAGGTGGACTTCTGCATCTCGAAGGTCACACAGTGGCGGAGCAGGGTCGGCCGCCGCCCCATGGAGGGACTGCTGAGTAGCCTTGACCAGCTCCCTCCAGTTGCTGAACTGGGTGATGTCTGGTATCTTGAGTGGTGAGCTTGTCTGTGTGAGGGCACAAAAAACACTCTGTTTTAACTCACGACTGTCTTCGGGCTCTGTAGCATTAGGAGTAGGACGTGATGGCCATTCATCCGGTGGGCGGCGAAGGAATGCTGGTCCCTGGATCCAACGACTTGGTGCTGCCAGCTCAGGTAGCGTCTTGCCATGTCTGAGATCGTCGGCTGGATTGTTAGCTGTATCCACATACCCCCAGGTGTGCGAGGCAGTCAATTCCTGGATCTCAGAAACCCGGGTTCCCACGAAGACCTTGAACTTACACGACTGAGAGGTCAGCCAGGTAAGAACTGTCGTGGAGTCAGTCCATAAGCAGGTCTGGGCGATACACAAGGTGAGCTTGCCCACTGTCGAATCTCGAACCCTCCTGAGGCCAGACATTGTCGCATCTTGTCCACTAGAAGCTTGGCTGACTCAGTTGTTGACAGGCTCTGAAGACAATTGTCCACGTAGAAAGACTGTTCGACGGACTGCAGAAAGTCTTCATTTCCTGCAGCATTTTCTTTGACATGTTTTTGCAGAGCAAATGTTGCACAACACGGGCTGCTCGTGGTGCCAAATGGCAAAACCTGCCATTGGTAGACATCAGGCAGTTTCTCCCTTTGCACGTTCCTCCAAACAAACCTCAGCAACGGTCGGTCCTCAGGTAGGAGCCGAACCTGATGGAACATGGCTCTGATGTCTTCACTGATGGCGACAGCTCGTTGAGGGAGAGACCACCATGATTAAAGGAGCAGTCAAAGACCAGACGATGTTTGCCATTGTGATGGACGAGGTGATGAGGTATGAACCATGACTCACTGGAGCTGTCTCCCTCTTCGAGCTTTGTGACACACCCACCATCTATAAGCTTCTGGATCTCTGCGTCATATATTTTAGCTTTGACAGGGTCTTTAAGTAGTCGTCTCTCTGTACTGCGTAGCGTTGGCATCACTGCTTCAACATCTGCTTTCAGTGCTTTACCCGGAGCAGAGGTGTGGCGTAGCGAAGTGTGTCACCAACCTTCACTCTCCTAGTGCGTGCTTCCAAGACGCTCACCGCTTCCTGATCCAGGCGGGACCGCACTGCTAACCGCTCACTACGGAATGGAAGCACATCAAGCTGCCAGAGGCGTTCGACGTGTTGGTAGATGTCGTCTGGTGTTGGCTTGAAGGCGGTGTAGTAGCATGATGCAGCAGGGGACTGTGAACCATCTGGACCCTGAAGTGTCCAGCCGAGTGCTGTACGGATAGCTACAGGTCCTCCCTTTGGGCCAAACCTCACCGGTTCTATGGCAGTGATCAGGTGAGTATAATCTGCGCCGATGAGCAGCAGTGGTTGCACCTTATTGAAGCTCTGCAGTTGTAACCCTCTCAGGTGGCGGTAGCGTCTCTGGAGCGCTGCTATTTGATAGGATTGCTCTGTCAGGGTAAGTTGACCTGCTGTATAGGCCCTTTCGACCAAATGCTGTTCTGATGGTAATGCTGGAGAGGCCACATGAAAGTCAACCGATGCTCCAGTGAGGTGAACAACATCCTGACGAACAGTCCGCAGGGTGAGGGACTCCGCTCTGCCTCTGAGCCCCAGGTCTCGAACTGCAGCTGGGAGGATTATGGTGCGTTCAGCCCCATCATCAAGGATTGCATAGGTCTGCAGTGATTTGGTCCCATGACTGATGATGACCGGCACCACCTTGAGGTATACTTTCCCTCCTTGTATAGAGTTAGCAGCTGAGGTGCAGTCTTTGGGTGTGATGAGGTAGACACGGGGACCTGGCCTGGTGACATCGTGCAGCACTCTCAGGTGGATCTCTTGACACTCACTGCATGGTTTCTTTAAAGTGCAGCTCTCTTGGTCGTGGTTAGTACGGCCACAGTTGCGACACTTCTCAATTTCTTGTGTTGAGCGTTGAATAATGTCTGGACACTGTGACAAGTAGTGCTCGGTGCTTTTGCAGAAGAGACACATCCTCTTAAACCTTTGTTGCTTAGCTGCTGGCCGAGGCATCTCGGCTGATTTGGACTGGTCCGCACCGTGATACACAGAGACAGGCTGAGTTCGAGGCCGGGGAGTAGGGACAGGTCTGTCTCCTTTGGGAGGCGGTGCTCCTTCAGCTCGATGGCGCTGTGCCATTTTTGCGGACAGTCTCTGAGCTTCTGCCTTCACCTTGAGCCAGTCTGCGAGGTCTCTGAGGTTATATGGGTTTAGCGTGCTGGTGCTGAGCCGCCCCTGGATCTGTAGATGCTCCACAAAGTTGTCCCTCATATGTCTAGGGAGTTTGCTAAGTAGTCGGTCAACATGGCCAGTAGACATCACTTCCATCCCATTTGGCCCTTCCAACGGGGTTAGCATTCCCACCAGCAAATCAACGTTGAGGGCGAAGCTCTGAAAGGCTTTGGGGTCTCCAGATTTGAGATCAGGAGAGTTCAGGATGGCTGCAATCTCACTTTGTGCCAACTGATGCGGCTGCCCGTACTGTCTCTGCAGAGCCTGCATGGTGACGGTGTAGGGTTGTGCATAATGTCTGCAAGACTGAGCTATTAGTTTGGCTTCGTCCAGGACCAAGTGTTCCATAAGCACACGGTATTTGTAATGTTCAGAAAGTTCAGTGTGCGGATTGAGCAGATGGTCCAGCGCCATTTTTAAGTCAGCGAACTCTCTCTCACTGTCATGTATTAACTTAGGCAGTTCAGGTACTGGAACTGGCTGTCTGGGGGACTGGACGGTGTACGGTACCTGCAGTGGTGTATACTGGGACTGGGGGCTGTACTGAACCTGTAGAGATGACGCAGGCTGCTGCTGGGTGAAACCAGCGGGGGCAGACACCAGTTGATAGGCTGGCTGAGTTGGAGGAGGAGACAGAGGCTGGTAGAATTGCAGATGTTGGTTCTGCAGTGGCAGTGGCAGCTGGTATATTGGCTGTGTAGAGATGGTTGATGGAGGCTGATAGGCGGTCCTCAGGGGAAGGACAGGGTTGTAGGACGACGGATTGATAACTGGCTGCGCCGACCTGAGTGGGATGTATTGCTGCACTGATGCTGGATTTACTGATGTTGTCTGCATGGGCAGGTATTGCAGCTGTGCAGCTGGTGGCACTCTGTCCTGTACATTGTTAACCGTCGGTGTAGGAGGCTGGTTAGACTGGTAGCCAGATGTAGCTGGTATCTGTGAACTTGTATAACTCACTACTTGTGGTGCTTGAGGAGGAGGCTGCAGCAGGGACACATTCAGCGTAGTGGGGGGAGGCGGTGCCCATACAGATGTCACAGTTGATGGCAGAGACTGCGTCAGTGTGTAGTTCTCCTGTCTACTACCTGGTGTAGGAGTCGTTGCTGCTTGAAGCTTTAATGCTGCAGAGGTGGTATATGGCAGTGTAGACAGTTGTGGCTCGTGTTGAAGTAGTCTAGCTGATCCAAGCTGAAGGTTGGATGGCTGTGGCAGAGGGGTGCTGCAAACTACTCGACCACTTAACCAGGGTGATTGATATGGTGGGATGCTCATATTGAGATGGTCTGGTGGCCGTATACCAGGATAACTGCTTTGATAGCTCTGCTCTGCGGGCGCCACTGATGAGGGGCTCATATGGCCTGTTAGCTGGCTGGGCAAGTCTCTACCGAGCATCGCCATGTCCCACTCGCTCACTTTGTCGGCCGCTCCAGGCGATAAAAGACGATCGGGAATAGCGTGCGCTCCGTGCAGCTGGTCCGCTATACGCACAGACTCGGTCTGTAGGCTCAGTGACTGCAGCTGCTGTGCGCCGACGCTTTCTCTTTGGTCTTTAGCGCGGGCACCGTGAGGAATGAGTGACTGTGGAAGGCTAACCTGGTAGCTTTCTAGCCTAGCTGGAAGCTGTCGCTGTCTTGCTCCGAGTGCGGCGCTGTCCGCGGACGTTATTATCGGCGTGTCCATTTCTCCGTCGCAAGTGAAGAGATCCGGCTCGAAGGATCAATATTGAAGAACTGTGGGGGAAACAGTTGTGCTGGGACCACTTCACCCGTGATCATACTCCGGTTAGGGAATAAGGACACCGTTTCGACGTTTTCAACTTTCTTTATATAAACTTTTTCAGCCGCCGTTCAGTACACACATTTTGTTCAACACGCTGACTTTTTTTAAGGACCCCAAACATCAACATAACTGCCCTGTAAACTGCCTGACTCAAATGATTCACATATTTAGATGAACATTACATTATACAAATTAACATATTAATAAGGTGTCTTTGCTTACTCACAAGGGGAATTTATAACACTGGCCTTCAGGGCCATCAATGGAACGGCACCCATCTACCTTCAAACACTGGTCAAACCTCATGCCCCGAAGCGAGCACTTCGCTCCTCTACTTCAGCTGGCCGGCTGGTACCACCATCGCTGAAATCAAACAAATGTCGCTCAGCAAAGTCCAGACTCTTCTCTGTTCTGGTCCTCAGTAGTGGAACGAACTCCCGACTAATGTCAGGACAGCAGAGTCATTTGCCATCTTCCGAAAAAGGAAGATCACCTGTTCAGACTTCACCTCGACTCTACATAGCATGACCCACTAACAGTTTGATACATGTCACCGAGCTCAGCTGTCACTCAAGTACTCAGTACTACTGAGACTCAAGTACTGAGTACTACCGAGTACTTCTGAGACTCAAGTACTGAGAACTACTAGGTACTATGTATTGTCAAACAGTTGAGTGCTTCGTACTCAACTGTTTGCCAGTACATGGCACCGAGCTCAGCTGTCACTCAAGTACTACCGAGTACTACCGAGTACTACCGAGTACTACCGAGTACTTCTGAGACTCAAGTACTGAGAACTACTAGGTACTATGTACTGGCAAACAGTTGAGTGCGAAGCACTACATGTCACCAAGCTCAGCTGTCACTCAAGTACTCTGTACTACCGAGTACTACTGAGGCTCAAGTACTGAGAACTACTAGGTACTATGTATTGTTTGAAAAACTCCAACTCCCACTGACTGCTCCTATCGGCAAATCAGAGCGCACCTGCTATCACTTCTGAGTGAGACAGAGAGAGATAGACGCTAGGGCAAGTTAGAAATGCTGCTCATTTCAGGTTTCTTTGAAAATCTGCTTCTCAATTTGTATTGCAGTCAATTGGGAGAACAACCGACGTGGCTGCGCTTAGAGGTTGCTAGTTCAAATTCTGTAAATGTCACAGAGTTTTTGAGCACATTGTGAGAGACAGGACAATATCACGTCTGTAGAGTGAAGATTGTGGCCGGGAGGAGTTTGGAAAGGAAAAAAATCTGAAGTATTTCGAGGAGCCCTCACACTCTAAGCGATGATGTCACCCACTCTAGCCCAGAAGGTTCTGCGCAATACACGCCCATTATAATCTCATGATTTCTCCCAAAACGATTATGGTCATTGAACAGTGATTGATCAAAAACTATATGACCTATTGAAACGCGGATTGACACACCAGGACACAAGACTTGTGTCCTGTCTCTACGTTTTAGAGTTTAAATGGAGTTTCTAGGTGAAAGTATGACTGAGCAGCAGGCGTTTGAAAGGCTACAATTTCTAACTTTAATATTCTGGACATCTTTTAAATAGCACACCGATCCCGATCAAGCCGCACGTTTTGATATAACATTCGCCTAGGTGCTCGCTTTTGTTTGGGACGAGTAGCGAATCAAAAAAGGGAGGAGGAAGAATACGAAAAAACACGCAAGATTTCAATAGCACCTACTGTTTGTTGTCTACAAACAGTAGGTGGCTGTGCTTCGCACTGCCTCCCTAATTAAAGAATTAAAAAGCTCAGAATTATTTCTGTGTGGAAATGACACTAAACATCACGTCAATGAAGGAGAAAGCATTAACTTTAATGAACTACAGTGTGAGCAGGACTGAGGCCCCATCAGAGCTGAGGTGGACCAGAATCAGAACTGAGGTTGAATCTTCAAATCTTTTGTCTGAACAACACTGAACAGGAGTTAATACAAAACTAGAAAATTCCCCCGCCGGGAAATTTTGAGAGGGAGGCAGTGGGCCACCGCCCGGGGGTAAAAGTTTAAAGTTTAAACGGAGTTTCTAGGTGAAAGAATGACCGAGCAGACGACGTTTGACTCAAAAAACTACATTTCCCACTACTAAATGTAGTTTTTACTACATTCCTGTCCACTAATCAGAGCACACCACTCGTGTCTCCATTTTAAAGTTTAAATGGAGTTTCTAGGTGAAAGTATGGACGAGCAGAAGACGTTTGACTAAAAAAACTACATATCCCACTACTAAATGTAGTTTTTAGTACATTCTTGTCCACCAATCAGAGCACACCTGCTGTCAGTTATGAAGATCAGTGCCCCACAGTGCTGTCACCATGGCAACGGCCCTTGCTGCGTGTGTATGACTGCTTTGGAGCCTCTCTCTGCTTCTTTCTATCGCTCCATTCCCCCTCTGCGGAAGGTCCGAACAAAAGCTTGCCACGCTCACACCGAAACTCCTATCGACAAAATTTCCGCACCGTTAGCGCCACAAGACTCGGCTGAAGACACTGATGACTTTTATTTTTTCCTAGTGTCAGAAATGTGGACGCTAGGGCGAGTTAGAAATGCTGTTCATATCAGGTTTCTTTGAAAATCTGCTTCTCAATTAACATTGGAGCGGATGAGGAGAAAAAAAGACTTGGCCGCGCTTAGAGGTTGCTAGTTCAAATTCTGTAAATCTCACAGAGATTTTGAGCACATTGTGAGAGACAGGACAAGTTTGTCTACAAAATTGGAAAATATCACATCTGTAGAGTGAAGATTGTGGCCGGGAGGAGTTTGGAAAGGAAAAAAATCTGAGAAGCCCTCACACTCTAACTGATGATGTCACGCACTCTAGCCCAGAAGGTTCCGCGCAATACACACCCATTATAATCTCATGATTTCTCCCAAAACAATCATGGTCATTGAACAGTGATTGATCAAAAACTATATGAGCTATTGAAACGCGGATTGACACACCAGGACACAATACTTTTGTCTACGTTTTAGAGTTTAAATGGAGTTTCTAGGTGAAAGTATGACTGAGCAGCAGGCGTTTGAAAAGCTACAATTTCTGCTCTCTTTTTTTCGTCCGTCCCATTCATTCCTATGGGAGTTTTTGCGGTGATTAATATTCTGGACTTCTTTTTAATAGCACACCGATCCCGATCAAGCCGCACGTTTTGATGTAACATTCGCCTAGGTGCTCGTTTTCGTTTGGTAGTTTTAGGGAATCAAAAAATGGTAAGAAGAGCCACCTACTGTTTGTCTCTGCAAACAGTAGGTGGCTGTGCTTAGCACTGCCTCCCTAATTATATAAAACACAGAAATGCAGAAAATTATCTAATTAGAGAAACTGGAACTAGAACATGTTTTCTGATTTATTAAATAAAAGACTGATAATCAATGTTCTGCTGATTATCTAGTGGATGTGTGTGTGTGTGTGTGTGTGTGTGTGTGTGTGTGTGTGTGTGTGTGTGTGTGTGTGTGTGTGTGTTTATTAAAATACTGGATGAAAGTATAAACCAAATGTTGTCAAAATGAAGTGAAACATAAACAAACCTCCACTTTGGTTGAAGTGCTGCTTTGTAACTTCAATTTTGTTTTTGTCGGCATGCTGAACACCCACACAGATCTCAGTGTGACTCTGCCAGTACTGAGGATCATCTTCTTTGATTCTGCTCATCCAGTCCTGTTTGGGTTCTGCTCTCATGGTGTTGCTGTCATAGTGAATTATCTCAACGTCATCAACCAATGCAACAGCCACAAACTCTGGGAAGTTTGGGACTCCAGAGGACGCCGTGTTGAAATACTCCAGAGAGTGAATCTCTGCAACACAAGATGAACATCATGATCTCAGTTTTTATCTTCAACAAATCACTGAACAATGTTGTTTTCCTGCACACACAATCCAAAAGAACTACTTCTCTCTCTCTTCTATTGCTGTTTGTTATTTTTCATATTCAACTAATAGGTTTTATTTTGTTTGATGTTGTCGTCAGAGTGTTTGTGGATTTCAGATGTTTGAGTATAAAAGTTATTTTTTTAAATACAGAAAGAACCAAGAAACCAAATCTGACCGTTTGTCCCTCACTTTCATAAATCTTGATTTCTGTAAACTGAAGTTAAATCTCAACATCGTTGTTAAACAACATGTTGTGTGAAACCAAATCCTCTCAGCTTTATATTCCAGAATATTCTGATATATTAATATTTGTTCTACATCAGCCGATAGCATTTTTAATATAAACACATAACATGAACAGACTTCATACAGATTCATTAGCTGCTGTTGTTTAAACATGAAATAGCTCCCTCTGGAGGACAAACTATGTAATGGAGACGCTGCTCATGAATTACCTCAAACTTTGTCATTTCTTCACCTGGAATTCTTCTTACTTATCACACAATATTTATACACACTGATATGATATATATGTAATATGATAATATGTGCTAATACGGATGATTTGTGAGTGAAGTTCTACTAAACAGCTTCAGATCTGACCAAACCAACTCAGTAGTGACGTACTACATTCAAACAGACGAGTGTTTCAGTGTGGAGACACATTTCATCCCGAACTTGGAGGAAGTCCTGGAGCTGAACAGCAAAGACGACCGAAAGAAGCGTCGGCTCATATAAACAGGGCTTAAAGACATGACGCAGTTCTTCTGTTACAAGCGAGCAACTTAAAAGCCAACAACTAAAGTGTGGACTCACCTGCGGCCGCGCTGTGGAGGCCGACGGCCAGGAGAAGAAGCACAGTCCACGTCTCCATCGTCACCTGTCCTTCTCAAGCTGTCTTCAACTCTTCACTTGTTATTATTGTGGAGGCAAAGTGATAACGTCCGAGCTGCTGCTCTATCCGGGCTGAAGTGAGGCTGAGACCAGGAAGAGCGCTGACTTCACCCTCCGTCTGAGCCAATGGGGATTTTAGCTGAGCACCGACGTCACTAATAGGCGGGTAAAGCTACTGAGGTTAATAACGAAAGTGAAAGTGGAGCGATGTTGTTTCAGCCTGCGTGAGAGGACGCTGAAGACCCTTTATTCTGGTTTCTCAACGCTGTCCGCACCTGAAAGGAGCATTTAACCTCCTGCTGCTCAGCTCTGCTGTGATCATCTGCAGGCTAATGCAATGTAATGTGCAGAAATGTTTGAATGAAGCTCACATACACTGCAGTAAACAAGAGCTCCAAGTGTGTCTTCATTGATGTTTGTCTTTTAGCAAAATGGCGCCTGGCGTCAGTAGAAACAGCGAGAAACTGAGAGTTCCTTCGTTGTGTTGAGGAAGTGTCTGTTAGCTTCACGGAGTTTGTGACCAGTTATAAGCTGGTCACAAACTCCTGATTCCTTGTCAGTTCCTTCTGTGTATTTGGTCTAGTATGTTCCTTGTGGTTTAATCGCATCCCGGCCTATGCGATTAAACCATTGCAGCGTATCCAGAACGCTGCAGCACGCCTTATCTTCAATCTACCCAAATTCTCCCACGTGACCCCCCTCCTCCGTGACCTCCACTGGCTCCCTGTTGCAGCACGCATCCAATTCAAGACGATGACACTGGCCTTCAGGGCCATCAATGGAACGGCACCTGCTTACCTTCAAACACTGGTCAAACCTCATGCCCCGAAGCGAGCACTCCGCTCCTCTACTTCAGCTGGCCGGCTGGTACCACCATCGCTGAAATCAAACAAATGTCGCTCAGCAAAGTCCAGACTCTTCTCTGTTCTGGCGCCTCAGTGGTGGAACGAACTCCCGACCAATGTCAGGACAGCAGAGTCATTTGCCATCTTCCGAAAAAGGCTCAAGACTCACCTGTTCAGACTTCACCTCGACTCTACATAGCATGACCCACTAACACCCTCCCTCGACCGGGGACACGGGTCTGGGACACCAGTCTCCTTGGTGCAAGTCGTGTGTTTGTTTGACCCTCCACCGGCAGACTCACGTTCTAAACGTCCTCACTTGTTCACGACGCTGCTTCTTCATGCAGATGCGTTTACGTTGCAGTGCAGACGGCGTGGCGTACGAACGACTAACAAGAAGCTAGAAAGGCGTTCTTATTGCAGCGACGGGACGACGAATTGTTGCGTCAATCATTCGCCGGTTGGAGAAAACAGGCTGTTTGACACATCATCATATTCCAGACACACGAAGAAAAACCTCTAGGAAGTCAATCATCGTAAAAACAAACTTACGTTTTCAAGAAATATACAAACTATTTACACAACTGGAAAATGTGTGTGTGTGTGTGTGTGTGTGTGTCGGGCAGTAACGCGTTAGAAGTAACGCGTTACTGTAATCCAATTACTTTTCAAATAACGAGTAAAGTAAAGGATTACAATTGCAAAAATAGTAATTCGATTACTTTTACCTTCCTGCAAGCAGCCTGCGTTACTGCGTTACTAAACCGTGATTTATCTTTGCCACGTGACACTCTCTCATGAGTCGACTCGTGACAATGACGTAGCGGCGCGACGTCTAGAAGTAAACAACAGACACATGTGTGCAAGACATGGAGTGCGGGAGAAAGAGCGAACATGGAGCATTTAATTCATGGAAGTTCAGACATTACTTTGAGTTTGACTCGGTAAAAGATGTAAAAAACATTAACGTCCGCTGTACACTCTGCGTGGGAAGAAAGATTTTGTCTACAGCGAAAAATTCCACCTCAAATCTGAGCAAGCACCTAGCAAGCCGGCACAAGAATGTGAAACTCACTGAGACACCCCGAAATCCCGACATGGCCGCTGCAGCAACAGAGGGACCCTCTCCTGCTAAACAGGTGAAAATAGATTTAAGAGCGTCAGCGACAGGACTTAGTGCCGCTGAACTGAAGAAGCTTGTCGCTGGCTATATTGTCGAGGACATGTTGCCCATTTCCACTGTAGACTCTGATTCATTCCGACGCCTAAATGTGGCATGCAACAGCATTTTCTGTTTTGGTAAACGCATTACTCCTCTCTGCACTGCAACTGTTAAAAGATGTAAATGTTAATAGAGACTTTGGTTTTAATTATTTTATTGCTGTATTTTATTTACATCTATTCGAATGAAGGTGTGTATACACACCAAAACGATTTTCTTTAAATGAGACTGTTGCATTTAATTTATTTTTTTGTTTGCAATGTGCATAGTTAAAAAGATTGAGTAATAAAAACAAGTTTTAAAAAAAGCGTATTGAGGTTGTGTATAGCTAGTGTATTTTTGAAAAGTAAAAAGTAAAGTAATTAGTAAAGTAACTAATTACTTTTGAAAATAAGTAATCAGTAAAGTAACTGGATTACTTTCTTGGATAAGTAATCAGTAATCAGTAACTAATTACTTTTTCCAAGTAACTTGACCAACACTGGTGTCGGGGTCGGCAACACCGATCCAACAACGGAGAGAAAAACGCTAATATCTGTTATCTCTCGTTATCATCAAACTGCCGGATGCTACGAGTGTAGATATGAAAATGTGAATGCACGTTCATGGATGTGTGTCGACATGTGAATTTACATTTGTGAAAAGCCTGACAGCATTAAAAAGCATTTAAAAGTATTAAAGTTCAGCTATGCTGTATTATTTATAGATGAACACAAACCTCAAAATTCATTTTGTAAACTAAAACAAAAAGCAAAAATCCAAATCGTACTTGTAAAATATATACCAACCTAATTTTGAAATGTCGTTTTCCAATCAATGAGCATCTACGATGACATCACCGACAGCATCGATAATCCTCGGACAAGTCGCTTTTCAAATTACGCATCGTCATTTGATACATTTTTAATTCTCAAATATTGATTATTGCTCCTTTTAAAGCCTTGTTGCGTTTGGTAACGTTAATGTTTTGGCCACATGAATTTAGGGGACATTAAACCGGTTTTGTCGGTGATCCGGCTCTTTTGTTTATATTAGATTTCAGATTGTGTCAAACTTTGTACATAACAGAGTCTGAAGTTATGGACTGAAGTTCACCCTCCTCTTCCTGCAGTCACTCACATCTGTCAAATATACAAGCATTAAAAATGAACAGTGCAAAATGTAATAATATGGCAATAAGGTATCAGAAATGGAAGGTGTGAAACCACTGGGATAATACAGACGTCACACATTAGTTACCTTTTATCCAACGGTGTGTTGCTGCTTGAACTCTGAGTCTGAAGAGACCAAAATACAAAACAATAGTCAAGTAAAGGACAAAATCAGATAAAGAAGCGTTTTGTACGGACAGACAGATGGATATGGACCTGATCGGTTAATCAATGATCCTGTAGTTGAAGTCTCACATGGGGTCTTCTCGTCTAAAAAAACAGAACAAAATAAATCAACACAACGCCAATCCTGGGTGACTGTCATGACATTCTCTAGTCTACAGTATTATTACTCACATATATATATATATATACACATTCACAGTATATCTGCAGCATCATACTAGCCTACCTTTTATTTTGTATTCATTTCATTCTTATTATTTTCTACTTAACCTTTTCACTATACAATGTATTAATATTTTAGTTGAACAACATAATTTGTAAGCAATAAAGTACACAAATAAGAGAATCCTCCTTCACCGCAACATTTCATTCATTCATCCTTCCATGCAGTTGGAATGAAAATTTAAAATATAGGGAGCGACTGCTTTTCAAGTGATTATTACTTTTAACTGTTATTATTATTTAAAGTTTGAATCGGGAATTAAAGCTCAGTGTAAACCACAGTCGGTATGAGGATCTAGTCAAAGAATAACATTTTAAATACAATCTACAACAACCTCTGTTTATTTAGATGAGGTAATCTGGAATTAAAAATTAAAATTTGACACTCTCAACTATATCTACATTGTTTAGAAATGAAGTTTAAACTGTTTCCAATGACTTTGCTGCATTGAACCGACACACAGCACCAACTCTTATCTAGTAACAACTTGAACACTCATCAGCATGAACGCAGACTTTGTTAAGTACGTGAGAGACCAGACGACATGGTGACTACAGCAGCAGCAGCAGAGGGCGCTGTTTCTCTGAGCCTTACACCCCATGCTGCTGGTCGCTTCACATTTTGTTTTCAGCAGGAATTAAACCTTGACCAACTTTAGCACACAGTGAAAGCCACTTTTGGAAATCAACGCAACAAAAAAAAAGTTAAATATAATAAAACAAGATGTACTAACAAGTATGCGGGCATTTGTCTGAAAGAAAAACTGGGATTAAACAAAATACATGAAAAATAGGAGCAAATGTGATGAAACCTGAATCTGACAATAAAAATAATAATGAGTGTTGAACTTGAATATGAGTTTGTGTCTTCTAGTCGTGACCTTATAGCGCTTGTTGTTGAAGTTTGCTGGATAAAGTCACCAACTCAAAGCCTGAAATCAAGAAGAGATGAGACAACGTCTCCGTTTGGGTCTTACAGTTCCTCTTTTTGTGAACCACGAATCCAATCACAGCGAGGACGAGAGCAAGAAGTACGACTGCAGCGATGACGATGATGACGGTGGTCATGTCAGTGGGCTTCTCTGTTGAGCACAAAACAAGAGGAAATAGTCACAACCTGAACAGATGAAGCAGGTTCCAGGAGAAGAACCTCCATTTGTCAACCGGACCACAATCCTGTATTCAGTGTGTTTGTTGGTCCTTTTGAAAACTTGATCCCGACTGATCTCCTGACAGATACATACATTCATCCAGTTATTAAATCATTCTACTCATCCTCTAAAACTGACCAGTAGTTCATTCAATACGGCGCCTACGACCTCTGAACTGTGGTTTGATTATTATGTTTCTAATAATGTTTCTCATCACTTCTGGTCTCAGTCTCACCTTCGTTGATCCTGATGACGTCCAGTGTGGTGATTTTGTCCTCCTTCACACCAGAGAGCTTAAACACACACTCGTACCTGCTCCGGTCTTCAGCTGCCACTGAGAGTTTCAGGTCGGCACTCATCTGGAAGGTTCCATCGTGGTTGGGGAGGATCTCTCCGAGGTCCACGTCCTCATGGAGATCCTCTCCATCTCTCCTCCAGAACA
The DNA here is from genome assembly GCF_963514095.1 of Eutrigla gurnardus. Taxonomy (NCBI): domain Eukaryota; kingdom Metazoa; phylum Chordata; class Actinopteri; order Perciformes; family Triglidae; genus Eutrigla; species Eutrigla gurnardus. The sequence goes on along the minus strand of NC_139928.1, from coordinate 21,247,839 downwards.
GTGCGGCTCTTTGAGGGTAGAAACCTGTAGCGTGGCAGCTGATTGGAGAGGAGGGAGTCTTCTGGAGGAAAGACACTGAGGGAAGGTCTGAGGAGAGAGAGACGGGTTAGAGGTTCTTTATCCTTATTATTATGATCTGCTGTGTATTAATGATCATGTCTGATGTATCTGAAATGCCTTAGTGACACATACACGAGAAATATATGCAGATGTGACTTGTCAGTAAAGTTTCAGTCATGTTCTCTGTGTCGATCTCTGTTGTGATGACTTGGAGACGGCGCTCCCAGAGAACAACATCAAGCCATACGTGTGTTGTATTACGACGTGATGACGTATGTACAACAGGTAACAGTGCCGAGGCACAGTACGGATCAGATGGCCCTGGTGTGAGGGCGCCCAGATGAGGAAGGTAGGACAGAGGGTGAGACGAAGACAGAGACAGGAACTGAGACAGACAGGAACAGGGCAGTGACAGGGATTCTACCTTTTCTCAGCAGAGAGCTCCTCCCGTACTTCAAATACTTCTTCAGTAACTCAGGACAACGATAGGTGATGTAGTGTTTATCCCGTTCTAGCCAAGCTTTATTAATATCCCACTTGTGATTGGTGATGACAGCCTGTTGTTTTGGAACGATCCATCTCTTTGTCTTCAGGTCAAACGCAATGAAGTCTTCTCCATCATAACCATATTGAAAGAAACCATTTCCCTCATTGGTCTCATCATCCCATTCACAGCCAAATATCTTCTGGAGAATGTGGACACCTGAGAGAGAGAGAGAGAGAGAGAGAGAGAGAGAGAGAGAGAGAGAGAGAGAGAGAGAGAGAGAGAGAGAGAGAGAGAGAGAGAGAGCATTAAACCAGAGTGAGATCATCAGTTAATATCACATCGTTTCCATGGAGACACACTGATCCACAGACAACAGAGGAGCTACACCTGCTGCTGTTATTGGCTCCATGAAAGCCAACCATCACCTGGACAGTGTGGACGTCTCAGGGGGAGATGGTCTGAGTACGGTTCGCTTCAAGTCCGTGTTGCAGTTCGCTTTGCCTGGTCATTGTGAACACAAAGTGTTCCAGCTTCGCTTTGCCATCGTATTTTACCCCTCTAGACCAGAGGTCTTCAACATTTTCAGGCCAAGTAGCCCCAAGACTTATAGTGACCCGGTAGAGGGCCCACATATAATTAAACAAACTGGAAGATTTGTATGTGCTCAATATAGGTTGTATTCATGTTAACTCTTTCTAGTTGCTGATCCATCTTGTAAACAGCAAATACAAATTCAAATCATCAGGAGACACCGGTTACCTAATTGGCTAAATAACAGAGCTAACAGCTAATCACGTTCAAGGAGATCGCATTGCGTTACATTATGATCATCATTATTCAGTAACAAAGAGCACTGGGCCATATTAAACATTATCATGATGTGTTCTAATGTAATCTTGTAAAATAGATATTTTATAGAGAATTAAAGAATTAAAAAGCTCAGAATTATTTCTGTGTGGAAGTGACACTAAACATCACGTCAATGAAGGAGAAAGCATTAACTTTAATGAACTACAGTGTGAGCAGGACTGAGGCCCCATCAGAGCTGAGGTGGACCAGAATCAGAACTGAGGTTGAATCTTCAAATCTTTTGTCTGAACAACACTGAACAGGAGTTAATAAAAAATTATATAAAACACAGAAATGCAGAAAATTATCTAATTAGAGAAACTGGAACTAGAACGTGTTTTCTGATTTATTAAATAAAAGACTGATAATCAATGTTCAGCTGATTAACTAGTGGATGTGTGTGTGTGTGTGTGTGTGTGTGTGTGTGTGTGTGTGTGTGTGTGTGTGTGTGTGTGTGTGTTTATTAAAATACAGGATGAAAGTATAAACCAAATGTTGTCAAAATGAAGTGAAACATAAACAAACCTCCACTTTGGTTGAAGTGCTGCTTTGTAACTTCAATTTTGTTTTTTTCGACCTGCTGAACACCCACACAGATCTCAGTGTGACTCTGCCAGTACTGAGAATCATCTTCTGTGATTCTGCTCATCCAGTCCTGTTTGGGTTCGAATCTCCTGGTGTTGCTGTCATAGTGAGTTATCTGAACGTCATCAACCAACCCAACAGTCACAAACTCTGGGAAGTTTGGGACTCCAGAGGACGACGTCTGGAAATACTTCAGAGAGTGAATCTCTGCAACACAAGATGAACGTCATGATCTCAGTTTTTATCTTCAACAAATCACTGAACAATGTTGTTTTCCTGCACACACAATCCAAAAGAACTACTTCTCTCTCTCCTATTGCTGTTTGTTATTTTTCATATTCAACTAATAGGTTTTATTTTGTTTGATGTTGTCGTCAGAGTGTTTGTGGATTTCAGATGTTTGAGTATAAAAGTTATTTTTTTAAAGACAGAAAGAACCAAGAAACCAAATCTGACCGTTTGTCCCTCACTTTCATAAATCTTGATTTCTGTAAACTGAAGTTAAATCTCAACATCGTTGTTAAACAACATGTTGTGTGAAACCAAATCCTCTCAGCTTTATATTCCAGAATATTCTGATATATTAATATTTGTTCTACATCAGCCGATAGCATTTTTAATATAAACACATAACATGAACAGACTTCATACAGATTCATTAGCTGCTGTTGTTTAAACATGAAATAGCTCCCTCTGGAGGACAAACTATGTAATGGAGACGCTGCTCATGAATTACCTCAAACTTTGTCATTTCTTCACCTGGATTTCTTCTTACTTAAAACACAATATTTATACACACTGATATGATATATATGTGATATGATAATATGTGCTAATACGGATGATTTGTGAGTGACGTTCTACTAAACAGCTTCAGATCTGACCAAACCAACTCAGTAGTGACGTACTACATTCAAACAGACGAGTGTTTCAGTGTGGAGACACATTTCATCCCGAACTTGGAGGAAGTCCTGGAGCTGAACACCAAAGACGATCGAAAGAAGCGTCGGCTCATATAAACAGGGCTTAAAGACATGACGCAGTTCTTCTGTTACAAGCGAGCAACTTAAAAGCCAACAACTAAAGTGTGGACTCACCTGCGGCCGCGCTGTGGAGGCCGACGGCCAGGAGAAGAAGCACAGTCCACGTCTCCATCGTCACCTGTCCTTCTCAAGCTGTCTTCAACTCTTCACTTGTTATTATTGTGGAGGCAAAGTGATGCTGTCCGAGCTGCTGCTCTATCCGGGCTGAAGTGAGGCTGAGACCAGGAGGAGCGCTGACTTCACCCTCCGTCTGAGCCAATGGGGATTTTAGCTGAGCACCGACGTCACTAATAGCCGGGTAAGACTGAGCCACTGAGGTTCATAACGAAAGTTAAAGTGGAGCGATGTTATTTCAGCCTGCGTGAGAGGACGCTGGAGACGCTTTATTCTGGTTTCTCAACGCTGTCCGCACCTGAAAGGAGCATTTAACCTCCTGCTGCTCAGCTCTGCTGTGATCATCTTCAGGCTAATGCAATGTAATGTGCAGAAATGTATGAATGAAGCTCACATACTCTGCAGTAAACAAGAGCTCCAAGTGTGTCTTCATTGATGTTTCTCTTTTAGCAAAATGGCGCCTGGCGTCAGTAGAAACAGCGAGAAACTGAGAGTTCCTTCGTTGTGTTGAGGAAGTGTCTGTTAGCTTCACGGAGTTTGTGACCAGTTATGAGCTGGTCACAAACTCCTGATTCCTTGTCAGTTCCTTCTGTGTATTTGGTCTAGTATGTTCCTTGTGGTCCAGCCTGTTATCCCTGCTGTCGGATTCCTTTTTGTGGGTTTTTGCCTGCATGTTTTTGGGACTCTTGTTTTTTTGCTTAGGAAGGTGTCAACTGAAGAAGTGACCCGGAAGTAAACAAGTGGCCGCCATGATAAAAATGAATTCTCTAAATTTGAAGGAAGGGAGCTGCAGTGCTTCCTTTCAGATCTCCTTTAGCTAGGATGCAACAGATCTTCCTTTACGAAAGGAAAGGAGATTACACCGACCCACAATTCCTTGTGAGGGCAACATTTAAAGTGAATGAATGTGATGATCTTGGGTTTTGTTTGTTTCTCCTGTTTTGTAGTTTCTGTCTCTTGTTGTTGTTGGTTTCCTTTTTTATTTTGTAGTCCTTCTGTCTTGTGTTGTCCTTCTTTACTTCCTGTTGCTTCAGTTAGCATAAAAATGTCAAAAATCAATATCCTTCATATCAATAGACTGAAGATCACAAGATCTGTAAGCATATATGGAATCACAAAAAGACCATTTTAGAATATCAGACAATTTATTGACAAAAAAAAAACAAAGTAGAAAAGCAATAAAATTGAGCAACTAAGTTGTGCAATCATCTACTTCATGCAACACCAGAAGTGATTCTGAGCATCGCTGCTCAGTTTCTACCAAACTAAGAGAGCAGACGTCCGCTGTCCCAAAACACCAGCAGGACATACTTTCAGAAACATCTCATTTCATTTTCACCATCAGTGTGCTGAGAAGCTCCAAACAGCCCAGAAGCCTTTAAGGACCCCCGATCATAAATATTAATATATAAAAAATATAAATATATTTCAAAAACACATCAAAAGAGATGAAACAACCTGATCTCATGTGAACAAATAATAATAATTTATTTCCTTTATGGGCGCCTTTCTAAACACTCAAGGTCACCATACAAAGTCAAATAAAAACAATGAGAGCATCAATCAGACATTCATCACAGCGAGCAAACCCTAATAAAACAGTGTACAAGGAGCAACTGAATTAAAGGGAGGAGGCTTGTCTAAATAGATATGTTTTCCAGTGAGATTAGAAAGTGGGGATGGAAGTGGAGTGTTGATATCATGAGGCAGAGAATAAACAGCACATTTCCACGTGCCGTTATTAAGCATTTCAGGCTTTTCCCACGTCGTTCAGCCACAGCGAAGCGGTCGCACAACTAAATTAGATTTAAGGAAACTTCACGGTCGGGCTTCAAATCAGTACGTAATCTACGCAGCATACGTACGGAAACAAGTTGACAGGAAATGTGTTGTGAAACTATGAGCTTTTAAAAGAAAGCCGCAACGCTCCGGGACACAGGTCTGGGACACCGGTCTCCTTGGTGCAAGTCGTGTGTTTGTTTGACCCTCCACTGGCAAACTCACGTTCTAAACGTCCTCACTTGTTCACGACGCTGCTTCTTCATGCAGATGTGTTTACGTTGCAGTGCAGACGCCGTGGTGTACGAACGACTAACAAGAAGCTAGAAAGGCGTTCTTATTGCAGCGACGGGACGAGGAATTGTTGCGTCAATCATTCGCCGGTTGGAGAAAACAGGCTGTTTGACACATCATCATACTCCAGATACACGAAGAAAAACCTCTAGGAAGTCAATCATCGTAAAAACAATCTTACGTTTTCAAGAAATATACAAACTATTTACACAACTGGAAAATGTGTGTGTGTGTGTGTGTGTGTGTGTCTCGGGGTCAGCAACACCGATCCAACAACGGAGAGAAAAACGCTAATATCTGTTATCTCTCGTTATCATCAAACTGCCGGATGCTACGAGTGTAGATATGAAAATGTGAATGCACGTTCATGGATGTGTGTCGACATGTGAATTTACATTTGTGAAAAGCCTGACAGCATTAAAAAGCATTTAAAAGTATTAAAGTTCAGCTATGCTGTATTATTTATAGATGAACACACAAACCTCAAAATTACATTTCTAAACTAAAACAAAAAGCAAAAATCCAAATCGTACTTGTAAAATATATACCAACCTAATTTTGAAATGTCGTATTCCAATCAATGAGCATCTACGATGACATCACTGACAGCATCGATAATCCTCGAACAAGTCGCTTTTCAAATTACGCATCGTCATTTGATACATTTTTAATTCTCAAATATTGATTATTGCTCCTTTTAAAGCCTTGTTGCGTTTGGCAACGTTAATGTTTTGGCCACGTGAATATCAGGGACATTAAACCGGTTTTGTCGGTGATCCGGCTCTTTTGTTTATATTAGATTTCAGATTGTGTCAAACTTTGTACATAACAGAGTCTGAAGTTATGGACTGAAGTTCACCCTCCTCTTCCTGCAGTCACTCACATCTGCCAAATACACAAGCATTAAAAATGAACAGTGCAAAACGTAATAATATGGCAATAAGGTATCAGGAATGGAAGGTGTGAAACCACTGGGATAGTACAGGCGTCACACATTAGTTACCTTTTATCCAACGGTGTGTTGCTGCTTGAACTCTGAGTCTGAAGAGACCAAAATACAAAACAATAGTCAAGTAAAGGACAAAATCAGATAAAGAAGCGTTTTGTACGGACAGACAGATGGATATGGACCTGATCGGTTAATCAATGATCCTGTAGTTGAAGTCTCACATGGGGTCTTCTTGTCTAAAAAACAGAACAAAATAAATCAACACAAGGCCAATCCTGGGTGACTGTCATGAGTGTTTTGTACTGACAGACAGATGGATATGGACCTGATTGGTTAATCAACGATCCTGTAGATGATCTCTCAGATGGGGTCTTCTTGTCTAAAAAACAGAACAAAATAAATCAACACAAGGCCAATCCTGGGTGACTGTCATGACATTCTCTAGTCTACAGTATTATTACTCACATATATATATATATACACATTCACAGTATATCTGCAGCATCATACTAGCCTACCTTTTATTTTGTATTCATTTCATTCTTATTATTTTCTACTTAACCTTTTCACTATACAATGTATTAATATTGTAGTTGAACAACATAATTTGTAAGCAATAAAGTACACAAATAAGAGAATCCTCCTTCACTGCGACATTTCAGTTAGAAAATGTCAAAAATGTCCCATTCATCATTTTATCCCGTCAGATATTTGTGTTAAATTGTCATAACTAGCGTATGAACTCATTCATCCTTCCATGCATTTGGAATGAAATTTTAAAATATAGGGAGCGACTGCTTTTCATGTGATTATTACTTTTAAATGTTATTATTATTTAAAGTTTGAATTGGGAATGAAAGTTTAGCTGTGCCAACTTTAGCACTCAGTGAAAGCCACTTTTGGAAATCAACGCAACAAAAATGTTTAATATAATAAAACAAGATTTACTTACAAGTATGCGGGTATTTGTCTGAAAGAAAAACTGGGATTAAACAAAATACATGAAAAATAGGAGCAAATCTGATGAAACCTGAATCTGACAATAAAAATAACAATGAATGTTGAAATTGAATATGAGTTTGTGTCTTCTAGTCGTGACCTTATAGCGCTTGTTGTTGAAGTTTGCTGGATAAAGTCACCAACTCAAAGCCTGAAATCAAGAAGAGATGAGACAACGTCTCCGTTTGGGTCTTACTGTTCCTCTTTTTGTGAACCACGAATCCAATCCCAGCGAGGACGAGAGCAAGAAGTACGACTGCAGCGATGACGATGATGACGGTGGTCATGTCAGTGGGCTTCTCTGTTGAGCACAAAACAAGAGGAAATAGTCACAACCTGAACAGATGAAGCAGGTTCCAGGAGAAGAACCTCCATTTGTCAACCGGACCACAATCCTGTATTCAGTGTGTTTGTTGGTCCTTTTGAAAACGTGATCCTGACTGATCTCCTGACAGATACATACATTCATCCAGTTATTAAATCATTCTACTCATCCTCTAAAACTGACCAGTAGTTCATTCAATACGGCGCCTACGACCTCTGAACTGTGGTTTGATTATTATGTTTCTAATAATGTTTCTCATCACTTCTTGTCTCAGTCTCACCTTTGTTGCTCCTGATGACGTCCAGTCTGGTGATTTTGTCCTCCTTCACACCAGAGAGCTTAAACACACACTCGTACCTGCTCCGGTCTTCAGCTGCCACTGAGAGTTTCAGGTCGGCACTCATCTGGAAGGTTCCATCGTGGTTGGGGAGGATCTCTCCAAGATCCACGTCCTCATGGAGATCCTCTCCATCTCTCCTCCAGAACAGTTCGGCTCTTTGAGGGTAGAAACCTGTAGCGTGGCAGCTGATTGGAGAGGAGGGAGTCTTCTGGAGGAAGGACACTGAGGGAAGGTCTGAGGAGAGAGAGACGGGTTAGAGGTTCTTTATCCTTATTATTATGATCTGCTGTGTATTTATTTATTTATTTATTTATTTGAAAGGGACAATACACATTAATGAACATCAGTATGTGAATACAAATGTAAATGTGTCGGAGTTAGCAAGCCTGCTAATTTACATCCGCAGTCCCTTGGCAATTAACGGGATAGTTCGGAATTTTGGACATAAGACCTATTTTCCAAGTCAGCCCGTGTGTTCGAGACGTCTGGAGACGTTTTCAAGACATTTCATTCAGTTCTTCTAGTTGCCGAGTTCACTTATGCTATGGCTAGCGCAAGTCAATGGTTCTAGTTAGCATGGCATTAAAAACACTCATACCGACTCCACAGTGCACCCGAGGCAAATCCATTGTAACGGCAGACTATCGATGTACATATCTGTGTTGATAGACTGTTTGAAATAAAACCAACCTTGCATTTTTAAGGATTTATGTCTCAGCAGCAGCAGCAGCAGCGTGTCATACTTCCTAGTAGGCTATGGCAGCGGCGGAGTGATATCACCTAGCACTTATAAGTTACCGGTTCTATAATAGTTTGTTTACCTGCTGTCATTGCTACAGACGCAGAGTAGCCTGCAGTGCTAGTTTCTTCAATCTCACAGAAATGGACACTTTTGGAGAATATACTGAAACCTTTGAAGACTCTAATGAGGAGTTTTTTTCCACCCAAACCCAACCGTACCTGTACGAGCCTGAATATACAGAGGAAGAATTGCGCGAGAGGGATGCTCAAAGGGCAGAACGTGAACGAGCTTCTGTGGAGACCGAGATAGCTGGAGCTGAGTACCGGGACCGAACAAACGGAGACTGGTGGTGCCAGGAGGGAATCCCCCGCAACGCGTCCGAGGGTTTACGGGTCTACGGACGGAGCAGAGGCTATTTACGGGCAGTATTTCGGGTGGCGCGTCATAGAGTTTTGAGTCCGACGGAGAGTCCGCATGTGTGGATTCGCGGAGCCGCCCGCTGCCCGGTGTTGGTCTGCGGTCCAAGGGCTTTTCACCCAGGTCTGGGGGCATAAGGGCAGAGAGTTCGGTGGTGTTTTTGTGTCTATATACCGGAGGGATTCCCCGCAACGCGTACGAGGGTTTACGGGTCTATGGACGGAGCAGGTTTGTGGTGCGTAATTGTGGCTTCGCGTGGCTGTGGGCTGCCCGGTGTTTGAGTGAGCTCTGAGGGCTTTTCAGACAGCCTTGGGGACACAAGTGCTGAGAGTTCGGCGGTGTTGAGCCACGTGTTTACCGGCTGGATTGCGAGCGGCGCGTCTTAGAGTTAGAGTCCGACGGAGAGTCCGCATGTGTGGATTCGCATGGCCGTGGGCTGCCCGGTGTTTGAGTGAGGACCAAGGGCTTTTTTTACCCAGCTCTGAGGGCACAAGGCCCGAATATTCGGCGGTGTTTATGTTTCTATTTACCGGAGGGAATCCCCGCAACGTGTCCGAGGGTTTACGGGTCTATGGACGGAGCAGGTTTGTGGTGCGTAATTGTGGCTTCGCATGGCTGTGGGCTGCCCGGTGTTTGAGTGAGCTCTGAGGGCTTTTCAGACAGCCTTTGGGGTATAAGTGCCAACAGTTTGGCCCGGTTCGATTGCCTATTTACGGGCAGTATTCGGGCTGCGCCTCTTAGAGTTTTGAGTCCGACGGAGCAAAGTAAATTTCCGCTGCTGCTGAGAAACTAGTTCCTCAAAAAATGGATGATTCATGCGATGCGAGGTTAGTTTTGTTTCAAATATTATTCTATCAACACACATATGTACATCGACAGTCTAGTGTTTTAATGGATTTGCCTCGGGTGCTGTGGAGTGGGCAAGACTGTTTTTAATGCTTGTCTAGCTAAGAACCATTGACTTGCGCTAGCTATAGCATAAGCGAACTCGGCAACTAGAAGAACTGAATGAAATTTCTTGAAAACGTCTCCAGACATCTCAAACACACCGGCTCACTTGGAAAATAAGTCTTATGTCCAAATTTCTGAACTATCCCTTTAACATAGTTAATAAATATTTTTGTAAAAAAGTCTTTGGGGGTTCATGTCTTCCTGCACCACCAGTAAATACCAACCACTGCCATGCGCTTTACAGTCACACAAGATAAGTAAAATATAATACAATACATATACCTTTAACTAGTATGACTAGATTAACATAATGTATCTTACAGTGTAATATTGCCAAGGAAACTGCACTGTCGTAGCCATGTTCGATGCTGCATCGAACATAGCTCTAACATTTTCTGAAAGTTCCTCCGGATCATTATCACACTCCGTCTGAGACTCAGCCATTGTCGCGGTTTTGTGTTGACAAACACAGTCGAGAGCGTGGCTACTTTGGCGGTATCCTTATGGGGAGAATTACGTATTTTCCTGGAGAGTGTGCACTGTGATAGGTTTCCTTCTTTGACAAACACAGCTTGTGTCCAATAGTATTTAAAAAAAAAAAGGGCAGGCCTGAAAGTAACGAGTACTTTTCAGCCTTTCTAGAAATTAACTCGAGTAAAAGTAAAAGTATTTGTCTTGGAAATGTTTTCAAGTAAGAGTAATAAGTACTAAAGAAATCTAATACTCAAGTAAAGTACAAATTTACTTAAGTACAGTACTTAAGTAAATTTACTCTGTTACTGTTCACCACTGCTCCTCGGCCCCGGCACGCTTGGAAGAGGTGGATTTGAGTACAGTACGGTTCATGCACCAGCACATGCACGGGTACGCAATGTGGACACGGCTGTAATTGATAAGCCCCCCCACTATTGAGCCGTTTTTGACTAAAAATACTGTTGATGACTGTGTAAGACACAGCGGGATTCTGGGTCGGGCTTGGGGCTCGTGGTGTGTTCCCGGAGCGGAACCAGACTGGTACTTTTAGAAGAAAAATGCAGCTGTGTATCTCCTTCCAAAATCCACTCCGCTTGTGCTGTCTGCTCGCAATCACTCCCACTCACATGCGCCGAGTGTTTACTAGAAATGTGACTTGTCAGTAAAGTTTCAGTCATGTTCTCTGTGTCGATCTCTGTTGTGATGACTTGGAGACGGCGCTCCCTGAAAACAACATCAAGCCATACGTGTGTTGTATTACGACGTGATGACGTATGTGCAACAGGTAACAGTGCCGAGGCACAGTACGGATCAGATGACCCTGGTGTGAGGGCGCCCAGATGAGGAAGGTAGGACAGAGGGTGAGACGAAGACAGAGACAGGAACTGAGACAGACAGGAACAGGGCAGTGACAGGGATTCTACCTTTTCTCAGCAGAGAGCTCCTCCCGTACTTCAAATACTTCTTCAGTAACTCAGGACAACGATAGGTGATGTCATGTTTATCCCGTTCTAGCAAAGCTTTGTTAATATCCCACTTGTGATTGGTGATGACAGCCTGTTGTTTTGGAACGATCCATCTCTTTGTCTTCAGGTCAAACGCAATGAAGTCTTCTCCATCATAACCATATTGAAAGAAACCATTTCCTTCATTAGTCTCATCATCCCATTCACAGCCAATTATCTCCTGGAGAATGTGGACACCTGAGAGAGAGAGAGAGAGAGAGGACGAGAGAGAGAGAGAGAGAGAGAATTAAACCAGAGTGAGATCATCAGTTAATATCACATCGTTTCCATGGAGACACACTGATCCACAGACAACAGAGGAGCTACACCTGCTGCTGTTATTGGCTCCATGAAAGCCAACCATCACCTGGACAGTGTGGACGTCTCAGGGGGAGATGGTCTGAGTAAGGTGCGCTTCAAGTCCGTGTTGCAGTTCGCTTTGCCTGGTCATTGTGAACACAAAGTGTTCCAGCTTCGCTTTGCCATCGTATTTTACCCCTCTAGACCAGAGGTCTTCAACGTTTTCAGGCCAAGTAGCCCCAAGACTTATAGTGACCCGGTAGAGGGCCCACATATAATTAAACAAACTGGAAGATTTGTATGTGCTCAATATAGGTTGTATTCATGTTAAGGTGTATTTGTTGACATGTCTTTGGGGATTTATTTGGGATCAAATAATTTTGGGGACCCTCTGCAGTCATACTGTGGACCTCCTAGGGGTCCCGGACCCCCTGTTCAAGATGTATGCTCTAGACTTTCTGTTTGGGACACAGTCATATCAGCCACCGATTCATTCAGTACAAATATGAAATCTGAATAGTGGCTTCAACTCTTTCTAGTTGCTGATCCATCTTGTAAACAGCAAATACAAATTCAAATCATCAGGAGACACCGGTTACCTAATTGGCTAAATAACAGAGCTAACAGCTAATCACGTTCAAGGAGATCGCATTGCGTTACATTATGATCATCATTATTCAGTAACAAAGAGCACTGGGCCATATTAAACATTATCATGATGTGTTCTAATGTAACCTTGTAAAATAGATATTTTATAGAGAATTAAAGAATTAAAAAGCTCAGAATTCTTTGTGTGTGGAAGTGACACTAAACATCACGTCAATGAAGGAGAAAGCATTAACTTTAATGAACTACAGTGTGAGCAGGACTGAGGCCCCATCAGAGCTGAGGTGGACCAGAATCAGAACTGAGGTTGAATCTTCAAATCTTTTGTCTGAACAACACTGAACAGGAGTTAATACAAAATTATATAAAACACAGAAATGCAGAAAATTATCTAATTAGAGAAACTGGAACTAGAACATGTTTTCTGATTTATTAAATAAAAGACTGATAATCAATGTTCTGCTGATTAACTAGTGGATGTGTGTGTGTGTGTGTGTGTGTGTGTGTGTGTGTGTGTGTGTGTGTGTGTTTGTGTGTGTGTGTGTGTGTGTGTGTGTGTGTGTGTGTGTTTATTAAAATACTGGATGAAAGTATAAACCAAATGTTGTCAAAATGAAGTGAAACATAAACAAACCTCCACTTTGGTTGAAGCGCTGCTTTGTAACTTCAATTTTGTTTTTTTCGGCCTGATGAACACCCTCACAGTTCTCAGTGCGAGTCTGCCAGTACTGAGGATCATCTTCTGTGATTCTGTTCATCCAGTCCTGTTTGGGTTCTACTCTCCTGGTGTTGCTGTCATAGTGAGTTACCTCAACGTCATCAACCAACGCAACAGACACAAACTCTGGGAAGTTTGGGACTCCAGAGGACGACGTGGAGAAATACTTCAGAGAGTGAATCTCTGCAACACAAGATGAACGTCATGATCTCAGTTTTTATCTTCAACAAATCACTGAACAATGTAGTTTTCCTGCACACGCAATCCAAAAGAACTACATTCAATACACGTTGATAATATCTGCTGTACTCAACAAACACAAACATGTTTCTGGTGCTTTTGTCTTGAAAACTGTGTTTATTCTGATATTAAATAGTGAAGGAGTCTCATATTTAGGTCAGTTGTGTTCCTGACTTTGGTTGACAGAAAGCAGTTTGTAGAAAGAGGCGTTGTTCATTTGATTTCATCTCCATGTGAAGTGAAAGTCCAGTTTAGTTTCCAGTTGGTGGAGTGGTTTCTTCTTCAGGAAGCATCGTTAGTAGTTTACACTCCTCAAGCGAGCAACTTAAAAGCCAACAACTAAAGTGTGGACTCACCTGCGGCCGCGCTGTGGAGGCCGACGGCCAGGAGAAGAAGCACAGTCCACGTCTCCATCGTCACCTGTCCTTCTCAAGCTGTCTTCAACTCTTCACTTGTTATTATTGTGGAGGCAAAGTGATAACGTCCGAGCTGCTGCTCTATCCGGGCTGAAGTGAGGCTGAGACCAGGAAGAGCGCTGACTTCACCCTCCGTCTTAGCCAATGGGGATTTTAGCTGAGCACCGACGTCACTAATAGGCGGGTAAAGCTACTGAGGTTAATAACGAAAGTGAAAGTGGAGCGATGTTATTTCAGCCTGCGTGAGAGGACGCTGAAGACCCTTTATTCTGGTTTCTCAACGCTGTCCGCACCTGAAAGGAGCATTTAACCTCCTGCTGATCAGCTCTGCTGTGGTCATCTTCAGGCTAATGCAATGTAATGTGCAGAAATGTATGAATGAAGCTCACATACTCTGCAGTAAACAAGAGCTCCAAGTGTGTCTTCATTGATGTTTGTCTTTTAGCAAAATGGCGCCTGGCGTCAGTAGAAACAGCGAGAAACTGAGAGTTCCTTCGTTGTGTTGAGGAAGTGTCTGTTAGCTTCACGGAGTTTGTGACCAGTTATAAGCTGGTCACAAACTCCTGATTCCTTGTCAGTTCCTTCTGTGTATTTGGTCTAGTATGTTCCTTGTGGTCCAGCCTGTTATCCCTGCTGTCGGATTCCTTTTTGTGGGTTTTTGCCTGCATGTTTTTGGGACTCTTGTTTTTTTGCTTAGGAAAGTGTCAACTGAAGAAGTGACCCGGAAGTAAACAAGTGGCCGCCATGATAAAAATGAATTCTCTAAATTTGAAGGAAGGGAGCTGCAGTGCTTCCTTTCAGATCTCCTTTAGCATAGGATGCAACAGATCTTCCTTTACGAAAGGAAAGGAGATTACACCGACCCACAATTCCTTGTGAGGGCAACATTTAAAGTGAATGAATGTGATGATCTTGGGTTTTGTTTGTTTCTCCTGTTTTGTAGTTTCTGTCTCTTGTTGTTGTTGGTTTCCTTTTTTATTTTGTAGTCCTTCTGTCTTGTGTTGTCCTTCTTTACTTCCTGTTGCTTCAGTTAGCATAAAAATGTCAAAAATCAATATCCTTCATATCAATAGACTGAAGATCACAAGATCTGTAAGCATATATGGAATCACAAAAAGACCATTTTAGAATATCAGACAATTTATTGACAAAAAAAAAACAAAGTAGAAAAGCAATAAAATTGAGCAACTTAGTTGTGCAATCATCTACTTCATGCAACACCAGAAGTGATTCTGAGCATCGCTGCTCAGTTTCTACCAAACTAAGAGAGCAGACGTCCGCTGTCCCAAAACACCAGCAGGACATACTTTCAGAAACATCTCATTTCATTTTCACCATCATAAATATTAATATATAAAAAATATAAATATATTTCAAAAACACATCAAAAGAGATGAAACAACCAGATCTCATGTGAACAAATAATAATAATTTATTTCCTTTATGGGCGCCTTTCTAAACACTCAAGGTCACCATACAAAGTCAAATAAAAACAATGAGAGCATCAATCAGACATTCATCACAGCGAGCAAACCCTAATAAAACAGTGTACAAGGAGCAACTGAATTAGAGGGAGGAGGCTTGTCTAAATAGATATGTTTTCCAGTGAGATTAGAAAGTGGGGATGAAAGTGGAGTGTTGGATGTCATGAGACATATAATAAACGGCACATTTCCACGTGCTGTCGTTAAGCATTTTAGGCTTTTCCCACGTCGTTAAGCCACAGCGAAGCGGTTGCATGACTAAGTTAGATTTAGGAAAACTTCACGGGCGGGCTTCAAATCAGTATGTAATCTACGCTGCATACGTAATGAAACAAGTTAACAGGAAACGCGTCGTGAAACTATGAACTTTTAAAAGAAAGCAGCAACGCTCCGGGACACGGGTCTGGGACACGGGTCTGGGACACCAGTCTCCTTGGTGCAAGTCGTGTGTTTGTTTGACCCTCCACCGGCAGACTCACGTTCTAAACGTCCTCACTTGTTCACGACGCTGCTTCTTCATGCAGATGCGTTTACGTTGCAGTGCAGACGGCGTGGCGTACGAACGACTAACAAGAAGCTAGAAAGGCGTTCTTATTGCAGCGACGGGACGACGAATTGTTGCGTCAATCATTCGCCGGTTGGAGAAAACAGGCTGTTTGACACATCATCATATTCCAGACACACGAAGAAAAACCTCTAGGAAGTCAATCATCGTAAAAACAAACTTACGTTTTCAAGAAATATACAAACTATTTACACAACTGGAAAATGTGTGTGTGTGTGTGTGTGTCGGGCAGTGATGGGCAGTAACGCGTTAGAAGTAACGCGTTACTGTAATCCAATTACTTTTTTCAAATAACGAGTAAAGTAAAGGATTACAATTGCAAAAATAGTAATTCGATTACTTTTACCTTCCTGCAAGCAGCCTGCGTTACTGCGTTACTAAACCGTGATTTATCTTTGCCACGTGACACTCTCTCATGAGTCGACTCGTGACAATGACGTAGCGGCGCGACGTCTAGAAGTAAACAACAGACACGTGTGTGCAAGACATGGAGTGCGGGAGAAAGAGCGAACATGGAGCATTTAATTCATGGAAGTTCAGACATTACTTTGAGTTTGACTCGGTAAAAGATGTAAAAAACATTAACGTCCGCTGTACACTCTGCGTGGGAAGAAAGATTTTGTCTACAGCGAAAAATTCCACCTCAAATCTGAGCAAGCACCTAGCAAGCCGGCACAAGAATGTGAAACTCACTGAGACACCCCGAAATCCCGACATGGCCGCTGCAGCAACAGAGGGACCCTCTCCTGCTAAACAGGTGAAAATAGATTTAAGAGCGTCAGCGACAGGACTTAGTGCCGCTGAACTGAAGAAGCTTGTCGCTGGCTATATTGTCGAGGACATGTTGCCCATTTCCACTGTAGACTCTGATTCATTCCGACGCCTAAATGTGGCATGCAACAGCATTTTCTGTTTTGGTAAACGCATTACTCCTCTCTGCACTGCAACTGTTAAAAGATGTAAATGTTAATAGAGACTTTGGTTTTAATTATTTTATTGCTGTATTTTATTTACATCTATTCGAATGAAGGTGTGTATACACACCAAAACGATTTTTTTTAAATGAGACTGTTGCATTTAATTTATTTTTTTGTTTGCAATGTGCATAGTTAAAAAGATTGAGTAATAAAAACAAGTTTTAAAAAAAGCGTATTGAGGTTGTGTATAGCTAGTGTATTTTTGAAAAGTAAAAAGTAAAGTAATTAGTAAAGTAACTAATTACTTTTGAAAATAAGTAATCAGTAAAGTAACTGGATTACTTTCTTGGATAAGTAATCAGTAATCAGTAACTAATTACTTTTTCCAAGTAACTTGACCAACACTGGTGTCGGGGTCGGCAACACCGATCCAACAACGGAGAGAAAAACGCTAATATCTGTTATCTCTCGTTATCATCAAACTGCCGGATGCTACGAGTGCAGATATGAAAATTCATGGATGTGTGTCGACATGTGAATTTACATTTGTGAAAAGCCTGACAGCATTAAAAAGCATTTAAAAGTATTGAAGTTCAGCTATGCTGTATTATTTATAGATGAACACAAACCTCAAAATTACATTTTGTAAACTAAAACAAAAAGCAAAAATCCAAATCGTACTTGTAAAATATATACCAACCTAATTTTGAAATGTCGTTTTCCAATCAATGAGCATCTACGATGACATCACCGACAGCATCGATAATCCTCGGACAAGTCGCTTTTCAAATTACGCATCGTCATTTGATACATTTTTAATTCTCAAATATTGATTATTGCTCCTTTTAAAGCCTTGTTGCGTTTGGCAACGTTAATGTTTTGGCCACATGAATTTAGGGGACATTAAACCGGTTTTGTGGTTCAAATCGATTTCAGATTGTGTCAAACTTTGTACATAACAGAGTCTGAAGTTATGGACTGAAGTTCACCCTCCTCTTCCTGCAGTCACTCACATCTGTCAAATATACAAGCATTAAAAATGAACAGTGCAAAACGTAATAATATGGCAATAAGGTATCAGGAATGGAAGGTGTGAAACCACTGGGATAGTACAGACGTCACACATTAGTTACCTTTTATCCAACGGTGTGTTGCTGCTTGAACTCTCCGAGTCTGAAGAGACCAAAATACAAAACAATAGTCAAGTAAAGGACAAAATCAGATAAAGACGCGTTTTGTACGGACAGACAGATGGATATGGACCTGATTGGATATTCAACGATTCTGTAGTTGAAGTCTCAGATGGGGTCTTCTTGTCTAAAAAAACAGAACAAAATAAATCAACACAAGGTCAATCCTGGGTGACACAGAAGGAAAACTTGAATGAGCGGACTCGAGTGCAGAGTTCGGGATGAAGCAGTTAGTCTTTAATTTCAGTTTTACCGGACACACCGGGGAAACAAAAGGCGCCTCACGACGAGGGATGGTCTAAACTGAAACTACCTAACAACCTAGACTATGAGATAAACCACTAAAGGCAGAGCCAACAAAAATCACTCTTTCGAGGAATTAGAGGAACAACAAAAACCTAGACTATGAGACAAACTACTAAAGGCAGAGCCAACAAAAATCACTCCCTTGAGGAACTATGGAACTAGACTGAGCTTGACTATGACGTGAGCTGGTGATCTGTACTAGGAACATGACACACTGGCACAGGACAAAAGGGAGACGCAGACTATAAACACATGGAGGGAAATGGGGAACAGGTGGACACAATCAGGAATCAGGGGAGACAATCAGACTGGTGACACATGAGGAAGGGCAAGTGACCTGAAACGAGAGGAGAGTTAATTTCCAAAATAAACCAGGAAGTCACAAAACAAACATGGAGACAGGACAAAAACTCAAACTTGACATACCGGTGTGACACCTGGGTGACTGTCATGACATTCTCTAGTCTACTACTCACATATATATATGCACATTCACAGTATATCTGCAGCATCATACTAGCCTACCTTTTATTTTGTATTCATTTCATTCTTATTATTTTCTACTTAACTTTTTCACCATACAATATATTGATATTGTAGTTGAACAACATCATTTGTAAGCAATAAAGTACACAAATAAGAGAATCCTCCTTCACCGCAACATTTCATTCATTCATCCTTCCATGCAGTTGGAATGAAAATTTAAAATATAGGGAGCGACTGCTTTTCAAGTGATTATTACTTTTAAATGTTATTATTATTTAAAGTTTGAATCGGGAATTAAAGCTCAGTGTAAACCACAGTCGGTATGAGGATCTAGTCAAAATATAACATTTTAAATACAATCTACAACAACCTCTGTTTATTTAGATGAGGTAATCTGGAATTAAAAATAAAAGATGACTCTCTCAACTATATCTACATTGTTTAGAAATGAAGTTTAAACTGTTTCCAATGACTTTGCTGCATTGAACTGACACACAGCACCAACTCTTATCTAGTAACAACTTGAATGCTCATCAGCATGAACGCAGACTTTGTTAAGTACGTGAGAGACCAGACGACATGGTGACTACAGCAGCAGCAGCAGAGGGCGCTGTTTATCTGAGCCTTGCACCCCATGCTGCTGGTCGCTTCACATTTTGTTTTCAGCAGGAATTAAACCTTGACCAACTTTAGCACTCAGTGAAAGCCACTTTTGGAAATCAACGCAACAAAAATGTTAAATATAATAAAACAAGATGTACTAACAAGTATGCGGGCATTTGTCTGAAAGAAAAACTGGGATTAAACAAAATACATGAAAGATAGGAGCAAATGTGATGAAACCTGAATCTGACAATACAAATAACAATGAATGTTGAAATTGAATATGAGTTTGTGTCTTCTAGTCGTGACCTTATAGCGCTTGTTGTTGAAGTTTACTGGATAAAGTCACCAACTCAAAGCCTGAAATCAAGAAGAGATGAGACAACGTCTCCGTTTGGGTCTTACTGTTCCTCTTTTTGTGAACCACGAATCCAATCACAGCGAGGACGAGAGCAAGAAGTACGACTGCAGCGATGACGATGATGACGGTGGTCATGTCAGTGGGCTTCTCTGTTGAGCACAAAACAAGAGGAAATAGTCACAACCTGAACAGATGAAGCAGGTTCCAGGAGAAGAACCTCCATTTGTCAACCGGACCACAATCCTGTATTCAGTGTGTTTGTTGGTCCTTTTGAAAACGTGATCCTGACTGATCTCCTGACAGATACATACATTCATCCAGTTATTAAATCATTCTACTCATCCTCTAAAACTGACCAGTAGTTCATTCAATACGGCGCCTACGACCTCTGAACTGTGGTTTGATTATTATGTTTCTAATAATGTTTCTCATCACTTCTGGTCTCAGTCTCACCTTTGTTGCTCCTGATGACGTCCAGTGTGTTGACGATGTCCTTCTTCACACCAGAGAGCTTAAACACACACTCGTACCTGCTCCGGTCTTCAGCTGCCACTGAGAGTTTCAGGTCGGCACTCATCTGGAAGGTTCCATCGTGGTTGGGGAGGATCTCTCCGAGGTCCACGTCCTCATGGAGATCCTCTCCATCTCTCCTCCAGAACAGTGCGGCTCTTTGAGGGTAGAAACCTGTAGCGTGGCAGCTGATTGGAGAGGAGGGAGTCTTCTGGAGGAAGGACACTGAGGGAAGGTCTGAGGAGAGAGAGACGGGTTAGAGGTTCTTTATCCTTATTATTATGATCTGCTGTGTATTAATGATCATGTCTGATGTATCTGAAATGCCTTAGTGACACATACACGAGAAATATATGCAGATGTGACTTGTCAGTAAAGTTTCAGTCATGTTCTCTGTGTCGATCTCTGTTGTGATGACTTGGAGACGGCGTTCCCTGAAAACAACATCAAGCCATACGTGTGTTGTATTACGACGTGATGACGTATGTGCAACAGGTAACCGTGCCGAGGCACAGTACGGATCAGATGGCCCTGGTGTGAGGGCGCCCAGATGAGGAAGGTAGGACAGAGGGTGAGACGAAGACAGAGACAGGAACTGAGACAGACAGGAACAGGGCAGTGACAGGGATTCTACCTTTTCTCAGCAGAGAGCTCCTCCCGTACTTCAAATACTTCTTCAGTAACTCAGGACAACGATAGGTGATGTAGTGTTTATCCCAGTCTATCCCAGCTTTATTAATATCCCACTTGTGATTGGTGATGACAGCCTGTTGTTTTGAAACGATCAATCTCTTTGTCTTCGAGTTAAACGCAATGAAGTCTTCTCCATCATAACCATATTGAAAGAAACCATTTCCCTCATTGGTCTCATCATCCCATTCACAGCCAAATATCTTCTGGTGGACACCTGAGAGAGAGAGATAGAGAGAGAGAGAGAGAGAGAGAGAGAGAGAGCATTAAACCAGAGTGAGATCATCAGTTAATATCACATCGTTTCCATGGAGACACATTGATCCACAGACAACAGAGAAGGTACACCTGCTACTGTTATTGGCTCCATGAAAGCCAACCATCACCTGGACAGTGTGGACGTCTCAGGGGGAGATGGTCTGAGTACGGTTCTCTTCAAGTCCGTGTTGCAGTTCGCTTTGCCTGGTCATTGTGAACACAAAGTGTTCCAGCTTCGCTTTGCCATCGTATTTTACCCCTCTAGACCAGAGGTCTTCAACGTTTTCAGGCCAAGTAGCCCCAAGACTTATAGTGACCCGGGGTCCGTTTCACAAAGCAGGTTTAGTAAAAACCTTGAGTTAGTTAACCCTGAGATGAGGGAAACTCTTTCGGTTTCACAAAGCCAGTTCAGCATAAATCTGAGTCAGTTACCCGGCTAACATACTCCGTGAACCTAACCTGCTCGCTAGCAGGTTTGCTTCAACAAACCCTGAGTTTCTCCCTACATGTCTCCGCCTTTTTCCTCAATCTGAATCAACTCTGAAAAATTGTGCCGTCCTTTCATCGTCAACCTAATCGATATGGAAATGAAAGTGATTCTAGCAGCTTTGTGTCGGGAGAGGATTTTGATTACCTTTCCTTTCAATCACATTAGATATTATCTAAACAATATTCTCCGACATTTTCAACATTTCATATCGCGGACATAATCCGCAACCAGATTCTTTGCGGAGCTAGCTTTTTTGCGAACGGGAGATTTATGAAATGTTTAAGTACATTTCTTTGTTGACATACCTGCTTATATTACTGTTTAATATGTGAAATATTATTAAAATTATAGTTACAGTTATACACATTAGATCGGGCAGTAATTGTCTGCCACGCCAACTATCGCTACTTTGCTGCAGTTACGTTGCTCCGCTTTCTCAGGATGAGCTCGTTTTCTACATTATGTTTCTCAGCGTGTGCTTCCCACCTTCATCACTTCTGGTCTCAGTCTCACCTTTGTTGCTCCTGATGACGTCCAGTGTGTTGACGATGTCCTTCTTCACACCAGAGGACGCTGGAGACACGTTATTCTGGTTTCTCAACGCTGTCCGCACCTGAAAGGAGCATTTAACCTCCTGCTGCTCAGCTCTGCTGTGATCATCTTCAGGCTAATGCAATGTAATGTGCAGAAATGTTTGAATGAAGCTCACATACTCTGCAGTAAACAAGAGCTCCAAGTGTGTCTTCATTGATGTTTCTCTTTTAGCACAATGGCGCCTGGCGTCAGTAGAAACAGCGAGAAACTGAGAGTTCCTTCGTTGTGTTGAGGAAGTGTCTGTTAGCTTCACGGAGTTTGTGACCAGTTATAAGCTGGTCACAAACTCCTGTTTCCTTGTCAGTTCCTTCTGTGTATTTGGTCTAGTATGTTCCTTGTGGTCCAGCCTGTTATCCCTGCTGTCGTATTCAGTGAAAGCCACTTTTGGAAATCAACGCAACAAAAATGTTAAATATAATAAAGCAAGATGTACTAACAAGTATGCGGGCATTTGTCTGAAAGAAAAACTGGGATTAAACAAAATACATGAAAAATAGGAGCAAATGTGATGAAACCTGAATCTGACAATAAAAATATAATGAATGTTGAACTTGAATATGAGTTTGTGTCTTCTAGTCGTGCCCTTATAGCTCTTGTTGTTGAAGTTTGCTGGATAAAGTCACCAACTCAAAGCCTGAACTCAAGAAGAGATGAGACAACGTCTCCGTTTGGGTCTTACTGTTCCTCTTTTTGTAAACCACGAATCCAATCCCAGCGAGGACGAGAGCAAGAAGTACAACTGCAGCGATGACGATGATGACGGTGGTCATGTCAGTGGGCTTCTCTGTTGAGCACAAAACAAGAGGAAATAGTCACAACCTGAACAGATGAAGCAGGTTCCAGGAGAAGAACCTCCATTTGTCAACCGGACCACAATCCTGTATTCAGTGTGTTTGTTGGTCCTTTTGAAAACTTGATCCTGACTTATCTCCTGACAGAAACATACATTCATCCAGTTATTAAATCATTCTACTCATCCTCTAAAACTGACCAGTAGTTCATTCAATACGGCGCCTACGACCTCTGAACTGTGGTTGCACATTAAAACAGATACACAACGTTTTTATCATTTACAGCTTAAAAATGAATATTAATTTACAAACAGGGTGAAAAGAAAACGTCTTTCAAAGCATAAAAAGAAACAAAAGACGGTTTATAAACGTGTATTTTGTATGTTCGATTATGTTTCTCAGCGTGTGCTTCCCACCTTCATCACTTCTGGTCTCAGTCTCACCTTTGTTGCTCCTGATGACGTCCAGTGTGTTGACGATGTCCTTCTTCACACCAGAGAGCTGAAACACACACTCGTACCTGCTCCGGTCTTCAGCTGCCACTGAGAGTTTCAGGTCGGCACTCATCTGGAAGGTTCCATCGTGGTTGGGGAGGATCTCTCCGAGGTCCACGTCCTCATGGAGATCCTCTCCATCTCTCCTCCAGAACAGTACGGCTCTTTGAGGGTAGAAACCTGTAGCGTGGCAGCTGATTGGAGAGGAGGGAGTCTTCTGGAGGAAGGACACTGAGGGAAGCTCTGAGGAGAGAGAGACGGGTTAGAGGTTCTTTATCCTTATTATTATTATCTGCTGTGTATTAATGATCATGTCTGATGTATCTGAAATGCCTTAGTGACACATACACCATTTATGTTTGTATGTATTCAATGTAAATAACTGTGATGTGAAGATAAGTGAGAAAAGAAGGGAGAGACAGTAGAGATAATGAGACTTGCACTCACACTGCTCCAAGCCTGTACCAGACTGGTACTTAATAAAAATGCCGCCGTGTATCTCCTTCCAAAATCCAGTACGCTTGCGCTGTCTGCTCGAAATCGCGTGTTTACTAGAAATATGTGCGGATGTGACTTGTCAGTAAAGTTTCAATCATGTTCTCTGTGTCGTTCTCTGTTGTGATGACTTGGAGACGGCGCTCCCTGAGGACAACATCAAGCCATACGTGTGTTGTATTACGACGTGATGACGTATGTACAACAGGTAACCGTGCCGAGGCACAGTACGGATCAGATGGCCCTGGTGTGAGGGCGCCCAGATGAGGAAGGTAGGACAGAGGGTGAGACGAAGACAGAGACAGGAACTGAGACAGACAGGAACAGGGCAGTGACAGGGATTCTACCATTTCTCAGCAGAGAGCTCCTCCCGTACTTCAAATACTTCTTCAGTAACTCAGGACAACGATAGGTGATGTAGTGTTTATCCCGTTCTAGCCAAGCTTTATTAATATCCCACTTGTGATTGGTGATGACAGCCTGTTGTTTTGGAACGATCCATCTCTTTGTCTTCGAGTCAAACGCAATGAAGTCTTCTCCATCATAACCATATTGAAAGAAACCATTTCCCTCATTGGTCTCATCATCCCATTCACAGCCAATTATCTTCTGGAGAATGTGGACACCTGAGAGAGAGAGAGAGAGAGAGAGAGAGAGAGAGAGAGAGAGAGAGAGAGAGAGAGAGAGAGAGAGAGAGAGAATTAAACCAGAGTGAGATCATCAGTTAATATCACATCGTTTCCATGGAGACACATTGATCCACAGACAACAGAGGAGCTACACCTGCTGCTGTTATTGGCTCCATGAAAGCCAACCATCACCTGGACAGTGTGGACGTCTCAGGGGGAGATGGTCTGAGTAAGGTTCGCTTCAAGTCCGTGTTGCAGTTCGCTTTGCCTGGTCATTGTGAACATAAAGTGTTCCAGCTTCGCTTTGCCATCGTATTTTACCCCTCTAGACCAGAGGTCTTCAACGTTTTCAGGCCAAGTAGCCCCAAGACTTATAGTGACCCGGTAGAGGGCCCCCATAATATTAAACAAACTGGAAGATTTGTATGTGCTCAATATAGGTAGTATTCATGTTAAGGTGTATTTGTTGACATATCTTTGGGGATTTATTTGGGATCAAATAATTTTGGGGACCCTCTGCAGTCATACTGTGGACCTCCTAGGGGTCCCGGACCCCATGTTCAAGATCTCTGCTCTAGACTTTCTGTTTGGGACACAGTCATATCAGCCACCGATTCATTCAGTAAAAATATGAAATCTGAATAGGCTTCAACTCTTTCTAGTTGCTGATCCATCTTGTAAACAGCAAATACAAATTAAAATCATCAGGAGACACCGGTTACCTAATTGGCTAAATAACAGAGCTAACAGCTAATCACGTTCAAGGAGATCACACAGCGTTACATTATGATCATCATTATTCAGTAACAAAGAGCATTGGGCCATATTAAACATTATCATGATGTGTTCTAATGTAATCTTGTAAAATAGATATTTTATAGAGAATTAAAGAATAAAAAAGCTCAGAATTCTTTCTGTGTGGAAATGACACTAAACATCACGTCAATGAAGGAGAAAGCATTAACTTTAATGAACTACAGTGTGAGCAGGACTGAGGCCCCATCAGAGCTGAGGTGGACCAGAATCAGAACTGAGGTTGAATCTTCAAATCTTTTGTCTGAACAACACGGAACAGGAGTTAATACAAAATTATATAAAACACAGAAATGCAGAAAATTATCTAATTAGAGAAACTGGAACTAGAACGTGTTTTCTGATTTATTAAATAAAAGACTGATAATCAATGTTCTGCTGATTAACTAGTGGATGTGTGTGTGTTTGTGTGTGTGTGTGTGTGTGTGTGTGTGTGTGTGTGTGTGTGTGTGTGTGTGTGTGTGTGTGTGTGTGTGTGTGTGTGTGTGTGTGTATATGTGTGTTTATTAAAATACAGGATCAAAGTATAAACCAAATGTTGTCAGAATGAAGTGAAATATAAACAAACCTCCACTTTGGTTGAAGTGCTGCTTTGTAACTTCAATTTTGTTTTTGTCGACCTGCTGAACAACCACACAGCTCTCAGTGTGACTCTGCCAGTACTGAGGATCATCTTCTGTGATTCTGTTCATCCAGTCCTGTTTGGGTTCCAATCTCCTGGTGTTGCTGTCATAGTGAGTTACCTCAACGTCATCAACCAACCCAACAGCCACAAACTCTGGGAAGTTTGGGACTCCAGAGGACGCCGTGAAGAAATACTTCATCGAGTGAATCTCTGCAACACAAGATGAACATCATGATCTCAGTTTTTATCTTCAACAAATCACTGAACAATGTTGTTTTCCTGCACACACAATCCAAAAGAACTACTTCTCTCTCTCTTCTATCGCTGTTTGTTATTTTTCATATTCCAGTAATAGGTTTTATTTTGTTTGATGTTGTCGTCAGAGTGTTTGTGGATTTCAGATGTTTGAGTATAAAAGTTATTTTTTTAAATACAGAAAGAACCAAGAAACCAAATCTGACCGTTTGTCCCTCACTTTCATAAATCTTGATTTCTGTAAACTGAAGTTACATCTCAACATCGTTGTTAAACAACATGTTGTGTGAAACCAAATCCTCTCAGCTTTATATTATTTTATTTTATTTATTGGGTTCTATTGTTCAGTCTCACAATGCTATTGGATCGTACATTTGTTTGTAAGTCCCGCTTTATGGCCATGAACTCACACAACCTCTCAAGGTTTCCTTCTAACATCTCTCCGTTTCATTGGACTGGATTCATCAGATTCAACAAAAAGTAAAATGTCTTTTAGTGTAGTAAGCAATCAACCTTGCAAATGAACCCTTAGCTGTTCTGAATTGTTGTTCAGACGACGTGAGCACAAATACAGGAATTCTGCTCCCATCTAAGCCAAATTTTGCAATATAATTTTTTTGTATTATTATTCTCTAAATTCATACATAAACTTTTTTTTAAACTCTTAAATTTCTGCATCAAAGGCCTCCTACAACAACATCTGAAAGGTAAATTTTTTTTTTTTTTAGGTTTTTCTATATCTGGGTCTTACATACAGGGTTAAACATGAAATAGCTCCATCTGGAGGACAAACTATGTAATGGAGACGCTGCTCATGAATTACCTCAAACTTTGTCATTTCTTCACCTGGATTTCTTCTTACTTATCACACAATATTTATACACACTGATATGATATATATGTAATATGATAATATGTGCTAATACGGATGATTTGTGAGTGACGTTCTACTAAACAGCTTCAGATCTGACCAAACCAACTCAGTAGTGACGTATTACATTCAAACAGACGAGTGTTTCAGTGTGGAGACACATTTCATCCCGAACTTGGAGGAAGTCCTGGAGCTGAACACCAAAGACGACCGAAAGAAGCGTCGGCTCATATAAACAGGGCTTAAAGACATGACGCAGTTCTTCTGTTACAAGCGAGCAACTTAAAAGCCAACAACTAAAGTGTGGACTCACCTGCGGCCGCGCTGTGGAGGCCGACGGCCAGGAGAAGAAGCACAGTCCACGTCTCCATCGTCACCTGTCCTTCTCAAGCTGTCTTCAACTCTTCACTTGTTATTATTGTGGAGGCAAAGTGATGACGTCCGAGCTGCTGCTCTATCCGGGCTGAAGTGAGGCTGAGACCAGGAGGAGCGCTGACTTCACCCTCCGTCTGAGCAAATGGGGATTTTAGCTGAGCACCGAGTCACTAATAGCCGGGGAAAGCCACTGAGGTTAATAACGAAAGTTAAAGTGGAGCGATGTTATTTCAGCCTGCGTGAGAGGACGCTGGAGACCCTTTATTCTGGTTTCTCAACGCTGTCCGCACCTGAAAGGAGCATTTAACCTCCTGCTCCTGTCATCTGCAGGCTAATGCAATGTAATGTCAGAGTCATTTGCCATCTTCCGAAAAAGGCTCAAGACTCACCTGTTCAGACTTCACCTCGACTCTAGCATGACCGCCCCCCCCCCCCCAAAAAACTTACCTATAGCACTCTGATCGTAGCACTGCTGCTCTTAAGGTACTACTTTACTCAGACCTAACACTTGTTCTATTTTTAGCTCTTACTTTATCGGCAATGATATGTTGTGGTTTCTTTGTTTCCTTCTTTTGACAAATGTACTTATTGTAAGTCGCTTTGGACAAAAGCGTCTGCTAAATGACCTAAATGTAAATGTAAATGTGCAGAAATGTTTGAATGAAGCTCACATACTCTGCAGTAGTGTCTTAGTCTGCTTGTGTTCAGTCAGGCTGTCGACAACAAACAAGAGCTCCAAGTGTGTTTTCATTGATGTTTGTCTTTAGCAAAATGGCGCCTGGTGTCAGTAGAAACATCGAGAAACGGAGAGTTCCTTCGTGGTGCTGAGAAAGTGTCTGTGTGATTTAGTCTACCGGTGATACCGGCACTCGCGCAGTCAATTAATCAGTCTCGCGTAGTCGGCCACTCGCGAAGTTTTTTTGCTAGTGTGGAGAAAAATGTAAATACATGAGCTAATCACACATGTTTTAAATTACTACACACACATACACACACACAGGCACAGGCGAGAGAGCAGCAAGGGCAGGGGTCAAACAACATACCAAGGATACATTCCTTAGCGGAAGCCGCACAGGGGAGGAGTATATGATTGTTATGTGTGGCCAGGTAGTGTTTCTTTTCTTGCTGCTGTTTCCCCTCCCTCCTCCTTCTCCCTGCTCTCCAGGCTGGTAGACTATTTGTAATCAGCCTGGGGATAAAAAGGGGGAGGAGGGAGGCCTCGGGTTCTCACTCTGGGCTCAGCAGGAAAAGGGGAAGGTTCGTTTGATTGTCAGTTAACCCTGGTTTTCTCCCCCACTTCTGTCTTTATGTCAGAAGTTCATTATTTTAGTTTATTATTTTAGTTTGGGTTGGAGATCCCTGGCAGCCATGTTTTGTCGTATTTGTTTTAGGTTTGCCCTATTTCTTTCTTTTTCTTAGCGGGAAAACACAGGATGCGACGGCCCACAGCGTGGCTGGCCCTGCGTTTTCCCCTTTTGTTCTGTTTGGCCGGGATCTCCTTCTCCCTTTTGGTTGAATACTTTAGATCTTTAAAGGTTAACTTTCTTTTCTCCTTTTTCTTCCCCAGTCATCGTTAAGTTTAATAAATAAACTTTTGCAACTTAATTCTTGTGGTGTCCCTTCTATGTGCTATGGTCTCATCGAGCCTAAGTCAACTAACGTCTATGAGGCCGTAACATATGTGGGGGCTCGTCCAACTTTTTTTGTACACTGCTGATGGGTTTTTTTTTCATTTTGAACCCCAGTTCAGTGTGACAATACCCTATAGGACAGAAAAATGGGCTGGTGTGTTGCAAACTGTGTCTAGCTTTATGTTGTGTGCTTGACACTTCCTTTGTTTGCTTCATTGCAAACTGTGTCTAGCTTTATGTTGTGTGCTTGACACTTTCTTGTTTGCTTTATTGCCTGTGTCTTTGAGTGTTATTAGGCTCCTAGGCTGCAACTTATCATAGTGCACTTTAACTGGTATTTCCCATTGTTGGTCTATAGTGTACTTTGTTTTTTTTGCAGTTGCTGTTTGCTTAGTATAGCCTGATTTTGTGAGTGTCGGTATACTCACATGTGGACGCCACATTTTTGCTGCAGTTGCTTTGTGTTATTGTTGTGAGCAAATTGTGCCTTTTTAAGATGGACTTTAAATTGTCTGACTTTGTTAAGCAACCTACGCTTGACTTGTTTGATCGCTGCACAAAAGAGCAGTTGGTAGAAATGGCCGATCACTTTAAAGTCGGCATTTCTAAGCAGTTACGGAAGCCGGAGTTTAAATCTGAGTTGTGGTCTGCTTTAACAGCACTTGATGTCTTGCCTCCTGAACCAGTTTCACCTCCTGTCGATAAGTCATTTGAAATGCTTCGTCTCAAAGAACTAGATCTTGAAATGCGCCGATTAGATCTTAAAGAAAAAGAACTTTCAAATGATCTGGAGATGCGTAAAATGGAAGAAGAAACCAAACGACAAATTAGAATAAAAGAACTTGAAATACAACAGTCTGCTCGTTCTCCAATTAATTCTGATGAGTTTGAGGTAAATCGGTGCCTTCGTTTAGTTCCTCCATTTAATGATAGAGATGTTGACAAATATTTCATTCTCTTTGAGCGTGTTGCCGCCACCTTGAAATGGCCTAAAGGAATCTGGCCGTTGCTTTTGCAGTGTGTGTTTACAGGCAGAGCTCAGGACACGTATGCGTCGTTGTCATCACAAGCCAGCCTAGACTATGATGAAATCAAAGTAGCTGTGCTGAGGGCGTATGAGCTTGTGCCTGAAGCATATCGCCAGAGATTCCGCAAACTTAAAAAGACAGACGGTGTTACATATGTTGAGTTCGGCAGGGAGAAGGAGACCTTATTTGATCGCTGGTGCCAGTCTAGGAAGGTGCAGGATTTCGGTGGACTGCGTGATTTGATTCTTTTGGAAGATTTCAAAAATTGCTTACCTGATAAAATCGCAACGTATATTAATGAGCAGAATGTTGCAGAGGTGTCCAAAGCGGCGGTTTTGGCCGATGAATATGTCCTCACACATAGAGAGACATTTGAGAAGCCTTATTCCTCTGCAGAAAACAGGTTCGCGTTCTCCAAACCCTTTGTTCCAAATCCAGTATCGGCGAATTCACATGATGTGAAATCAAGAGTGGAAGATGGTGATAAACCAGTTTGTGCGTACTGTAAAAAGCATGGGCACACAATAAAAACCTGCTTTGCACTTGAAAGGAGAAATAAAACTCCAAAGGTGGTTAATTTGTTGAAAACAGAGCCACAGTCCCAACAGTCACATGTTCCTCAACAGCAGACTCCAGTGAAGCCCGACCTCCAAGTGTATTCTCCTTTCTTGATGAAAGGGTTTGTTTCTTTGACAGACGTAGGTCCAAAGGTTCCTGTGACCATCTTGAGGGACAGTGCAGCCTCACAGTCTGTTCTTCTGGAGGGGGTTCTGCCACTGTCTGAGGAGTCATCTGTTAATGCTAGCGCTTTGGTGCGTGGTTTTGGAATGCAGTGGGTGGGGGTGCCACTTCACTCAATCTACCTGGACTGTGACTTAGTTAAAGGTTGTGTCGTGGTGGGTGTGCGTCCTGAGTTTCCCATTGATGGTGTTGCACTTATATTGGGAAATGACTTAGCTGGCGGTAAGGTACTGCTCAATCCAGAGGTGACAGCCATTCCACTCCATGAGCAATCAGCTGATCTACAAAAAGAGTATCCAGAGGTGTTTTCTGTGTGTGCTGTGACGCGTGCAATGGCCGAGAGAGGAAAGGAGTGTTCGTCTACTGGGGAGAATGATGACATTGACTTATCTGACAGTTTTTTGACCGAAGTTGATAGTGGCATCTCTTCGTCTGTCTTGCTGTCTCCTTCGGGGGATTCAGTTTCTGACTCCCCTCCTGTCGAGTCTGTTCCATCTCCTGTTTTTCTGACCGCCCCTCCTCTTGAGAAAGACCTCAAATTAAGCATGTCGAGGGACCAGCTGATTGTAGAGCAGAAGCGTGACCAGTCCCTCTCTTCCCTTTTCGAAACAGTTGTGTCAGAGGACAAAATTGAGAACATGTCCGCTGGTTACTTTGTCAAAGATGATGTGCTGGTGCGTAAATGGACACCGCCTCAGGCATCCAAACAGGACGACTGGAGTGTTGTGACACAAATTGTTGTTCCGCAGGCATTTCGACATGAAATTGTTTTGTTGGCCCATGATAATCCTTTGGCAGGTCACTTAGGGGTAAATAAAACGTATGATCGGGTGCTGCGCTGTTTCTTCTGGCCAGGATTGAAAAAGGATGTACGTCAACACTGTAAAACATGCCATGTATGTCAGGTTGTTGGCAAACCGAATCAGGTTATTCCACCATATCCATTGTATCCAATCCCTGTAGTGGGTGAGCCATTTGAGCGGGTACTTGTAGACTGTGTAGGTCCATTTTCCCCGTACAAAATCTGGAAACAAGTTTCTTCTTACAGTCATGTGCTCCGCTACACGGTTCCCTGAGGCCATTCCCATGCGCAACATCACGGCCCCTGCTGTTGTAAAGGCCCTGGTGAAGTTCTTCTCGACTTTTGGGTTGCCAAAGGTGTTACAGACGGATCAAGGGTCTAACTTTATGTCGCATATTTTTGCCCAAGTACTAAAACAACTTAATATTGCTCATTGCCACTCTAGCGCGTATCATCCGGAGAGTCAGGGGGCGATCAAACGTTTCCATCAGACATTAAAATCCATGCTCCGAACGTACTGCTTAGAGTTCAACAAAGATTGGGATGAGGGTGTCCATCTTCTTCTCTTTGCAGCTCGTGAGGTCGTGCAGGAGTCTTTAGGCTTTAGTCCGGCTGAGCTGGTTTTTGCGCACACTGTGCGTGGTCCCCTCAGGCTTCTTCGGGAGAAGTGGTTGAATGATGCAAAACCGCAAAATTTGTGTGACTATGTCAGTAACTTTCGTTTCAGACTCCACCGTGCCTGTGAGTTGGCGAAGGGAAACATAGCTGCTGTACAGACGAAGATGAAGACATGGTTTGATAAGGACGCTCAACTGAGGAGTTTCAATCCAGGTGATAAGGTGCTGGTATTGTTGCCTATTCCCGGCTCGGCTCTGCAGGCTCGCTACAGCGGCCCGTATGAGATCAAAGAGAAGTTGAATGATTGTGACTACATTTGTAGCGACAGTTTTCCTATAAAAGGTCGCTAAGAGGCTTAGGTGGGCTCCAGGCAGTTACGCGTCGTTCAAATGAATCCAAGTCCAGTGATGTTTATTGTTTGACGATTTATTCTTGGTTATTTGACGATTTGACGGTAAACAGAAAATATGAATCAGGAGCGCCACTAACCCCCTTTCTCTGTCACCCCATGCCGATCCAAGTGCCCAGGTGTATAGATTAAACCACACCCATGTGTCAATCAAAACGGAAGTGACATGACCAAAAAACAGTATGAGTGACCTTTCAAAATAAACAATAAACAAACAGACCAAATATGGATTTTGGCCCCTACAATTCCGGCCCCTAATTATTATGTTTCAAATAATAATTACTATTTCGACATAATCAACATAGTATATAAGTATATTTTCTTGATCTTCTTTCTTCATTATTTGTAATCCAATATACGTTCTCTAAGGAAAGAGTGATTAGTCAAAATCAAGTATTCAGGAACAAAGTCAAGGGGTCAAAAGTCAGTTTGGTTCAGTCAATGATCCTCTGCCTCCAATAGTAGGCAGACTTTGTTGATGGGCCTGGTCAGAAATCCGGTCTTTGACTTGATCCGAAGCTGACGTACAAGTCCCTTTTTGTCCATAATGGTCTCCACAATCCTTCCTGTTCTTGTACCTCCTCTGTATCCTCTTCATCTTCCAGCTCCAGCACCTCAGGATAATTGGCATCCAAAGATTCAGCCCCTAGCAGGGTCTCTATCAGGGTCTTGAGAAGGTCCGACTGGATCTCCTCTGGTTTCTGACTTCTTCTTTCCGGTCCTCCGTCTCCTTTCCTTCCTCCTCACTATCCTCCTCTAGGATTTTAATGTCTTTCCTATCCTTCTCTGTCTCCTTCCTGTCTTCCACACCTTTACTTGTGTCCCGTCCTTCCTTTTCCTTGTCCTCCAGTTCACCATCCTCCTCTGTTTTCTTCCTTTCCTCCTCAATCTCCTTTCTGTGCTCCCTGAGCTCTTCCCTGTCCTCATTCGCCTCCTTTCCTTCTCTTTCCTTTTCCTCCTGCTCCTCCTCTGATGCCCCTTGTCCTTCAATGGTAAACCAAAGCAGTAATGTCCATTAACTAGCTTTGCAGATGTTGATACCAAATCCAAGAACTGCTGATCTTCTTTTGAA
Source organism: Eutrigla gurnardus (assembly GCF_963514095.1). NCBI lineage: Eukaryota > Metazoa > Chordata > Actinopteri > Perciformes > Triglidae > Eutrigla > Eutrigla gurnardus. Next base: position 21,214,044 of record NC_139928.1, on the reverse strand, counting down.
GGCTCTTGGTCATCTTTGACACACTCAGGAAAGTCAATCTTGAACTGCTGCTCCCACTGCTCATCAAGTGCAACAACTGATATCCTGTTAACCCTGATCTCTGACTGCTCCTGAGCATAATCATCTTTTCCTCCCAGAGGTCCGTTAACTGTCCAGCCGAGCATTGTTTCAACGGCATACGGTCCATCTCCCACACTCCGGATGACTTGAAGTGGTTCCAGAGCCTTTGGTACATCGGAGCCAATCAACAACTCAATCTCACAGTCCAGTTCAGGTAAGTGAATATTCTTCAAATGATGCCACTGATTGATGTCATTTTGATGTGGGATGTTTCCTTTATGCACAGGCATGGTCTTCTGAGTGTACACACATGGGAGATCACAGAAATCAGTGCCATGGAGTCCTGTAACCTCTAGGCCTGAAACAATGCTGGTTTCAACGACCTTCTTTTGACCCATTGTTCTCAGAAGAATATTTGATTTTCTTCCCTGGAGATTTAGCTTAGTCATTAGCCCCAATGTGCAAAATGACGCAGTGCTTCCCGGGTCAAGGAATGCATATGTATGCACTGTTGTGTTCCCCTTCTTGGCCTTTACTTTCACAGGCACTATTGAGAGTTTGCAATTGTCTTCACCGGCCCCAGTAAGACCACTTGTCTGTACCGAGGCTATGGCTCTGATGTCAGCTTCTTCTTTTGTTTGAGCTTGATGTTTGTCCATTTCAAATCTCCTTTGGTGGATATGCAGCATCTGAGGATGCTTCAAATTGCATATGTTGCAGCTGAGTCGCTTCCTGCAGTCCTTGCTCATGTGTCCTATCTGCAAACAACCAAAGCAGGCTCCATTTTCTTTAAGGAAAGTGATTTTCTCATGATGTGCTTTCTTTTCCAATAGGAAACACACCTCCAAAGCATGTCCACCTCCACAGAACAAACACCTTTTTACAGCCGGCCAACTCTCCATTTTCCTCGGTCCATTTCCATTTTTCTCATGTGCAACTGTCACAGTGGTTGCAAATGTACTTCCTTTGATTCTTGGATGAGGTGGTTTTGACATAAAACTTCTTCCATCCTTGCTTGGTGTTGGAGTGTCTCTGATGTCTCCAAATACTGGATCAGTTGCAATCCTCACCTGTTTTTCAAGGTAATTGACCAGATCCCTGAAGGTAGCCCTTTGTTTGTACCTTTCCTGAAAATCACATGCCACAGATCTCCATTTATCCCTCAGTCGATATGGCAGCTTCTTAATTATAATTAGCAGGTTAGCTGACATGTTGAGCTCTTGCATGTTGTTGACATCTTCCATGGCATTGCAACATCCTCTTAGAAACAGAGTGTATGCTTGTAGTGTTTTTGTGTCATCTGGTTTAATTGACGCCCATGAAAGAGCCTTCTCCATGTAGGCTGTAGCAATTTTATGCTTGTTGCCAAAGTGCTCCTGCAGTAAGGATTTTGCCTTCCTGAATCCTCTGTCTGCTGTCATATGAAGGCAGCTCCTCACCATTTCTCTTGGTTGTGCTTCCGTATATTGTTCCAGATAATAAAGACAATCTGTGGGGTTTGGGTTCTTGCTTTCAATGTTGTGTTCAAAGGATTTTATGAATGTTTGAAATTGAAGTGGGTCACCATCAAAACGACAAATCTCCTTCTTGGGCATTAAAGAGAGAGACTGTTGTTGGACCATTAATGCAGTGATGTCATTTTGCTTTTCCATGATGCTAAGCATGTTGCTCTGTTCACCATTGTTAGGAGCAGGAAATGTTGTTGGTATTGTAACATGTGCATCCATAGTTAATGTATTTGACTGAACTGTCACTGGCACTGTGGGGAGAGATTGGGTTTGAGTACTGTCTCCGTCAGCAGTGGCAGTCATTTGTGTTTTCTTTTCACGTTGTTTTTTCTCCATATACGAGTTCATACCATCCGACACTCTTGATCTGTGGCTACGCACACCAGATCTACTTGAGGCTCCAAGAATCTTCATTTTTGCCATTGTAGCAGCAAGGTTTCCATCCAGCTCCAGTTGCTCTTTTTTCCTCCTTAGCTGCTCCTCTTGTGCTTCTATGGCATGTTTATCTTTTAGCATTTGTTGTTTTACAATAAGAGCAGCCATTTCAGCCTCAGCCTTGATGCATGCAGATGAGGTGGTGGAAAATCTTGAGCATGAAGAATGTGATTTGTGACTCCTGTTGGTAACATTTGACACACTGTCACTTGGTTTAATTTCATCCTGCATGTCAGATATTGCTTTATTCTGTTGAGAAGGAATGGCAGTTGGAACAGAGTGTGGTATATCTTCCTTTAATTCAACAGGTGCAACAGGTGCCTCCTCTTCAGGTTGAATGGGAGAGATGACTGATTGTGCAGCAAACACATCTGCAGTCACATTTCTTGCTTGCTGAAAGTGTCTTTCAGTCTCAGAGAGCCATGTTTTTACATCATTAGTGAAGTCTGTGTTGTGTTTTATTACGCATCCAAACCACTCATTTTGTGTTACCTTTTCCTCTTTGGGAAGTAAAACAATCACTGACTCATGTGCTGCCTTTGCATTTTCATCCAGTTGTTTGAGTTCATTCAGTTTGAATTGCACTTTCTTTGCATTTTCATCATTTTTCATGAGCTCTATAATTTCGCGTGAGAGTGCTTTCATTTTTGTCACATTAGATTGACGTTGCTTTTGAAGAGTTTCCATTTTGCAAGCCAGCGCTTTGGCTGTAAGCTTGACCGTTCTCTTCTCCGTATTTTCCATTTCATTTGCGTCACTCATTATGTGAACTTTCAACGTGCACAATTCACCAAAGCACTGAGCAACAGACACAATGCAATCCGTAATGACATTGCTTCAGCCACAATGCGATTTTCAACACAACAGCACAGCACGGCGGCCACTGCTCACCACACAGTCAAATCAGCCCAAACAATTGCCGATCGCGACAAACGAAGCACGCGCAACACAAGCCCAAACAATTGCCGATCGCGACAAACGAAGCACGCGCAACACAAGCCCAAACAAACAGTCCCCAATGGACAAAACGGCAGCCTCTCCAAACTGTGCTCCACCTCAAACAAATACACAGAAGGATCAACCAACACACCGTCTCCGATGGCTGCGATGCGCCGCTGCCACCCATGTCTCCGATCCAAGGCGTCCGCGGAAAAGAGCCCAATGCGCCACACAGTTCGTTCAGTGCAGAACATCGAGATCCAAGCGGTAAGAGCCACGTTGAATTCCGTCCATGCCGTGGTGTTTTTGGATTGAAATTTCTGTTTACTAATTGTAGCGACAGTTTTCCTATAAAAGGTCGCTAAGAGGCTTAGGTGGGCTCCAGGCAGTTACGCGTCGTTCAAATGAATCCAAGTCCAGTGATGTTTATTGTTTGACGATTTATTCTTGGTTATTTGACGATTTGACGGTAAACAGAAAATATGAATCAGGAGCGCCACTAACCCCCTTTCTCTGTCACCCCATGCCGATCCAAGTGCCCAGGTGTATAGATTAAACCACACCCATGTGTCAATCAAAACGGAAGTGACATGACCAAAAAACAGTATGAGTGACCTTTCAAAATAAACAATAAACAAACAGACCAAATATGGATTTTGGCCCCTACAACATTGTTAATACACCCGATCGCAGACGGCGTAGTAGATTGTGTCATATCAACATGTTGAAGCCATACTTGGAGAGGGAATGTGCCAATTTGCCTCCTCCTGAGGAGAAGGTTAAAAGTGTCCTGTCGCTGTCCAGTACTGTTTCCACTGATGTGCAGTCTCTTGATGAAGGTGACATCCATAGTCCATCCACTGCTGTCGTTCAAGGACGGCTTAAAAATTCAGAGATGTTGTCAAAACTGGATGAGAATTATCTCCACTTAGATGAGTCAAAACGCGAGGACGTGCTAAAGCTAATTAGATCTCATGTCTCTTTGTTTTCAGACGTGCCTACGCGTACACATGTGCTTCAGCATGATATTGATGTGGGTGATTCCCCCCCGATAAAACAGCATGCTTACCGCGTGAATCCTGATAAGCGCCGCCGGTTACAAGAACAGGTTGACTATATGGTGGGCAATGGTATCGCCGAACCGAGTTGTAGCCCTTGGAGTTCACCATGCCTTTTAGTGGACAAGTCTGATGGCTCTGATCGGTTCTGCACAGATTTTCACAAGGTCAATGGGGTTACTAAAGCCGATTGTTACCCGCTTCCCCGGGTTGAGGATTGTGTGGACAATGTTGGCAGTGCCAATTTTGTATCTAAACTTGACCTTTTAAAGGGTTACTGGCAAGTGCCACTTACTCCTCGGGCTAGAGAAATCTCTGCGTTTGTGACACCCGATGCGTTCCTGCAGTATACTGTGATGCCCTTTGGTATGCGTAACGCTCCTGCTACATTTCAGCGCCTGGTCAATACTGTTCTGTGTGGAGTAACCGGTTGTGAGGCTTATCTTGATGACATCGTGGTGTATTCAAGCACATGGGAAGAACACATTGAGCAATTGCATGTGGTTTTTGATAGACTTCAAGCTGCCAATTTGACGCTAAATCTTACTAAATGTGAATTTGGCCAAGCTACTGTCACCTATTTGGGTAAGATTGTGGGTCGTGGACAGGTTAAACCAATCCAGTCCAAAGTGGAGGCCATTCTGTCATTTCCTGCTCCTTCTTCCAGACGCGAGTTGCGCCGCTTTTTGGGGATGGCAGGGTATTACCGCAGTTTTTGTACTAACTTCTCGGCTGTTGCGGCTCCACTCACTGACCTTCTTAGCCCAAAAAGGCGTTATCACTGGTCTGAGATTTGCCAGCATGCGTTTGACTCTATTAAAGCTTTGATGACTCATGCGCCGGTGCTTGCTGCTCCACAATTTGACCGACCATTTAAGTTGTCTGTGGATGCAAGTGATGCAGGGGCGGGGGCAGTCTTACTCCAGCAGGGGGATGATGGGGTGGAGCACCCGGTTTCTTACTTCTCAAAGAAGTTTAACCATCACCAACGGGTGTATTCCACCATTGAGAAAGAGGCCCTGTCTCTTGTGTTGGCACTGAAACATTTTGAGGTTTATGTGGGCTCTGTTAGTGCACCGACAGAAGTGTATACAGACCACAATCCTCTGGTTTTCATTCACCAGATGAAAAACTCAAATCGGCGATTGATGCGTTGGGCACTGTTTCTGCAGTCTTTTAACATCATTGTTCGTCATGTTAAGGGCACTAGGAATGTCCTGGCCGACACCCTGTCTCGTGGATTTAGTGATGTGTGAATACTTCCCCCATTATTCACCATCTTAGGGTGGGGGTGTTATGTGTGGCCAGGTAGTGTTTCTTTTCTTGCTGCTGTTTCCCCTCCCTCCTCCTTCTCCCTGCTCTCCAGGCTGGTAGACTATTTGTAATCAGCCTGGGGATAAAAAGGGGGAGGAGGGAGGCCTCGGGTTCTCACTCTGGGCTCAGCAGGAAAAGGGGAAGGTTCGTTTGATTGTCAGTTAACCCTGGTTTTCTCCCCCACTTCTGTCTTTATGTCAGAAGTTCATTATTTTAGTTTATTATTTTAGTTTGGGTTGGAGATCCCTGGCAGCCATGTTTTGTCGTATTTGTTTTAGGTTTGCCCTATTTCTTTCTTTTTCTTAGCGGGAAAACACAGGGTGCGACGGCTCACAGCGTGGCTGGCCCTGCGTTTTCCCCTTTTGTTCTGTTTGGCCGGGATCTCCTTCTCCCTTTTGGTTGAATACTTTGGATCTTTAAAGGTTAACTTTCTTTTCTCCTTTTTCTTCCCCAGTCATCGTTAAGTTTAATAAATAAACTTTTGCAACTTAATTCTTGTGGTGTCCCTTCTATGTGCTATGGTCTCATCGAGCCTAAGTCAACTAACGTCTATGAGGCCGTAACAATGATATATGTGCATCTCGACAACATACACACACATACATAGATGACAGCACCCAGAGGGATGGATCGTATGAGCCAGTGTGGGTGGAGATACCCAGCGCGCCAACCAGGCCGCGGCATGCTAAAATTACGCTCCGCCTGCATCTATAGAATGAGCCAATCAGACTCATGCGGAGTCTCAATGAAATAAGCTGCGCATTCTGTTGTAAGCGCCTTTTGAGTGAATTCAACCCTATGTTGAGTTGACTACTAGGTCCGTGCACGTATAACTGCCGGAATATGTTTTCCTGATATTTGTGCTAATAAAGCGCTGTTATTGATATAACCCATAGACTCTCCTCGTATATTCAAGCTTACTGTTTTTTTCACAACAAATCTGGTAGCAGAGGATGGTTGGGAGAAAAGCTTGAGGAGGAAAGAATTTTAACGACTACCTCCTGTCTTGCAAAAGGAGGGGGGTCTCCTGAAAGAAAGTGGAGGCCAGAAGGATTCATCCATTCTCGGGAACGTTGATCACTGAGCGCTCAACCGAAAAGGTAAGCAGAAACCTATTTAATTGAATTCTGTATATTGAAAAATATAAATTAGGTGATCAACAACTACCGAGTGTGAGTATGAATACTTTAGACAAAATTTAACTAAAGGATAAAATGTTAAAAGAACAGAAGGAAAGCATATTCTGCAAAAGTGATAAAAATAAACCTGCCATAGTGTGTACACATGTGTGACTGAACCTAACAGAAAACACGAGATGAAGGACGAATAGAAGGGCTTTTATGTGTACAGTATCGTGAAGAGCGGACCCACCACACCCCGTGAAGCATGAGAATTCTTGCACATAATTAAGTCACTCTATTAACGAACATAGCGTGTTTTGGGTTAACCAACAGACTGCATAAATAGTACTTTGTAATTCGGAAATCGATACAACTCCCCCGGGACCGCGCTGTCGAGCAGAGAAGCGTAGGCAGTGGTTGTAATACAATAGAAATTTATAGTACTTTGTAATTTGGAAACCGATACAACTCCCCCGGGACCGCGCTGTCGAGTAGAGAAGCGTAGGCAGTGGTTGTAATACAATAAAATTTAGACATGGCATGGAGTTTTATGACATAGACATAGAAGAGTTCAGAGAGATAGATAACAAAGAAGAAGAGGAAGCAGCCGACACCCTGTTGCACGCTCTAGGAAGTGACACTCTCCACTCAGCAGCAACAGCAGAGACACACACACCAACGATAACGGTAGTGAGTAGACAGATACTAGAACTAGAAAAACTTATTAAGACGAGTCTGTTAAATAAACCTAGTGGGATTGGGGCTGGTCTGGGTAACGTTAGGAGCGATTCTTTTGATTATATTGAGGGATTGAACGAGGGGGAAATGGAAGACTTCGTAGAGACCTTGAAGGCTAGAGTTATGACTGAGGATAGAAGTAAAAAGGGAGATGGGAAGATAGTTAAATCAGTAGCGAAAAGGTGGGAGATAAAGGGATGGATCACCAAGGACGGGCTGCCATCAAGAGAAGCTATGAATATAATGGTGAATGATGTCAAACAAAGATTAGAGAGAGCTCGACAGAACATGGAGGCTGAAAAGGACAAGCGATCATTTTTCAAACCACTCAAAAAGATGTTTGAAGAACAAGAAGAAGAGACAAGAGTAACAAATCTAATGCTAAAAGACCTGTTTCAGCAGAGAAGAATGGAGAGGGGAGACAAACATGAAGAGACACAGGGAGGGGGAGGGGGCATATATCCAGTCCTGCCAGAGAAGTTAACAACTGGGCCTCCAGAAACGACACCTCCCCCAACAGCCCCACCTCCCTACACCCACCAAAGATTAATGCCTGCACAGACCACAGACACAGCAGTACAAGCACCAGTACTAACATTGGCCGGCGTGGAAGTCCTCGTACAAGACCAAGACAGAGAGGAAATGAAGAGAGAAGTGGAAAGACTGCAACAGCGAATAACGGCACTGGAGCCCCCTGGAGGATCAAGGAGTCAAGGCGGCTCAGAAAAGACCTGGTCAGAAAGTGAACCAGAAGGACCCCTCACAAAAAATCCCTCGAAGCCACCTAGTGGTGGAAACTATACCGACCCAAGGAAGGAGGGGTCAACCAGAGTAAAGTCACCTGCCAGCAGTATTGGCGGCCAGAAAAAGGAAGAGGAACAGGGAGCGGCTGGAGGATACAACCCTAAATCAGCGGCATGTGGATACGATCGGGACTTCATGAGAGATAACGAGGACCACTTTGGCCTCCCCACAGGAGGGGTAGACATATCTCAATTGACTGATCTAAGCAACATGGCCGCTCCAAGTCCAAAAACCCCGCCAAGGAGCCCAAGCCCCACCAGAGGAAGATATGTGGTGCTTCACGGGCCCCCATACCACGGATGTCTCCCTCCCAGAACACATACCACTGCCAAGACAACATGGACTCCCATGTACGGACCACCCAGGAGCCGCAGCGGTTTTGAATGCGGTGAACTCACGATTTTGGACTATAACCCCCCATGACGTAGGAGCCCTGGAAACACAACCAGTAATTGTCACCCTGAAAGACCCAGATGCACATCCTATTTATCGACGGCAGTATCCTCTAACCCAAGATCAAATGAAGGGAATTGCCCCCACGATACAGGGCCTTCTGGACGTCGGGGTAATATACGAGTGCCACTCCCCATGGAATACTCCCATATTACCGGTACAGAAAGCAGGGGGAAAGGGCTGGAGAATGGTACAAGACTTCCGCCCTATAAATGATGTAACGACTCCAGATGTTCATCCAGTACCAGACCCACACGTAGCACTCACGAGTTTAAGCCCAGCATTTCGATACTTCACTGTCATAGATTTGGCAAACGCTTTCTTCTGTGTTCCACTGGCACAAACATCACAAGCCATGTTCGCTTTCACGTTTGGGGGCAAACAGTACACCTACAATCGGTTGCCACAGGGGTTCAGGGACTCGCCAGGTCTCTTTAATCAGGTACTAAAAGCACACCTAGAACTCCAATGGCCACCAGGGGTTGTGCTCATCCAATATGTAGATGATCTTCTCTTGGCAGCAGAAACATCTACCCTCTGCCTGGAGGCCACTGCCCTACTGTTCTCAGTTCTGCACAAAAAGGGCTACAAAGTCAAGAGAGAAAAAGTGCAGCTATGCAGAGAAGAAGTCCTATTCCTAGGCCGACAAATCTCGGCATCAGGATTGGGAGTATCTACGGCCCACAGGGAATCAATCCTACACCATCCAAAGCCCACCACGGTGGCAGACATGCTGTCATTTCTGGGACTAACGGGCTACAGCCGATCCCACATACCTGATTACTCCAATCGGACACAACCTTTGCGGACAATGATCAACGAGGTAGGGGCTCGAAACCTCACAGAACGACTACCCTGGACTTCTGAAGCTGAACAAGCATTCACTGACATGAAACAAGTACTCTCCCAAGCTGCTGCACTCACCTCACCGGACTACACAGAAGTGTTCCATTTGGATGTTTCTGAACAAAATGCATTTTTAAATGCTGTTTTGTATCAGAAAAAAGGGGGAGAGAGGAATGTGTTGATATACTACTCTTCAAAACTCGACGCAGTGGAAACCGGACAGTCAATGTGCGCCAGATATGTTGCAGCGGTAGCAAAAGCTCTCCAAAAAACAGCACATGTAGTGATGTGTCACCCATTACAGGTCCACACTGAACATGGAGTTGCAGCGTTTTTGGCAAGTAAGGAGTTTACTTTCAGCATGGCCAGAAAAACCAAGATTCAAAGAGAATGCACCAGGCCACATATAACCTTTGTCGCAGCCGAAAGGAACATGGCTGGAAACTTTGGGAAAGGAACCCCACATTCATGTGAAGAACTTGCGGTCAAGGAAAGTAAGCTCAGACAAGACCTGAAAAATGACATAGATCCCAAAGCAGAACTCTGGCTCTACACTGACGGATGCTGCTATCGAGGAGAAAACGGACTGAACCAGGCATCATATGCAGTGGTTCAGCAACACCCCAATGGAAGACATGAGACGCTCAAAGCAGAAGTAATACCACAACCCGCTTCAGCGCAAATGGCAGAAGTCAAGGCGCTCACCGAAGCCTTGAAACTGGCCAAAGGAAAGACGGTGAACATCTTTACAGATTCTGCTTATGCACATGGGGCGGCACAAGTAGATGCACCCATGTGGCAACGGAGGGGATTCGTAACATCCAGCAACGCCCCAATCAAACACCAAAGAGAAATACAAGAGCTGGTGGAAGCAATCACCCTACCAAGAGGAGTATCCATAATGAAGTGCAAAGGTCATGAGAAAACAGGCACCAGGATCAGTCAAGGAAACGAGGCTGCAGATCAGGCGGCCAAAAAGGCAGGAGGATATCAGCCAAAGCAAATGATACTTAAGCTGACGCCCCCCCAACCTAAGCTCACCGAAGAAGACCTAAAAAAGATACAAGAACAAGCAGGCCCGTACGAATGGTCGACATGGACACAAAAGGGGGCCACAAAGAAAGAAGGTCTCTGGAGATCACATGATGGAAGGATAGTGGCACCAGCAAAACTAGTAGCGACCCTACTAAAAGAAGCCCATGGACCAACCCATGAAGGACAAAGACAGACACTGTTGAACATTTCAGCACTCTGGTGGCACCCACACCTAGACAGCATGGCAAAACTATACTGCGAAGAATGCGTCGTCTGTGGAAACCACAACCCAAGAAAACCATTCAAAACGCCCATGGGATCCTACCCCGTACCTCTCACACCATTCCAAGATATTAGTATAGATTATACAGATATGGGACAGGAGAACGTAGTACAGGGAAAGAGGTACATGTTGGTAATGGTAGACAGATTTTCAAGATGGGTAGAAGCAATCCCCACAAATAGAGAAGACGGGAAGACAGTAATAAAGTGGTTGCAAACAGAGCTAATACCCAGATACGGGGTACCGAAACGTATCAGATCAGACAACGGGACACATTTTAACAATCAGATGCTGAGTGAAGTGGAGGCATTCCTGGGGATTGCACACAGTTTTGGTTCGGTCTACCATCCACAGTCCCAGGGACTGGTGGAACGCGCGAATCAAACGTTGAAGGCTAAAATAGCCAAGGTATGTGCGGGCAGTAAGATGACATGGTTGGAGGCCCTCCCTTTGGCTCTCATGGCCATGAGAACCTCAAAAGGGGGAGGCACGCACCTGTCGCCCCATGAGTTGTTGACGGGAAGGCCAATGCCTGGCCCGCCACGTGATGGATGACATATACCTCCTTTAGATGTGTGTCAGATAGAGAAATCCGACTACATGAGAGAACTAATATCTCTTGTCTCAGCCCTCTCATTACAGGTGCAGAAGGCACAGGAGAAGGATCCCGAAGAGCAGGGGACGATAGTCAAAGTAGGAGACTGGGTCAGGGTCAAGGTTCACAAAAGAAAGTGGACAGACCCCAGGTGGACTGGTCCGTACGAAGTGAAGGAGGTTACTTCACACTTGGTCCAGGTCAAGGGAAAAGCAGGAGCTCCCTGGCACCACCTGACACATTGTGCCCCAGCATCACCACCTACTCGCTCACTCCAGGAAGTGAGAACAGATTTGGCCCAAAATGACGACTCCGAGGAGTTTTAGGAGACTCTCCGGAGATCCGTCTGTTGCACCGGAGGAAAGACGGAGGTGGAGATATGCAGACTATCTCCCAAGGGGGAAAACGATGTGCACCGTGATCATGGGTGTAACCGGTGGTGGCGGTAATACTCCTTCTACTAGGACTTGAACTAATAAACAAAGAGCGAGACAATTCCACCAACATTTACCTAACCCGTCCCAAAAGGGAACAAACGAAAACTTTCCAGATCCCCGAAGTCGCGTGCGGTGCTAAAATAGTTTTAAATTATACTGCCGGGGATACCACAATGTTCACATTCGACCTGTGCTCCGTGATAGACTGCGGGGAATCCCAAGCAAGTTGGCGGGGCTACGATGTCTATCTGTGTCATAGTCCGCGAATAGTGGAGAGCTGCGAGGCCACTGGGAATGCTTTCCAACATGGGTTTGGGCTCTCGGTGCATTCACAGCCATTTTGTCCCGAGTGGTATCTAGTAACAAAGTTCACTGGGACTTGGTCCGGTTTTACCCGATTCCCACACAGCGAGTTTTGGGACCACATTTCGTTCCAAAGAGATTTCAGTCCAACCGGCAATCCGCTCACTCTCTCTATCAATAACATTAACGCAAGCTCCACGGGAAAAAATCGCATATGGATCGCATTAGGAGTAGACGTCACCGCAAAAGACCAGATACGAGGAATACAAGTAAACATATACCCGCCCAAATACGCCCCCACTAGTAAAGGTAGTGCAACGAATACGACCACAGCTAATTCCACTGCCCTAAAGCCGCCCACTACCAGTCCGATAGTGATGACCCAGGATTACACAGAATTAACTCCTTTAGACGTCGTAAAAATGGCTACAGGCTTCGGAGAAAGTAACATTTGGTTGAGGTGAATTACGGATAATGCTAAGCGCCAGAACATGACGGGATGTGTAGCATGCGCGGCTGCGCGTCCTGCCATGTTCGTCGAACCTGCCCCCTTATATCCAGACAAAGACAAAGTAGGTTATGAATGTATGATGAACTTAACCAGAAAAGCCACACCCTCAGGATGCCAATCCCTGGCATCAGTCTTCCCACCCATTGATAATAAAACTAGGGCCGGCTATTTTACCGCCATAAAAGGAAAAGATCCCAGGTATCAGTGTTTCAACTTCACCAGCAGCAAACCAAAAGTTAATGTGGGAAACATACCCTCAGATTGGTGTAATAGGACAACATCTGGGGATGTGATAGGACCATGGGCCCGAGCGGGACTGTTTTACTATTGTGGAGGGTTGCGTCTCTATTCTCGAGTAGAGGCCGACACCACCATAGGCACCTGCGCCATGGTCAGACTAGGGATGCCCCTTACGTTAATAGGCAGTCGAGTGATAAAAAACCCCTCAGGACCTAACACCCTCGTCCGGCGAAGAAGAAGACATATACTTGCTAAAAGGGACACAAGCTTGCAAGACCCATTTGGAGGGACCACATACGTGGACGCTATAGGTATCCCTCGAGGCGTGCCAGACGAGTATAAATTGGCCAATCAAGTAGGGGCAGGGTTCGAATCGATCTTTCTCTGGATACTCCCCAATAAAAACGTAGACCGCATTAACTATATCCACTATAATCTTTTGCGCCTCGCTAATGCCACTAGGGATGCAGTAGAGGGGCTGGCGGAGCAGCTCGCACCCACATCGATCATCACTATGCAAAATAGAATGGCGCTAGACATGCTCCTAGCTGAAAAAGGGGGTGTCTGTGCCATGTTCGGAAAACTTTGCTGTACCATAATCCCCAATAACACGGCCCCAGATGGCTCAGTCACTTGAGCATTAGAAAACCTAAGAGCACTCTCCAAAGAAATGCACGAAGCATCAGGGGTCGATGACCCGTTCACCAAATGGATGGAAGTAGTGTTTGGAAAATGGAAAGCGGTAATAATATCTTTAGCAGCCTCAATAGCCATCTTCCTGGCCATACTAGTCACCTGTGGGTGCTGCTGCATTCCATGTCTGAGAACCATGGTTTCCAGGTTAGTGCAAACTGCACTGACTAAAGAAAAAGACCCACCAAAATATATGATGCCCCTACTAGCTAATGAGGAACTTGAGGATGGGAGCCTGGACATGGAAGACGAGGAAGGAAAAGAGTACCTTTAAACAAAATGTTCACACCTAGTTGGTGTGAAAAGGGGGATTTGTGGAGAAAAATGTAAATACATGAGCTAATCACACATGTTTTAAATTACTACACACACATACACACACACAGGCACAGGCGAGAGAGCAGCAAGGGCAGGGGTCAAACAACATACCAAGGATACATTCCTTAGCGGAAGCCGCACAGGGGAGGAGTATATGATATATGTGCATCTCGACAACATACACACACATACATAGATGACAGCACCCAGAGGGATGGATCGTATGAGCCAGTGTGGGTGGAGATACCCAGCGCTCCAACCAGGCCGCGGCATGCTAAAATTACGCTCCGCCTGCATCTATAGAATGAGCCAATCAGACTCATGCGGAGTCTCAATGAAATAAGCTGCGCATTCTGTTGTAAGCGCCTTTTGAGTGAATTCAACCCTATGTTGAGTTGACTACTAGGTCCGTGCACGTATAACTGCCGGAATATGTTTTCCTGATATTTGTGCTAATAAAGCGCTGTTATTGATATAACCCATAGACTCTCCTCGTATATTCAAGCTTACTGTTTTTTTCACAACATTAGCAACCTGCAGTTGGAAACCGCACGGTGCGGACGTAAAGTCGAGAACTATAGCAAATTAGAATATTCGTGTGTTTTGTGCTGTCGGCAGCCCGGTGTATCGGCAGACGGAGGTGCGTTTGCCGTCCGTTCGCCCGCTAGTGTTTCTCGTGGGGAAGAGCGCTATCCAGGAGCACGCACTCGCGGCCCCGTCGCAAGAGGGACCCAGGAAGAGGCTGGTCTCCCTCGATCCAGACGAGGTTCGTGAGGCGGGTTCAAACCCCCCTACCAGGCAGCACCGCCGATCTTCACCCCAGCTACAAGGGAGGTGTCCCCCCTCTTCAACGCCCCCTTTGTATCCGGCAGTTTCGACTAAATTGTTAAACGTAGCTTTTGGTCTCCTCTCACTCTTAGTTAAATACGTACACAGGTATTATATTCTTTGGTTATAAATTCCTTGAGTCAGATTACATCCCTTTGGTAATTATACAGTCCTTTATATGCTCCTGTACTTTCTTCAGTACAGTAGCCTACCACAGAAGAGGAGTTTGTTGGCTGAAAGCTTTGGCATTGGCTCTACTTTTGGAGATCCAAGGAACGACAAGCTATTCCTAATATTCCAATATCAGCTGTGTCTGATTGTCTCGTAAGCCTGCCCTCATGTTTTCCCACCTGAGCCCCGTTCCTAATCAGTCCTGGTGTATGTAGTCTGTGTATTCCCTCTGTTTCCTTGTCAGTTGCTTCTGTGTATTTGGTCTAGTATGTTCCTTGTGGTTCGGCCTGTTATCCCTGCTGTCGTATTCCTTTTTGTGGGTTTTTGCCTGCCTGTTTTTGGGACTCTTGTTTTTTTGCTTAGGAAGTGACCCGGAAGTAAACAAGTGGCCGCCATGATAAAAATGAATTCTCTAAATTTGAAGGAAGGGAGCTGCAATGCTTCCTTTCAGATCTCCTTTAGCATAGGATGCAACAGATCTTCCTTTACGAAAGGAAAGGAGATTACACCGACCCACAATTCCTTGTGAGGGCAACATTTAAAGTGAACGAATGTGATGATCTTGGGGTTTTTTTGTTTCACCTGTTGTTTTGTAGTTTCTGTCTCTTGTTGTTGTTGGTTTCCTGTTTTATTTTGTAGTCCTTCTGTCTTGGGTTGTCCTTCTTTACTTCCTGTTGCTTCAGTTAGTATACATATGCCAATAATCAATATCCTTCATATCAATAAACTGAATATCACAAGATCTGTAAGCATATATGGAATCACAAAAAGACAGCATTTTGGAATATCAGACAATTTATTGACAAAAAAAAAACAAAGTAGAAAAATAATGAAATTGAGCAACTTAGTTGTACAATCATCTACTTGATGCAACACCAGAAGTGATTCTGAGCATCGCTGCTCAGTTTCTACCAAACTAAGAGAGCAGACGTCCGCTGTCCCAAAACACCAGCAGGACATACTTTCAGAAACATCTCATTTCATTTTCACCATCAGTGTGCTGAGAAGCTCCAAACAGCCCAGAAGGCTTTAAGGACCCCCCATCATAAATATAAATATATAAAAAATATAAATATATTTCAAAAACACATCAAAAGAGATGAAACAACCAGATCTCATGTGAACAAATAATAATAATTTATTTCCTTTATGGGCGCCTTTCTAAACACTCAAGGTCACCATACAAAGTAAAATAAAAACAATGAGAGCATCAATCAGACATTCATCACAGCGAGCAAACCCTAATAAAACAGTGTAGAAGGAGCAACTGAATTAAAGGGAGGAGGCTTGTCTAAATAGATATGTTTTCCAGTGAGATTAGAAAGTGGGGATGGAAGTGGAGTGTTGATGTCATGAGGCAGAGAATAAACAGCACATTTCCACGTGCCGTTATTAAGCATTTCAGGCTTTTCCCACGTCGTTAAGCCACAGCGAAGCGGTCGCATGACTAAGTTAGATTTAGGAAAACTTCACGGGCGGGCTTCAAATCAGTACGTAATCTACGCCGCATATGTACGGAAACAAGTTAACAGGAAACGCGTCGTGAAACTATGAACTTTTAAAAGAAAGCAGCAACGCTCCGGGACACGGGTCTGGGACACGGGTCTGGGACACCGGTCTCCTTGGTGCAAGTCGTGTGTTTGTTTGACCCTCCACCGGCAGACTCGCGTTCTAAACGTCCTCACTTGTTCACGACGCTGCTTCTTCATGCAGATGCGTTTACGTTGCAGTGCAGACGCCGTGGTGTACGAACGACTAACAAGAAGCTAGAAAGGCGTTCTTATTGCAGCGACGGGACGACGAATTGTTGCGTCAATCATTCGCCGTTTGGAGAAAACAGGCTGTTTGACACATCATCATATTCCAGATACACAAAGAAAAACCTCTAGGAAGTCAATCATCTTAAACCAATCTTACGTTTTCAAGAAATATACAAACTATTCACACAAGTGGAAAATAAACTCTGAAGTATATAATGTGTGTGTGTGTGTGTGTGTGTGTGTGTGTCAAGGTCGGCAACACTGATCCAACAACGGAGAGAAAAACTCTAATATCTGTTATCTCTCGTTATCATCAAACTGCCGGATGCTACGAGTGTAGATATGAAAATGTGAATGCACGTTCATGGATGTGTGTCGACATGTGAATTTACATTTGTGAAAAGCCTGACAGCATTAAAAAGTATTTAAAAGTATTAAAGTTCAGCTATGCTGTATTATTTATAGATGAACACACAAACCTCAAAATTACATTTTGTAAACTAAAACAAAAAGCAAAAATCCAAAACGTACTTGTAAAATATATACCAACCTAATTTTGAAATGTCGTTTTCCAATCAATGAGCATCTACGATGACATCACTGACAGCATCAATAATCCTCGGACAAGTCGCTTTTCAAATTACGCATCGTCATTTGATACATTTTTAATTCTCAAATATTGATTATTGCTCCTTTTAAAGCCTTGTTGCGTTTGGCAACGTTAATGTTTTGGCCACATGAATTTAGGGGACATTAAACCGGTTTTGTCGGTGATCCGGCTCTTTTGTTTATATTTGATTTCAGATTGTGTCAAACTTTGTACATAACAGAGTCTGAAGTTATGGACTGAAGTTCACCCTCCTCTTCCTGCAGTCACTCACATCTGCCAAATACACAAGCATTAAAAATGAACAGTGCAAAATGTAATAATATGGCAATAAGGTATCAGAAATGGAAGGTGTGAAACCACTGGGATAGTACAGACGTCACACATTAGTTACCTTTTATCCAACGGTGTGTTGCTGCTTGAACTCTGAGTCTGAAGAGACCAAAATACAAAACAATAGTCAAGTAAAGGACAAAATCAGATAAAGAAGCGTTTTGTATGGACAAACAGATGGATATGGACCTGATTGGATATTCAACCATCCTGTAGATTTAGTCTCAGATGGGGTCTTCTTGTCTAAAAAACAGAACAAAATAAATCAACACAAGGCCAATCCTGGGTGACTGTCATGACATTCTCTAGTCTATAGTGTTACTACTCACATATATATATACACATTCACAGTATATCTGCAGCATCATACTAGCCTACCTTTTATTTTGTATTCATTTCATTCTTATTATTTTCTACTTAACCTTTTCACTATACAATGTATTAATATTTTAGTTGAACAACATAATTTGTAAGCAATAAAGTACACAAATAAGAGAATCCTCCTTCACCGCAACATTTCATTCATTCATCCTTCCATGCAGTTGGAATGAAAATTTAAAATATAGGGAGCGACTGCTTTTCAAGTGATTATTACTTTTAACTGTTATTATTATTTAAAGTTTGAATCGGGAATTAAAGCTCAGTGTAAACCACAGTCGGTATGAGGATCTAGTCAAAGAATAACATTTTAAATACAATCTACAACAACCTCTGTTTATTTAGATGAGGTAATCTGGAATTAAAAATAAAAGATGACACTCTCAACTATATCTACATTGTTTAGAAATGAAGTTTAAACTGTTTCCAATGACTTTGCTGCATTGAACCGACACACAGCACCAACTCTTATCTAGTAACAACTTGAACACTCATCAGCATGAATGCAGACTTTGTTAAGTACGTGACAGACCAGACGCCATGGTGACTACAGCAGCAGCAGCAGAGGGCGCTGTTTCTCTGAGCCTTGCACCCCATGCTGCTGGTCGCTTCACATTTTGTTTTCAGCAGGAATTAAACCTTGACCAACTTTAGCACACAGTGAAAGCCACTTTTGGAAATCAACGCAACAAAAAAAAAGTTAAATATAATAAAACAAGATGTACTAACAAGTATGCGGGCATTTGTCTGAAAGAAAAACTGGGATTAAACAAAATACATGAAAAATAGGAGCAAATGTGATGAAACCTGAATCTGACAATAAAAATAATAATGAGTGTTGAACTTGAATATGAGTTTGTGTCTTCTAGTCGTGGCCTTATAGCGCTTGTTGTTGAAGTTTGCTGGATAAAGTCACCAACTCAAAGCCTGAAATCAAGAAGAGATGAGACAACGTCTCCGTTTGGGTCTTACAGTTCCTCTTTTTGTGAACCACGAATCCAATCACAGCGAGGACGAGAGCAAGAAGTACGACTGCAGCGATGACGATGATGACGGTGGTCATGTCAGTGGGCTTCTCTGTTGAGCACAAAACAAGAGGAAATAGTCACAACCTGAACAGATGAAGCAGGTTCCAGGAGAAGAACCTCCATTTGTCAACCGGACCACAATCCTGTATTCAGTGTGTTTGTTGGTCCTTTTGAAAACTTGATCCCGACTGATCTCCTGACAGATACATACATTCATCCAGTTATTAAATCATTCTACTCATCCTCTAAAACTGACCAGTAGTTCATTCAATACGGCACCTACGACCTCTGAACTGTGGTTTGATTATTATGTTTCTAATAATGTTTCTCATCACTTCTGGTCTCAGTCTCACCTTCGTTGATCCTGATGACGTCCAGTGTGGTGATTTTGTCCTCCTTCACACCAGAGAGCTTAAACACACACTCGTACCTGCTCCGGTCTTCAGCTGCCACTGAGAGTTTCAGGTCGGCACTCATCTGGAAGGTTCCATCGTGGTTGGGGAGGATCTCTCCGAGGTCCACGTCCTCATGGAGATCCTCTCCATCTCTCCTCCAGAACAGTTCGGCTCTTTGAGGGTAGAAACCTGTAGCGTGGCAGCTGATTGGAGAGGAGGGAGTCTTCTGGAGGAAGGACACTGAGGGAAGGTCTGAGGAGAGAGAGACGGGTTAGAGGTTCTTTATCCTTATTATTATGATCTGCTGTGTATTAATGATCATGTCTGATGTATCTGAAATGCCTTAGTGACACATACACGAGAAATATATGCAGATGTGACTTGTCAGTAAAGTTTCAGTCATGTTCTCTGTGTCGATCTCTGTTGTGATGACTTGGAGACGGCGCTCCCTGAGAACAACATCAAGCCATACGTGTGTTGTATTACGACGTGATGACGTATGTACAACAGGTAACAGTGCCGAGGCACAGTACGGATCAGATGGCCCTGGTGTGAGGGCGCCCAGATGAGGAAGGTAGGACAGAGGGTGAGACGAAGACAGAGACAGGAACTGAGACAGACAGGAACAGGGCAGTGACAGGGATTCTACCTTTTCTCAGCAGAGAGCTCCTCCCGTACTTCAAATACTTCTTCAGTAACTCAGGACAACGATAGGTGATGTAGTGTTTATCCCGTTCTAGCCAAGCTTTATTAATATCCCACTTGTGATTGGTGATGACAGCCTGTTGTTTTGGAACGATCCATCTCTTTGTCTTCAGGTCAAACGCAATGAAGTCTTCTCCATCATAACCATATTGAAAGAAACCATTTCCTTCATTGGTCTCATCATCCCATTCACAGCCAAATATCTTCTGGAGAATGTGGACACCTGAGAGAGAGAGAGAGAGAGAGAGAGAGAGAGAGAGAGAGAGAGAGAGAGAGAGAGAGAGAGCATTAAACCAGAGTGAGATCATCAGTTAATATCACATCGTTTCCATGGAGACACACTGATCCACAGACAACAGAGGAGCTACACCTGCTGCTGTTATTGGCTCCATGAAAGCCAACCATCACCTGGACAGTGTGGACGTCTCAGGGGGAGATGGTCTGAGTACGGTTCGCTTCAAGTCCGTGTTGCAGTTCGCTTTGCCTGGTCATTGTGAACACAAAGTGTTCCAGCTTCGCTTTGCCATCGTATTTTACCCCTCTAGACCAGAGGTCTTCAACGTTTTCAGGCCAAGTAGCCCCAAGACTTATAGTGACCCGGTAGAGGGCCCACATATAATTAAACAAACTGGAAGATTTGTATGTGCTCAATATAGGTTGTATTCATGTTAACTCTTTCTAGTTGCTGATCCATCTTGTAAACAGCAAATACAAATTCAAATCATCAGGAGACACCGGTTACCTAATTGGCTAAATAACAGAGCTAACAGCTAATCACGTTCAAGGAGATCGCATTGCGTTACATTATGATCATCATTATTCAGTAACAAAGAGCACTGGGCCATATTAAACATTATCATGATGTGTTCTAATGTAATCTTGTAAAATAGATATTTTATAGAGAATTAAAGAATTAAAAAGCTCAGAATTATTTCTGTGTGGAAATGACACTAAACATCACGTCAATGAAGGAGAAAGCATTAACTTTAATGAACTACAGTGTGAGCAGGACTGAGGCCCCATCAGAGCTGAGGTGGACCAGAATCAGAACTGAGGTTGAATCTTCAAATCTTTTGTCTGAACAACACGGAACAGGAGTTAATAAAAAATTATATAAAACACAGAAATGCAGAAAATTATCTAATTAGAGAAACTGGAACTAGAACGTGTTTTCTGATTTATTAAATAAAAGACTGATAATCAATGTTCTGCTGATTAACTAGTGGATGTGTGTGTGTGTGTGTGTGTGTGTGTGTGTGTGTGTGTGTGTGTGTGTGTGTGTGTGTGTGTGTGTATATGTGTGTTTATTAAAATACAGGATCAAAGTATAAACCAAATGTTGTCAGAATGAAGTGAAATATAAACAAACCTCCACTTTGGTTGAAGTGCTGCTTTGTAACTTCAATTTTGTTTTTGTCGACCTGCTGAACAACCACACAGCTCTCAGTGTGACTCTGCCAGTACTGAGGATCATCTTCTGTGATTCTGTTCATCCAGTCCTGTTTGGGTTCCAATCTCCTGGTGTTGCTGTCATAGTGAGTTACCTCAACGTCATCAACCAACCCAACAGCCACAAACTCTGGGAAGTTTGGGACTCCAGAGGACGCCGTGAAGAAATACTTCAGAGAGTGAATCTCTGCAACACAAGATGAACGTCATGATCTCAGTTTTTATCTTCAACAAATCACTGAACAATGTTTCCTGCACACACAATCCAACAGAACTACTTCTCTCTCTCTTCTATCGCTGTTTGTTATTTTTCATATTCAAGTAATAGGTTTTATTTTGTTTGATGTTGTCGTCAGAGTGTTTGTGGATTTCAGATGTTTGAGTATAAAAGTTATTTTTTTAAATACAGAAAGAACCAAGAAACCAAATCTGACCGTTTGTCCCTCACTTTCATAAATCTTGATTTCTGTAAACTGAAGTTAAATCTCAACATCGTTGTTAAACAACATGTTGTGTGAAACCAAATCCTCTCAGCTTTATATTATTTTATTTTATTTATTGGGTTCTATTGTTCAGTCTCACAATGCTATTGGATCGTACATTTGTTTGTAAGTCCCGCTTTATGGCCATGAACTCACACAACCTCTCAAGGTTTCCTTCTAACATCTCTCCGTTTCATTGGACTGGATTCATCAGATTCAACAAAAAGTAAAATGTCTTTTAGTGTAGTAAGCAATCAACCTTGCAAATGAACCCTTAGCTGTTCTGAATTGTTGTTCAGACGACGTGAGCACAAATACAGGAATTCTGCTCCCATCTAAGCCCAATTTTGCAATATAATTGTTTTGTATTATTATTCTCTAAATTCATACATAAACTTTTTTTTAAACTCTTAAATTTCTGCATCAAAGGCCTCCTACAACAACATCTGAAAGGTAAAAAAAAAATTTTTTTAGGTTTGCTAGGTCTGCTGCTCTATCCGGGCTGAAGTGAGGCTGAGACCAGGAGGAGCGCTGACTTCACCCTCCGTCTGAGCCAATGGGGATTTTAGCTGAGCACCGAGTCACTAATAGCCGGGTAAAGCCACTGAGGTTAATAACGAAAGTTAAAGTGGAGCGATGTTATTTCAGCCTGCGTGAGAGGACACTGGAGACCCTTTATTCTGGTTTCTCAACGCTGTCCGCACCTGAAAGGAGCATTTAACCTCCTGCTCCTGTCATCTGCAGGCTAATGCAATGTAATGTCAGAGTCATTTGCCATCTTCCGAAAAAGGCTCAAGACTCACCTGTTCAGACTTCACCTCGACTCTAGCATGACCGCCCCCCCCCCAAAAAAAACTTACCTATAGCACTCTGATCGTAGCACTGTTGCTCTTAAGGTACTACTTTACTCAGATGAGGACCTAACACTTGTTCTATTTTTAGCTCTTACTTTATCGGCAATGATATGTTGTGGTTTCTTTGTTTCCTTCTTTTGACAAATGTACTTATTGTAAGTCGCTTTGGACAAAAGCGTCTGCTAAATGACCTAAATGTAAATGTAAATGTGCAGAAATGTTTGAATGAAGCTCACATACTCTGCAGTAGTGTCTTAGTCTGCTTGTGTTCAGTCAGGCTGTCGACAACAAACAAGAGCTCCAAGTGTGTTTTCATTGATGTTTGTCTTTAGCAAAATGGCGCCTCGTGTCAGTAGAAACATCGAGAAACGGAGAGTTCCTTCGTGGTGCTGAGAAAGTGTCTGTGTGATTTACTCTACCGGTGATACGGGCACTTGCGCAGTCAATTAATCAGTCTCGCGTAGTCGGCCACTCGCAAATTTTTTTGCTAGTGTGGAGAAAAATGTAAATACATGAGCTAATCACACATGTTTTAAATTACTACACACACATACACACACACAGGCACAGGCGAGAGAGCAGCAAGGGCAGGGGTCAAACAACATACCAAGGATACATTCCTTAGCGGAAGCCGCACAGGGGAGGAGTATATGATATATGTGCATCTCGACAACATACACACACATACATAGATGACAGCACCCAGAGGGATGGATCGTATGAGCCAGTGTGGGTGGAGATACCCAGCGCTCCAACCAGGCCGCGGCATGCTAAAATTACGCTCCGCCTGCATCTATAGAATGAGCCAATCAGACTCATGCGGAGTCTCAATGAAATAAGCTGCGCATTCTGTTGTAAGCGCCTTTTGAGTGAATTCAACCCTATGTTGAGTTGACTACTAGGTCCGTGCACGTATAACTGCCGGAATATGTTTTCCTGATATTTGTGCTAATAAAGCGCTGTTATTGATATAACCCATAGACTCTCCTCGTATATTCAAGCTTACTGTTTTTTTCACAACAAATCTGGTAGCAGAGGATGGTTGGGAGAAAAGCTTGAGGAGGAAAGAATTTTAACGACTACCTCCTGTCTTGCAGAAGGAGGGGGGTCTCCTGAAAGAAAGTGGAGGCCAGAAGGATTCATCCATTCTCGGGAACGTTGATCACTGAGCGCTCAACCGAAAAGGTAAGCAGAAACCTATTTAATTGAATTCTGTATATTGAAAAATATAAATTAGGTGATCAACAACTACCGAGTGTGAGTATGAATACTTTAGACAAAATTTAACTAAAGGATAAAATGTTAAAAGAACAGAAGGAAAGCATATTCTGCAAAAGTGATAAAAATAAACCTGCCATAGTGTGTACACATGTGTGACTGAACCTAACAGAAAACACGAGATGAAGGACGAATAGAAGGCCTTTTATGTGTACAGTATCGTGAAGAGCGGACCCACCACACCCCGTGAAGCATGAGAATTCTTGCACATAATTAAGTCACTCTATTAACGAACATAGCGTGTTTTGGGTTAACCAACAGACTGCATAAATAGTACTTTGTAATTCGGAAATCGATACAACTCCCCCGGGACCGCGCTGTCGAGCAGAGAAGCGTAGGCAGTGGTTGTAATACAATAGAAATTTATAGTACTTTGTAATTTGGAAACCGATACAACTCCCCCGGGACCGCGCTGTCGAGTAGAGAAGCGTAGGCAGTGGTTGTAATACAATAAAATTTAGACATGGCATGGAGTTTTATGACATAGACATAGAAGAGTTCAGAGAGATAGATAACAAAGAAGAAGAGGAAGCAGCCGACACCCTGTTGCACGCTCTAGGAAGTGACACTCTCCACTCAGCAGCAACAGCAGAGACACACACACCAACGATAACGGTAGTGAGTAGACAGATACTAGAACTAGAAAAACTTATTAAGACGAGTCTGTTAAATAAACCTAGTGGGATTCGGGCTGGTCTGGGTAACGTTAGGAGCGATTCTTTTGATTATATTGAGGGATTGAACGAGGGGGAAATGGAAGACTTCGTAGAGACCTTGAAGGCTAGAGTTATGACTGAGGATAGAAGTAAAAAGGGAGATGGGAAGATAGTTAAATCAGTAGCGAAAAGGTGGGAGATAAAGGGATGGATCACCAAGGACGGGCTGCCATCAAGAGAAGCTATGAATATAATGGTGAATGATGTCAAACAAAGATTAGAGAGAGCTCGACAGAACATGGAGGCTGAAAAGGACAAGCGATCATTTTTCAAACCACTCAAAAAGATGTTTGAAGAACAAGAAGAAGAGACAAGAGTAACAAATCTAATGCTAAAAGACCTGTTTCAGCAGAGAAGAATGGAGAGGGGAGACAAACATGAAGAGACACAGGGAGGGGGAGGGGGCATATATCCAGTCCTGCCAGAGAAGTTAACAACTGGGCCTCCAGAAACGACACCTCCCCCAACAGCCCCACCTCCCTACACCCACCAAAGATTAATGCCTGCACAGACCACAGACACAGCAGTACAAGCACCAGTACTAACATTGGCCGGCGTGGAAGTCCTCGTACAAGACCAAGACAGAGAGGAAATGAAGAGAGAAGTGGAAAGACTGCAACAGCGAATAACGGCACTGGAGCCCCCTGGAGGATCAAGGAGTCAAGGCGGCTCAGAAAAGACCTGGTCAGAAAGTGAACCAGAAGGACCCCTCACAAAAAATCCCTCGAAGCCACCTAGTGGTGGAAACTATACCGACCCAAGGAAGGAGGGGTCAACCAGAGTAAAGTCACCTGCCAGCAGTATTGGCGGCCAGAAAAAGGAAGAGGAACAGGGAGCGGCTGGAGGATACAACCCTAAATCAGCGGCATGTGGATACGATCGGGACTTCATGAGAGATAACGAGGACCACTTTGGCCTCCCCACAGGAGGGGTAGACATATCTCAATTGACTGATCTAAGCAACATGGCCGCTCCAAGTCCAAAAACCCCGCCAAGGAGCCCAAGCCCCACCAGAGGAAGATATGTGGTGCTTCACGGGCCCCCATACCACGGATGTCTCCCTCCCAGAACACATACCACTGCCAAGACAACATGGACTCCCATGTACGGACCACCCAGGAGCCGCAGTGGTTTTGAATGCGGTGAACTCACGATTTTGGACTATAACCCCCCATGACGTAGGAGCCCTGGAAACACAACCAGTAATTGTCACCCTGAAAGACCCAGATGCACATCCTATTTATCGACGGCAGTATCCTCTAACCCAAGATCAAATGAAGGGAATTGCCCCCACGATACAGGGCCTTCTGGACGTCGGGGTAATATACGAGTGCCACTCCCCATGGAATACTCCCATATTACCGGTACAGAAAGCAGGGGGAAAGGGCTGGAGAATGGTACAAGACTTCCGCCCTATAAATGATGTAACGACTCCAGATGTTCATCCAGTACCAGACCCACACGTAGCACTCACGAGTTTAAGCCCAGCATTTCGATACTTCACTGTCATAGATTTGGCAAACGCTTTCTTCAGTGTTCCACTGGCACAAACATCACAAGCCATGTTTGCTTTCACGTTTGGGGGCAAACAGTACACCTACAATCGGTTGCCACAGGGGTTCAGGGACTCGCCAGGTCTCTTTAATCAGGTACTAAAAGCACACCTACTAGAACTCCAATGGCCACCAGGGGTTGTGCTCATCCAATATGTAGATGATCTTCTCTTGGCAGCAGAAACATCTACCCTCTGCCTGGAGGCCACTGCCCTACTGTTCTCAGTTCTGCACAAAAAGGGCTACAAAGTCAAGAGAGAAAAAGTGCAGCTATGCAGAGAAGAAGTCCTATTCCTAGGCCGACAAATCTCGGCATCAGGATTGGGAGTATCTACGGCCCACAGGGAATCAATCCTACACCATCCAAAGCCCACCACGGTGGCAGACATGCTGTCATTTCTGGGACTAACGGGCTACAGCCGATCCCACATACCTGATTACTCCAATCGGACACAACCTTTGCGGACAATGATCAACGAGGTAGGGGCTCGAAACCTCACAGAACGACTACCCTGGACTTCTGAAGCTGAACAAGCATTCACTGACATGAAACAAGTACTCTCCCAAGCTGCTGCACTCACCTCACCGGACTACACAGAAGTGTTCCATTTGGATGTTTCTGAACAAAATGCATTTTTAAATGCTGTTTTGTATCAGAAAAAAGGGGGAGAGAGGAATGTGTTGATATACTACTCTTCAAAACTCGACGCAGTGGAAACCGGACAGTCAATGTGCGCCAGATATGTTGCAGCGGTAGCAAAAGCTCTCCAAAAAACAGCACATGTAGTGATGTGTCACCCATTACAGGTCCACACTGAACATGGAGTTGCAGCGTTTTTGGCAAGTAAGGAGTTTACTTTCAGCATGGCCAGAAAAACCAAGATTCAAAGAGAATGCACCAGGCCACATCCTTTGTCGCAGCCGAAAGGAACATGGCTGGAAACTTTGGGAAAGGAACCCCACATTCATGTGAAGAACTTGCGGTCAAGGAAAGTAAGCTCAGACAAGACCTGAAAAATGACATAGATCCCAAAGCAGAACTCTGGCTCTACACTGACGGATGCTGCTATCGAGGAGAAAACGGACTGAACCAGGCATCATATGCAGTGGTTCAGCAACACCCCAATGGAAGACATGAGACGCTCAAAGCAGAAGTAATACCACAACCCGCTTCAGCGCAAATGGCAGAAGTCAAGGCGCTCACCGAAGCCTTGAAACTGGCCAAAGGAAAGACGGTGAACATCTTTACAGATTCTGCTTACGCACATGGGGTGGCACAAGTAGATGCACCCATGTGGCAACGGAGGGGATTCGTAACATCCAGCAACGCCCCAATCAAACACCAAAGAGAAATACAAGAGCTGGTGGAAGCAATCACCCTACCAAGAGGAGTATCCATAATGAAGTGCAAAGGTCATGAGAAAACAGGCACCAGGATCAGTCAAGGAAACGAGGCTGCAGATCAGGCGGCCAAAAAGGCAGGAGGATATCAGCCAAAGCAAATGATACTTAAGCTGACGCCCCCCCAACCTAAGCTCACCGAAGAAGACCTAAAAAAGATACAAGAACAAGCAGGCCCGTACGAATGGTCGACATGGACACAAAAGGGGGCCACAAAGAAAGAAGGTCTCTGGAGATCACATGATGGAAGGATAGTGGCACCAGCAAAACTAGTAGCGACCCTACTAAAAGAAGCCCATGGACCAACCCATGAAGGACAAAGACAGACACTGTTGAACATTTCAGCACTCTGGTGGCACCCACACCTAGACAGCATGGCAAAACTATACTGCGAAGAATGCGTCGTCTGTGGAAACCACAACCCAAGAAAACCATTCAAAACGCCCATGGGATCCTACCCCGTACCTCTCGCACCATTCCAAGATATTAGTATAGATTATACAGATATGGGACAGGAGAACGTAGTACAGGGAAAGAGGTACATGTTGGTAATGGTAGACAGATTTTCAAGATGGGTAGAAGCAATCCCCACAAATAGAGAAGACGGGAAGACAGTAATAAAGTGGTTGCAAACAGAGCTAATACCCAGATACGGGGTACCGAAACGTATCAGATCAGACAACGGGACACATTTTAACAATCAGATGCTGAGTGAAGTGGAGGCATTCCTGGGGATTGCACACAGTTTTGGTTCGGTCTACCATCCACAGTCCCAGGGACTGGTGGAACGCGCGAATCAAACGTTGAAGGCTAAAATAGCCAAGGTATGTGCGGGCAGTAAGATGACATGGTTGGAGGCCCTCCCTTTGGCTCTCATGGCCATGAGAACCTCAAAAGGGGGAGGCACGCACCTGTCGCCCCATGAGTTGTTGACGGGAAGGCCAATGCCTGGCCCGCCACGTGATGGAGGACATATACCTCCTTTAGATGTGTGTCAGATAGAGAAATCCGACTACATGAGAGAACTAATATCTCTTGTCTCAGCCCTCTCATTACAGGTGCAGAAGGCACAGGAGAAGGATCCCGAAGAGCAGGGGACGATAGTCAAAGTAGGAGACTGGGTCAGGGTCAAGGTTCACAAAAGAAAGTGGACAGACCCCAGGTGGACTGGTCCGTACGAAGTGAAGGAGGTTACTTCACACTTGGTCCAGGTCAAGGGAAAAGCAGGAGCTCCCTGACACCACCTGACACATTGTGCCCCAGCATCACCACCTACTCGCTCACTCCAGGAAGTGAGAACAGATTTGGCCCAAAATGACGACTCCGAGGAGTTTTAGGAGACTCTCCGGAGATCCGTCTGTTGCACCGGAGGAAAGACGGAGGTGGAGATATGCAGACTATCTCCCAAGGGGGAAAACGATGTGCACCGTGATCATGGGTGTAACCGGGGTGGCGGTAATACTCCTTCTACTAGGACTTGAACTAATAAACAAAGAGCGAGACAATTCCACCAACATTTACCTAACCCGTCCCAAAAGGGAACAAACGAAAACTTTCCAGATCCCCGAAGTCGCGTGCGGTGCTAAAATAGTTTTAAATTATACTGCCGGGGATACCACAATGTTCACATTCGACCTGTGCTCCGTGATAGACTGCGGGGAATCCCAAGCAAGTTGGCGGGGCTACGATGTCTATCTGTGTCATAGTCCACGAATAGTGGAGAGCTGCGAGGCCACTGGGAATGCTTTCCAACATGGGTTTGGGCTCTCGGTGCATTCACAGCCATTTTGTCCCGAGTGGTATCTAGTAACAAAGTTCACTGGGACTTGGTCCGGTTTTACCCGATTCCCACACAGCGAGTTTTGGGACCACATTTCGTTCCAAAGAGATTTCAGTCCAACCGGCAATCCGCTCACTCTCTCTATCAATAACATTAAGGCAAGCTCCACGGGAAAAAATCGCATATGGATCGCATTAGGAGTAGACGTCACCGGAAAAGACCAGATACGAGGAATACAAGTAAACATATACCCGCCCAAATACGCCCCCACTAGTAAAGGTAGTGCAACGAATACGACCACAGCTAATTCCACTGCCCTAAAGCCGCCCACTACCAGTCCGATAGTGATGACCCAGGATTACACAGAATTAACTCCTTTAGACGTCGTAAAAATGGCTACAGGCTTCGGAGAAAGTAACATTTGGTTGAGGTGAATTACGGATAATGCTAAGCGCCAGAACATGACGGGATGTGTAGCATGCGCGGCTGCGCGTCCTGCCATGTTCGTCGAACCTGCCCCCTTATATCCAGACAAAGACAAAGTAGGTTATGAATGTATGATGAACTTAACCAGAAAAGCCACACCCTCAGGATGCCAATCCCTGGCATCAGTCTTCCCACCCATTGATAATAAAACTAGGGCCGGCTATTTTACCGCCATAAAAGGAAAAGATCCCAGGTATCAGTGTTTCAACTTCACCAGCAGCAAACCAAAAGTTAATGTGGGAAACATACCCTCAGATTGGTGTAATAGGACAACATCTGGGGATGTGATAGGACCATGGGCCCGAGCGGGACTGTTTTACTATTGTGGAGGGTTGCGTCTCTATTCTCGAGTAGAGGCCGACACCACCTTAGGCACCTGCGCCATGGTCAGACTAGGGATGCCCCTTACGTTAATAGGCAGTCGAGTGATAAAAAAAACCCTCAGGACCTAACGCCCTCGTCCGGCGAAGAAGAAGACATATACTTGCTAAAAGGGACACAAGCTTGCAAGACCCATTTGGAGGGACCACATACGTGGACGCTATAGGTATCCCTCGAGGCGTGCCAGACGAGTATAAATTGGCCAATCAAGTAGGGGCAGGGTTCGAATCGATCTTTCTCTGGATACTCCCCAATAAAAACGTAGACCGCATTAACTATATCCACTATAATCTTTTGCGCCTCGCTAATGCCACTAGGGATGCAGTAGAGGGGCTGGCGGAGCAGCTCGCACCCACATCGATCATCACTATGCAAAATAGAATGGCGCTAGACATGCTCCTAGCTGAAAAAGGGGGTGTCTGTGCCATGTTCGGAAAACTTTGCTGTACCATAATCCCCAATAACACGGCCCCAGATGGCTCAGTCACTCGAGCATTAGAAAACCTAAGAGCACTCTCCAAAGAAATGCACAAAGCATCAGGGGTCGATGACCCGTTCACCAAATGGATGGAAGTAGTGTTTGGAAAATGGAAAGCGGTAATAATATCTTTAGCAGCCTCAATAGCCATCTTCCTGGCCATACTAGTCACCTGTGGGTGCTGCTGCATTCCATGTCTGAGAACCATGGTTTCCAGGTTAGTGCAAACTGCACTGACTAAAGAAAAAGACCCACCAAAATATATGATGCCCCTACTAGCTAATGAGGAACTTGAGGATGGGAGCCTGGACATGGAAGACGAGGAAGGAAAAGAGTACCTTTAAACAAAATGTTCACACCTAGTTGGTGTGAAAAGGGGGATTTGTGGAGAAAAATGTAAATACATGAGCTAATCACACATGTTTTAAATTACTACACACACATACACACACACAGGCACAGGCGAGAGAGCAGCAAGGGCAGGGGTCAAACAACATACCAAGGATACATTCCTTAGCGGAAGCCGCACAGGGGAGGAGTATATGATATATGTGCATCTCGACAACATACACACACATACATAGATGACAGCACCCAGAGGGATGGATCGTATGAGCCAGTGTGGGTGGAGATACCCAGCGCTCCAACCAGGCCGCGGCATGCTAAAATTACGCTCCGCCTGCATCTATAGAATGAGCCAATCAGACTCATGCGGAGTCTCAATGAAATAAGCTGCGCATTCTGTTGTAAGCGCCTTTTGAGTGAATTCAACCCTATGTTGAGTTGACTACTAGGTCCGTGCACGTATAACTGCCGGAATATGTTTTCCTGATATTTGTGCTAATAAAGCGCTGTTATTGATATAACCCATAGACTCTCCTCGTATATTCAAGCTTACTGTTTTTTTCACAACACTAGCAACCTGCAGTTGGAAACCGCACGGTGCGGACGTAAAGTCGAAAACTATAGCAAATTAGAATATTCGTGTGTTTCGTGCTGTCGGCAGCCCGGTGTATCGGCAGACGGAGGTGCGTTTGCCGTCCGTTCGCCCGCTAGTGTTTCTCGTGGGGAAGAGCGCTATCCAGGAGCATGCGCTCGCGGCCCCGTCGCCAGAGGGACCCAGGAAGAGGCTGGTCTCCCTCGATCCAGACGAGGTTCGTGAGGCGGGTTCAAACCCCCCTACCAGGCAGCACCGCCGATCTTCACCCCAGCTACAAGGGAGGTGTCCCCCCTCTCCAACGCCCCCTTTGTATCCGGCAGTTTCGACTAAATTGTTAAACGTAGCTTTTGGTCTCCTCTCACTCTTAGTTAAATACGTACACAGGTATTATATTATTTGGTTATAAATTCCTTGAGTCAGATTACATCCCTTTGGTAATTATACAGTCCTTTATATGCTCCAGTACTTTCTTCAGTACAGTAGCCTACCACAGAAGAGGAGTTTGTTGGCTGAAAGCTTTGGCATTGGCTCTACTTTTGGAGATCCAAGGAACGACAAGCTATTTCTAATATTCCAATATCAGCTGTGTCTGATTGTCTCGTCAGCCTGCCCTCATGTTTTCCAACCTGAGCCCCGTTCCTAATCAGTCCTGGTGTATATAGTCTGTGTATTCCCTCTGTTTCCTTGTCAGTTCCTTCTGTGTATTTGGTCTAGTATGTTCCTTGTGGTTCGGCCTGTTATCCCTGCTGTCGTATTCCTTTTTGTGGGTTTTTGCCTGCCTGTTTTTGGGACTCTTGTTTTTTTGCTTAGGAAGTGACCCGGAAGTAAACAAGTGGCCGCCATGATAAAAATTAATTCTCTAAATTTGAAGGAAGGGAGCTGCAATGCTTCCTTTCAGATCTCCTTTAGCATAGGATGCAACAGATCTTCCTTTACGAAAGGAAAGGAGATTACACCGACCCAAAATTCCTTGTGAGGGCAACATTTAAAGTGAACGAATGTGATGATCTTGGGGTTTTTTTGTTTCCCCTGTTGTTTTGTAGTTTCTGTCTCTTGTTGTTGTTGGTTTCCTGTTTTATTTTGTAGTCCTTCTGTCTTGGGTTGTCCTTCTTTACTTCCTGTTGCTTCAGTTAGTATACATATGCCAATAATCAATATCCTTCATATCAATAAACTGAATATCACAAGATCTGTAAGCATATATGGAATCACAAAAATACAGCATTTTGGAATATCAGACAATTTATTGACAAAAAAAAAACAAAGTAGAAAAATAATGAAATTGAGCAACTTAGTTGTACAATCATCTACTTGATGCAACACCAGAAGTGATTCTGAGCATCGCTGCTCAGTTTCTACCAAACTAAGAGAGCAGACGTCCGCTGTCCCAAAACACCAGCAGGACATACTTTCAGAAACATCTCATTTCAATTTCACCATCAGTGTTCTGAGAAGCTCCAAACAGCCCAGAAGGCTTTAAGGATCCCCCATCATAAATATAAATATATAAAAAATATAAATATATTTCAAAAACACATCAAAAGAGATGAAACAACCAGATCTCATGTGAACAAATAATAATAATTTATTTCCTTTATGGGCGCCTTTCTAAACACTCAAGGTCACCATACAAAGTCAAATAAAAACAGTGAGAGCATCAATCAGACATTCATCACAGCGAGCAAACCCTAATAAAACAGTGTAGAAGGAGCAACTGAATTAAAGGGAGGAGGCTTGTCTAAATAGATATGTTTTCCAGTGAGATTAGAAAGTGGGGATGGAACTGAAGTGTTGGATGTCATGAGACAGATAATAAACAGCACATTTCCACGTGCCGTTATTAAGCATTTCAGGCTTTTCCCACGTCGTTCAGCCACAGTGAAGCGGTCGCACAACTAAGTTAGATTTAAGGAAACTTCACGGTCGGGCTTCAAATCAGTACATAATCTACGCAGCATACGTAATGAAACAAGTTAACAGGAAACGCGTCGTGAAACTATGAACTTTTAAAAGAAAGCAGCAACGCTCCGGGACACGGGTCTGGGACACCGGTCTCCTTGGTGCAAGTCGTGTGTTTGTTTGACCCTCCACCGGCAGACTCACGTTCTAAACGTCCTCACTTGTTCACGACGCTGCTTCTTCATTCAGATGTGTTTACGTTGCAGTGCAGACGCCGTGGCATACGAACGACTAACAAGAAGCTAGAAAGGCGTTCTTATTGCAGCGACGGGACGACGAATTGTTGCATCATCATTCGCCGTTTGGAGAAAACAGGCTGTTTGACACATCATCATATTCCAGATACACGAAGAAAAACCTCTAGGAAGTCAATCATCGTAAAAACAATCTTACGTTTTCAAGAAATATACAAACTACTCACACAAGTGGAAAATAAACTCTGAAGTATATAATGTGTGTGTGTTTGTGTGTGTGTGTCGGGGTCGGCAACACTGATCCAACAACGGAGAGAAAAACTCTAATATCTGTTATCTCTCGTTATCATCAAACTGCCGGATGCTACGAGTGCAGATATGAAAATTCATGGATGTGTGTCGACATGTGAATTTACATTTGTGAAAAGCCTGACAGCATTAAAAAGCATTTAAAAGTATTAAAGTTCAGCTATGCTGTATTATTTAGAGATGAACACACAAACTTCAAAATTATATTTGTAAACTAAAACAAAAAGCCAAATCGTACTTGTAAAATATATACCAACCTAATTTTGAAATGTCGTATTCCAATCAATGAGCATCTACGATGACATCACTGACAGCATCAATAATCCTCGGACGAGTCGCTTTTCAAATTACGCATCGTCATTTGATACATTTTTAATTCGCAAATATTGATTATTGCTCCTTTTAAAGCCTTGTTGCGTTTGGCAACGTTAATGTTTTGGCCACGTGAATATCAGGGACATTAAACCGGTTTTGTCGGTGATCCGGCTCTTTTGTTTATATTTGATTTCAGATTGTGTCAAACTTTGTACATAACAGAGTCTGAAGTTATGGACTGAAGTTCACCCTCCTCTTCCTGCAGTCACTCACATCTGTCAAATACACAAGCATTAAAAATGAACAGTGCAAAACGTAATAATATGGCAATAAGGTATCAGAAATGGAAGGTGTGAAACCACTGGGATAGTACAGGCGTCACACATTAGTTACCTTTTATCCAACGGTGTGTTGCTGCTTGAAGTCTCCGGGTCTGAAGAGACCAAAATACAAAACAATAGTCAAGTAAAGGACAAAATCAGATAAAGAAGCGTTTTGTACGGACAAACAGATGGATATGGACCTGATCGGATAATCAACGATCCTGTAGTTGAAGTCTCAGACGGGGTCTTCTTGTCTAAAAAAACAGAACAAAAGAAATCAACACAAGGTCAATCCTGGGTGACTGTCATGACATTCTCTAGTCTATAGTGTTACTACTCACATATATATATACACATTCACAGTATATCTGCAGCGTCATACTAGCCTACCTTTTATTTTGTTTTCATTTCATTCTTATTATTTTCTACTTGACCTTTTCACTATACAATGTATTGATATTGTAGTTGAACAACATAATTTGTAAGCAATAAAGTACACAAATAAGAGAATCCTCCTTCACCGCGACATTTCGAAAAATGTCAAAAATGTCCCATTCATCATTTTATCCCGTCAGATATTTGTGTTAAATTGTCATAATTAGCGTATGAACTCATTCATCCTTCCATGCATTTGGAATGAAATTTTAAAATATAGGGAGCGACTGCTTTTCAAGTGATTATTACTTTTAAATGTTATTATTATTTAAAGTTTGAATTGGGAATGAAAGTTTAGCTGTGTCAACTTTAGCACTCAGTGAAAGCCACTTTTGGAAATCAATGCAACAAAAATGTTTAATATAATAAAACAAGATGTACTAACAAGTATGCGGGCATTTGTCTGAAAGAAAAACTGGGATTAAACAAAATACATGAAAAATAGGAGCAAATCTGATGAAACCTGAATCTGACAATAAAAATAACAATGAATGTTGAAATTGAATATGAGTTTGTGTCTTCTAGTCGTGACCTTATAGCGCTTGTTGTTGAAGTTTACTGGATAAAGTCACCAACTCAAAGCCTGAAATCAAGAAGAGATGAGACAACGTCTCTGTTTGGGTCTTACAGTTCTTTTTTTTGTGAACCATGAATCCAATCCCAGCGAGGACGAGAGCAAGAAGTACGACTGCAGCGATGACGATGATGACGGTGGTCATGTCAGTGGGCTTCTCTGTTGAGCACAAAACAAGAGGAAATAGTCACAACCTGAACAGATGAAGCAGGTTCCAGGAGAAGAACCTCCATTTGTCAACCGGACCACAATCCTGTATTCAGTGTGTTTGTTGGTCCTTTTGAAAACGTGATCCTGACTGATCTCCTGACAGATACATACATTCATCCAGTTATTAAATCATTCTACTCATCCTCTAAAACTGACCAGTAGTTCATTCAATACGGCGCCTACGACCTCTGAACTGTGGTTGCACATTAAAACAGATACACAACGTTTTTATCATTTACAGCTTAAAAACGAATATTAATTTACAAACAGGGTGAAAAGAAAACGTCTTTCAAAGCATAAAAAGAAACAAAAGACGGTTTATAAACGTGTATTTTGTATGTTTGATTATGTTTCTCAGCATGTGCTTCCCACCTTCATCACTTCTGGTCTCAGTCTCACCTTTGTTGCTCCTGATGACGTCCAGTGTGGTGACGATGTCCTTCTTCACACCAGAGAGCTGAAAAACACACTCGTACCTGCTCCGGTCTTCAGCTGCCACTGAGAGTTTCAGGTCAGCACTCATCTGGAAGGTTCCATCGTGGTTGGGGAGGATCTCTCCGAGGTCCACGTCCTCATGGAGATCCTCTCCATCTCTCCTCCAGAACAGTACGGCTCTTTGAGGGTAGAAACCTGTAGCGTGGCAGCTGATTGGAGAGGAGGGAGTCTTCTGGAGGAAGGACACTGAGGGAAGCTCTGAGGAGAGAGAGACGGGTTAGAGGTTCTTTATCATTATTATTATTATCTGCTGTGTATTAATGATCATGTCTGATGTATCTGAAATGCCTTAGTGACACATACATGATTTATGTTTGTATGTTTTCAATGTAAATAACTGTGATGTGAAGATAAGTGAGAAAAGAAGGGAGAGACAGTAGACTTGCACTCACACTGCTCCAAGCCTGTACCAGACTGGTACTTAATAAAAATGCCGCCGTGTATCTCCTTCCAAAATCCAGTACGCTTGCGCTGTCTGCTCGAAATCGCGTGTTTACTAGAAATATGTGCGGATGTGACTTGTCAGTAAAGTTTCAGGCATGTTCTCTGTGTCATTCTCTGTTGTGATGACTTGGAGACGGCGTTCCCTGAAAACAACATCAAGCCATACGTGTGTTGTATTACGACGTGATGACGTATGTGCAACAGGTAACCGTGCACAGTACGGATCAAATGGCCCTGGTGTGAGGGCGGCCAGATGAGGAAGGTAGGACAGAGGGTGAGACGAAGACAGAGACAGGAACTGAGACAGACAGGAACAGGGCAGTGACAGGGATTCTACCTTTTCTCAGCAGAGAGCTCCTCCCGTACTTCAAATACTTCTTCAGTAACTCAGGACAATGATAGGTGATGTCATGTTTATCCCGTTCTAGCCAAGCTTTATTAATATCCCACTTGTGATTGGTGATGACAGCCTGTTGTTTTGGAACGATCCATGTCTTTGTCTTCAGGTCAAACGCAATGAAGTCTTCTCCATCATAACCATATTGAAAGAAACCATTTCCTTCATTGGTCTCATCATCCCATTCACAGCCAATTATCTTCTGGAGAATGTGGACACCTGATAGAGAGAGAGAGAGAGAGAGAGAGAGAGAGAGAGAGAGAGAGAGAGAGAGAGAGAGAGAATTAAACCAGAGTGAGATCATCAGTTAATATCACATCGTTTCCATGGAGACACATTGATCCACAGACAACAGAGGAGCTACACCTGCTGCTGTTATTGGCTCCATGAAAGCCAACCATCACCTGGACAGTGTGGACGTCTCAGGGGGAGATGGTCTGAGTAAGGTTCTCTTCAAGTCCGTGTTGCAGTTCGCTTTGCCTGGTCATTGTGAACATAAAGTGTTCCAGCTTCGCTTTGCCATCGTATTTTACCCCTCTAGACCAGAGGTCTTCAACGTTTTCAGGCCAAGTAGCCCCAAGACTTATATTGACCCGGTAGAGGGCCCCCATAATATTAAACAAAGAAGATTTGTATGTGCTCAATATAGGTTGTATTCATGTTAAGGTGCATACGCAACTCCTGGTCCAAGCACTGGTCATCTCCCGCCTTGACTACTGCAACTCTCTCCTGGCCAGATTCCCGGCCTCGGCGACTAAACCATTGCAGCGTATCCAGAACTCTGCAGCACGCCTTGTCTTCAATCTACCGAAATTATCCCATTTGACCCCCCTCCACCGTGACCTCCACTGGCTCCCTGTTGCAGCACGCATCCAATTCAAGACGATGGCACTGGCTATTGAAGAACTGTGGGGGAAACAGTTGTGCTGGGACCACTTCACCCGTACTCCGGTTAGGGAATAAGGACACTGTTTCGACGTTTTCAACTTTCTTTATATACATTTTTTCAGCCGCCGTTCAGTACACACATTTTGTTCAACACGCTGACTTTTTTTAAGGACCCCAAACATCAACATAGCTGCCCTGTAAACTGCCTAACTCAAATTATTCACATATTTAGATGAACATTATATTTAACAAATTAACATATTAATAGGGTGTCTTTGCTTACTCACAAAGGGAATTTATAACAGCCGCCCCCTAAATAGCATGGCTATTTTGAAATAAACATAAATTCCCACAACAAGAGTCCTTTAACCAGGATTATCTTCGGGAAGAGCTGACAGCTGGACCAGCCGAGCCACTGGTCTCAGGTAAGTCTTCTCGCCAACTCTGACCTCAGCTGTCCGTATACATCCATCATCACTTGCATTCAGCTTGACCACCCTCCCCATTGGCCAGTGAGCATGTGGAAGCTGAGGATCAACAATCATCACAACTGTAACCAGGAGGAGATGATCTGTGTGTTGGCGCCACCTCTGGCGGGTTTGAAGAGTGGGTAAGTAGTTTCTGATGAACTCTGTCCAGAAGTGGTCCGCCATCATCTGGCAATGACGCCAGCGCCTCCTGGTGAGGGCGTCGGGAGCATAGGTGACTTGTGGGAGAGAGGCATCCTGCTGCCCCATCAACAGCATGCTAGGTGTCACTGGGTCTGGATCGGCCACATCCGAAGATACATATCCTAACGGCTTGGCATTGAGGATGTCTTCCACCTCGATGAGGAGTGTGAGCAGAACCTCCTCTTGGAGCGCTTGTGCACCTATGACCACTTGCAGGGATTTCTTGACTGATTGAATCTCGCGCTCCCAGATACCACCAAAGTTGGGAGATGCTGGTGGGTTAAAACGGAACTTAATCTGCTTTTCTGCAAGCCTCTCCTGCAACTGTGACTCCATTGCTGCAAAGGCCTCCGTCAGCTCCTTATCTGCCCTTCGGAAGTTAGTCCCCTGGTCAGAGAGGATCTCAAAGGGGGTGCCTCTCCGCGTGATGAACCGTCTCAGTGCTAGGAGGAAAGCATCTGTGTCGAGGCTGGTGAGCAGGTCCAGATGTATACATCGTGTGGTGAGACATTTAAAAATAATCCCCCAGCGCTTTTCACTCCGCCTCCCAACCTTGACCATGTACGGCCCGAAGCAGTCCACGCCTGTTGAGAAGAATGGAGGTTTGAGCAGCCACAGACGGGCAGAGGGCAGGTCTGCCATCCTCGGCACCACTGGCTTCCCTCTCCACTTCATGCACCCAGCGCAAGCTCTCTGGTACTTCTTGATAGCCTGCCTTCCCCGCAGAATCCAATAGTAGCGCCTCATCTCCGCAAGCACCCTATCAGGCCCGGGGTGGTGTAGTTGAGCATCCGTCTCTTTAATGAGGAGCGTGGTAACTGCATGATGTGGATCCAACAGAATCGGGTGAATGTCAGTGGGGCTAGAGCTGCCTAAACGGCGCAGGCGTCCTCCAACCCGTATAAGACCCATTGTGGGGTCTAATTCTGGAGCGAGCGTACTCAGCCTACTGCTGGGGGGCACGGGCTTGCCTGCTCTAAGGCATCTGACTTCTTCAGAGAAGCAGTCTGCTTGGCTGGTCTTCAGCAGGTGGACTTCTGCATCTCGAAGGTCACACAGTGGCGGAGCAGGGTCGGCCGCCGCCCCATGGAGGGACTGCTGAGTAGCCTTGACCAGCTCCCTCCAGTTGCTGAACTGGGTGATGTCTGGTATCTTGAGTGGTGAGCTTGTCTGTGTGAGGGCACAAAAAACACTCTGTTTTAACTCACGACTGTCTTCGGGCTCTGTAGCATTAGGAGTAGGACGTGATGGCCATTCATCCGGTGGGCGGCGAAGGAATGCTGGTCCCTGGATCCAACGACTTGGTGCTGCCAGCTCAGGTAGCGTCTTGCCATGTCTGAGATCGTCGGCTGGATTGTTAGCTGTATCCACATACCCCCAGGTGTGCGAGGCAGTCAATTCCTGGATCTCAGAAACCCGGGTTCCCACGAAGACCTTGAACTTACACGACTGAGAGGTCAGCCAGGTAAGAACTGTCGTGGAGTCAGTCCATAAGCAGGTCTGGGCGATACACAAGGTGAGCTTGCCCACTGTCGAATCTCGAACCCTCCTGAGGCCAGACATTGTCGCATCTTGTCCACTAGAAGCTTGGCTGACTCAGTTGTTGACAGGCTCTGAAGACAATTGTCCACGTAGAAAGACTGTTCGACGGACTGCAGAAAGTCTTCATTTCCTGCAGCATTTTCTTTGACATGTTTTTGCAGAGCAAATGTTGCACAACACGGGCTGCTCGTGGTGCCAAATGGCAAAACCTGCCATTGGTAGACATCAGGCAGTTTCTCCCTTTGCACGTTCCTCCAAACAAACCTCAGCAACGGTCGGTCCTCAGGTAGGAGCCGAACCTGATGGAACATGGCTCTGATGTCTTCACTGATGGCGACAGCTCGTTGAGGGAGAGACCACCATGATTAAAGGAGCAGTCAAAGACCAGACGATGTTTGCCATTGTGATGGACGAGGTGATGAGGTATGAACCATGACTCACTGGAGCTGTCTCCCTCTTCGAGCTTTGTGACACACCCACCATCTATAAGCTTCTGGATCTCTGCGTCATATATTTTAGCTTTGACAGGGTCTTTAAGTAGTCGTCTCTCTGTACTGCGTAGCGTTGGCATCACTGCTTCAACATCTGCTTTCAGTGCTTTACCCGGAGCAGAGGTGTGGCGTAGCGAAGTGTGTCACCAACCTTCACTCTCCTAGTGCGTGCTTCCAAGACGCTCACCGCTTCCTGATCCAGGCGGGACCGCACTGCTAACCGCTCACTACGGAATGGAAGCACATCAAGCTGCCAGAGGCGTTCGACGTGTTGGTAGATGTCGTCTGGTGTTGGCTTGAAGGCGGTGTAGTAGCATGATGCAGCAGGGGACTGTGAACCATCTGGACCCTGAAGTGTCCAGCCGAGTGCTGTACGGATAGCTACAGGTCCTCCCTTTGGGCCAAACCTCACCGGTTCTATGGCAGTGATCAGGTGAGTATAATCTGCGCCGATGAGCAGCAGTGGTTGCACCTTATTGAAGCTCTGCAGTTGTAACCCTCTCAGGTGGCGGTAGCGTCTCTGGAGCGCTGCTATTTGATAGGATTGCTCTGTCAGGGTAAGTTGACCTGCTGTATAGGCCCTTTCGACCAAATGCTGTTCTGATGGTAATGCTGGAGAGGCCACATGAAAGTCAACCGATGCTCCAGTGAGGTGAACAACATCCTGACGAACAGTCCGCAGGGTGAGGGACTCCGCTCTGCCTCTGAGCCCCAGGTCTCGAACTGCAGCTGGGAGGATTATGGTGCGTTCAGCCCCATCATCAAGGATTGCATAGGTCTGCAGTGATTTGGTCCCATGACTGATGATGACCGGCACCACCTTGAGGTATACTTTCCCTCCTTGTATAGAGTTAGCAGCTGAGGTGCAGTCTTTGGGTGTGATGAGGTAGACACGGGGACCTGGCCTGGTGACATCGTGCAGCACTCTCAGGTGGATCTCTTGACACTCACTGCATGGTTTCTTTAAAGTGCAGCTCTCTTGGTCGTGGTTAGTACGGCCACAGTTGCGACACTTCTCAATTTCTTGTGTTGAGCGTTGAATAATGTCTGGACACTGTGACAAGTAGTGCTCGGTGCTTTTGCAGAAGAGACAC
This sequence comes from Eutrigla gurnardus, assembly GCF_963514095.1. Lineage (NCBI taxonomy): Eukaryota > Metazoa > Chordata > Actinopteri > Perciformes > Triglidae > Eutrigla > Eutrigla gurnardus. Next base: position 21,172,009 of record NC_139928.1, on the reverse strand, counting down.
ATCCTCTTAAACCTTTGTTGCTTAGCTGCTGGCCGAGGCATCTCGGCTGATTTGGACTGGTCCGCACCGTGATACACAGAGACAGGCTGAGTTCGAGGCCGGGGAGTAGGGACAGGTCTGTCTCCTTTGGGAGGCGGTGCTCCTTCAGCTCGATGGCGCTGTGCCATTTTTGCGGACAGTCTCTGAGCTTCTGCCTTCACCTTGAGCCAGTCAGCGAGGTCTCTGAGGTTATATGGGTTTAGCGTGCTGGTGCTGAGCCGCCCCTGGATCTGTAGATGCTCCACAAAGTTGTCCCTCATATGTCTAGGGAGTTTGCTAAGTAGTCGGTCAACATGGCCAGTAGACATCACTTCCATCCCATTTGGCCCTTCCAACGGGGTTAGCATTCCCACCAGCAAATCAACGTTGAGGGCGAAGCTCTGGAAGGCTTTGGGGTCTCCAGATTTGAGATCAGGAGAGTTCAGGATGGCTGCAATCTCACTTTGTGCCAACTGATGCGGCTGCCCGTACTGTCTCTGCAGAGCCTGCATGGTGACGGTGTAGGGTTGTGCATAATGTCTGCAAGACTGAGCTATTAGTTTGGCTTCGTCCAGGACCAAGTGTTCCATAAGCACACGGTATTTGTAATGTTCAGAAAGTTCAGTGTGCGGATTGAGCAGATGGTCCAGCGCCATTTTTAAGTCAGCGAACTCTCTCTCACTGTCATGTATTAACTTAGGCAGTTCAGGTACTGGAACTGGCTGTCTGGGGGACTGGACGGTGTACGGTACCTGCAGTGGTGTATACTGGGACTGGGGGCTGTACTGAACCTGTAGAGATGACGCAGGCTGCTGCTGGGTGAAACCAGCGGGGGCAGACACCAGTTGATAGGCTGGCTGAGTTGGAGGAGGAGACAGAGGCTGGTAGAATTGCAGATGTTGGTTCTGCAGTGGCAGTGGCAGCTGGTATATTGGCTGTGTAGAGATGGTTGATGGAGGCTGATAGGCGGTCCTCAGGGGAAGGACAGGGTTGTAGGACGACGGATTGATAACTGGCTGCGCCGACCTGAGTGGGATGTATTGCTGCACTGATGCTGGATTTACTGATGTTGTCTGCATGGGCAGGTATTGCAGCTGTGCAGCTGGTGGCACTCTGTCCTGTACATTGTTAACCGTCGGTGTAGGAGGCTGGTTAGACTGGTAGCCAGATGTAGCTGGTATCTGTGAACTTGTATAACTCACTACTTGTGGTGCTTGAGGAGGAGGCTGCAGCAGGGACACATTCAGCGTAGTGGGGGGAGGCGGTGCCCATACAGATGTCACAGTTGATGGCAGAGACTGCGTCAGTGTGTAGTTCTCCTGTCTACTACCTGGTGTAGGAGTCGTTGCTGCTTGAAGCTTTAATGCTGCAGAGGTGGTATATGGCAGTGTAGACAGTTGTGGCTCGTGTTGAAGTAGTCTAGCTGATCCAAGCTGAAGGTTGGATGGCTGTGGCAGAGGGGTGCTGCAAACTACTCGACCACTTAACCAGGGTGATTGATATGGTGGGATGCTCATATTGAGATGGTCTGGTGGCCGTATACCAGGATAACTGCTTTGATAGCTCTGCTCTGCGGGCGCCACTGATGGGGGGCTCATATGGCCTGTTAGCTGGCTGGGCAAGTCTCTACCGAGCATCGCCATGTCCCACTCGCTCACCTTGTCGGCCGCTCCAGGCGATAAAAGACGATCGGGAATAGCGTGCGCTCCGTGCAGCTGGTCCGCTATACGCACAGACTCGGTCTGTAGGCTCAGTGACTGCAGCTGCTGTGCGCCGACGCTTTCTCTTTGGTCTTTAGCGCGGGCACCGTGAGGAATGAGTGACTGTGGAAGGCTAACCTGGTAGCTTTCTAGCCTAGCTGGAAGCTGTCGCTGTCTTGCTCCGAGTGCGGCGCTGTCCGCGGACGTTATTATCGGCGTGTCCATTTCTCCGTCGCAAGTGAAGAGATCCGGCTCGAAGGACCAATATTGAAGAACTGTGGGGGAAACAGTTGTGCTGGGACCACTTCACCCGTGATCATACTCCGGTTAGGGAATAAGGACACCGTTTCGACGTTTTCAACTTTCTTTATATAAACTTTTTCAGCCGCCGTTCAGTACACACATTTTGTTCAACACGCTGACTTTTTTTAAGGACCCCAAACATCAACATAACTGCCCTGTAAACTGCCTGACTCAAATGATTCACATATTTAGATGAACATTACATTATACAAATTAACATATTAATAAGGTGTCTTTGCTTACTCACAAGGGGAATTTATAACACTGGCCTTCAGGGCCATCAATGGAACGGCACCCATCTACCTTCAAACACTGGTCAAACCTCATGCCCCGAAGCGAGCACTTCGCTCCTCTACTTCAGCTGGCCGGCTGGTACCACCATCGCTGAAATCAAACAAATGTCGCTCAGCAAAGTCCAGACTCTTCTCTGTTCTGGTCCTCAGTAGTGGAACGAACTCCCGACTAATGTCAGGACAGCAGAGTCATTTGCCATCTTCCGAAAAAGGAAGATCACCTGTTCAGACTTCACCTCGACTCTACATAGCATGACCCACTAACAGTTTGATACATGTCACCGAGCTCAGCTGTCACTCAAGTACTCAGTACTACTGAGACTCAAGTACTGAGTACTACCGAGTACTTCTGAGACTCAAGTACTGAGAACTACTAGGTACTATGTATTGTCAAACAGTTGAGTGCTTCGTACTCAACTGTTTGCCAGTACATGGCACCGAGCTCAGCTGTCACTCAAGTACTACCGAGTACTACCGAGTACTACCGAGTACTTCTGAGACTCAAGTACTGAGAACTACTAGGTACTATGTACTGGCAAACAGTTGAGTGCGAAGCACTACATGTCACCAAGCTCAGCTGTCACTCAAGTACTCTGTACTACCGAGTACTACTGAGGCTCAAGTACTGAGAACTACTAGGTACTATGTATTGTTTGAAAAACTCCAACTCCCACTGACTGCTCCTATCGGCAAATCAGAGCGCACCTGCTATCACTTCTGAGTGAGACAGAGAGAGATAGACGCTAGGGCAAGTTAGAAATGCTGCTCATTTCAGGTTTCTTTGAAAATCTGCTTCTCAATTTGTATTGCAGTCAATTGGGAGAACAACCGACGTGGCTGCGCTTAGAGGTTGCTAGTTCAAATTCTGTAAATGTCACAGAGTTTTTGAGCACATTGTGAGAGACAGGACAATATCACGTCTGTAGAGTGAAGATTGTGGCCGGGAGGAGTTTGGAAAGGAAAAAAATCTGAAGTATTTCGAGGAGCCCTCACACTCTAAGCGATGATGTCACCCACTCTAGCCCAGAAGGTTCTGCGCAATACACGCCCATTATAATCTCATGATTTCTCCCAAAACGATTATGGTCATTGAACAGTGATTGATCAAAAACTATATGACCTATTGAAACGCGGATTGACACACCAGGACACAAGACTTGTGTCCTGTCTCTACGTTTTAGAGTTTAAATGGAGTTTCTAGGTGAAAGTATGACTGAGCAGCAGGCGTTTGAAAGGCTACAATTTCTAACTTTAATATTCTGGACATCTTTTAAATAGCACACCGATCCCGATCAAGCCGCACGTTTTGATATAACATTCGCCTAGGTGCTCGCTTTTGTTTGGGACGAGTAGCGAATCAAAAAAGGGAGGAGGAAGAATACGAAAAAACACGCAAGATTTCAATAGCACCTACTGTTTGTTGTCTACAAACAGTAGGTGGCTGTGCTTCGCACTGCCTCCCTAATTAAAGAATTAAAAAGCTCAGAATTATTTCTGTGTGGAAATGACACTAAACATCACGTCAATGAAGGAGAAAGCATTAACTTTAATGAACTACAGTGTGAGCAGGACTGAGGCCCCATCAGAGCTGAGGTGGACCAGAATCAGAACTGAGGTTGAATCTTCAAATCTTTTGTCTGAACAACACTGAACAGGAGTTAATACAAAACTAGAAAATTCCCCCGCCGGGAAATTTTGAGAGGGAGGCAGTGGGCCACCGCCCGGGGGTAAAAGTTTAAAGTTTAAACGGAGTTTCTAGGTGAAAGAATGACCGAGCAGACGACGTTTGACTCAAAAAACTACATTTCCCACTACTAAATGTAGTTTTTACTACATTCCTGTCCACTAATCAGAGCACACCACTCGTGTCTCCATTTTAAAGTTTAAATGGAGTTTCTAGGTGAAAGTATGGACGAGCAGAAGACGTTTGACTAAAAAAACTACGTATCCCACTACTAAATGTAGTTTTTAGTACATTCTTGTCCACCAATCAGAGCACACCACTCGTGTCTCCATTTTAAAGTTTAAATGGAGTTTCTAGGTGAAAGTATGGACGAGCAGAAGACGTTTGACTAAAAAAACTACATATCCCACTACTAAATGTAGTTTTTAGTACATTCTTGTCCACCAATCAGAGCACACCTGCTGTCAGTTATGAAGATCAGTGCCCCACAGTGCTGTCACCATGGCAACGGCCCTTGCTGCGTGTGTATGACTGCTTTGGAGCCTCTCTCTGCTTCTTTCTATCGCTCCATTCCCCCTCTGCGGAAGGTCCGAACAAAAGCTTGCCACGCTCACACCGAAACTCCTATCGACAAAATTTCCGCACCGTTAGCGCCACAAGACTCGGCTGAAGACACTGATGACTTTTATTTTTTCCTAGTGTCAGAAATGTGGACGCTAGGGCGAGTTAGAAATGCTGTTCATATCAGGTTTCTTTGAAAATCTGCTTCTCAATTAACATTGGAGCGGATGAGGAGAAAAAAAGACTTGGCCGCGCTTAGAGGTTGCTAGTTCAAATTCTGTAAATCTCACAGAGATTTTGAGCACATTGTGAGAGACAGGACAAGTTTGTCTACAAAATTGGAAAATATCACATCTGTAGAGTGAAGATTGTGGCCGGGAGGAGTTTGGAAAGGAAAAAAATCTGAGAAGCCCTCACACTCTAACTGATGATGTCACGCACTCTAGCCCAGAAGGTTCCGCGCAATACACACCCATTATAATCTCATGATTTCTCCCAAAACAATCATGGTCATTGAACAGTGATTGATCAAAAACTATATGAGCTATTGAAACGCGGATTGACACACCAGGACACAATACTTTTGTCTACGTTTTAGAGTTTAAATGGAGTTTCTAGGTGAAAGTATGACTGAGCAGCAGGCGTTTGAAAAGCTACAATTTCTGCTCTCTTTTTTTCGTCCGTCCCATTCATTCCTATGGGAGTTTTTGCGGTGATTAATATTCTGGACTTCTTTTTAATAGAACACCGATCCCGATCAAGCCGCACGTTTTGATGTAACATTCGCCTAGGTGCTCGTTTTCGTTTGGTAGTTTTAGGGAATCAAAAAATGGTAAGAAGAGCCACCTACTGTTTGTCTCTGCAAACAGTAGGTGGCTGTGCTTAGCACTGCCTCCCTAATTATATAAAACACAGAAATGCAGAAAATTATCTAATTAGAGAAACTGGAACTAGAACATGTTTTCTGATTTATTAAATAAAAGACTGATAATCAATGTTCTGCTGATTATCTAGTGGATGTGTGTGTGTGTGTGTGTGTGTGTGTGTGTGTGTGTGTGTGTGTGTGTGTGTGTGTGTGTGTGTGTTTATTAAAATACTGGATGAAAGTATAAACCAAATGTTGTCAAAATGAAGTGAAACATAAACAAACCTCCACTTTGGTTGAAGTGCTGCTTTGTAACTTCAATTTTGTTTTTGTCGGCATGCTGAACACCCACACAGATCTCAGTGTGACTCTGCCAGTACTGAGGATCATCTTCTTTGATTCTGCTCATCCAGTCCTGTTTGGGTTCTGCTCTCATGGTGTTGCTGTCATAGTGAATTATCTCAACGTCATCAACCAATGCAACAGCCACAAACTCTGGGAAGTTTGGGACTCCAGAGGACGCCGTGTTGAAATACTCCAGAGAGTGAATCTCTGCAACACAAGATGAACATCATGATCTCAGTTTTTATCTTCAACAAATCACTGAACAATGTTGTTTTCCTGCACACACAATCCAAAAGAACTACTTCTCTCTCTCTTCTATTGCTGTTTGTTATTTTTCATATTCAACTAATAGGTTTTATTTTGTTTGATGTTGTCGTCAGAGTGTTTGTGGATTTCAGATGTTTGAGTATAAAAGTTATTTTTTTAAATACAGAAAGAACCAAGAAACCAAATCTGACCGTTTGTCCCTCACTTTCATAAATCTTGATTTCTGTAAACTGAAGTTAAATCTCAACATCGTTGTTAAACAACATGTTGTGTGAAACCAAATCCTCTCAGCTTTATATTCCAGAATATTCTGATATATTAATATTTGTTCTACATCAGCCGATAGCATTTTTAATATAAACACATAACATGAACAGACTTCATACAGATTCATTAGCTGCTGTTGTTTAAACATGAAATAGCTCCCTCTGGAGGACAAACTATGTAATGGAGACGCTGCTCATGAATTACCTCAAACTTTGTCATTTCTTCACCTGGAATTCTTCTTACTTATCACACAATATTTATACACACTGATATGATATATATGTAATATGATAATATGTGCTAATACGGATGATTTGTGAGTGAAGTTCTACTAAACAGCTTCAGATCTGACCAAACCAACTCAGTAGTGACGTACTACATTCAAACAGACGAGTGTTTCAGTGTGGAGACACATTTCATCCCGAACTTGGAGGAAGTCCTGGAGCTGAACAGCAAAGACGACCGAAAGAAGCGTCGGCTCATATAAACAGGGCTTAAAGACATGACGCAGTTCTTCTGTTACAAGCGAGCAACTTAAAAGCCAACAACTAAAGTGTGGACTCACCTGCGGCCGCGCTGTGGAGGCCGACGGCCAGGAGAAGAAGCACAGTCCACGTCTCCATCGTCACCTGTCGCTTCTCAAGCTGTCTTCAACTCTTCACTTGTTATTATTGTGGAGGCAAAGTGATAACGGTCCTGGCAGTAGTGGTGCGCTGACTTCACCCTCCGTCTGAGCCAATGGGGATTTTAGCTGAGCACCGACGTCACTAATAGCCGGGTAAGACTGAGCCACTGAGGTTAATAACGAAAGTTAAAGTGGAGCGATGTTATTTCAGCCTGCGTGAGAGGACGCTGGAGACCCTTTATTCTGGTTTCTCAACGCTGTCCGCACCTGAAAGGAGCATTTAACCTCCTGCTGATCAGCTCTGCTGGGGTCATCGGCAGGCTAATGCAATGTAATGTGCAGAAATGTTTGAATGATGCTCACATACTCTGCAGTAGTGTCTTAGTCTGCTTGTGTTCAGTCTGGCTGTCGACAACAAACAAGAGCTCCAAATGTGTCTTAATTGATGTTTGTCTTTTAGCAAAATGGCACCTGGCGTCAGTAGAAACATCGAGAAACGGAGAGTTCCTTCGTGGTGTTGAGAAGGTGTCTGTTAGCTTCACCAGTACTGACCCTCCAGAGTCTCTGTATGTCTGGATAAACCTGTCTGGATGGGCTTTTCATATTTATTTGTCTGAATGTTTTAGCTCTGATCTCTCATCTCTTCCCGTTAGCATACGAAGCTAAGCTAGTTAGCTTAGCATGCTAGCTGGAGACGGCTCGCAAGTTAGCATCGCGGCGCTAGTGGGAGTTTGATGGAGAACAAACAGAGTATGACGGAGTTTGTGACCAGTTATAAGCTGGTCACAAAGGCAATTCATTCAGTTAGATTTTCATTTGCAGGATCAAATAAATGTTGGAAAACAATCACTAAGTCATCTCTTGTTACATTCAATTCCATTTCATTTATAGGCAAGATGGTTCCACAGAAGAGGAGTTTGTTGGCTGAAAGCTTTGGCATCGGCTCTACTTTTGGAGATCCAAGGAACAACAAGCTATTTTAGCGTGACAGCGTGAGATTGATAGTGAAAGCGTGAGTGTCACGCCAGGAGCGTGAGAGTTGGCAATCCTGCTATTTCTAATATTCGAATATCAGCTGTGTCTGATTGTCTTGTCAGCCAGCCCTCATGTTTTCCCACCTGGGCCCCGTTCCTAATCAGTCCTGGTGTATATAGTCAAGTCTGTGTCCGAAATCACTCCCTACTCCCTATATAGTGCACTATAGGGAGTAGGGAATGATTTCGGACACAGCCAGTGTTCCCTGTTTCCTTGTCAGTTCCTTCTGTGTATTTGGTCTAGTATGTTCCTTTTGGTCCGGCCTGTTATCCCTGCTGTCGTGTTCCTTTATGTGGGTTTTTGCCTGCCTGTTTTTGGGACTCTTGTTTTTTTGCTTAGGAAGTGACCCGGATGTAAACAAGTGGCCGCCATGATAAAAATTAATTCTCTAAATTTGAAGGAAGGGAGCTGCAGTGCTTCCTTTCAGATCTCCTTTAGCATAGGATGCAACAGATCTTCCTTTACGAAAGGAAAAGAGATTACACCGACCCACAATTCCTTGTGAAGGCAACATTTAAAGTGAATGAATGTGATGATCTTGGGTTTTGTTTGTTTCCCCTGTTGTTTTGTAGTTTCTGTCTCTTGTTGTTGTTGGTTTCCTGTTTTATTTTGTAGTCCTTCTGTCTTGTGTTCTTTACTTCCTGTTGCTTCAGTTAGCATAAAGATGTCAAAAATCAATATCCTTCATATCAATAGACTGAAGATCAAAAGATCTGTAAGCATATATGGAATCACAAAAAGACAATTTTGGAATATCAGACAATTTATTGACAAAAAAAAAACAAAGTAGAAAAGCAATAAAATTGAGCAACTTAGTTGTGCAATCATCTACTTCATGCAACACCAGAAGTGATTCTGAGCATCGCTGCTCAGTTTCTACCAAACTAAGAGAGCAGACGTCCGCTGTCCCAAAACACCAGCAGGACATACTTTCAGAAACATCTCATTTCATTTTCACCATCAGTGTGCTGAGAAGCTCCAAACAGCCCAGAAGCCTTTAAGGACCCCCCATCATAAATATAAATATATAAAATATATAAATATATTTCAAAAACACATCAAAAGAGATGAAACAACCAGATCTCATGTGAACAATTATAATAATTTATTTCCTTTATGGGCGCCTTTCTAAACACTCAAGGTCACCATACAAAGTCAAATAAAAACAATGAGAGCATCAATCAGACATTCATCACAGCGAGCAAACCCTAATAAAACAGTGTACAAGGAGCAACTGAATTAAAGGGAGGAGGCTTGTCTAAATAGATATGTTTTCCAGTGAGATTAGAAAGTGGGGATTGAAGTGGAGTGTTGATGTCATGAGGCAGAGAATAAACAGCACATTTCCACGTGCCGTTATTAAGCATTTCAGGCTTTTCCCACGTCGTTCAGCCACAGTGAAGCGGTCGCATAACTAAGTTAGATTTAAGGAAACTTCACGGTCGGGCTTCAAATCAGTACGTAATCTACGCTGCATACGTACGGAAACAAGTTGACAGGAAATGTGTTGTGAAACTATTTACGTTGCAGTGCAGACGGCGTGGCGTACGAACGACTAACAAGAAGCTAGAAAGGCGTTCTTATTGCAGCGACGGGACGACGAATTGTTGCATCAATCATTCGCCGTTTGGAGAAAACAGGCTGTTTGACACATCATCATATTCCAGACACACGAAGAAAAACCTCTAAGACGTCGATCATCGTAAAAACAAACTTAAGTTTTCAAGAAATATACAAACTATTTACACAACTGGAAAATGTGTGTGTGTCGGGGTCAGCAACACCGATCCAACAAAGGAGAGAAAAACTGTTATCTCTCGTTATCATCAAACTGCCGGATGCTACGAGTGTAGATATGAAAATGTGAATGCACGTTCGTGGATGTGTGTCGACATGTGAATTTACATTTGTGAAAAGCCTGACAGCATTAAAAAGCATTTTATAGTATTGAAGTTCAGCTACACACAAACCTCAAAATTCATTTTGTAAACTAAAACAAAAAGCAAAAATCCAAATCGTACTTGTAAAATATATACCAACCTAATTTTGAAATGTCGTATTCCAATCAATGAGCATCTACGATGACATCACCGACAGCACCGATAATCCTCGGACAAGTCGCTTTTCAAATTACGCATCGTCATTTGATACATTTTTAATTCGCAAATATAGATTATTGCTCCTTTTAAAGCCTTGTTGCGTTTGGCAACTTTAATGTTTTGGCCACGTGAATTTAGGGGACATTCAACCGGTTTTGTCGGTGATCCGGCTCTTTTGTTTATATTAGATTTTTTAGATTGTGTCAAACTTTGTACATAACAGAGTCTGAAGTTATGGACTGAAGTTCACCCTCCTCTTCCTGCAGTCACTCACATCTGTCAAATACACAAGCATTAAAAATGAACAGTGCAAAACGTAATAATATGGCAATAAGGTATCAGGAATGGAAGGTGTGAAACCACTGGGATAGTACAGACGTCACACATTAGTTACCTTTTATCCAACGGTGTGTTGCTGTTTGAACTCTCCGGGTCTGAAGAGACCAAAATACAAAACAATAGTCAAGTAAAGGACAAAATCATATAAAGACGCATTTTGTACGGACAAACAGATGGATATGGACCTGATCGGTTAATCAACGATCCTGTAGTTGAAGTCTCATATGGGGTCTTCTTGTCTAAAAAACAGAACAAAATAAATCAACACAAGGCCGATCCTGGGTGACTGTCATGAGTGTTTTGTACGGACAGACAGATGGATATGGACCTGATTGGTTAATCAATGATCCTGTAGATTTAGTCTCAGATGGGGTCTTGTCTAAAAAACAGAACAAAATAAATCAACACAAGGTCAATCCTGGGTGACTGTCATGACATTCTCTAGTCTATAGTGTTACTACTCACATATACACATTCACAGTATATCTGCAGCATCATACTAGCCTACCTTTTATTTTGTATTCATTTCATTCTTATTATTTTCTACTTTACCTTTTCACCATACAATATATTAATATTGTAGTTGAACAACATCATTTGTAAGCAATAAAGTACACAAATAAGAGAATCCTCCTTCACCGCAACATTTCATTCATTCATCCTTCCATGCAGTTGGAATGAAAATTTAAAATATAGGGAGCGACTGCTTTTCAAGTGATTATTATTTTTAAATGTTATTATTATTTAAAGTTTGAATCGGGAATTCAAACTTTGTAAACAGTGTAAACCACAGTCGGTATGAGGATCTAGTCAAAGTATAACATTTTAAATACAATCTACAACAACCTCTGTTTATTTAGATGAGGTAATCTGGAATTAAAAATAAAAGATGACACTCTCAACTATATCTACATTGTTTAGAAATGAAGTTTAAACTGTTTCCAATGACTTTGCTGCATTGAACCGACACACAGCACCAACTCTTATCTAGTAACAACTTGAATGCTCATCAGCATGAACGCAGACTTTGTTAAGTACGTGACAGACCAGACGACATGGTGACTACAGCAGCAGCAGCAGAGGGCGCTGTTTCTCTGAGCCTTGCACCCCATGCTGCTGGTCGCTTCACATTTTGTTTTCAGCAGGAATTAAACCTTGACCAAGTTTAGCACTCAGTGAAAGCCACTTTTGGAAATCAACGCAACAAAAATGTTAAATATAATAAAGCAAGATGTACTAACAAGTATGCGGGCATTTGTCTGAAAGAAAAACTGGGATTAAACAAAATACATGAAAAATAGGAGCAAATGTGATGAAATCTGAATCTGACAATAAAAATATAATGAATGTTGAACTTGAATATGAGTTTGTGTCTTCTAGTCGTGACCTTATAGCGCTTGTTGTTGAAGTTTGCTGGATAAAGTCACCAACTCAAAGCCTGAAATCAAGAAGAGATGAGACAACGTCTCCGTTTGGGTCTTACAGTTCCTCTTTTTGTAAACCACGAATCCAATCACAGCGAGGACGAGAGCAAGAAGTACGACTGCAGCGATGACGATGATGACGGTGGTCATGTCAGTGGGCTTCTCTGTTGAGCACAAAACAAGAGGAAATAGTCACAACCTGAACAGATGAAGCAGGTTCCAGGAGAAGAACCTCCATTTGTCAACCGGACCACAATCCTGTATTCAGTGTGTTTGTTGGTCCTTTTGAAAACGTGATCCTGACTGATCTCCTGACAGATACATACATTCATCCAGTTATTAAATCATTCTACTCATCCTCTAAAACTGACCAGTAGTTCATTCAATACGGCGCCTACGACCTCTGAACTGTGGTTTGATTATTATGTTTCTAAAAATGTTTCTCATCACTTCTGGTCTCAGTCTCACCTTCGTTGCTCCTGATGACGTCCAGTGTGGTGATTTTGTCCTCCTTCACACCAGAGAGCTTAAACACACACTCGTACCTGCTCTGGTCTTCAGCTGCCACTGAGAGTTTCAGGTCGGCACTCATCTGGAAGGTTCCATCGTGGTTGGGGAGGATCTCTCCGAGGTCCACGTCCTCATGGAGATCCTCTCCATCTCTCCTCCAGAACAGTGCGGCTCTTTGAGGGTAGAAACCTGTAGCGTGGCAGCTGATTGGAGAGGAGGGAGTCTTCTGGACGAAGGACACTGAGGGAAGGTCTGAGGAGAGAGAGACGGGTTAGAGGTTCTTTATCCTTATTATTATGATCTGCTGTGTATTAATGATCATGTCTGATGTATCTGAAATGCCTTAGTGACACATACACGATTTATGTTAGTTCGAAATCGTGTTTACTAGAAATATATGCAGATGTGACTTGTCAGTAAAGTTTCAGTCATGTTCTCTGTGTCGATCTCTGTTGTGATGACTTGGAGACGGCGCTCCCTGAAAACAACATCAAGCCATACGTGTGTTGTATTACGACGTGATGTACAACAGGTAACCGTGCCGAGGCACAGTACGGATCAGATGGCCCTGGTGTGAGGGCGCCCAGATGAGGAAGGTAGGACAGAGGGTGAGACGAAGACAGAGACAGGAACTGAGACAGACAGGAACAGGGCAGTGACAGGGATTCTACCTTTTCTCAGCAGAGAGCTCCTCCCGTACTTCAAATACGTCTTCAGTAACTCAGGACAACGATAGGTGATGTCATGTTTATCCCGTTCTAGCCAAGCTTTATTAATATCCCACTTGTGATTGGTGATGACAGCCTGTTGTTTTGGAACGATCCATCTCTTTGTCTTCGAGTCAAACGCAATGAAGTCTTCTCCATCATAACCATATTGAAAGAAACCATTTCCCTCATTGGTCTCATCATCCCATTCACAGCCAATTATCTTCTGGAGAATGTGGACACCTGAGAGAGAGAGAGAGAGAGAGAGAGAGAGAGAGAGAGAGAGAGAGAGAGAGAGAGAGAGAGAGAGAATTAAACCAGAGTGAGATCATCAGTTAATATCACATCATTTCCATGGAGACACACTGATCGACAGACAACAGAGGAGCTACACCTGCTGCTGTTATTGGCTCCATGAAAGCCAACCATCACCTGGACAGTGTGGACGTCTCAGGGGGAGATGGTCTGAGTACGGTTCGCTTCAAGTCCGTGTTGCAGTTCGCTTTGCCTGGTCATTGTGAACATAAAGTGTTCCAGCTTCGCTTTGCCATCGTATTTTACCCCTCTAGACCAGAGGTCTTCAACATTTTCAGGCCAAGTAGCCCCAAGACTTATAGTGACCCGGTAGAGGGCCCACATAATATTAAACAAACTGGAAGATTTGTATGTGCTCAATATAGGTTGTATTCATGTTAAGGTGTATTTGTTGACATATCTTTGGGGATTTATTTGGGATCAAATAATTTTGGGGACCCTCTGCAGTCATACTGTGGACCTCCTAGGGGTCCCGGACCCCCTGTTCAAGATCTCTGCTCTAGACTTTCTGTTTGGGACACAGTCATATCAGCCACCGATTCATTCAGTAAAAATATGAAATCTGAATAGGCTTCAACTCTTTCTAGTTGCTGATCCATCTTGTAAACAGCAAATACAAATTCAAATCATCAGGAGACACCGGTTACCTAATTGGCTAAATAACAGAGCTAACAGCTAATCACGTTCAAGGAGATCGCATAGCGTTACATTATGATCATCATTATTCAGTAACAAATAGCATTGGGCCATATTAAACATTATCATGATGTGTTCTAATGTAATCTTGTAAAATAGATATTTTATAGAGAATTAAAGAATTAAAAAGCTCAGAATTCTTTGTGTGTGGAAGTGACACTAAACATCACGTCAATGAAGGAGAAAGCGTTAACTTTAATGAACTACAGTGTGAGCAGGACTGAGGCCCCATCAGAGCTGAGGTGGACCAGAATCAGAACTGAGGTTGAATCTTCAAATCTTTTGTCTGAACAACACGGAACAGGAGTTAATACAAAATTATATAAAACACAGAAATGCAGAAAATTATCTAATTAGAGAAACTGGAACTAGAACGTGTTTTCTGATTTATTAAATAAAAGACTGATAATCAATGTTCTGCTGATTAACTAGTGGATGTGTGTGTGTTGTGTGTGTGTGTGTGTGTGTGTGTGTGTGTGTGTGTGTGTGTGTGTGTGTGTGTGTGTGTGTGTGTGTGTGTGTGTGTGTGTATATGTGTGTTTATTAAAATACAGGATCAAAGTATAAACCAAATGTTGTCAGAATGAAGTGAAATATAAACAAACCTCCACTTTGGTTGAAGCGCTGCTTTGTAACTTCAATTTTGTTTTTGTCGACCTGCTGAACAACCACACAGCTCTCAGTGTGACTCTGCCAGTACTGAGGATCATCTTCTGTGATTCTGTTCATCCAGTCCTGTTTGGGTTCCAATCTCCTGGTGTTGCTGTCATAGTGAGTTACCTCAACGTCATCAACCAACCCAACAGCCACAAACTCTGGGAAGTTTGGGACTCCAGAGGACGCCGTGTTGAAATACTCCAGAGAGTGAATCTCTGCAACACAAGATGAACATCATGATCTCAGTTTTTATCTTCAACAAATCACTGAACAATGTTTCCTGCACACACAATCCAACAGAACTACTTCTCTCTCTCTTCTATCGCTGTTTGTTATTTTTCATATTCCAGTAATAGGTTTTATTTTGTTTGATGTTGTCGTCAGAGTGTTTGTGGATTTCAGATGTTTGAGTATAAAAGTTATTTTTTTAAATACAGAAAGAACCAAGAAACCAAATCTGACCGTTTGTCCCTCACTTTCATAAATCTTGATTTCTGTAAACTGAAGTTAAATCTCAACATCGTTGTTAAACAACATGTTGTGTGAAACCAAATCCTCTCAGCTTTATATTATTTTATTTTATTTATTGGGTTCTATTGTTCAGTCTCACAATGCTATTGGATCGTACATTTGTTTGTAAGTCCCGCTTTATGGCCATGAACTCACACAACCTCTCAAGGTTTCCTTCTAACATCTCTCCGTTTCATTGGACTGGATTCATCAGATTCAACAAAAAGTAAAATCTCTTTTAGTGTAGTAAGCAATCAACCTTGCAAATGAACCCTTAGCTGTTCTGAATTGTTGTTCAGACGACGTGAGCACAAATACAGGAATTCTGCTCCCATCTAAGCCCAATTTTGCAATATAATTTTTTTGTATTATTATTCTCTAAATTCATACATAAACTTTTTTTTAAACTCTTAAATTTCTGCATCAAAGGCCTCCTACAACAACATCTGAAAGGTAAATTTTTTTTTTTTTTAGGTTTTTCTATATCTGGGTCTTACATACAGGGTTAAACATGAAATAGCTCCATCTGGAGGACAAACTATGTAATGGAGACGCTGCTCATGAATTACCTCAAACTTTGTCATTTCTTCACCTGGATTTCTTCTTACTTATCACACAATATTTATACACACTGATATGATATATATGTAATATGATAATATGTGATAATACGGATGATTTGTGAGTGACGTTCTACTAAACAGCTTCAGATCTGACCAAACCAACTCAGTAGTGACGTATTACATTCAAACAGACGAGTGTTTCAGTGTGGAGACACATTTCATCCCGAACTTGGAGGAAGTCCTGGAGCTGAACACCAAAGACGACCGAAAGAAGCGTCGGCTCATATAAACAGGGCTTAAAGACATGACGCAGTTCTTCTGTTACAAGCGAGCAACTTAAAAGCCAACAACTAAAGTGTGGACTCACCTGCGGCCGCGCTGTGGAGGCCGACGGCCAGGAGAAGAAGCACAGTCCACGTCTCCATCGTCACCTGTCCTTCTCAAGCTGTCTTCAACTCTTCACTTGTTATTATTGTGGAGGCAAAGTGATGACGTCCGAGCTGCTGCTCTATCCGGGCTGAAGTGAGGCTGAGACCAGGAGGAGCGCTGACTTCACCCTCCGTCTGAGCAAATGGGGATTTTAGCTGAGCACCGAGTCACTAATAGCCGGGTAAAGCCACTGAGGTTAATAACGAAAGTTAAAGTGGAGCGATGTTATTTCAGCCTGCGTGAGAGGACGCTGGAGACCCTTTATTCTGGTTTCTCAACGCTGTCCGCACCTGAAAGGAGCATTTAACCTCCTGCTCCTGTCATCTGCAGGCTAATGCAATGTAATGTCAGAGTCATTTGCCATCTTCCGAAAAAGGCTCAAGACTCACCTGTTCAGACTTCACCTCGACTCTAGCATGACCGCCCCCCCCCCCCCCCAAAAAAAACTTACCTATAGCACTCTGATCGTAGCACTGCTGCTCTTAAGGTACTACTTTACTCAGATGAGGACCTAACACTTGTTCTATTTTTAGCTCTTACTTTATCGGCAATGATATGTTGTGGTTTCTTTGTTTCCTTCTTTTGACAAATGTACTTATTGTAAGTCGCTTTGGACAAAAGCGTCTGCTAAATGACCTAAATGTAAATGTAAATGTGCAGAAATGTTTGAATGAAGCTCACATACTCTGCAGTAGTGTCTTAGTCTGCTTGTGTTCAGTCAGGCTGTCGACAACAAACAAGAGCTCCAAGTGTGTTTTCATTGATGTTTGTCTTTAGCAAAATGGCGCCTGGTGTCAGTAGAAACATCGAGAAACGGAGAGTTCCTTCGTGGTGCTGAGAAAGTGTCTGTGTGATTTAGTCTACCGGTGATACCGGCACTCGCGCAGTCAATTAATCAGTCTCGCGTCGGCCACTCGCGAAGTTTTTTTGCTAGTGTGGAGAAAAATGTAAATACATGAGCTAATCACACATGTTTTAAATTACTACACACACATACACACACACAGGCACAGGCGAGAGAGCAGCAAGGGCAGGGGTCAAACAACATACCAAGGATACATTCCTTAGCGGAAGCCGCACAGGGGAGGAGTATATGATTGTTATGTGTGGCCAGGTAGTGTTTCTTTTCTTGCTGCTGTTTCCCCTCCCTCCTCCTTCTCCCTGCTCTCCAGGCTGGTAGACTATTTGTAATCAGCCTGGGGATAAAAAGGGTGGGAGGCCTCGGGTTCTCACTCTGGGCTCAGCAGGAAAAGGGGAAGGTTCGTTTGATTGTCAGTTAACCCTGGTTTTCTCCCCCACTTCTGTCTTTATGTCAGAAGTTCATTATTTTAGTTTATTATTTTAGTTTGGGTTGGAGATCCCTGGCAGCCATGTTTTGTCGTATTTGTTTTAGGTTTGCCCTATTTCTTTCTTTTTCTTAGCGGGAAAACACAGGATGCGACGGCCCACAGCGTGGCTGGCCCTGCGTTTTCCCCTTTTGTTCTGTTTGGCCGGGATCTCCTTCTCCCTTTTGGTTGAATACTTTGGATCTTTAAAGGTTAACTTTCTTTTCTCCTTTTTCTTCCCCAGTCATCGTTAAGTTTAATAAATAAACTTTTGCAACTTAATTCTTGTGGTGTCCCTTCTATGTGCTATGGTCTCATCGAGCCTAAGTCAACTAACGTCTATGAGGCCGTAACATATGTGGGGGCTCGTCCAACTTTTTTTGTACACTGCTGATGGGTTTTTTTTTCATTTTGAACCCCAGTTCAGTGTGACAATACCCTATAGGACAGAAAAATGGGCTGGTGTGTTGCAAACTGTGTCTAGCTTTATGTTGTGTGCTTGACACTTCCTTTGTTTGCTTCATTGCAAACTGTGTCTAGCTTTATGTTGTGTGCTTGACACTTTCTTGTTTGCTTTATTGCCTGTGTCTTTGAGTGTTATTAGGCTCCTAGGCTGCAACTTATCATAGTGCACTTTAACTGGTATTTCCCATTGTTGGTCTATAGTGTACTTTGTTTTTTTTGCAGTTGCTGTTTGCTTAGTATAGCCTGATTTTGTGAGTGTCGGTATACTCACATGTGGACGCCACATTTTTGCTGCAGTTGCTTTGTGTTATTGTTGTGAGCAAATTGTGCCTTTTTAAGATGGACTTTAAATTGTCTGACTTTGTTAAGCAACCTACGCTTGACTTGTTTGATCGCTGCACAAAAGAGCAGTTGGTAGAAATGGCCGATCACTTTAAAGTCGGCATTTCTAAGCAGTTACGGAAGCCGGAGTTTAAATCTGAGTTGTGGTCTGCTTTAACAGCACTTGATGTCTTGCCTCCTGAACCAGTTTCACCTCCTGTCGATAAGTCATTTGAAATGCTTCGTCTCAAAGAACTAGATCTTGAAATGCGCCGATTAGATCTTAAAGAAAAAGAACTTTCAAATGATCTGGAGATGCGTAAAATGGAAGAAGAAACCAAACGACAAATTAGAATAAAAGAACTTGAAATACAACAGTCTGCTCGTTCTCCAATTAATTCTGATGAGTTTGAGGTAAATCGGTGCCTTCGTTTAGTTCCTCCATTTAATGATAGAGATGTTGACAAATATTTCATTCTCTTTGAGCGTGTTGCCGCCACCTTGAAATGGCCTAAAGGAATCTGGCCGTTGCTTTTGCAGTGTGTGTTTACAGGCAGAGCTCAGGACACGTATGCGTCGTTGTCATCACAAGCCAGCCTAGACTATGATGAAATCAAAGTAGCTGTGCTGAGGGCGTATGAGCTTGTGCCTGAAGCATATCGCCAGAGATTCCGCAAACTTAAAAAGACAGACGGTGTTACATATGTTGAGTTCGGCAGGGAGAAGGAGACCTTATTTGATCGCTGGTGCCAGTCTAGGAAGGTGCAGGATTTCGGTGGACTGCGTGATTTGATTCTTTTGGAAGATTTCAAAAATTGCTTACCTGATAAAATCAGAATGTTGCAGAGGTGTCCAAAGCGGCGGTTTTGGCCGATGAATATGTCCTCACACATAGAGAGACATTTGAGAAGCCTTATTCCTCTGCAGAAAACAGGTTCGCGTTCTCCAAACCCTTTGTTCCAAATCCAGTATCGGCGAATTCACATGATGTGAAATCAAGAGTGGAAGATGGTGATAAACCAGTTTGTGCGTACTGTAAAAAGCATGGGCACACAATAAAAACCTGCTTTGCACTTGAAAGGAGAAATAAAACTCCAAAGGTGGTTAATTTGTTGAAAACAGAGCCACAGTCCCAACAGTCACATGTTCCTCAACAGCAGACTCCAGTGAAGCCCGACCTCCAAGTGTATTCTCCTTTCTTGATGAAAGGGTTTGTTTCTTTGACAGACGTAGGTCCAAAGGTTCCTGTGACCATCTTGAGGGACAGTGCAGCCTCACAGTCTGTTCTTCTGGAGGGGGTTCTGCCACTGTCTGAGGAGTCATCTGTTAATGCTAGCGCTTTGGTGCGTGGTTTTGGAATGCAGTGGGTGGGGGTGCCACTTCACTCAATCTACCTGGACTGTGACTTAGTTAAAGGTTGTGTCGTGGTGGGTGTGCGTCCTGAGTTTCCCATTGATGGTGTTGCACTTATATTGGGAAATGACTTAGCTGGCGGTAAGGTACTGCTCAATCCAGAGGTGACAGCCATTCCACTCCATGAGCAATCAGCTGATCTACAAAAAGAGTATCCAGAGGTGTTTTCTGTGTGTGCTGTGACGCGTGCAATGGCCGAGAGAGGAAAGGAGTGTTCGTCTACTGGGGAGAATGATGACATTGACTTATCTGACAGTTTTTTGACCGAAGTTGATAGTGGCATCTCTTCGTCTGTCTTGCTGTCTCCTTCGGGGGATTCAGTTTCTGACTCCCCTCCTGTCGAGTCTGTTCCATCTCCTGTTTTTCTGACCGCCCCTCCTCTTGAGAAAGACCTCAAATTAAGCATGTCGAGGGACCAGCTGATTGTAGAGCAGAAGCGTGACCAGTCCCTCTCTTCCCTTTTCGAAACAGTTGTGTCAGAGGACAAAATTGAGAACATGTCCGCTGGTTACTTTGTCAAAGATGATGTGCTGGTGCGTAAATGGACACCGCCTCAGGCATCCAAACAGGACGACTGGAGTGTTGTGACACAAATTGTTGTTCCGCAGGAATTTCGACATGAAATTGTTTTGTTGGCCCATGATAATCCTTTGGCAGGTCACTTAGGGGTAAATAAAACGTATGATCGGGTGCTGCGCTGTTTCTTCTGGCCAGGATTGAAAAAGGATGTACGTCAACACTGTAAAACATGCCATGTATGTCAGGTTGTTGGCAAACCGAATCAGGTTATTCCACCATATCCATTGTATCCAATCCCTGTAGTGGGTGAGCCATTTGAGCGGGTACTTGTAGACTGTGTAGGTCCATTTCCCCGTACAAAATCTGGAAACAAGTTTCTTCTTACAGTCATGTGCTCCGCTACACGGTTCCCTGAGGCCATTCCCATGCGCAACATCACGGCCCCTGCTGTTGTAAAGGCCCTGGTGAAGTTCTTCTCGACTTTTGGGTTGCCAAAGGTGTTACAGACGGATCAAGGGTCTAACTTTATGTCGCATATTTTTGCCCAAGTACTAAAACAACTTAATATTGCTCATTGCCACTCTAGCGCGTATCATCCGGAGAGTCAGGGGGCGATCGAACGTTTCCATCAGACATTAAAATCCATGCTCCGAACGTACTGCTTAGAGTTCAACAAAGATTGGGATGAGGGTGTCCATCTTCTTCTCTTTGCAGCTCGTGAGGTCGTGCAGGAGTCTTTAGGCTTTAGTCCGGCTGAGCTGGTTTTTGCGCACACTGTGCGTGGTCCCCTCAGGCTTCTTCGGGAGAAGTGGTTGAATGATGCAAAACCGCAAAATTTGTGTGACTATGTCAGTAACTTTCGTTTCAGACTCCACCGTGCCTGTGAGTTGGCGAAGGGAAACATAGCTGCTGTACAGACGAAGATGAAGACATGGTTTGATAAGGACGCTCAACTGAGGAGTTTCAATCCAGGTGATAAGGTGCTGGTATTGTTGCCTATTCCCGGCTCGGCTCTGCAGGCTCGCTACAGCGGCCCGTATGAGATCAAAGAGAAGTTGAATGATTGTGACTACATTTGTAGCGACAGTTTTCCTATAAAAGGTCGCTAAGAGGCTTAGGTGGGCTCCAGGCAGTTACGCGTCGTTCAAATGAATCCAAGTCCAGTGATGTTTATTGTTTGACGATTTATTCTTGGTTATTTGACGATTTGACGGTAAACAGAAAATATGAATCAGGAGCGCCACTAACCCCCTTTCTCTGTCACCCCATGCCGATCCAAGTGCCCAGGTGTATAGATTAAACCACACCCATGTGTCAATCAAAACGGAAGTGACATGACCAAAAAACAGTATGAGTGACCTTTCAAAATAAACAATAAACAAACAGACCAAATATGGATTTTGGCCCCTACAATTCCGGCCCCTAATTATTATGTTTCAAATAATAATTACTATTTCGACATAATCAACATAGTATATAAGTATATTTTCTTGATCTTCTTTCTTCATTATTTGTAATCCAATATACGTTCTCTAAGGAAAGAGTGATTAGTCAAAATCAAGTGTTCAGGAACAAAGTCAAGGGGTCAAAAGTCAGTTTGGGTCAGTCAATGATCCTCTGCCTCCAATAGTAGGCAGACTTTGTTGATGGGCCTGGTCAGAAATCCGGTCTTTGACTTGATCCGAAGCTGACGTACAAGTCCCTTTTTGTCCATAATGGTCTCCACAATCCTTCCTGTTCTTGTACCTCCTCTGTATCCTCTTCATCTTCCAGCTCCAGCACCTCAGGATAATTGGCATCCAAAGATTCAGCCCCTAGCAGGGTCTCTATCAGGGTCTTGAGAAGGTCCGACTGGATCTCCTCTGGTTTCTGACTTCTTCTTTCCGGTCCTCCGTCTCCTTTCCTTCCTCCTCACTATCCTCCTCTAGGATTTTAATGTCTTTCCTATCCTTCTCTGTCTCCTTCCTGTCTTCCACACCTTTACTTGTGTCCCGTCCTTCCTTTTCCTTGTCCTCCAGTTCACCATCCTCCTCTGTTTTCTTCCTTTCCTCCTCAATCTCCTTTCTGTGCTCCCTGAGCTCTTCCCTGTCCTCATTCGCCTCCTTTCCTTCTCTTTCCTTTTCCTCCTGCTCCTCCTCTGATGCCCCTTGTCCTTCAATGGTAAACCAAAGCAGTAATGTCCATTAACTAGCTTTGCAGATGTTGATACCAAATCCAAGAACTGCTGATCTTCTTTTGAAGGCTCTTGGTCATCTTTGACACACTCAGGAAAGTCAATCTTGAACTGCTGCTCCCACTGCTCATCAAGTGCAACAACTGATATCCTGTTAACCCTGATCTCTGACTGCTCCTGAGCATAATCATCTTTTCCTCCCAGAGGTCCGTTAACTGTCCAGCCGAGCATTGTTTCAACGGCATACGGTCCATCTCCCACACTCCGGATGACTTGAAGTGGTTCCAGAGCCTTTGGTACATCGGAGCCAATCAACAACTCAATCTCACAGTCCAGTTCAGGTAAGTGAATATTCTTCAAATGATGCCACTGATTGATGTCATTTTGATGTGGGATGTTTCCTTTATGCACAGGCATGGTCTTCTGAGTGTACACACATGGGAGATCACAGAAATCAGTGCCATGGAGTCCTGTAACCTCTAGGCCTGAAACAATGCTGGTTTCAACGACCTTCTTTTGACCCATTGTTCTCAGAAGAATATTTGATTTTCTTCCCTGGAGATTTAGCTTAGTCATTAGCCCCAATGTGCAAAATGACGCAGTGCTTCCCGGGTCAAGGAATGCATATGTATGCACTGTTGTGTTCCCCTTCTTGGCCTTTACTTTCACAGGCACTATTGAGAGTTTGCAATTGTCTTCACCGGCCCCAGTAAGACCACTTGTCTGTACCGAGGCTATGGCTCTGATGTCAGCTTCTTCTTTTGTTTGAGCTTGATGTTTGTCCATTTCAAATCTCCTTTGGTGGATATGCAGCATCTGAGGATGCTTCAAATTGCATATGTTGCAGCTGAGTCGCTTCCTGCAGTCCTTGCTCATGTGTCCTATCTGCAAACAACCAAAGCAGGCTCCATTTTCTTTAAGGAAAGTGATTTTCTCATGATGTGCTTTCTTTTCCAATAGGAAACACACCTCCAAAGCATGTCCACCTCCACAGAACAAACACCTTTTTACAGCCGGCCAACTCTCCATTTTCCTCGGTCCATTTCCATTTTTCTCATGTGCAACTGTCACAGTGGTTGCAAATGTACTTCCTTTGATTCTTGGATGAGGTGGTTTTGACATAAAACTTCTTCCATCCTTGCTTGGTGTTGGAGTGTCTCTGATGTCTCCAAATACTGGATCAGTTGCAATCCTCACCTGTTTTTCAAGGTAATTGACCAGATCCCTGAAGGTAGCCCTTTGTTTGTACCTTTCCTGAAAATCACATGCCACAGATCTCCATTTATCCCTCAGTCGATATGGCAGCTTCTTAATTATAATTAGCAGGTTAGCTGACATGTTGAGCTCTTGCATGTTGTTGACATCTTCCATGGCATTGCAACATCCTCTTAGAAACAGAGTGTATGCTTGTAGTGTTTTTGTGTCATCTGGTTTAATTGACGCCCATGAAAGAGCCTTCTCCATGTAGGCTGTAGCAATTTTATGCTCGTTGCCAAAGTGCTCCTGCAGTAAGGATTTTGCCTTCCTGAATCCTCTGTCTGCTGTCATATGAAGGCAGCTCCTCACCATTTCTCTTGGTTGTGCTTCCGTATATTGTTCCAGATAATAAAGACAATCTGTGGGGTTTGGGTTCTTGCTTTCAATGTTGTGTTCAAAGGATTTTATGAATGTTTGAAATTGAAGTGGGTCACCATCAAAACGACAAATCTCCTTCTTGGGCATTAAAGAGAGAGACTGTTGTTGGACCATTAATGCAGTGATGTCATTTTGCTTTTCCATGATGCTAAGCATGTTGCTCTGTTCACCATTGTTAGGAGCAGGCAATGTTGTTGGTATTGTAACATGTGCATCCATAGTTAATGTATTTGACTGAACTGTCACTGGCACTGTGGGGAGAGATTGGGTTTGAGTACTGTCTCCGTCAGCAGTGGCAGTCATTTGTGTTTTCTTTTCACGTTGTTTTTTCTCCATATACGAGTTCATACCATCCGACACTCTTGATCTGTGGCTACGCACACCAGATCTACTTGAGGCTCCAAGAATCTTCATTTTTGCCATTGTAGCAGCAAGGTTTCCATCCAGCTCCAGTTGCTCTTTTTTCCTCCTTAGCTGCTCCTCTTGTGCTTCTATGGCATGTTTATCTTTTAGCATTTGTTGTTTTACAATAAGAGCAGCCATTTCAGCCTCAGCCTTGATGCATGCAGATGAGGTGGTGGAAAATCTTGAGCATGAAGAATGTGATTTGTGACTCCTGTTGGTAACATTTGACACACTGTCACTTGGTTTAATTTCATCCTGCATGTCAGATATTGCTTTATTCTGTTGAGAAGGAATGGCAGTTGGAACAGAGTGTGGTATATCTTCCTTTAATTCAACAGGTGCAACAGGTGCCTCCTCTTCAGGTTGAATGGGAGAGATGACTGATTGTGCAGCAAACACATCTGCAGTCACATTTCTTGCTTGCTGAAAGTGTCTTTCAGTCTCAGAGAGCCATGTTTTTACATCATTAGTGAAGTCTGTGTTGTGTTTTATTACGCATCCAAACCACTCATTTTGTGTTACCTTTTCCTCTTTGGGAAGTAAAACAATCACTGACTCATGTGCTGCCTTTGCATTTTCATCCAGTTGTTTGAGTTCATTCAGTTTGAATTGCACTTTCTTTGCATTTTCATCATTTTTCATGAGCTCTATAATTTCGCGTGAGAGTGCTTTCATTTTTGTCACATTAGATTGACGTTGCTTTTGAAGAGTTTCCATTTTGCAAGCCAGCGCTTTGGCTGTAAGCTTGACCGTTCTCTTCTCCGTATTTTCCATTTCATTTGCGTCACTCATTATGTGAACTTTCAACGTGCACAATTCACCAAAGCACTGAGCAACAGACACAATGCAATCCGTAATGACATTGCTTCAGCCACAATGCGATTTTCAACACAACAGCACAGCACGGCGGCCACTGCTCACCACACAGTCAAATCAGCCCAAACAATTGCCGATCGCGACAAACGAAGCACGCGCAACACAAGCCCAAACAATTGCCGATCGCGACAAACGAAGCACGCGCAACACAAGCCCAAACAAACAGTCCCCAATGGACAAAACGGCAGCCTCTCCAAACTGTGCTCCACCTCAAACAAATACACAGAAGGATCAACCAACACACCGTCTCCGATGGCTGCGATGCGCCGCTGCCACCCATGTCTCCGATCCAAGGCGTCCGCGGAAAAGAGCCCAATGCGCCGCACAGTTCGTTCAGTGCAGAACATCGAGATCCAAGCGGTAAGAGCCACGTTGAATTCCGTCCATGCCGTGGTGTTTTTGGATTGAAATTTCTGTTTACTAATTGTAGCGACAGTTTTCCTATAAAAGGTCGCTAAGAGGCTTAGGTGGGCTCCAGGCAGTTACGCGTCGTTCAAATGAATCCAAGTCCAGTGATGTTTATTGTTTGACGATTTATTCTTGGTTATTTGACGATTTGACGGTAAACAGAAAATATGAATCAGGAGCGCCACTAACCCCCTTTCTCTGTCACCCCATGCCGATCCAAGTGCCCAGGTGTATAGATTAAACCACACCCATGTGTCAATCAAAACGGAAGTGACATGACCAAAAAACAGTATGAGTGACCTTTCAAAATAAACAATAAACAAACAGACCAAATATGGATTTTGGCCCCTACAACATTGTTAATACACCCGATCGCAGACGGCGTAGTAGATTGTGTCATATCAACATGTTGAAGCCATACTTGGAGAGGGAATGTGCCAATTTGCCTCCTCCTGAGGAGAAGGTTAAAAGTGTCCTGTCGCTGTCCAGTACTGTTTCCACTGATGTGCAGTCTCTTGATGAAGGTGACATCCATAGTCCATCCACTGCTGTCGTTCAAGGACGGCTTAAAAATTCAGAGATGTTGTCAAAACTGGATGAGAATTATCTCCACTTAGATGAGTCAAAACGCGAGGACGTGCTAAAGCTAATTAGATCTCATGTCTCTTTGTTTTCAGACGTGCCTACGCGTACACATGTGCTTCAGCATGATATTGATGTGGGTGATTCCCCCCCGATAAAACAGCATGCTTACCGCGTGAATCCTGATAAGCGCCGCAGGTTACAAGAACAGGTTGACTATATGGTGGGCAATGGTATCGCCGAACCGAGTTGTAGCCCTTGGAGTTCACCATGCCTTTTAGTGGACAAGTCTGATGGCTCTGATCGGTTCTGCACAGATTTTCGCAAGGTCAATGGGGTTACTAAAGCCGATTGTTACCCGCTTCCCCGGGTTGAGGATTGTGTGGACAATGTTGGCAGTGCCAATTTTGTATCTAAACTTGACCTTTTAAAGGGTTACTGGCAAGTGCCACTTACTCCTCGGGCTAGAGAAATCTCTGCGTTTGTGACACCCGATGCGTTCCTGCAGTATACTGTAATGCCCTTTGGTATGCGTAACGCTCCTGCTACATTTCAGCGCCTGGTCAATACTGTTCTGTGTGGAGTAACCGGTTGTGAGGCTTATCTTGATGACATCGTGGTGTATTCAAGCACATGGGAAGAACACATTGAGCAATTGCATGTGGTTTTTGATAGACTTCAAGCTGCCAATTTGACGCTAAATCTTACTAAATGTGAATTTGGCCAAGCTACTGTCACCTATTTGGGTAAGATTGTGGGTCGTGGACAGGTTAAACCAATCCAGTCCAAAGTGGAGGCCATTCTGTCATTTCCTGCTCCTTCTTCCAGACGCGAGTTGCGCCGCTTTTTGGGGATGGCAGGGTATTACCGCAGTTTTTGTACTAACTTCTCGGCTGTTGCGGCTCCACTCACTGACCTTCTTAGCCCAAAAAGGCGTTATCACTGGTCTGAGATTTGCCAGCATGCGTTTGACTCTATTAAAGCTTTGATGACTCATGCGCCGGTGCTTGCTGCTCCACAATTTGACCGACCATTTAAGTTGTCTGTGGATGCAAGTGATGCAGGGGCGGGGGCAGTCTTACTCCAGCAGGGGGATGATGGGGTGGAGCACCCGGTTTCTTACTTCTCAAAGAAGTTTAACCATCACCAACGGGTGTATTCCACCATTGAGAAAGAGGCCCTGAAAAACCTCAAAAACCATTTTGAGGTTTATGTGGGCTCTGTTAGTGCACCGACAGAAGTGTATACAGACCACAATCCTCTGGTTTTCATTCACCAGATGAAAAACTCAAATCGGCGATTGATGCGTTGGGCACTGTTTCTGCAGTCTTTTAACATCATTGTTCGTCATGTTAAGGGCACTAGGAATGTCCTGGCCGACACCCTGTCTCGTGGATTTAGTGATGTGTGAATACTTCCCCCATTATTCACCATCTTAGGGTGGGGGTGTTATGTGTGGCCAGGTAGTGTTTCTTTTCTTGCTGCTGTTTCCCCTCCCTCCTCCTTCTCCCTGCTCTCCAGGCTGGTAGACTATTTGTAATCAGCCTGGGGATGAAAAGGGGGAGGAGGGAGGCCTCGGGTTCTCACTCTGGGCTCAGCAGGAAAAGGGAAAGGTTCGTTTGATTGTCAGTTAACCCTGGTTTTCTCCCCCACTTCTGTCTTTATGTCAGAAGTTCATTATTAGGGCCCGAGCGCCGACAACGTCGGGCTGCGAAGCCCTATTGTTATTCGAATGTTTTTTCTTATTAGGGCCCGAGCGCCGACAACGTCGGGCTGCGAAGCCCTATTGTTATTCGAATGTTTTTTCTTCTTCTTATTATTCTTTCACGCCTTCGCCCTACATTTTGGGGGCCTGAACATGAAAAAAAACTAACCAAAATTGGAGTGTCTATAGGGCCTGGCGAAAATAACAGAATTTGGCGTTTTCGCATTCAACCACGAAAAAGTTGCTCGCTAGCGCCACCTAGAGTGGAGAATCGCCAGCCCCGCCGCACCGTAACTCCAATTGACATGAAACTTTGCACACATGTGCAAACAAATGTCCCCTACAAAAAATCCTCTTGGAGTACCAAAGTCCGCCTACCGAAATTTTCCGCCATCTTGGATTTCATGAAAAAAAGGAAGTTGCGCAGTTCTCGGAAACCGTTGGTCCGATTTGGACGAAATTCGCTACGCATACTCTTTAGACCTAGCTGGGGGGATGGTCCCAAAAGGTTTCGAAAATATGCATTTTATCAGAAGATATCGGCCAATGAACATTAGAGGGTGGGGCTACCAAAATGCAATTAGCATAACTCTATAACCTTTGCCCCCAAAATTACGAAACTCGAAACCTATGTTGCCATCGCTTGAAAGAACCTGCATGTCAAGTTTCATCTAAATCGAGTCATATTTGCCACTTCCAGAAAATCCCAAATATTGCAGTTTTTGGCTGTTTTTGGCTGTTTTTGGCCTTTCACAGGGGTCACGCTAAATCAAAAACTGATTATACCGTTGATCCGATCGATACCAAAATTGGATATGTTGTTGGAAAGGCCTTACGGACAAAAAGTATGCCAAAGATGTCCAGAATATTTAGGGGCGTGGCCACGGCGACGCCATGACTGCGCTACTATTTTCAACTTTCGCCATAGGCATTAAAGCTGTTATAACTTCAAGGTTTCTTCTCCGATCTGCTCCAAAATATTCATGCTTGTTAACAATCACGTCCTGAACACAACTGCACTGCAATTTTAACTGACAGGTAGAGCGCCACCTAATGGCAAAATGAAATGTGACCGATTTTATGCCCATCTTCTGAGCAACAGCCCCCCCCTCAAGGTAGGGCGTACACGCATGAAACATTTTTTCCTAGATAGCCCAAGTGGACCTGTACAAAAAAGCCTCTTGGACCCACCGCCTCAAGTCATGATAAAGTAGGTAAAAAAAATGTTTTTAGCCAAGTGTGTAAATCAGCCAGGTTTTCACTCAATCTTCACTCGGGGAGCATAGAGGGGAGAGACACAGGCGCACAGCGACCACCAGATGGAGACAGAGAGAGATCAATCAGTGACACATGGAGAACTGTGAATCTCACATGCAGCTGCAGTCTCATGCCTCACACCAGATCAACAGCCATGCCACTTTTAATTCCTTTTTTTAATTCCTCTCATTACAGCCTGGACACAAAGGGAGGAGTAGAGATGACACATTTTACATGCATCTCACACAGCTGTCAGCTGAACTCTGTCATTAACATCCATAATATTATAACTTCAGTGTTTCTTCTCTGATCTGCTCCAAACTTTGCACACTTGATTAGAGTTCCTTCCTGAACACATCTGCACTTTGATATTCACTCACAGTCAGAGCGCCACCTACTGGTGACAGGAAATGTCATTGATTTTGTGACTTTTTCCAAGTTAAAGCCACACCTGATTCTTTTTAACTAATTCCTCTCATTTCAGCTTGCAAGGAGGACACAGGGGGAGGAGGAGAGGTCACACTAGGTGGAGGAGGAGAGATGTCAGGAAGGCATGAACATGTGTGTGAGCTCTGTGACTGAAATGTAGTTTCACTTTGGATCACACCAGATCAACAGTCATGCCACTTTTAATTCCTTTTTTTAAATTCCTCTCATTTCAGCCTGGACACAGAGAGGAGGAGAGATGACACACTTTACATGCATCTCATACAGCTGTCAGCTGAACTCTGTCTTTAACATCCAAACTATTATAGCTTCAGTGTTTGTTCTCTGATCTGCTCCAAACTTTGCACACTTGATTAGAGTTCCTTCCTGAACACATCTGCACTTTGTTATCACTCACAGTCAGAGCGCCACCTACTGGCCACAGGAAATGTCATTGAGTTAGTCACTTTTTCCAAGTTAAAGCCACACCTGATTTTTTTTATAACTAATTCCTGTCATTTCAGCCTGGACACAGAGAGGAGGAGAGATGACACACTTTACATGCATCTCATACAGCTGTCAGCTGAACTCTGTCATTAACATCCAAACTATTGTAACTTCAGTGTTTGTTCTCTGATCTGCTCCAAACTTTGCACACTTGATTAGAGTTCCTTCCTGAACACATCTGCACTTTGATATTCACTCACAGTCAGAGCGCCACCTACTGGCCACAGGAAATCTCATTGATTTTGTGAATTTTTCCAAGTTAAAGCCACACCTGATTTTTTTTACAACTAATTCCTCTCATTTCACCTTGCAAGGAGGACACAGGGAGAGGAGGAGAGATGTCACACAGGGGGAGGAGGAGAGATGTCATGAAGGCAGAGACGTGTGTGAGCTCTGTGACTGAAATGTAGTTTCACTTTGGATCACAGCAGATCAACAGCCATGCCACTTTTAATTCCTCTAATTTCAGCCTGGACACAAAGGGAGGAGGAGAGATGGCACACATCTCCACATGCATCTCACACTGCTGTCAGCTGAACTCTGTCATTAACATCCAAAACTATTATAACTTCAGTGTTTGTTCTCTGATCTGCTCCAAACTTTGCACACTTGATTAGAGTTCCTTCCTGAACACATCTGCACTTTGATATTCACTCACAGTCAGAGCGCCACCTACTGGCCACAGGAAATGTCATTGATTTTGTGAATTTTTCCAAGTTAAAGCCACACCTGATTTTTTTTATAACTAATTCCTCTCATTTCAGCTTGCAAGGAGGACACAGGGGGAGGAGGAGAGGTCACACTAGGTGGAGGAGGAGAGATGTCAGGAAGGCATGAACATGTGTGTATGTGACAGACAGATGGCTTTAAATGTCAATCGCTTGTGTCTAAACTCACGCCACGAGGAGGTGGCTGCTGCACAGGTAGGAGGCTGCCACGCGTGTGAATGCAGGCACTCCACGACCGCACGTGACAGACGGATGCCTTTCGGTGTCCATCGCTTGTGTCTCGACTTGCGCCACGAGAGGCGGCCGCGCCAAGGGCAGCGTCCACGACACTGCCCTGTGACCGCAGGCACTCCACGACCGCATAAGAGCTCGGGCCCGTCACGATACTGCTCGCAGTTTTAATTAGGGCCCGAGCGCCGACAACGTCGGGCTGCGAAGCCCTATTGTTTTTCGAATGTTTTTTTTTCTTATTATTATTTTTTCACAAGTTCGACCTGCGTTTTGGGGGTCTTCGCCTGAAAAAAAACTAACGCAAATTGGAGTGTCTATAGGGCCTGGCGAAAAATTTGAGAATTTGGCGTCTTCGCATTCACCCACGAAAAAGTTGCTCGCTAGCGCCACCTAGAGTGGAGAATCGCCAGCCCCGCCGCACCGTAACTCCGATTGACATGAAACTTTGCACACATGTGCAAACATGTCTCCTCTACAAAAAATCCTCTTGGAGTACCAAAGTCCGCCTAGAAAAACTTTCCGCCATCTTGGATTTTATGAAAAACAGGACGTTGCGCAGTTCTCGGACACCGTTGGTCCGATTTGGACGAAATTCGGAACGCATACTCTTTAGACCTAGCTGGGGGTATGGCCTGAAAAGTTTTGGAAAATATGCATTTAATCAGGAGATATCGGCCAATGAACATTAGAGGGTGTGGCTACCATAATTCAATTAGCATAACTCTATAACCTTTGCCCCTAAAATTACGAAACTCGAAACCTATGTTGCCATCGCTTGAAAGAACATGCATGTCAAGTTTCATCTAAATCGAGTCATATTTGCCACTTCCAGAAAATCCCAATTAT
Organism: Eutrigla gurnardus; assembly: GCF_963514095.1. Taxonomy (NCBI): domain Eukaryota; kingdom Metazoa; phylum Chordata; class Actinopteri; order Perciformes; family Triglidae; genus Eutrigla; species Eutrigla gurnardus. The sequence goes on along the minus strand of NC_139928.1, from coordinate 21,139,975 downwards.
TGCAGTGTTTGGTTGATTTTGGCTGTTTTTGGCCATTCACAGGGGTCACACAAAATCAAAAAATCATTATACCGTTGATCTGATAGATACCAAAATTTGATATGTGGTTGTAAAGGCCTAAAGGAGAAAACGCAAGTTAAAGATGCTCCAAAAGTCTTGGGGCGTGGCCACGCCGACGCCATGACTGCGCTACTATTTTCATCCCTCGCCATTGCCATCACAACTGTTATAACTTCACCGTTTCTTCTCCGATCTGCTCCAAAATATTCATGCTTGTTAACAATCACGTCCTGAACACAACTGCACTGCAATTTTAACTGACAGGTAGAGCGCCACCTAATGGCAAAATGAAATGTGACCGATTTTATGCCCATCTTCTGAGCAACGGCCCCCCCTCTAGGTAGGGCGTACACGCATGAAACATTTTTTCCTAGATAGCCCAAGTGGAGCTGTACAAAAAAGCCTCTTGGACCCACCGCCTCAAGTCATGATAAAGTAGGTAAAAAAATGTTTTTAGCCAAGTGTGTAAATCAGCCAGGTTTTCACTCAATCTTCACTCGGGGAGCATAGAGGGGAGAGACACAGGCGCACAGCGACCACCAGATGGAGTCAGAGATCTATCAGTGACACATGGAGAACTGTGAATCTTACATGCAGCTGCAGTCTCATGCCTCACACCAGATCAACAGCCATGCCACTTTTAATTCCTTTTTTTTTATTCCTCTAATTTCAGCCTGGACACAGAGAGGAGGAGAGATGGCACACATCTCCACATGCATCTCACACAGCTGTCACTTGAACTCTGCCATAAACATAATAACTTCAGTGTTTCTTCTCTGATCTGCTCCAAACTTTGCACACTTGATTAGAGTTCCTTCCTGAACACCACACACCAGTCAGAGCGCCACATACTGGCCACAGGAAATGTCATTGATTTTGTGAATTTTTCCAAGTTAAAGCCACACCTGATTTTTTTTATAACTAATTCCTCTCATTTCAGCCTGGACACAGAGAGGAGGAGAGATGACACACTTTACATGCATCTCACACTGCTGTCAGCTGAACTCTGTCATTAACATCCAAAACTATTATAACTTCAGTGTTTGTTCTCTGATCTGCTCCAAACTTTCCACACCTGATAAGAGTTCCTTCCTGAACACATCTGCACTTTGTTATCACTCACAGTCAGAGCGCCACCTACTGGCCACAGGAAATGTCATTGAGTTAGTCACTTTTTCCAAGTTAAAGCCACACCTGATTTTTTTTTATAACTAATTCCTGTCATTTCAGCCTGGACACAGAGAGGAGGAGAGATGACACACTTTACATGCATCTCATACAGCTGTCAGCTGAACTCTGTCATTAACATCCAAACTATTGTAACTTCAGTGTTTGTTCTCTGATCTGCTCCAAACTTTGCACACTTGATTAGAGTTCCTTCCTGAACACATCTGCACTTTCACATTCACTCTGTCAGAGCGCCACCTACTGGTGACAGGAAATGTCATTGATTTTGTGAATTTTTCCAAGTTAAAGCCACACCTGATTTTTTTTATAACTAATTCCTCTCATCTCACCTTGCAAGGAGGACACAGGGAGAGGAGGAGGAGAGGTCACACTAGGGGGAGGAGGAGAGATGTCAGGAAGGCATGAACATGTGTGTATGTGACAGACAGATGGCTTTGAATGTCAATCGCTTGTGTCTAAACTCACGCCACGAGGAGGTGGCTGCTGCACAGGTAGGCGGCTGCCACGCGTGTGAATGCAGGCACTACACGACCGCACGTGACAGACGGATGCCTTTCAGTGTCCATCGCTTGTGTCTCGACTTGCGCCACGAGAGGCGGCCGCGCCAAGGGCAGCGTCCACGACACTGCCCTGTGACCGCAGGCACTCCACGACCGCATATAAGCTCGGGCCCGTCACGATACTGCTCGCAGTTTTAATTATTAGGGCCCGAGCGCCGACAAAGTCGGGCTGCGAAGCCCTATTGTTATTCGAATGTTTATTATTATTAGGGCCCGAGCGCCGACAACGTCGGGCTGCGAAGCCCTATTGTTATTCGAATGTTTATTATTATTATTATTATTTTTTCACGAGTTCGACCTGCGTTTTGGGGGACTTCGCCTGAAAAAGAAATTACGCAAATTGGAGTGTCTATAGGGCCTGGCGAAAAATTTGAGAATTTGCCGTCTTCGCATTCACCCACGAAAAAGTTGCTCGCTAGCGCCACCTACAGTGGAGAATCGCCAGCCCCGCCGCACCGTAACTCCGATTGACATGAAACTTTGCACACATGTGCACACAAGTCTCCTCTACAAAAAATCCTCTTGGAGTACCAAAGTCCGCCTACCGAAATTTTCCGCCATCTTGGATTTTATGAAAAACAGGACGTTGCGCATTTCTCGGACACCGTTGGTCCGATTTGGACGAAATTCGGTACGCATACTCTTTAGACCTAGCTATGGTTATGGTCCGAAAAGGTTTTGAAAATATGCATTTAATCAGGAGATATCGGCCAATGAACATTAGAGGGTGTGGCTACCAAAATGCAATTAGCATAACTCTATAACCTTTGCCCCTAAAATTACGAAACTCGAAACCTATGTTGACATCGCTTGAAAGAACATGTATGTCAAGTTTCATCTAAATGGACTCATATTTGCCACTTCCAAAAAATCCCAAATATTGCCAGTTATGCCTGTTTTTGGCTGTTTTTGGCCTTTCACAGGGGTCACGCTAAATCAAAAACTGATTATACCGTTGATCCGATCGATACCAAAATTGGATATGTTGTTGGAAAGGCCTTACGGACAAAAAGTATGCCAAAGATGACCATAATATTTAGGGGCGTGGCCACGCCAACGCCATGACTGCGCTACTATTTTCATCCTTCGCCATTGGCATCACAACTGTTATAACTTCACCGTTTCTTCTCCGATCTGCTCCAAAATATTCATGCTTGTTAACAATCACGTCCTTAACACAACTGCACTGCAATTTTAACTGACAGGTAGAGCGCCACCTAATAACAAAATGAAATGTGACCGATTTTATGCCCATCTTCTGAGCAACAGCCCCCCCTCTAGGTAGGGCGTACACGCATGAAACATTTTTTCCTAGATAGCCCAAGTGCAGCTGTACAAAAAAGCCTCTTGGACCCACCACCTAAAGTCATGATAAAGTAGGTAAAAAAAATGTTTTTAGCCAAGTGTGTAAATCAGCCAGGTTTTCACTCAATCTTCACTCGGGGAGCATAGAGGGGAGAGACACAGGCGCACAGCGACCACCAGATGGAGTCAGAGATCTATCAGTGACACATAGAACACTGTGAATCTCACATGCAGCTGCAATCTGCTTCACACCACATCAACAGTCATGCCACTTTTAATTCCTTTTTTTAAATTCCTCTCATTTCAGCCTGGACACAGAGAGGAGGAGAGATGACACACTTTACATGCATCTCACACTGCTGTCAGCTGAACTCTGTCATTAACATCCAAAACTATTATAACTTCAGTGTTTGTTCTCTGATCTGCTCCAAACTTTGCAGACTTGATTAGAGTTCCTTCCTGAACACATCTGCACTTTGATATTCACTCACAGTCAGAGCGCCACCTACTGGAGACAGGAAATGTCATTGATTTTGTGAATTTTTCCAAGTTAAAGCCACACCTGATTTTTTTTATAACTAATTCCTCTCATTTCAGCCTGGAGATAGAGAGGAGGAGAGATGCACACTTTACATGCATCTCATACAGCTGTCAGCTGAACTCTGTCATTAACATCCAAACTATTGTAACTTCAGTGTTTGTTCTCTGATCTGCTCCAAACTTTGCACACTTGATTAGAGTTCCTTCCTGAACACATCTGCACTTTGACATTCACTCTGTCAGAGCGCCACCTACTGGCCACAGGAAATGTCATTGATTTTGTGACTTTTTCCAAGTTAAAGCCACACCTGATTTTTTTTATAACTAATTCCTCTCATCTCACCTTGCAAGGAGGACACAGGGAGAGGAGGAGAGGTCACACTAGGGGGAGGAGGAGAGATGTCAGGAAGGCATGAACATGTGTGTGAGCTCTGTGACTGAAATGTAGTTTCACTTTGGATCACACCAGATCAACAGTCATGCCACTTTTAATTCCTTTTTTTAAATTCCTCTCATTTCAGCCTGGACACAGAGAGGAGGAAAGATGACACACTTTACATGCATCTCACACTGCTGTCAGCTGAACTTCAGTGTTTGTTCTCTGATCTGCTCCAAACTTTGCACACTTGATTAGAGTTCCTTCCTGAACACATCTGCACTTTGATATTCACTCACAGTCAGAGCGCCACCTACTGGCCACAGGAAATGTCATTGAGTTAGTCACTTTTTCCAAGTTAAAGCCACACCTGATTTTTTTTAGAACTCATTCCTGTCATTTCAGCCTGGACACAGAGAGGAGGAGAGATGACACACTTTACATGCATCTCACACTGCTGTCAGCTGAACTCTGTCATTAACATCCATAATATTATAGCTTCAGTGTTTGTTCTCTGATCTGCTCCAAACTTTGCACACTTGCTTAGAGTTCCTTCCTGAACACATCTGCACTTTGACATTCACTCTGTCAGAGCGCCACCTACTGGTGACAGGAAATGTCATTGATTTAGTCACTTTTTCCAAGTTAAAGCCACACCTGATTTATAACTAATTCCTCTCATCTCACCTTGCAAGGAGGACACAGGGAGAGGAGGAGAGGTCACACTAGGGGGAGGAGGAAAGATGTCAGGAAGGCATGAACATGTGTGTATGTGACAGACAGATGGCTTTAAATGTCAATCGCTTGTGTCTAAACTCGCGCCACGAGGAGGTGGCTGCTGCACAGGTAGGCGGCTGCCACGCGTGTGAATGCAGGCACTCCACGACCGCACGTGACAGACGGATGCCTTTCGGTGTCAAATCGCTTGTGTCTCGACTTGCGCCAGGAGAGGCGGCCGCGCCAAGGGCAGCGTCCACGACACTGCCCTGTGACCGCAGGCACTCCACGACCGCATATAAGCTCGGGCCCGTCACGATACTGCTCGCAGTTTTAATTATTATTTTTTCACGAGTTCGACCTGCGTTTTGGGGGACTTCGCCTGAAAAATAAATAACGCAAATTGGAGTGTCTATAGGGCCTGGCGAAAAATTTGAGAATTTGGCGTCTTCGCATTCACCCACGAAAAAGTTGCTCGCTAGCGCCACCTAGAGTGGAGAATCGCCAGCCCCGCCGCACCGTAACTCCGATTGACATGAAACTTTGCACACATGTGCAAACATGTCTCCTCTACAAAAAATCCTCTTGGAGTACCAAAGTCCGCCTACCGAATTTTTCCGCCATCTTGGATTTTATGAAAAACAGGACGTTGCGCAGTTCTCGGACACCGTTGGTCCGATTTGGACGAAATTCGGTACGCATACTCTTTAGACCTAGCTATGGATATGGTCCGAAAAGGTTTTGAAAATATGCATTTAATCAGGAGATATCGGCCAATGAACATTAGAGGGTGTGGCTACCAACATGCAATTAGCATAACTCTATAACCTTTGCCCCTAAAATTACGAAACTCAAAACCTATGTTGACATCGCTTGAAAGAACATGTATGTCAAGTTTCATCTAAATGGAGTCATATTTGCCACTTCCAGAAAATCCCAATTATTGCAGTGTTTGGTTGATTTTGGCTGTTTTTGGCCATTCACAGGGGTCACACAAAATCAAAAAATCATTATACCGTTGATCTGATAGATACCAAAATTTGATATGTGGTTGGAAAGGCCTAAAGGAGAAAACGCAAGTTAAAGATGCTCCGAAAGTATTGGGGCGTGGCCACGCCGACGTCATGACTGCGCTACTATTTTCATCCCTCGCCATTGGCATTAAAGCTGTTATAACTTCACCGTTTCTTCTCCGATCAGCTCCAAAATATTCATGCTTGTTAACAATCACGTCCTGAACACAACTGCACTGCAATTTTAACTGACAGGTAGAGCGCCACCTAATGGCAAAATGAAATGTGACCGATTTTATGCCCATCTTCTGAGCAACAGCCCCCCCTCTAGGTAGGGCGTACACGCATGAAACATTTTTTCCTAGATAGCCCAAGTGGAGCTGTACAAAAAAGCCTCTTGGACCCACCGCCTCAAGTCATGATAAAGTAGGTAAAAAAAAGGTTTTTAGCCAAGTGTGTAAATCAGCCAGGTTTTCACTCAATCTTCACTCGGGGAGCATAGAGGGGAGAGACACAGGCGCACAGCGACCACCAGATGGAGTCAGAGATCTATCAGTGACACATGGGGAACTGTGAATCTCACATGCAGCTCAATCTGCCTCACACCAGATCAACAGCCATGCCACTTTTAATTCCTTTTTTTTAATTCCTCTTATTTCAGCCTGGACACAAAGGGAGGAGGAGAGATGGCACACATCTCCACATGCACCTCACACAGCTGTCAGTTGAACTCTGCCATAAACATTATAACTTCAGTGTTTCTTCTCTGATCTGCTCCAAACTTTGCACACTTGATTAGAGTTCCTTCCTGAACACTCTGCACTTTGATATTCACTCACAGTCAGAGCGCCACCTACTGGCCACAGGAAATCTCATTGATTTTGTGAATTTTTCCAAGTTAAAGCCACACCTGATTTTTTTTATAACTAATTCCTCTCATTTCAGCTTGCAAGGAGGACACAGGGGGAGGAGGAGAGGTCACACTAGGTGGAGGATGAGAGATGTCAGGAAGGCATGAACATGTGTGTGAGCTCTGTGACTGAAATGTACTTTCACTTTGGATCACACCAGATCAACAGTCATGCCACTTTTAATTCCTTTTTTTAAATTCCTCTCATTTCCGCCTGGACACAGAGAGGAGGAGAGATGACACACTTTACATGCATCTCACACTGCTGTCAGCTGAACTCTGTCATTAACATCCATAATATTGTACCTTCAGTGTTTGTTCTCTGATCTGCTCCAAACTTTGCACACTTGATTAGAGTTCCTTCCTGAACACATCTGCACTTTGATATTCACTCACAGTCAGAGCGCCACCTACTGGCCACAGGAAATGTCATTGATTTTGTGCATTTTTCCAAGTTAAAGCCACACCTGATTTTTTTTATAACTAATTCCTCTCATCTCACCTTGCAAGGAGGACACAGGGAGAGGAGGAGGAGAGGTCACAGTAGGCGGAGGAGGAGAGATGTCAGGAAGGCATGAACATGTGTGTATGTGACAGACAGATGGCTTTAAATGTCAATCGCTTGTGTCTAAACTCGCGCCACGAGGAGGTGGCTGCTGCACAGGTAGGCGGCTGCCACGCGTGTGAATGCAGGCACTCCACGACCGCACGTGACAGACGGATGCCTTTCGGTGTCCATCGCTTGTGTCTCGACTTGCGCCATGAGAGGCGGCCGCGCCAAGGGCAGCGTCCACGACACTGCCCTGTGACCACAGGCACTCCACGACCGCATAAGAGCTCGGGCCCGTCACGATACTGCTCGCAGTTTTAATTTTAGTTTATTATTTTAGTTTGGGTTGGAGATCCCTGGCAGCCATGTTTTGTCGTATTTGTTTTAGGTTTGCCCTATTTCTTTCTTTTTCTTAGCGGGAAAACACAGGGTGCGACGGCTCACAGCGTGGCTGGCCCTGCGTTTTCCCCTTTTGTTCTGTTTGGCCGGGATCTCCTTCTCCCTTTTGGTTGAATACTTTGGATCTTTAAAGGTTAACTTTCTTTTCTCCTTTTTCTTCCCCAGTCATCGTTAAGTTTAATAAATAAACTTTTGCAACTTAATTCTTGTGGTGTCCCTTCTATGTGCTATGGTCTCATCGAGCCTAAGTCAACTAACGTCTATGAGGCCGTAACAATGATATATGTGCATCTCGACAACATACACACACATACATAGATGACAGCACCCAGAGGGATGGATCGTATGAGCCAGTGTGGGTGGAGATACCCAGCGCGCCAACCAGGCCGCGGCATGCTAAAATTACGCTCCGCCTGCATCTATAGAATGAGCCAATCAGACTCATGCGGAGTCTCAATGAAATAAGCTGCGCATTCTGTTGTAAGCGCCTTTTGAGTGAATTCAACCCTATGTTGAGTTGACTACTAGGTCCGTGCACGTATAACTGCCGGAATATGTTTTCCTGATATTTGTGCTAATAAAGCGCTGTTATTGATATAACCCATAGACTCTCCTCGTATATTCAAGCTTACTGTTTTTTTCACAACAAATCTGGTAGCAGAGGATGGTTGGGAGAAAAGCTTGAGGAGGAAAGAATTTTAACGACTACCTCCTGTCTTGCAAAAGGAGGGGGGTCTCCTGAAAGAAAGTGGAGGCCAGAAGGATTCATCCATTCTCGGGAACGTTGATCACTGAGCGCTCAACCGAAAAGGTAAGCAGAAACCTATTTAATTGAATTCTGTATATTGAAAAATATAAATTAGGTGATCAACAACTACCGAGTGTGAGTATGAATACTTTAGACAAAATTTAACTAAAGGATAAAATGTTAAAAGAACAGAAGGAAAGCATATTCTGCAAAAGTGATAAAAATAAACCTGCCATAGTGTGTACACATGTGTGACTGAACCTAACAGAAAACACGAGATGAAGGACGAATAGAAGGGCTTTTATGTGTACAGTATCGTGAAGAGCGGACCCACCACACCCCGTGAAGCATGAGAATTCTTGCACATAATTAAGTCACTCTATTAACGAACATAGCGTGTTTTGGGTTAACCAACAGACTGCATAAATAGTACTTTGTAATTCGGAAATCGATACAACTCCCCCGGGACCGCGCTGTCGAGCAGAGAAGCGTAGGCAGTGGTTGTAATACAATAGAAATTTATAGTACTTTGTAATTTGGAAACCGATACAACTCCCCCGGGACCGCGCTGTCGAGTAGAGAAGCGTAGGCAGTGGTTGTAATACAATAAAATTTAGACATGGCATGGAGTTTTATGACATAGACATAGAAGAGTTCAGAGAGATAGATAACAAAGAAGAAGAGGAAGCAGCCGACACCCTGTTGCACGCTCTAGGAAGTGACACTCTCCACTCAGCAGCAACAGCAGAGACACACACACCAACGATAACGGTAGTGAGTAGACAGATACTAGAACTAGAAAAACTTATTAAGACGAGTCTGTTAAATAAACCTAGTGGGATTGGGGCTGGTCTGGGTAACGTTAGGAGCGATTCTTTTGATTATATTGAGGGATTGAACGAGGGGGAAATGGAAGACTTCGTAGAGACCTTGAAGGCTAGAGTTATGACTGAGGATAGAAGTAAAAAGGGAGATGGGAAGATAGTTAAATCAGTAGCGAAAAGGTGGGAGATAAAGGGATGGATCACCAAGGACGGGCTGCCATCAAGAGAAGCTATGAATATAATGGTGAATGATGTCAAACAAAGATTAGAGAGAGCTCGACAGAACATGGAGGCTGAAAAGGACAAGCAATCATTTTTCAAACCACTCAAAAAGATGTTTGAAGAACAAGAAGAAGAGACAAGAGTAACAAATCTAATGCTAAAAGACCTGTTTCAGCAGAGAAGAATGGAGAGGGGAGACAAACATGAAGAGACACAGGGAGGGGGAGGGGGCATATATCCAGTCCTGCCAGAGAAGTTAACAACTGGGCCTCCAGAAACGACACCTCCCCCAACAGCCCCACCTCCCTACACCCACCAAAGATTAATGCCTGCACAGACCACAGACACAGCAGTACAAGCACCAGTACTAACATTGGCCGGCGTGGAAGTCCTCGTACAAGACCAAGACAGAGAGGAAATGAAGAGAGAAGTGGAAAGACTGCAACAGCGAATAACGGCACTGGAGCCCCCTGGAGGATCAAGGAGTCAAGGCGGCTCAGAAAAGACCTGGTCAGAAAGTGAACCAGAAGGACCCCTCACAAAAAATCCCTCGAAGCCACCTAGTGGTGGAAACTATACCGACCCAAGGAAGGAGGGGTCAACCAGAGTAAAGTCACCTGCCAGCAGTATTGGCGGCCAGAAAAAGGAAGAGGAACAGGGAGCGGCTGGAGGATACAACCCTAAATCAGCGGCATGTGGATACGATCGGGACTTCATGAGAGATAACGAGGACCACTTTGGCCTCCCCACAGGAGGGGTAGACATATCTCAATTGACTGATCTAAGCAACATGGCCGCTCCAAGTCCAAAAACCCCGCCAAGGAGCCCAAGCCCCACCAGAGGAAGATATGTGGTGCTTCACGGGGCCCCATACCACGGATGTCTCCCTCCCAGAACACATACCACTGCCAAGACAACATGGACTCCCATGTACGGACCACCCAGGAGCCGCAGCGGTTTTGAATGCGGTGAACTCACGATTTTGGACTATAACCCCCCATGACGTAGGAGCCCTGGAAACACAACCAGTAATTGTCACCCTGAAAGACCCAGATGCACATCCTATTTATCGACGGCAGTATCCTCTAACCCAAGATCAAATGAAGGGAATTGCCCCCACGATACAGGGCCTTCTGGACGTCAGGGTAATATACGAGTGCCACTCCCCATGGAATACTCCCATATTACCGGTACAGAAAGCAGGGGGAAAGGGCTGGAGAATGGTACAAGACTTCCGCCCTATAAATGATGTAACGACTCCAGATGTTCATCCAGTACCAGACCCACACGTAGCACTCACGAGTTTAAGCCCAGCATTTCGATACTTCACTGTCATAGATTTGGCAAACGCTTTCTTCTGTGTTCCACTGGCACAAACATCACAAGCCATGTTCGCTTTCACGTTTGGGGGCAAACAGTACACCTACAATCGGTTGCCACAGGGGTTCAGGGACTCGCCAGGTCTCTTTAATCAGGTACTAAAAGCACACCTAGAACTCCAATGGCCACCAGGGGTTGTGCTCATCCAATATGTAGATGATCTTCTCTTGGCAGCAGAAACATCTACCCTCTGCCTGGAGGCCACTGCCCTACTGTTCTCAGTTCTGCACAAAAAGGGCTACAAAGTCAAGAGAGAAAAAGTGCAGCTATGCAGAGAAGAAGTCCTATTCCTAGGCCGACAAATCTCGGCATCAGGATTGGGAGTATCTACGGCCCACAGGGAATCAATCCTACACCATCCAAAGCCCACCACGGTGGCAGACATGCTGTCATTTCTGGGACTAACGGGCTACAGCCGATCCCACATACCTGATTACTCCAATCGGACACAACCTTTGCGGACAATGATCAACGAGGTAGGGGCTCGAAACCTCACAGAACGACTACCCTGGACTTCTGAAGCTGAACAAGCATTCACTGACATGAAACAAGTACTCTCCCAAGCTGCTGCACTCACCTCACCGGACTACACAGAAGTGTTCCATTTGGATGTTTCTGAACAAAATGCATTTTTAAATGCTGTTTTGTATCAGAAAAAAGGGGGAGAGAGGAATGTGTTGATATACTACTCTTCAAAACTCGACGCAGTGGAAACCGGACAGTCAATGTGCGCCAGATATGTTGCAGCGGTAGCAAAAGCTCTCCAAAAAACAGCACATGTAGTGATGTGTCACCCATTACAGGTCCACACTGAACATGGAGTTGCAGCGTTTTTGGCAAGTAAGGAGTTTACTTTCAGCATGGCCAGAAAAACCAAGATTCAAAGAGAATGCACCAGGCCACATATAACCTTTGTCGCAGCCGAAAGGAACATGGCTGGAAACTTTGGGAAAGGAACCCCACATTCATGTGAAGAACTTGCGGTCAAGGAAAGTAAGCTCAGACAAGACCTGAAAAATGACATAGATCCCAAAGCAGAACTCTGGCTCTACACTGACGGATGCTGCTATCGAGGAGAAAACGGACTGAACCAGGCATCATATGCAGTGGTTCAGCAACACCCCAATGGAAGACATGAGACGCTCAAGGCAGAAGTAATACCACAACCCGCTTCAGCGCAAATGGCAGAAGTCAAGGCGCTCACCGAAGCCTTGAAACTGGCCAAAGGAAAGACGGTGAACATCTTTACAGATTCTGCTTATGCACATGGGGCGGCACAAGTAGATGCACCCATGTGGCAACGGAGGGGATTCGTAACATCCAGCAACGCCCCAATCAAACACCAAAGAGAAATACAAGAGCTGGTGGAAGCAATCACCCTACCAAGAGGAGTATCCATAATGAAGTGCAAAGGTCATGAGAAAACAGGCACCAGGATCAGTCAAGGAAACGAGGCTGCAGATCAGGCGGCCAAAAAGGCAGGAGGATATCAGCCAAAGCAAATGATACTTAAGCTGACGCCCCCCCAACCTAAGCTCACCGAAGAAGACCTAAAAAAGATACAAGAACAAGCAGGCCCGTACGAATGGTCGACATGGACACAAAAGGGGGCCACAAAGAAAGAACTCGACTCTACATAGCATGACCCACTAACACCCTCCCTCGACCCCCCCCCCCCCCCCCCCCCCGCAAAAAAAAAAAAAAAAAAAAAAAAAACTCGGATCGTAGCACTGTTACTCTTGAAGTACTACTTTACTCAGATGAGGACCTAACACTTGTTCTATTTTTAGCTCTTACTGCATCGGCAATGATACGTCGTGGTTTCTTTGTTTCCTTCTTTTGACAAATGTACTTATTGTAAGTCGCTTTGGACAAAAGCGTCTGCTAAATGACCTAAATGTAAATGTAAATGTAAAGAAGGTCTCTGGAGATCACATGATGGAAGGATAGTGGCACCAGCAAAACTAGTAGCGACCCTACTAAAAGAAGCCCATGGACCAACCCATGAAGGACAAAGACAGACACTGTTGAACATTTCAGCACTCTGGTGGCACCCACACCTAGACAGCATGGCAAAACTATACTGCGAAGAATGCGTCGTCTGTGGAAACCACAACCCAAGAAAACCATTCAAAACGCCCATGGGATCCTACCCCGTACCTCTCACACCATTCCAAGATATTAGTATAGATTATACAGATATGGGACAGGAGAACGTAGTACAGGGAAAGAGGTACATGTTGGTAATGGTAGACAGATTTTCAAGATGGGTAGAAGCAATCCCCACAAATAGAGAAGACGGGAAGACAGTAATAAAGTGGTTGCAAACAGAGCTAATACCCAGATACGGGGTACCGAAACGTATCAGATCAGACAACGGGACACATTTTAACAATCAGATGCTGAGTGAAGTGGAGGCATTCCTGGGGATTGCACACAGTTTTGGTTCGGTCTACCATCCACAGTCCCAGGGACTGGTGGAACGCGCGAATCAAACGTTGAAGGCTAAAATAGCCAAGGTATGTGCGGGCAGTAAGATGACATGGTTGGAGGCCCTCCCTTTGGCTCTCATGGCCATGAGAACCTCAAAAGGGGGAGGCACGCACCTGTCGCCCCATGAGTTGTTGACGGGAAGGCCAATGCCTGGCCCGCCACGTGATGGATGACATATACCTCCTTTAGATGTGTGTCAGATAGAGAAATCCGACTACATGAGAGAACTAATATCTCTTGTCTCAGCCCTCTCATTACAGGTGCAGAAGGCACAGGAGAAGGATCCCGAAGAGCAGGGGACGATAGTCAAAGTAGGAGACTGGGTCAGGGTCAAGGTTCACAAAAGAAAGTGGACAGACCCCAGGTGGACTGGTCCGTACGAAGTGAAGGAGGTTACTTCACACTCGGTCCAGGTCAAGGGAAAAGCAGGAGCTCCCTGGCACCACCTGACACATTGTGCCCCAGCATCACCACCTACTCGCTCACTCCAGGAAGTGAGAACAGATTTGGCCCAAAATGACGACTCCGAGGAGTTTTAGGAGACTCTCCGGAGATCCGTCTGTTGCACCGGAGGAAAGACGGAGGTGGAGATATGCAGACTATCTCCCAAGGGGGAAAACGATGTGCACCGTGATCATGGGTGTAACCGGGGTGGCGGTAATACTCCTTCTACTAGGACTTGAACTAATAAACAAAGAGCGAGACAATTCCACCAACATTTACCTAACCCGTCCCAAAAGGGAACAAACGAAAACTTTCCAGATCCCCGAAGTCGCGTGCGGTGCTAAAATAGTTTTAAATTATACTGCCGGGGATACCACAATGTTCACATTCGACCTGTGCTCCGTGATAGACTGCGGGGAATCCCAAGCAAGTTGGCGGGGCTACGATGTCTATCTGTGTCATAGTCCGCGAATAGTGGAGAGCTGCGAGGCCACTGGGAATGCTTTCCAACATGGGTTTGGGCTCTCGGTGCATTCACAGCCATTTTGTCCCGAGTGGTATCTAGTAACAAAGTTCACTGGGACTTGGTCCGGTTTTACCCGATTCCCACACAGCGAGTTTTGGGACCACATTTCGTTCCAAAGAGATTTCAGTCCAACCGGCAATCCGCTCACTCTCTCTATCAATAACATTAAGGCAAGCTCCACGGGAAAAAATCGCATATGGATCGCATTAGGAGTAGACGTCACCGGAAAAGACCAGATACGAGGAATACAAGTAAACATATACCCGCCCAAATACGCCCCCACTAGTAAAGGTAGTGCAACGAATACGACCACAGCTAATTCCACTGCCCTAAAGCCGCCCACTACCAGTCCGATAGTGATGACCCAGGATTACACAGAATTAACTCCTTTAGACGTCGTAAAAATGGCTACAGGCTTCGGAGAAAGTAACATTTGGTTGAGGTGAATTACGGATAATGCTAAGCGCCAGAACGTGCGGGATGTGTAGCATGCGCGGCTGCGCGTCCTGCCATGTTCGTCGAACCTGCCCCCTTATATCCAGACAAAGACAAAGTAGGTTATGAATGTATGATGAACTTAACCAGAAAAGCCACACCCTCAGGATGCCAATCCCTGGCATCAGTCTTCCCACCCATTGATAATAAAACTAGGGCCGGCTATTTTACCGCCATAAAAGGAAAAGATCCCAGGTATCAGTGTTTCAACTTCACCAGCAGCAAACCAAAAGTTAATGTGGGAAACATACCCTCAGATTGGTGTAATAGGACAACATCTGGGGATGTGATAGGACCTTGGGCCCGAGCGGGACTGTTTTACTATTGTGGAGGGTTGCGTCTCTATTCTCGAGTAGAGGCCGACACCACCATAGGCACCTGCGCCATGGTCAGACTAGGGATGCCCCTTACGTTAATAGGCAGTCGAGTGATAAAAAACCCCTCAGGACCTAACACCCTCGTCCGGCGAAGAAGAAGACATATACTTGCTAAAAGGGACACAAGCTTGCAAGACCCATTTGGAGGGACCACATACGTGGACGCTATAGGTATCCCTCGAGGCGTGCCAGACGAGTATAAATTGGCCAATCAAGTAGGGGCAGGGTTCGAATCGATCTTTCTCTGGATACTCCCCAATAAAAACGTAGACCGCATTAACTATATCCACTATAATCTTTTGCGCCTCGCTAATGCCACTAGGGATGCAGTAGAGGGGCTGGCGGAGCAGCTCGCACCCACATCGATCATCACTATGCAAAATAGAATGGCGCTAGACATGCTCCTAGCTGAAAAAGGGGGTGTCTGTGCCATGTTCGGAAAACTTTGCTGTACCATAATCCCCAATAACACGGCCCCAGATGGCTCAGTCACTTGAGCATTAGAAAACCTAAGAGCACTCTCCAAAGAAATGCACGAAGCATCAGGGGTCGATGACCCGTTCACCAAATGGATGGAAGTAGTGTTTGGAAAATGGAAAGCGGTAATAATATCTTTAGCAGCCTCAATAGCCATCTTCCTGGCCATACTAGTCACCTGTGGGTGCTGCTGCATTCCATGTCTGAGAACCATGGTTTCCAGGTTAGTGCAAACTGCACTGACTAAAGAAAAAGACCCACCAAAATATATGATGCCCCTACTAGCTAATGAGGAACTTGAGGATGGGAGCCTGGACATGGAAGACGAGGAAGGAAAAGAGTACCTTTAAACAAAATGTTCACACCTAGTTGGTGTGAAAAGGGGGATTTGTGGAGAAAAATGTAAATACATGAGCTAATCACACATGTTTTAAATTACTACACACACATACACACACACAGGCACAGGCGAGAGAGCAGCAAGGGCAGGGGTCAAACAACATACCAAGGATACATTCCTTAGCGGAAGCCGCACAGGGGAGGAGTATATGATATATGTGCATCTCGACAACATACACACACATACATAGATGACAGCACCCAGAGGGATGGATCGTATGAGCCAGTGTGGGTGGAGATACCCAGCGCTCCAACCAGGCCGCGGCATGCTAAAATTACGCTCCGCCTGCATCTATAGAATGAGCCAATCAGACTCATGCGGAGTCTCAATGAAATAAGCTGCGCATTCTGTTGTAAGCGCCTTTTGAGTGAATTCAACCCTATGTTGAGTTGACTACTAGGTCCGTGCACGTATAACTGCCGGAATATGTTTTCCTGATATTTGTGCTAATAAAGCGCTGTTATTGATATAACCCATAGACTCTCCTCGTATATTCAAGCTTACTGTTTTTTTCACAACACTAGCAACCTGCAGTTGGAAACCGCACGGTGCGGACGTAAAGTCGAGAACTATAGCAAATTAGAATATTCGTGTGTTTTGTGCTGTCGGCAGCCCGGTGTATCGGCAGACGGAGGTGCGTTTGCCGTCCGTTCGCCCGCTAGTGTTTCTCGTGGGGAAGAGCGCTATCCAGGAGCACGCACTCGCGGCCCCGTCGCCAGAGGGACCCAGGAAGAGGCTGGTCTCCCTCGATCCAGACGAGGTTCGTGAGGCGGGTTCAAACCCCCCTACCAGGCAGCACCGCCGATCTTCACCCCAGCTACAAGGGAGGTGTCCCCCCTCTTCAACGCCCCCTTTGTATCCGGCAGTTTCGACTAAATTGTTAAACGTAGCTTTTGGTCTCCTCTCACTCTTAGTTAAATACGTACATAGGTATTATATTCTTTGGTTATAAATTCCTTGAGTCAGATTACATCCCTTTGGTAATTATACAGTCCTTTATATGCTCCTGTACTTTCTTCAGTACAGTAGCCTACCACAGAAGAGGAGTTTGTTGGCTGAAAGCTTTGGCATTGGCTCTACTTTTGGAGATCCAAGGAACGACAAGCTATTCCTAATATTCCAATATCAGCTGTGTCTGATTGTCTCGTAAGCCTGCCCTCATGTTTTCCCACCTGAGCCCCGTTCCTAATCAGTCCTGGTGTATGTAGTCTGTGTATTCCCTCTGTTTCCTTGTCAGTTCCTTCTGTGTATTTGGTCTAGTATGTTCCTTGTGGTTTGGCCTGTTATCCCTGCTGTCGTATTCCTTTTTGTGGGTTTTTGCCTGCCTGTTTTTGGGACTCTTGTTTTTTTGCTTAGGAAGTGACCCGGAAGTAAACAAGTGGCCGCCATGATAAAAATGAATTCTCTAAATTTGAAGGAAGGGAGCTGCAATGCTTCCTTTCAGATCTCCTTTAGCATAGGATGCAACAGATCTTCCTTTACGAAAGGAAAGGAGATTACACCGACCCACAATTCCTTGTGAGGGCAACATTTAAAGTGAACGAATGTGATGATCTTGGGGTTTTTTTGTTTCACCTGTTGTTTTGTAGTTTCTGTCTCTTGTTGTTGTTGGTTTCCTGTTTTATTTTGTAGTCCTTCTGTCTTGGGTTGTCCTTCTTTACTTCCTGTTGCTTCAGTTAGTATACATATGCCAATAATCAATATCCTTCATATCAATAAACTGAATATCACAAGATCTGTAAGCATATATGGAATCACAAAAAGACAGCATTTTGGAATATCAGACAATTTATTGACAAAAAAAAAACAAAGTAGAAAAATAATGAAATTGAGCAACTTAGTTGTACAATCATCTACTTGATGCAACACCAGAAGTGATTCTGAGCATCGCTGCTCAGTTTCTACCAAACTAAGAGAGCAGACGTCCGCTGTCCCAAAACACCAGCAGGACATACTTTCAGAAACATCTCATTTCATTTTCACCATCAGTGTGCTGAGAAGCTCCAAACAGCCCAGAAGGCTTTAAGGACCCCCCATCATAAATATAAATATATAAAAAATATAAATATATTTCAAAAACACATCAAAAGAGATGAAACAACCAGATCTCATGTGAACAAATAATAATAATTTATTTCCTTTATGGGCGCCTTTCTAAACACTCAAGGTCACCATACAAAGTAAAATAAAAACAATGAGAGCATCAATCAGACATTCATCACAGCGAGCAAACCCTAATAAAACAGTGTAGAAGGAGCAACTGAATTAAAGGGAGGAGGCTTGTCTAAATAGATATGTTTTCCAGTGAGATTAGAAAGTGGGGATGGAAGTGGAGTGTTGATGTCATGAGGCAGAGAATAAACAGCACATTTCCACGTGCCGTTATTAAGCATTTCAGGCTTTTCCCACGTCGTTAAGCCACAGCGAAGCGGTCGCATGACTAAGTTAGATTTAGGAAAACTTCACGGGCGGGCTTCAAATCAGTACGTAATCTACGCCGCATATGTACGGAAACAAGTTAACAGGAAACGCGTCGTGAAACTATGAACTTTTAAAAGAAAGCAGCAACGCTCCGGGACACGGGTCTGGGACACGGGTCTGGGACACCGGTCTCCTTGGTGCAAGTCGTGTGTTTGTTTGACCCTCCACCGGCAGACTCGCGTTCTAAACGTCCTCACTTGTTCACGACGCTGCTTCTTCATGCAGATGCGTTTACGTTGCAGTGCAGACGCCGTGGTGTACGAACGACTAACAAGAAGCTAGAAAGGCGTTCTTATTGCAGCGACGGGACGACGAATTGTTGCGTCAATCATTCGCCGTTTGGAGAAAACAGGCTGTTTGACACATCATCATATTCCAGATACACAAAGAAAAACCTCTAGGAAGTCAATCATCTTAAACCAATCTTACGTTTTCAAGAAATATACAAACTATTCACACAAGTGGAAAATAAACTCTGAAGTATATAATGTGTGTGTGTGTGTGTGTGTGTCAAGGTCGGCAACACTGATCCAACAACGGAGAGAAAAACTCTAATATCTGTTATCTCTCGTTATCATCAAACTGCCGGATGCTACGAGTGTAGATATGAAAATGTGAATGCACGTTCATGGATGTGTGTCGACATGTGAATTTACATTTGTGAAAAGCCTGACAGCATTAAAAAGTATTTAAAAGTATTAAAGTTCAGCTATGCTGTATTATTTATAGATGAACACACAAACCTCAAAATTACATTTTGTAAACTAAAACAAAAAGCAAAAATCCAAAACGTACTTGTAAAATATATACCAACCTAATTTTGAAATGTCGTTTTCCAATCAATGAGCATCTACGATGACATCACTGACAGCATCAATAATCCTCGGACAAGTCGCTTTTCAAATTACGCATCGTCATTTGATACATTTTTAATTCTCAAATATTGATTATTGCTCCTTTTAAAGCCTTGCTGCGTTTGGCAACGTTAATGTTTTGGCCACATGAATTTAGGGGACATTAAACCGGTTTTGTCGGTGATCCGGCTCTTTTGTTTATATTTGATTTCAGATTGTGTCAAACTTTGTACATAACAGAGTCTGAAGTTATGGACTGAAGTTCACCCTCCTCTTCCTGCAGTCACTCACATCTGCCAAATACACAAGCATTAAAAATGAACAGTGCAAAATGTAATAATATGGCAATAAGGTATCAGAAATGGAAGGTGTGAAACCACTGGGATAGTACAGACGTCACACATTAGTTACCTTTTATCCAACGGTGTGTTGCTGCTTGAACTCTGAGTCTGAAGAGACCAAAATACAAAACAATAGTCAAGTAAAGGACAAAATCAGATAAAGAAGCGTTTTGTACGGACAAACAGATGGATATGGACCTGATTGGTTAATCAACGATCCTGTAGTTGAAGTCTCAGATGGGGTCTTCTTGTCTAAAAAACAGAACAAAATAAATCAACACAAGGCCAATCCTGGGTGACTGTCATGACATTCTCTAGTCTATAGTGTTACTACTCACATATATATACACATTCACAGTATATCTGCAGCATCATACTAGCCTAACCTTTTATTTTGTATTCATTTCATTCTTATTATTTTCTACTTAACCTTTTCACTATACAATGTATTAATATTGTAGTTGAACAACATAATTTGTAAGCAATAAAGTACACAAATAAGAGAATCCTCCTTCACCGCAACATTTCATTCATTCATCCTTCCATGCAGTTGGAATGAAAATTTAAAATATAGGGAGCGACTGCTTTTCAAGTGATTATTACTTTTAACTGTTATTATTATTTAAAGTTTGAATCGGGAATTAAAGCTCAGTGTAAACCACAGTCGGTATGAGGATCTAGTCAAAGAATAACATTTTAAATACAATCTACAACAACCTCTGTTTATTTAGATGAGGTAATCTGGAATTAAAAATAAAAGATGACACTCTCAACTATATCTACATTGTTTAGAAATGAAGTTTAAACTGTTTCCAATGACTTTGCTGCATTGAACCGACACACAGCACCAACTCTTATCTAGTAACAACTTGAACACTCATCAGCATGAACGCAGACTTTGTTAAGTACGTGAGAGACCAGACGACATGGTGACTACAGCAGCAGCAGCAGAGGGCGCTGTTTCTCTGAGCCTTGCACCCCATGCTGCTGGTCGCTTCACATTTTGTTTTCAGCAGGAATTAAACCTTGACCAACTTTAGCACACAGTGAAAGCCACTTTTGGAAATCAACGCAACAAAAAAAAAGTTAAATATAATAAAACAAGATGTACTAACAAGTATGCGGGCATTTGTCTGAAAGAAAAACTGGGATTAAACAAAATACATGAAAAATAGGAGCAAATGTGATGAAACCTGAATCTGACAATAAAAATAATAATGAGTGTTGAACTTGAATATGAGTTTGTGTCTTCTAGTCGTGGCCTTATAGCGCTTGTTGTTGAAGTTTGCTGGATAAAGTCACCAACTCAAAGCCTGAAATCAAGAAGAGATGAGACAACGTCTCCGTTTGGGTCTTACAGTTCCTCTTTTTGTGAACCACGAATCCAATCCCAGCGAGGACGAGAGCAAGAAGTACGACTGCAGCGATGACGATGATGACGGTGGTCATGTCAGTGGGCTTCTCTGTTGAGCACAAAACAAGAGGAAATAGTCACAACCTGAACAGATGAAGCAGGTTCCAGGAGAAGAACCTCCATTTGTCAACCGGACCACAATCCTGTATTCAGTGTGTTTGTTGGTCCTTTTGAAAACTTGATCCCGACTGATCTCCTGACAGATACATACATTCATCCAGTTATTAAATCATTCTACTCATCCTCTAAAACTGACCAGTAGTTCATTCAATACGGCACCTACGACCTCTGAACTGTGGTTTGATTATTATGTTTCTAATAATGTTTCTCATCACTTCTGGTCTCAGTCTCACCTTCGTTGATCCTGATGACGTCCAGTGTGGTGATTTTGTCCTCCTTCACACCAGAGAGCTTAAACACACACTCGTACCTGCTCCGGTCTTCAGCTGCCACTGAGAGTTTCAGGTCGGCACTCATCTGGAAGGTTCCATCGTGGTTGGGGAGGATCTCTCCGAGGTCCACGTCCTCATGGAGATCCTCTCCATCTCTCCTCCAGAACAGTGCGGCTCTTTGAGGGTAGAAACCTGTAGCGTGGCAGCTGATTGGAGAGGAGGGAGTCTTCTGGAGGAAGGACACTGAGGGAAGGTCTGAGGAGAGAGAGACGGGTTAGAGGTTCTTTATCCTTATTATTATGATCTGCTGTGTATTAATGATCATGTCTGATGTATCTGAAATGCCTTAGTGACACATACACGAGAAATATATGCAGATGTGACTTGTCAGTAAAGTTTCAGTCATGTTCTCTGTGTCGATCTCTGTTGTGATGACTTGGAGACGGCGCTCCCTGAGAACAACATCAAGCCATACGTGTGTTGTATTACGACGTGATGACGTATGTACAACAGGTAACAGTGCCGAGGCACAGTACGGATCAGATGGCCCTGGTGTGAGGGCGCCCAGATGAGGAAGGTAGGACAGAGGGTGAGACGAAGACAGAGACAGGAACTGAGACAGACAGGAACAGGGCAGTGACAGGGATTCTACCTTTTCTCAGCAGAGAGCTCCTCCCGTACTTCAAATACTTCTTCAGTAACTCAGGACAACGATAGGTGATGTAGTGTTTATCCCGTTCTAGCCAAGCTTTATTAATATCCCACTTGTGATTGGTGATGACAGCCTGTTGTTTTGGAACGATCCATCTCTTTGTCTTCAGGTCAAACGCAATGAAGTCTTCTCCATCATAACCATATTGAAAGAAACCATTTCCTTCATTGGTCTCATCATCCCATTCACAGCCAAATATCTTCTGGAGAATGTGGACACCTGAGAGAGAGAGAGAGAGAGAGAGAGAGAGAGAGAGAGAGAGAGAGAGAGAGAGCATTAAACCAGAGTGAGATCATCAGTTAATATCACATCGTTTCCATGGAGACACACTGATCCACAGACAACAGAGGAGCTACACCTGCTGCTGTTATTGGCTCCATGAAAGCCAACCATCACCTGGACAGTGTGGACGTCTCAGGGGGAGATGGTCTGAGTACGGTTCGCTTCAAGTCCGTGTTGCAGTTCGCTTTGCCTGGTCATTGTGAACATAAAGTGTTCCAGCTTCGCTTTGCCATCGTATTTTACCCCTCTAGACCAGAGGTCTTCAACGTTTTCAGGCCAAGTAGCCCCAAGACTTATAGTGACCCGGTAGAGGGCCCACATATAATTAAACAAACTGGAAGATTTGTATGTGCTCAATATAGGTTGTATTCATGTTAACTCTTTCTAGTTGCTGATCCATCTTGTAAACAGCAAATACAAATTCAAATCATCAGGAGACACCGGTTACCTAATTGGCTAAATAACAGAGCTAACAGCTAATCACGTTCAAGGAGATCGCATTGCGTTACATTATGATCATCATTATTCAGTAACAAAGAGCACTGGGCCATATTAAACATTATCATGATGTGTTCTAATGTAATCTTGTAAAATAGATATTTTATAGAGAATTAAAGAATTAAAAAGCTCAGAATTATTTCTGTGTGGAAATGACACTAAACATCACGTCAATGAAGGAGAAAGCATTAACTTTAATGAACTACAGTGTGAGCAGGACTGAGGCCCCATCAGAGCTGAGGTGGACCAGAATCAGAACTGAGGTTGAATCTTCAAATCTTTTGTCTGAACAACACGGAACAGGAGTTAATAAAAAATTATATAAAACACAGAAATGCAGAAAATTATCTAATTAGAGAAACTGGAACTAGAACGTGTTTTCTGATTTATTAAATAAAAGACTGATAATCAATGTTCTGCTGATTAACTAGTGGATGTGTGTGTGTGTGTGTGTGTGTGTGTGTGTGTGTGTGTGTGTGTGTATATGTGTGTTTATTAAAATACAGGATCAAAGTATAAACCAAATGTTGTCAGAATGAAGTGAAATATAAACAAACCTCCACTTTGGTTGAAGTGCTGCTTTGTAACTTCAATTTTGTTTTTGTCGACCTGCTGAACAACCACACAGCTCTCAGTGTGACTCTGCCAGTACTGAGGATCATCTTCTGTGATTCTGTTCATCCAGTCCTGTTTGGGTTCCAATCTCCTGGTGTTGCTGTCATAGTGAGTTACCTCAACGTCATCAACCAACCCAACAGCCACAAACTCTGGGAAGTTTGGGACTCCAGAGGACGCCGTGAAGAAATACTTCAGAGAGTGAATCTCTGCAACACAAGATGAACGTCATGATCTCAGTTTTTATCTTCAACAAATCACTGAACAATGTTTCCTGCACACACAATCCAACAGAACTACTTCTCTCTCTCTTCTATCGCTGTTTGTTATTTTTTATATTCAAGTAATAGGTTTTATTTTGTTTGATGTTGTCGTCAGAGTGTTTGTGGATTTCAGATGTTTGAGTATAAAAGTTATTTTTTTAAATACAGAAAGAACCAAGAAACCAAATCTGACCGTTTGTCCCTCACTTTCATAAATCTTGATTTCTGTAAACTGAAGTTAAATCTCAACATCGTTGTTAAACAACATGTTGTGTGAAACCAAATCCTCTCAGCTTTATATTATTTTATTTTATTTATTGGGTTCTATTGTTCAGTCTCACAATGCTATTGGATCGTACATTTGTTTGTAAGTCCCGCTTTATGGCCATGAACTCACACAACCTCTCAAGGTTTCCTTCTAACATCTCTCCGTTTCATTGGACTGGATTCATCAGATTCAACAAAAAGTAAAATGTCTTTTAGTGTAGTAAGCAATCAACCTTGCAAATGAACCCTTAGCTGTTCTGAATTGTTGTTCAGACGACGTGAGCACAAATACAGGAATTCTGCTCCCATCTAAGCCCAATTTTGCAATATAATTTTTTTATATTATTATTCTCTAAATTCATACATAAACTTTTTTTTAAACTCTTAAATTTCTGCATCAAAGGCCTCCTACAACAACATCTGAAAGGTAAAAAAAAAAATTTTTTAGGTTTGCTAGGTCTGCTGCTCTATCCGGGCTGAAGTGAGGCTGAGACCAGGAGGAGCGCTGACTTCACCCTCCGTCTGAGCCAATGGGGATTTTAGCTGAGCACCGAGTCACTAATAGCCGGGTAAAGCCACTGAGGTTAATAACGAAAGTTAAAGTGGAGCGATGTTATTTCAGCCTGCGTGAGAGGACGCTGGAGACCCTTGCATTCTGGTTTCTCAACGCTGTCCGCACCTGAAAGGAGCATTTAACCTCCTGCTCCTGTCATCTGCAGGCTAATGCAATGTAATGTCAGAGTCATTTGCCATCTTCCGAAAAAGGCTCAAGACTCACCTGTTCAGACTTCACCTCGACTCTAGCATGACCGCCCCCCCCCCCCCAAAAAAAACTTACCTATAGCACTCTGATCGTAGCACTGTTGCTCTTAAGGTACTACTTTACTCAGATGAGGACCTAACACTTGTTCTATTTTTAGCTCTTACTTTATCGGCAATGATATGTTGTGGTTTCTTTGTTTCCTTCTTTTGACAAATGTACTTATTGTAAGTCGCTTTGGACAAAAGCGTCTGCTAAATGACCTAAATGTAAATGTAAATGTAAATGTGCAGAAATGTTTGAATGAAGATCACATACTCTGCAGTAGTGTCTTAGTCTGCTTGTGTTCAGTCAGGCTGTCGACAACAAACAAGAGCTCCAAGTGTGTTTTCATTGATGTTTGTCTTTAGCAAAATGGCGCCTCGTGTCAGTAGAAACATCGAGAAACGGAGAGTTCCTTCGTGGTGCTGAGAAAGTGTCTGTGTGATTTACTCTACCGGTGATACGGGCACTTGCGCAGTCAATTAATCAGTCTCGCGTAGTCGGCCACTCGCAAATTTTTTTGCTAGTGTGGAGAAAAATGTAAATACATGAGCTAATCACACATGTTTTAAATTACTACACACACATACACACACACAGGCACAGGCGAGAGAGCAGCAAGGGCAGGGGTCAAACAACATACCAAGGATACATTCCTTAGCGGAAGCCGCACAGGGGAGGAGTATATGATATATGTGCATCTCGACAACATACACACACATACATAGATGACAGCACCCAGAGGGATGGATCGTATGAGCCAGTGTGGGTGGAGATACCCAGCGCTCCAACCAGGCCGCGGCATGCTAAAATTACGCTCCGCCTGCATCTATAGAATGAGCCAATCAGACTCATGCGGAGTCTCAATGAAATAAGCTGCGCATTCTGTTGTAAGCGCCTTTTGAGTGAATTCAACCCTATGTTGAGTTGACTACTAGGTCCGTGCACGTATAACTGCCGGAATATGTTTTCCTGATATTTGTGCTAATAAAGCGCTGTTATTGATATAACCCATAGACTCTCCTCGTATATTCAAGCTTACTGTTTTTTTCACAACAAATCTGGTAGCAGAGGATGGTTGGGAGAAAAGCTTGAGGAGGAAAGAATTTTAACGACTACCTCCTGTCTTGCAGAAGGAGGGGGGTCTCCTGAAAGAAAGTGGAGGCCAGAAGGATTCATCCATTCTCGGGAACGTTGATCACTGAGCGCTCAACCGAAAAGGTAAGCAGAAACCTATTTAATTGAATTCTGTATATTGAAAAATATAAATTAGGTGATCAACAACTACCGAGTGTGAGTATGAATACTTTAGACAAAATTTAACTAAAGGATAAAATGTTAAAAGAACAGAAGGAAAGCATATTCTGCAAAAGTGATAAAAATAAACCTGCCATAGTGTGTACACATGTGTGACTGAACCTAACAGAAAACACGAGATGAAGGACGAATAGAAGGGCTTTTATGTGTACAGTATCGTGAAGAGCGGACCCACCACACCCCGTGAAGCATGAGAATTCTTGCACATAATTAAGTCACTCTATTAACGAACATAGCGTGTTTTGGGTTAACCAACAGACTGCATAAATAGTACTTTGTAATTCGGAAATCGATACAACTCCCCCGGGACCGCGCTGTCGAGCAGAGAAGCGTAGGCAGTGGTTGTAATACAATAGAAATTTATAGTACTTTGTAATTTGGAAACCGATACAACTCCCCCGGGACCGCGCTGTCGAGTAGAGAAGCGTAGGCAGTGGTTGTAATACAATAAAATTTAGACATGGCATGGAGTTTTATGACATAGACATAGAAGAGTTCAGAGAGATAGATAACAAAGAAGAAGAGGAAGCAGCCGACACCCTGTTGCACGCTCTAGGAAGTGACACTCTCCACTCAGCAGCAACAGCAGAGACACACACACCAACGATAACGGTAGTGAGTAGACAGATACTAGAACTAGAAAAACTTATTAAGACGAGTCTGTTAAATAAACCTAGTGGGATTCGGGCTGGTCTGGGTAACGTTAGGAGCGATTCTTTTGATTATATTGAGGGATTGAACGAGGGGGAAATGGAAGACTTCGTAGAGACCTTGAAGGCTAGAGTTATGACTGAGGATAGAAGTAAAAAGGGAGATGGGAAGATAGTTAAATCAGTAGCGAAAAGGTGGGAGATAAAGGGATGGATCACCAAGGACGGGCTGCCATCAAGAGAAGCTATGAATATAATGGTGAATGATGTCAAACAAAGATTAGAGAGAGCTCGACAGAACATGGAGGCTGAAAAGGACAAGCGATCATTTTTCAAACCACTCAAAAAGATGTTTGAAGAACAAGAAGAAGAGACAAGAGTAACAAATCTAATGCTAAAAGACCTGTTTCAGCAGAGAAGAATGGAGAGGGGAGACAAACATGAAGAGACACAGGGAGGGGGAGGGGGCATATATCCAGTCCTGCCAGAGAAGTTAACAACTGGGCCTCCAGAAACGACACCTCCCCCAACAGCCCCACCTCCCTACACCCACCAAAGATTAATGCCTGCACAGACCACAGACACAGCAGTACAAGCACCAGTACTAACATTGGCCGGCGTGGAAGTCCTCGTACAAGACCAAGACAGAGAGGAAATGAAGAGAGAAGTGGAAAGACTGCAACAGCGAATAACGGCACTGGAGCCCCCTGGAGGATCAAGGAGTCAAGGCGGCTCAGAAAAGACCTGGTCAGAAAGTGAACCAGAAGGACCCCTCACAAAAAATCCCTCGAAGCCACCTAGTGGTGGAAACTATACCGACCCAAGGAAGGAGGGGTCAACCAGAGTAAAGTCACCTGCCAGCAGTATTGGCGGCCAGAAAAAGGAAGAGGAACAGGGAGCGGCTGGAGGATACAACCCTAAATCAGCGGCATGTGGATACGATCGGGACTTCATGAGAGATAACGAGGACCACTTTGGCCTCCCCACAGGAGGGGTAGACATATCTCAATTGACTGATCTAAGCAACATGGCCGCTCCAAGTCCAAAAACCCCGCCAAGGAGCCCAAGCCCCACCAGAGGAAGATATGTGGTGCTTCACGGGCCCCCATACCACGGATGTCTCCCTCCCAGAACACATACCACTGCCAAGACAACATGGACTCCCATGTACGGACCACCCAGGAGCCGCAGTGGTTTTGAATGCGGTGAACTCACGATTTTGGACTATAACCCCCCATGACGTAGGAGCCCTGGAAACACAACCAGTAATTGTCACCCTGAAAGACCCAGATGCACATCCTATTTATCGACGGCAGTATCCTCTAACCCAAGATCAAATGAAGGGAATTGCCCCCACGATACAGGGCCTTCTGGACGTCGGGGTAATATACGAGTGCCACTCCCCATGGAATACTCCCATATTACCGGTACAGAAAGCAGGGGGAAAGGGCTGGAGAATGGTACAAGACTTCCGCCCTATAAATGATGTAACGACTCCAGATGTTCATCCAGTACCAGACCCACACGTAGCACTCACGAGTTTAAGCCCAGCATTTCGATACTTCACTGTCATAGATTTGGCAAACGCTTTCTTCAGTGTTCCACTGGCACAAACATCACAAGCCATGTTTGCTTTCACGTTTGGGGGCAAACAGTACACCTACAATCGGTTGCCACAGGGGTTCAGGGACTCGCCAGGTCTCTTTAATCAGGTACTAAAAGCACACCTACTAGAACTCCAATGGCCACCAGGGGTTGTGCTCATCCAATATGTAGATGATCTTCTCTTGGCAGCAGAAACATCTACCCTCTGCCTGGAGGCCACTGCCCTACTGTTCTCAGTTCTGCACAAAAAGGGCTACAAAGTCAAGAGAGAAATAGTGCAGCTATGCAGAGAAGAAGTCCTATTCCTAGGCCGACAAATCTCGGCATCAGGATTGGGAGTATCTACGGCCCACAGGGAATCAATCCTACACCATCCAAAGCCCACCACGGTGGCAGACATGCTGTCATTTCTGGGACTAACGGGCTACAGCCGATCCCACATACCTGATTACTCCAATCGGACACAACCTTTGCGGACAATGATCAACGAGGTAGGGGCTCGAAACCTCACAGAACGACTACCCTGGACTTCTGAAGCTGAACAAGCATTCACTGACATGAAACAAGTACTCTCCCAAGCTGCTGCACTCACCTCACCGGACTACACAGAAGTGTTCCATTTGGATGTTTCTGAACAAAATGCATTTTTAAATGCTGTTTTGTATCAGAAAAAAGGGGGAGAGAGGAATGTGTTGATATACTACTCTTCAAAACTCGACGCAGTGGAAACCGGACAGTCAATGTGCGCCAGATATGTTGCAGCGGTAGCAAAAGCTCTCCAAAAAACAGCACATGTAGTGATGTGTCACCCATTACAGGTCCACACTGAACATGGAGTTGCAGCGTTTTTGGCAAGTAAGGAGTTTACTTTCAGCATGGCCAGAAAAACCAAGATTCAAAGAGAATGCACCAGGCCACATCCTTTGTCGCAGCCGAAAGGAACATGGCTGGAAACTTTGGGAAAGGAACCCCACATTCATGTGAAGAACTTGCGGTCAAGGAAAGTAAGCTCAGACAAGACCTGAAAAATGACATAGATCCCAAAGCAGAACTCTGGCTCTACACTGACGGATGCTGCTATCGAGGAGAAAACGGACTGAACCAGGCATCATATGCAGTGGTTCAGCAACACCCCAATGGAAGACATGAGACGCTCAAAGCAGAAGTAATACCACAACCCGCTTCAGCGCAAATGGCAGAAGTCAAGGCGCTCACCGAAGCCTTGAAACTGGCCAAAGGAAAGACGGTGAACATCTTTACAGATTCTGCTTACGCACATGGGGCGGCACAAGTAGATGCACCCATGTGGCAACGGAGGGGATTCGTAACATCCAGCAACGCCCCAATCAAACACCAAAGAGAAATACAAGAGCTGGTGGAAGCAATCACCCTACCAAGAGGAGTATCCATAATGAAGTGCAAAGGTCATGAGAAAACAGGCACCAGGATCAGTCAAGGAAACGAGGCTGCAGATCAGGCGGCCAAAAAGGCAGGAGGATATCAGCCAAAGCAAATGATACTTAAGCTGACGCCCCCCCCAACCTAAGCTCACCGAAGAAGACCTAAAAAAGATACAAGAACAAGCAGGCCCGTACGAATGGTCGACATGGACACAAAAGGGGGCCACAAAGAAAGAAGGTCTCTGGAGATCACATGATGGAAGGATAGTGGCACCAGCAAAACTAGTAGCGACCCTACTAAAAGAAGCCCATGGACCAACCCATGAAGGACAAAGACAGACACTGTTGAACATTTCAGCACTCTGGTGGCACCCACACCTAGACAGCATGGCAAAACTATACTGCGAAGAATGCGTCGTCTGTGGAAACCACAACCCAAGAAAACCATTCAAAACGCCCATGGGATCCTACCCCGTACCTCTCGCACCATTCCAAGATATTAGTATAGATTATACAGATATGGGACAGGAGAACGTAGTACAGGGAAAGAGGTACATGTTGGTAATGGTAGACAGATTTTCAAGATGGGTAGAAGCAATCCCCACAAATAGAGAAGACGGGAAGACAGTAATAAAGTGGTTGCAAACAGAGCTAATACCCAGATACGGGGTACCGAAACGTATCAGATCAGACAACGGGACACATTTTAACAATCAGATGCTGAGTGAAGTGGAGGCATTCCTGGGGATTGCACACAGTTTTGGTTCGGTCTACCATCCACAGTCCCAGGGACTGGTGGAACGCGCGAATCAAACGTTGAAGGCTAAAATAGCCAAGGTATGTGCGGGCAGTAAGATGACATGGTTGGAGGCCCTCCCTTTGGCTCTCATGGCCATGAGAACCTCAAAAGGGGGAGGCACGCACCTGTCGCCCCATGAGTTGTTGACGGGAAGGCCAATGCCTGGCCCGCCACGTGATGGAGGACATATACCTCCTTTAGATGTGTGTCAGATAGAGAAATCCGACTACATGAGAGAACTAATATCTCTTGTCTCAGCCCTCTCATTACAGGTGCAGAAGGCACAGGAGAAGGATCCCGAAGAGCAGGGGACGATAGTCAAAGTAGGAGACTGGGTCAGGGTCAAGGTTCACAAAAGAAAGTGGACAGACCCCAGGTGGACTGGTCCGTACGAAGTGAAGGAGGTTACTTCACACTTGGTCCAGGTCAAGGGAAAAGCAGGAGCTCCCTGGCACCACCTGACACATTGTGCCCCAGCATCACCACCTACTCGCTCACTCCAGGAAGTGAGAACAGATTTGGCCCAAAATGACGACTCCGAGGAGTTTTAGGAGACTCTCCGGAGATCCGTCTGTTGCACCGGAGGAAAGACGGAGGTGGAGATATGCAGACTATCTCCCAAGGGGGAAAACGATGTGCACCGTGATCATGGGTGTAACCGGGGTGGCGATAATACTCCTTCTACTAGGACTTGAACTAATAAACAAAGAGCGAGACAATTCCACCAACATTTACCTAACCCGTCCCAAAAGGGAACAAACGAAAACTTTCCAGATCCCCGAAGTCGCGTGCGGTGCTAAAATAGTTTTAAATTATACTGCCGGGGATACCACAATGTTCACATTCGACCTGTGCTCCGTGATAGACTGCGGGGAATCCCAAGCAAGTTGGCGGGGCTACGATGTCTATCTGTGTCATAGTCCACGAATAGTGGAGAGCTGCGAGGCCACTGGGAATGCTTTCCAACATGGGTTTGGGCTCTCGGTGCATTCACAGCCATTTTGTCCCGAGTGGTATCTAGTAACAAAGTTCACTGGGACTTGGTCCGGTTTTACCCGATTCCCACACAGCGAGTTTTGGGACCACATTTCGTTCCAAAGAGATTTCAGTCCAACCGGCAATCCGCTCACTCTCTCTATCAATAACATTAAGGCAAGCTCCACGGGAAAAAATCGCATATGGATCGCATTAGGAGTAGACGTCACCGGAAAAGACCAGATACGAGGAATACAAGTAAACATATACCCGCCCAAATACGCCCCCACTAGTAAAGGTAGTGCAACGAATACGACCACAGCTAATTCCACTGCCCTAAAGCCGCCCACTACCAGTCCGATAGTGATGACCCAGGATTACACAGAATTAAGTAACATTTGGTTGAGGTGAATTACGGATAATGCTAAGCGCCAGAACATGACGGGATGTGTAGCATGCGCGGCTGCACGTCCTGCCATGTTCGTCGAACCTGCCCCCTTATATCCAGACAAAGACAAAGTAGGTTATGAATGTATGATGAACTTAACCAGAAAAGCCACACCCTCAGGATGCCAATCCCTGGCATCAGTCTTCCCACCCATTGATAATAAAACTAGGGCCGGCTATTTTACCGCCATAAAAGGAAAAGATCCCAGGTATCAGTGTTTCAACTTCACCAGCAGCAAACCAAAAGTTAATGTGGGAAACATACCCTCAGATTGGTGTAATAGGACAACATCTGGGGATGTGATAGGACCATGGGCCCGAGCGGGACTGTTTTACTATTGTGGAGGGTTGCGTCTCTATTCTCGAGTAGAGGCCGACACCACCTTAGGCACCTGCGCCATGGTCAGACTAGGGATGCCCCTTACGTTAATAGGCAGTCGAGTGATAAAAAAAACCCTCAGGACCTAACGCCCTCGTCCGGCGAAGAAGAAGACATATACTTGCTAAAAGGGACACAAGCTTGCAAGACCCATTTGGAGGGACCACATACGTGGACGCTATAGGTATCCCTCGAGGCGTGCCAGACGAGTATAAATTGGCCAATCAAGTAGGGGCAGGGTTCGAATCGATCTTTCTCTGGATACTCCCCAATAAAAACGTAGACCGCATTAACTATATCCACTATAATCTTTTGCGCCTCGCTAATGCCACTAGGGATGCAGTAGAGGGGCTGGCGGAGCAGCTCGCACCCACATCGATCATCACTATGCAAAATAGAATGGCGCTAGACATGCTCCTAGCTGAAAAAGGGGGTGTCTGTGCCATGTTCGGAAAACTTTGCTGTACCATAATCCCCAATAACACGGCCCCAGATGGCTCAGTCACTCGAGCATTAGAAAACCTAAGAGCACTCTCCAAAGAAATGCACAAAGCATCAGGGGTCGATGACCCGTTCACCAAATGGATGGAAGTAGTGTTTGGAAAATGGAAAGCGGTAATAATATCTTTAGCAGCCTCAATAGCCATCTTCCTGGCCATACTAGTCACCTGTGGGTGCTGCTGCATTCCATGTCTGAGAACCATGGTTTCCAGGTTAGTGCAAACTGCACTGACTAAAGAAAAAGACCCACCAAAATATATGATGCCCCTACTAGCTAATGAGGAACTTGAGGATGGGAGCCTGGACATGGAAGACGAGGAAGGAAAAGAGTACCTTTAAACAAAATGTTCACACCTAGTTGGTGTGAAAAGGGGGATTTGTGGAGAAAAATGTAAATACATGAGCTAATCACACATGTTTTAAATTACTACACACACATACACACACACAGGCACAGGCGAGAGAGCAGCAAGGGCAGGGGTCAAACAACATACCAAGGATACATTCCTTAGCGGAAGCCGCACAGGGGAGGAGTATATGATATATGTGCATCTCGACAACATACACACACATACATAGATGACAGCACCCAGAGGGATGGATCGTATGAGCCAGTGTGGGTGGAGATACCCAGCGCTCCAACCAGGCCGCGGCATGCTAAAATTACGCTCCGCCTGCATCTATAAAATGAGCCAATCAGACTCATGCGGAGTCTCAATGAAATAAGCTGCGCATTCTGTTGTAAGCGCCTTTTGAGTGAATTCAACCCTATGTTGAGTTGACTACTAGGTCCGTGCACGTATAACTGCCGGAATATGTTTTCCTGATATTTGTGCTAATAAAGCGCTGTTATTGATATAACCCATAGACTCTCCTCGTATATTCAAGCTTACTGTTTTTTTCACAACAAATCTGGTAGCAGAGGATGGTTGGGAGAAAAGCTTGAGGAGGAAAGAATTTTAACGACTACCTCCTGTCTTGCAGAAGGAGGGGGGTCTCCTGAAAGAAAGTGGAGGCCAGAAGGATTCATCCATTCTCGGGAACGTTGATCACTGAGCGCTCAACCGAAAAGGTAAGCAGAAACCTATTTAATTGAATTCTGTATATTGAAAAATATAAATTAGGTGATCAACAACTACCGAGTGTGAGTATGAATACTTTAGACAAAATTTAACTAAAGGATAAAATGTTAAAAGAACAGAAGGAAAGCATATTCTGCAAAAGTGATAAAAATAAACCTGCCATAGTGTGTACACATGTGTGACTGAACCTAACAGAAAACACGAGATGAAGGACGAATAGAAGGGCTTTTATGTGTACAGTATCGTGAAGAGCGGACCCACCACACCCCGTGAAGCATGAGAATTCTTGCACATAATTAAGTCACTCTATTAACGAACATAGCGTGTTTTGGGTTAACCAACAGACTGCATAAATAGTACTTTGTAATTCGGAAATCGATACAACTCCCCCGGGACCGCGCTGTCGAGCAGAGAAGCGTAGGCAGTGGTTGTAATACAATAGAAATTTATAGTACTTTGTAATTTGGAAACCGATACAACTCCCCCGGGACCGCGCTGTCGAGTAGAGAAGCGTAGGCAGTGGTTGTAATACAATAAAATTTAGACATGGCATGGAGTTTTATGACATAGACATAGAAGAGTTGAGAGAGATAGATAACAAAGAAGAAGAGGAAGCAGCCGACACCCTGTTGCACGCTCTAGGAAGTGACACTCTCCACTCAGCAGCAACAGCAGAGACACACACACCAACGATAACGGTAGTGAGTAGACAGATACTAGAACTAGAAAAACTTATTAAGACGAGTCTGTTAAATAAACCTAGTGGGATTCGGGCTGGTCTGGGTAACGTTAGGAGCGATTCTTTTGATTATATTGAGGGATTGAACGAGGGGGAAATGGAAGACTTCGTAGAGACCTTGAAGGCTAGAGTTATGACTGAGGATAGAAGTAAAAAGGGAGATGGGAAGATAGTTAAATCAGTAGCGAAAAGGTGGGAGATAAAGGGATGGATCACCAAGGACGGGCTGCCATCAAGAGAAGCTATGAATATAATGGTGAATGATGTCAAACAAAGATTAGAGAGAGCTCGACAGAACATGGAGGCTGAAAAGGACAAGCGATCATTTTTCAAACCACTCAAAAAGATGTTTGAAGAACAAGAAGAAGAGACAAGAGTAACAAATCTAATGCTAAAAGACCTGTTTCAGCAGAGAAGAATGGAGAGGGGAGACAAACATGAAGAGACACAGGGAGGGGGAGGGGGCATATATCCAGTCCTGCCAGAGAAGTTAACAACTGGGCCTCCAGAAACGACACCTCCCCCAACAGCCCCACCTCCCTACACCCACCAAAGATTAATGCCTGCACAGACCACAGACACAGCAGTACAAGCACCAGTACTAACATTGGCCGGCGTGGAAGTCCTCGTACAAGACCAAGACAGAGAGGAAATGAAGAGAGAAGTGGAAAGACTGCAACAGCGAATAACGGCACTGGAGCCCCCTGGAGGATCAAGGAGTCAAGGCGGCTCAGAAAAGACCTGGTCAGAAAGTGAACCAGAAGGACCCCTCACAAAAAATCCCTCGAAGCCACCTAGTGGTGGAAACTATACCGACCCAAGGAAGGAGGGGTCAACCAGAGTAAAGTCACCTGCCAGCAGTATTGGCGGCCAGAAAAAGGAAGAGGAACAGGGAGCGGCTGGAGGATACAACCCTAAATCAGCGGCATGTGGATACGATCGGGACTTCATGAGAGATAACGAGGACCACTTTGGCCTCCCCACAGGAGGGGTAGACATATCTCAATTGACTGATCTAAGCAACATGGCCGCTCCAAGTCCAAAAACCCCGCCAAGGAGCCCAAGCCCCACCAGAGGAAGATATGTGGTGCTTCACGGGCCCCCATACCACGGATGTCTCCCTCCCAGAACACATACCACTGCCAAGACAACATGGACTCCCATGTACGGACCACCCAGGAGCCGCAGTGGTTTTGAATGCGGTGAACTCACGATTTTGGACTATAACCCCCCATGACGTAGGAGCCCTGGAAACACAACCAGTAATTGTCACCCTGAAAGACCCAGATGCACATCCTATTTATCGACGGCAGTATCCTCTAACCCAAGATCAAATGAAGGGAATTGCCCCCACGATACAGGGCCTTCTGGACGTCGGGGTAATATACGAGTGCCACTCCCCATGGAATACTCCCATATTACCGGTACAGAAAGCAGGGGGAAAGGGCTGGAGAATGGTACAAGACTTCCGCCCTATAAATGATGTAACGACTCCAGATGTTCATCCAGTACCAGACCCACACGTAGCACTCACGAGTTTAAGCCCAGCATTTCGATACTTCACTGTCATAGATTTGGCAAACGCTTTCTTCAGTGTTCCACTGGCACAAACATCACAAGCCATGTTTGCTTTCACGTTTGGGGGCAAACAGTACACCTACAATCGGTTGCCACAGGGGTTCAGGGACTCGCCAGGTCTCTTTAATCAGGTACTAAAAGCACACCTACTAGAACTCCAATGGCCACCAGGGGTTGTGCTCATCCAATATGTAGATGATCTTCTCTTGGCAGCAGAAACATCTACCCTCTGCCTGGAGGCCACTGCCCTACTGTTCTCAGTTCTGCACAAAAAGGGCTACAAAGTCAAGAGAGAAATAGTGCAGCTATGCAGAGAAGAAGTCCTATTCCTAGGCCGACAAATCTCGGCATCAGGATTGGGAGTATCTACGGCCCACAGGGAATCAATCCTACACCATCCAAAGCCCACCACGGTGGCAGACATGCTGTCATTTCTGGGACTAACGGGCTACAGCCGATCCCACATACCTGATTACTCCAATCGGACACAACCTTTGCGGACAATGATCAACGAGGTAGGGGCTCGAAACCTCACAGAACGACTACCCTGGACTTCTGAAGCTGAACAAGCATTCACTGACATGAAACAAGTACTCTCCCAAGCTGCTGCACTCACCTCACCGGACTACACAGAAGTGTTCCATTTGGATGTTTCTGAACAAAATGCATTTTTAAATGCTGTTTTGTATCAGAAAAAAGGGGGAGAGAGGAATGTGTTGATATACTACTCTTCAAAACTCGACGCAGTGGAAACCGGACAGTCAATGTGCGCCAGATATGTTGCAGCGGTAGCAAAAGCTCTCCAAAAAACAGCACATGTAGTGATGTGTCACCCATTACAGGTCCACACTGAACATGGAGTTGCAGCGTTTTTGGCAAGTAAGGAGTTTACTTTCAGCATGGCCAGAAAAACCAAGATTCAAAGAGAATGCACCAGGCCACATCCTTTGTCGCAGCCGAAAGGAACATGGCTGGAAACTTTGGGAAAGGAACCCCACATTCATGTGAAGAACTTGCGGTCAAGGAAAGTAAGCTCAGACAAGACCTGAAAAATGACATAGATCCCAAAGCAGAACTCTGGCTCTACACTGACGGATGCTGCTATCGAGGAGAAAACGGACTGAACCAGGCATCATATGCAGTGGTTCAGCAACACCCCAATGGAAGACATGAGACGCTCAAAGCAGAAGTAATACCACAACCCGCTTCAGCGCAAATGGCAGAAGTCAAGGCGCTCACCGAAGCCTTGAAACTGGCCAAAGGAAAGACGGTGAACATCTTTACAGATTCTGCTTACGCACATGGGGCGGCACAAGTAGATGCACCCATGTGGCAACGGAGGGGATTCGTAACATCCAGCAACGCCCCAATCAAACACCAAAGAGAAATACAAGAGCTGGTGGAAGCAATCACCCTACCAAGAGGAGTATCCATAATGAAGTGCAAAGGTCATGAGAAAACAGGCACCAGGATCAGTCAAGGAAACGAGGCTGCAGATCAGGCGGCCAAAAAGGCAGGAGGATATCAGCCAAAGCAAATGATACTTAAGCTGACGCCCCCCCAACCTAAGCTCACCGAAGAAGACCTAAAAAAGATACAAGAACAAGCAGGCCCGTACGAATGGTCGACATGGACACAAAAGGGGGCCACAAAGAAAGAAGGTCTCTGGAGATCACATGATGGAAGGATAGTGGCACCAGCAAAACTAGTAGCGACCCTACTAAAAGAAGCCCATGGACCAACCCATGAAGGACAAAGACAGACACTGTTGAACATTTCAGCACTCTGGTGGCACCCACACCTAGACAGCATGGCAAAACTATACTGCGAAGAATGCGTCGTCTGTGGAAACCACAACCCAAGAAAACCATTCAAAACGCCCATGGGATCCTACCCCGTACCTCTCGCACCATTCCAAGATATTAGTATAGATTATACAGATATGGGACAGGAGAACGTAGTACAGGGAAAGAGGTACATGTTGGTAATGGTAGACAGATTTTCAAGATGGGTAGAAGCAATCCCCACAAATAGAGAAGACGGGAAGACAGTAATAAAGTGGTTGCAAACAGAGCTAATACCCAGATACGGGGTACCGAAACGTATCAGATCAGACAACGGGACACATTTTAACAATCAGATGCTGAGTGAAGTGGAGGCATTCCTGGGGATTGCACACAGTTTTGGTTCGGTCTACCATCCACAGTCCCAGGGACTGGTAGAACGCGCGAATCAAACGTTGAAGGCTAAAATAGCCAAGGTATGTGCGGGCAGTAAGATGACATGGTTGGAGGCCCTCCCTTTGGCTCTCATGGCCATGAGAACCTCAAAAGGGGGAGGCACGCACCTGTCGCCCCATGAGTTGTTGACGGGAAGGCCAATGCCTGGCCCGCCACGTGATGGAGGACATATACCTCCTTTAGATGTGTGTCAGATAGAGAAATCCGACTACATGAGAGAACTAATATCTCTTGTCTCAGCCCTCTCATTACAGGTGCAGAAGGCACAGGAGAAGGATCCCGAAGAGCAGGGGACGATAGTCAAAGTAGGAGACTGGGTCAGGGTCAAGGTTCACAAAAGAAAGTGGACAGACCCCAGGTGGACTGGTCCGTACGAAGTGAAGGAGGTTACTTCACACTTGGTCCAGGTCAAGGGAAAAGCAGGAGCTCCCTGGCACCACCTGACACATTGTGCCCCAGCATCACCACCTACTCGCTCACTCCAGGAAGTGAGAACAGATTTGGCCCAAAATGACGACTCCGAGGAGTTTTAGGAGACTCTCCGGAGATCCGTCTGTTGCACCGGAGGAAAGACGGAGGTGGAGATATGCAGACTATCTCCCAAGGGGGAAAACGATGTGCACCGTGATCATGGGTGTAACCGGGGTGGCGGTAATACTCCTTCTACTAGGACTTGAACTAATAAACAAAGAGCGAGACAATTCCACCAACATTTACCTAACCCGTCCCAAAAGGGAACAAACGAAAACTTTCCAGATCCCCGAAGTCGCGTGCGGTGCTAAAATAGTTTTAAATTATACTGCCGGGGATACCACAATGTTCACATTCGACCTGTGCTCCGTGATAGACTGCGGGGAATCCCAAGCAAGTTGGCGGGGCTACGATGTCTATCTGTGTCATAGTCCACGAATAGTGGAGAGCTGCGAGGCCACTGGGAATGCTTTCCAACATGGGTTTGGGCTCTCGGTGCATTCACAGCCATTTTGTCCCGAGTGGTATCTAGTAACAAAGTTCACTGGGACTTGGTCCGGTTTTACCCGATTCCCACACAGCGAGTTTTGGGACCACATTTCGTTCCAAAGAGATTTCAGTCCAACCGGCAATCCGCTCACTCTCTCTATCAATAACATTAAGGCAAGCTCCACGGGAAAAAATCGCATATGGATCGCATTAGGAGTAGACGTCACCGGAAAAGACCAGATACGAGGAATACAAGTAAACATATACCCGCCCAAATACGCCCCCACTAGTAAAGGTAGTGCAACGAATACGACCACAGCTAATTCCACTGCCCTAAAGCCGCCCACTACCAGTCCGATAGTGATGACCCAGGATTACACAGAATTAACTCCTTTAGACGTCGTAAAAATGGCTACAGGCTTCGGAGAAAGTAACATTTGGTTGAGGTGAATTACGGATAATGCTAAGCGCCAGAACATGACGGGATGTGTAGCATGCGCGGCTGCGCGTCCTGCCATGTTCGTCGAACCTGCCCCCTTATATCCAGACAAAGACAAAGTAGGTTATGAATGTATGATGAACTTAACCAGAAAAGCCACACCCTCAGGATGCCAATCCCTGGCATCAGTCTTCCCACCCATTGATAATAAAACTAGGGCCGGCTATTTTACCGCCATAAAAGGAAAAGATCCCAGGTATCAGTGTTTCAACTTCACCAGCAGCAAACCAAAAGTTAATGTGGGAAACATACCCTCAGATTGGTGTAATAGGACAACATCTGGGGATGTGATAGGACCATGGGCCCGAGCGGGACTGTTTTACTATTGTGGAGGGTTGCGTCTCTATTCTCGAGTAGAGGCCGACACCACCTTAGGCACCTGCGCCATGGTCAGACTAGGGATGCCCCTTACGTTAATAGGCAGTCGAGTGATAAAAAAAACCCTCAGGACCTAACGCCCTCGTCCGGCGAAGAAGAAGACATATACTTGCTAAAAGGGACACAAGCTTGCAAGACCCATTTGGAGGGACCACATACGTGGACGCTATAGGTATCCCTCGAGGCGTGCCAGACGAGTATAAATTGGCCAATCAAGTAGGGGCAGGGTTCGAATCGATCTTTCTCTGGATACTCCCCAATAAAAACGTAGACCGCATTAACTATATCCACTATAATCTTTTGCGCCTCGCTAATGCCACTAGGGATGCAGTAGAGGGGCTGGCGGAGCAGCTCGCACCCACATCGATCATCACTATGCAAAATAGAATGGCGCTAGACATGCTCCTAGCTGAAAAAGGGGGTGTCTGTGCCATGTTCGGAAAACTTTGCTGTACCATAATCCCCAATAACACGGCCCCAGATGGCTCAGTCACTCGAGCATTAGAAAACCTAAGAGCACTCTCCAAAGAAATGCACAAAGCATCAGGGGTCGATGACCCGTTCACCAAATGGATGGAAGTAGTGTTTGGAAAATGGAAAGCGGTAATAATATCTTTAGCAGCCTCAATAGCCATCTTCCTGGCCATACTAGTCACCTGTGGGTGCTGCTGCATTCCATGTCTGAGAACCATGGTTTCCAGGTTAGTGCAAACTGCACTGACTAAAGAAAAAGACCCACCAAAATATATGATGCCCCTACTAGCTAATGAGGAACTTGAGGATGGGAGCCTGGACATGGAAGACGAGGAAGGAAAAGAGTACCTTTAAACAAAATGTTCACACCTAGTTGGTGTGAAAAGGGGGATTTGTGGAGAAAAATGTAAATACATGAGCTAATCACACATGTTTTAAATTAATACACACACATACACACACACAGGCACAGGCGAGAGAGCAGCAAGGGCAGGGGTCAAACAACATACCAAGGATACATTCCTTAGCGGAAGCCGCACAGGGGAGGAGTATATGATATATGTGCATCTCGACAACATACACACACATACATAGATGACAGCACCCAGAGGGATGGATCGTATGAGCCAGTGTGGGTGGAGATACCCAGCGCTCCAACCAGGCCGCGGCATGCTAAAATTACGCTCCGCCTGCATCTATAGAATGAGCCAATCAGACTCATGCGGAGTCTCAATGAAATAAGCTGCGCATTCTGTTGTAAGCGCCTTTTGAGTGAATTCAACCCTATGTTGAGTTGACTACTAGGTCCGTGCACGTATAACTGCCGGAATATGTTTTCCTGATATTTGTGCTAATAAAGCGCTGTTATTGATATAACCCATAGACTCTCCTCGTATATTCAAGCTTACTGTTTTTTTCACAACACTAGCAACCTGCAGTTGGAAACTGCACGGTGCGGACGTAAAGTCGAAAACTATAGCAAATTAGAATATTCGTGTGTTTCGTGCTGTCGGCAGCCCGGTGTATCGGCAGACGGAGGTGCGTTTGCCGTCCGTTCGCCCGCTAGTGTTTCTCGTGGGGAAGAGCGCTATCCAGGAGCATGCGCTCGCGGCCCCGTCGCCAGAGGGACCCAGGAAGAGGCTGGTCTCCCTCGATCCAGACGAGGTTCGTGAGGCGGGTTCAAACCCCCCTACCAGGCAGCACCGCCGATCTTCACCCCAGCTACAAGGGAGGTGTCCCCCCTCTCCAACGCCCCCTTTGTATCCGGCAGTTTCGACTAAATTGTTAAACGTAGCTTTTGGTCTCCTCTCACTCTTAGTTAAATACGTACACAGGTATTATATTATTTGGTTATAAATTCCTTGAGTCAGATTACATCCCTTTGGTAATTATACAGTCCTTTATATGCTCCAGTACTTTCTTCAGTACAGTAGCCTACCACAGAAGAGGAGTTTGTTGGCTGAAAGCTTTGGCATTGGCTCTACTTTTGGAGATCCAAGGAACGACAAGCTATTTCTAATATTCCAATATCAGCTGTGTCTGATTGTCTCGTCAGCCTGCCCTCATGTTTTCCCACCTGAGCCCCGTTCCTAATCAGTCCTGGTGTATATAGTCTGTGTATTCCCTCTGTTTCCTTGTCAGTTCCTTCTGTGTATTTGGTCTAGTATGTTCCTTGTGGTTCGGCCTGTTATCCCTGCTGTAGTATTCCTTTTTGTGGGTTTTTGCCTGCCTGTTTTTGGGACTCTTGTTTTTTTGCTTAGGAAGTGACCCGGAAGTAAACAAGTGGCCGCCATGATAAAAATTAATTCTCTAAATTTGAAGGAAGGGAGCTGCAATGCTTCCTTTCAGATCTCCTTTAGCATAGGATGCAACAGATCTTCCTTTACGAAAGGAAAGGAGATTACACCGACCCAAAATTCCTTGTGAGGGCAACATTTAAAGTGAACGAATGTGATGATCTTGGGGTTTTTTTGTTTCCCCTGTTGTTTTGTAGTTTCTGTCTCTTGTTGTTGTTGGTTTCCTGTTTTATTTTGTAGTCCTTCTGTCTTGGGTTGTCCTTCTTTACTTCCTGTTGCTTCAGTTAGTATACATATGCCAATAATCAATATCCTTCATATCAATAAACTGAATATCACAAGATCTGTAAGCATATATGGAATCACAAAAAGACAGCATTTTGGAATATCAGACAATTTATTGACAAAAAAAAAACAAAGTAGAAAAATAATGAAATTGAGCAACTTAGTTGTACAATCATCTACTTGATGCAACACCAGAAGTGATTCTGAGCATCGCTGCTCAGTTTCTACCAAACTAAGAGAGCAGACGTCCGCTGTCCCAAAACACCAGCAGGACATACTTTCAGAAACATCTCATTTCATTTTCACCATCAGTGTGCTGAGAAGCTCCAAACAGCCCAGAAGGCTTTAAGGATCCCCCATCATAAATATAAATATATAAAAAATATAAATATATTTCAAAAACACATCAAAAGAGATGAAACAACCAGATCTCATGTGAACAAATAATAATAATTTATTTCCTTTATGGGCGCCTTTCTAAACACTCAAGGTCACCATACAAAGTCAAATAAAAACAGTGAGAGCATCAATCAGACATTCATCACAGCGAGCAAACCCTAATAAAACAGTGTAGAAGGAGCAACTGAATTAAAGGGAGGAGGCTTGTCTAAATAGATATGTTTTCCAGTGAGATTAGAAAGTGGGGATGGAACTGAAGTGTTGGATGTCATGAGACAGAT
Source organism: Eutrigla gurnardus (assembly GCF_963514095.1). Taxonomy (NCBI): domain Eukaryota; kingdom Metazoa; phylum Chordata; class Actinopteri; order Perciformes; family Triglidae; genus Eutrigla; species Eutrigla gurnardus. Next base: position 21,096,266 of record NC_139928.1, on the reverse strand, counting down.
AATAAACAGCACATTTCCACGTGCCGTTATTAAGCATTTCAGGCTTTTCCCACGTCGTTCAGCCACAGTGAAGCGGTCGCACAACTAAGTTAGATTTAAGGAAACTTCACGGTCGGGCTTCAAATCAGTACATAATCTACGCAGCATACGTAATGAAACAAGTTAACAGGAAACGCGTCGTGAAACTATGAACTTTTAAAAGAAAGCAGCAACGCTCCGGGACACGGGTCTGGGACACCGGTCTCCTTGGTGCAAGTCGTGTGTTTGTTTGACCCTCCACCGGCAGACTCACGTTCTAAACGTCCTCACTTGTTCACGACGCTGCTTCTTCATTCAGATGTGTTTACGTTGCAGTGCAGACGCCGTGGCATACGAACGACTAACAAGAAGCTAGAAAGGCGTTCTTATTGCAGCGACGGGACGACGAATTGTTGCATCATCATTCGCCGTTTGGAGAAAACAGGCTGTTTGACACATCATCATATTCCAGATACACGAAGAAAAACCTCTAGGAAGTCAATCATCGTAAAAACAATCTTACGTTTTCAAGAAATATACAAACTACTCACACAAGTGGAAAATAAACTCTGAAGTATATAATGTGTGTGTGTTTGTGTGTGTGTGTCGGGGTCGGCAACACTGATCCAACAACGGAGAGAAAAACTCTAATATCTGTTATCTCTCGTTATCATCAAACTGCCGGATGCTACGAGTGCAGATATGAAAATTCATGGATGTGTGTCGACATGTGAATTTACATTTGTGAAAAGCCTGACAGCATTAAAAAGCATTTAAAAGTATTAAAGTTCAGCTATGCTGTATTATTTAGAGATGAACACACAAACTTCAAAATTATATTTGTAAACTAAAACAAAAAGCCAAATCGTACTTGTAAAATATATACCAACCTAATTTTGAAATGTCGTATTCCAATCAATGAGCATCTACGATGACATCACTGACAGCATCAATAATCCTCGGACGAGTCGCTTTTCAAATTACGCATCGTCATTTGATACATTTTTAATTCGCAAATATTGATTATTGCTCCTTTTAAAGCCTTGTTGCGTTTGGCAACGTTAATGTTTTGGCCACGTGAATATCAGGGACATTAAACCGGTTTTGTCGGTGATCCGGCTCTTTTGTTTATATTTGATTTCAGATTGTGTCAAACTTTGTACATAACAGAGTCTGAAGTTATGGACTGAAGTTCACCCTCCTCTTCCTGCAGTCACTCACATCTGTCAAATACACAAGCATTAAAAATGAACAGTGCAAAACGTAATAATATGGCAATAAGGTATCAGAAATGGAAGGTGTGAAACCACTGGGATAGTACAGGCGTCACACATTAGTTACCTTTTATCCAACGGTGTGTTGCTGCTTGAAGTCTCCGGGTCTGAAGAGACCAAAATACAAAACAATAGTCAAGTAAAGGACAAAATCAGATAAAGAAGCGTTTTGTACGGACAAACAGATGGATATGGACCTGATCGGATAATCAACGATCCTGTAGTTGAAGTCTCAGACGGGGTCTTCTTGTCTAAAAAAACAGAACAAAAGAAATCAACACAAGGTCAATCCTGGGTGACTGTCATGACATTCTCTAGTCTATAGTGTTACTACTCACATATATATATACACATTCACAGTATATCTGCAGCGTCATACTAGCCTACCTTTTATTTTGTTTTCATTTCATTCTTATTATTTTCTACTTGACCTTTTCACTATACAATGTATTGATATTGTAGTTGAACAACATAATTTGTAAGCAATAAAGTACACAAATAAGAGAATCCTCCTTCACCGCGACATTTCGAAAAATGTCAAAAATGTCCCATTCATCATTTTATCCCGTCAGATATTTGTGTTAAATTGTCATAATTAGCGTATGAACTCATTCATCCTTCCATGCATTTGGAATGAAATTTTAAAATATAGGGAGCGACTGCTTTTCAAGTGATTATTACTTTTAAATGTTATTATTATTTAAAGTTTGAATTGGGAATGAAAGTTTAGCTGTGTCAACTTTAGCACTCAGTGAAAGCCACTTTTGGAAATCAATGCAACAAAAATGTTTAATATAATAAAACAAGATGTACTAACAAGTATGCGGGCATTTGTCTGAAAGAAAAACTGGGATTAAACAAAATACATGAAAAATAGGAGCAAATCTGATGAAACCTGAATCTGACAATAAAAATAACAATGAATGTTGAAATTGAATATGAGTTTGTGTCTTCTAGTCGTGACCTTATAGCGCTTGTTGTTGAAGTTTACTGGATAAAGTCACCAACTCAAAGCCTGAAATCAAGAAGAGATGAGACAACGTCTCTGTTTGGGTCTTACAGTTCTTTTTTTTGTGAACCATGAATCCAATCCCAGCGAGGACGAGAGCAAGAAGTACGACTGCAGCGATGACGATGATGACGGTGGTCATGTCAGTGGGCTTCTCTGTTGAGCACAAAACAAGAGGAAATAGTCACAACCTGAACAGATGAAGCAGGTTCCAGGAGAAGAACCTCCATTTGTCAACCGGACCACAATCCTGTATTCAGTGTGTTTGTTGGTCCTTTTGAAAACGTGATCCTGACTGATCTCCTGACAGATACATACATTCATCCAGTTATTAAATCATTCTACTCATCCTCTAAAACTGACCAGTAGTTCATTCAATACGGCGCCTACGACCTCTGAACTGTGGTTGCACATTAAAACAGATACACAACGTTTTTATCATTTACAGCTTAAAAACGAATATTAATTTACAAACAGGGTGAAAAGAAAACGTCTTTCAAAGCATAAAAAGAAACAAAAGACGGTTTATAAACGTGTATTTTGTATGTTTGATTATGTTTCTCAGCATGTGCTTCCCACCTTCATCACTTCTGGTCTCAGTCTCACCTTTGTTGCTCCTGATGACGTCCAGTGTGGTGACGATGTCCTTCTTCACACCAGAGAGCTGAAAAACACACTCGTACCTGCTCCGGTCTTCAGCTGCCACTGAGAGTTTCAGGTCAGCACTCATCTGGAAGGTTCCATCGTGGTTGGGGAGGATCTCTCCGAGGTCCACGTCCTCATGGAGATCCTCTCCATCTCTCCTCCAGAACAGTACGGCTCTTTGAGGGTAGAAACCTGTAGCGTGGCAGCTGATTGGAGAGGAGGGAGTCTTCTGGAGGAAGGACACTGAGGGAAGCTCTGAGGAGAGAGAGACGGGTTAGAGGTTCTTTATCATTATTATTATTATCTGCTGTGTATTAATGATCATGTCTGATGTATCTGAAATGCCTTAGTGACACATACACGATTTATGTTTGTATGTTTTCAATGTAAATAACTGTGATGTGAAGATAAGTGAGAAAAGAAGGGAGAGACAGTAGAGATAATGAGACTTGCACTCACACTGCTCCAAGCCTGTACCAGACTGGTACTTAATAAAAATGCCGCCGTGTATCTCCTTCCAAAATCCAGTACGCTTGCGCTGTCTGCTCGAAATCGCGTGTTTACTAGAAATATGTGCGGATGTGACTTGTCAGTAAAGTTTCAGGCATGTTCTCTGTGTCATTCTCTGTTGTGATGACTTGGAGACGGCGTTCCCTGAAAACAACATCAAGCCATACGTGTGTTGTATTACGACGTGATGACGTATGTGCAACAGGTAACAGTGCCGAGGCACAGTACGGATCAGATGGCCCTGGTGTGAGGGCGCCCAGATGAGGAAGGTAGGACAGAGGGTGAGACGAAGACAGAGACAGGAACTGAGACAGACAGGAACAGGGCAGTGACAGGGATTCTACCTTTTCTCAGCAGAGAGCTCCTCCCGTACTTCAAATACTTCTTCAGTAACTCAGGACAACGATAGGTGATGTAGTGTTTATCCCGTTCTAGCCAAGCTTGATTAATATCCCACTTGTGATTGGTGATGACAGCCTGTTGTTTTGGAACGATCCATCTCTTTGTCTTCGAGTCAAACGCAATGAAGTCTTCTCCATCATAACCATATTTAAAGAAACCATTTCCTTCATTGGTCTCATCATCCCATTCACAGCCAAGTATCTTCTGGAGAATGTGGACACCTGAGACAGAGAGAGAGAGAGAGAGAGAGAGAAGGAGATAGCATTATACCAGAGTGAGATCATCAGTTAATATCACATCGTTTCCATGGAGACACACTGATCGACAGACAACAGAGGAGCTACACCTGCTGCTGTTATTGGCTCCATGAAAGCCAACCATCACCTGGACAGTGTGGACGTCTCAGGGGGAGATGGTCTGAGTAAGGTTCGCTTCAAGTCCGTGTTGCAGTTCGCTTTGCCTGGTCATTGTGAACACAAAGTGTTCCAGCTTCGCTTTGCCATCGTATTTTACCCCTCTAGACCAGAGGTCTTCAAAGTTTTCAGGCCAAGTAGCCCCAAGACTTATAGTGACCCGGTAGAGGGCCCCCATAATATTAAACAAAGAAGATTTGTATGTGCTCAATATAGGTTGTATTCATGTTAAGGTGTATTTGTTGACATATCTTTGGGGATTTATTTGGGATCAAATAATTTTGGGGACCCTCTGCAGTCATACTGTGGACCTCCTAGGGGTCCCGGACCCCCTGTTCAAGATCTCTGCTCTAGACTTTCTGTTTGGGACACAGTCATATAAGCCACCGATTCATTCAGTAAAAATATGAAATCTGAATAGTGGCTTCAACTCTTTCTAGTTGCTGATCCATCTTGTAAACAGCAAATACAAATTAAAATCATCAGGAGACACCGGTTACCTAATTGGCTAAATAACAGAGCTAACAGCTAATCACGTTCAAGGAGATCGCATTGCGTTACATCACGATCATCATTATTCAGTAACAAAGAGCACTGGGCCATATTAAACATTATCATGATGTGTTCTAATGTAACCTTGTAAAATAGATATTTTATAGAGAATTAAAGAATTAAAAAGCTCAGAATTATTTCTGTGTGGAAGTGACACTAAACATCACGTCAATGAAGGAGAAAGCATTAACTTTAATGAACTACAGTGTGAGCAGGACTGAGGCCCCATCAGAGCTGAGGTGGACCAGAATCAGAACTGAGGTTGAATCTTCAAATCTTTTGTCTGAACAACACTGAACAGGAGTTAATACAAAATTATATAAAACACAGAAATGCAGAAAATTATCTAATTAGAGAAACTGGAACTAGAACATGTTTTCTGATTTATTAAATAAAAGACTGATAATCAATGTTCTGCTGATTAACTAGTGGATGTGTGTGTGTGTGTGTGTGTGTGTGTGTGTGTGTGTGTGTGTGTGTGTGTGTGTGTGTGTGTGTGTGTGTGTGTGTGTTTATTAAAATACTGGATGAAAGTATAAACCAAATGTTGTCAGAATGAAGTGAAACATAAACAAACCTCCACTTTGGTTGAAGTGCTGCTTTGTAACTTCAGTTTTGTTTTTTTCGACCTGCTGAACAACCTTACAGCTCTCAGTGCGAGTCTGCCAGTACTGAGGATCATCTTCTTTGATTCTGTTCATCCAGTCCTGTTTGGGTTCCATTCTCATGGTGTTGCTGTCATAGTGAATTATCTGAACGTCATCAACCAACGCAACAGCCACAAACTCTGGGAAGTTTGGGACTCCAGAGGACGCCGTGTTGAAATACTTCAGAGAGTGAATCTCTGCAACACAAGATGAACATCATGATCTCAAGTTTTTATCTTCAACAAATCACTGAACAATGTTGTTTTCCTGCACACACAATCCAAAAGAACTACTTCTCTCTCTCTTCTATTGCTGTTTGTTATTTTTCATATTCAACTAATAGGTTTTATTTTGTTTGATGTTGTCGTCAGAGTGTTTGTGGATTTCAGATGTTTGAGTATAAAAGTTATTTTTTAAATACAGAAAGAACCAAGAAACCAAATCTGACCGTTTGTCCCTCACTTTCATAAATCTTGATTTCTGTAAACTGAAGTTAAATCTCAACATCGTTGTTAAACAACATGTTGTGTGAAACCAAATCCTCTCAGCTTTATATTCCAGAATATTCTGATATATTAATATTTGTTCTACATCAGCCGATAGCATTTTTAATATAAACAGATAACATGAACAGACTTCATACAGATTCATTAGCTGCTGTTGTTTAAACATGAAATAGCTCCCTCTGGAGGACAAACTATGTAATGGAGACGCTGCTCATGAATTACCTCAAACTTTGTCATTTCTTCACCTGGAATTCTTCTTACTTATCACACAATATTTATACACACTGATATGATATATATGTAATATGATAATATGTGCTAATACGGATGATTTGTGAGTGACGTTCTACTAAACAGCTTCAGATCTGACCAAACCAACTCAGTAGTGACGTACTACATTCAAACAGACGAGTGTTTCAGTGTGGAGACACATTTCATCCCGAACTTGGAGGAAGTCCTGCAGCTGAACACCAAAGACGACCGAAAGAAGCGTCGGCTCATATAAACAGGGCTTAAAGACATGACGCAGTTCTTCTGTTACAAGCGAGCAACTTAAAAGCCAACAACTAAAGTGTGGACTCACCTGCGGCCGCGCTGTGGAGGCCGACGGCCAGGAGAAGAAGCACAGTCCACGTCTCCATCGTCACCTGTCCTTCTCAAGCTGTCTTCAACTCTTCACTTGTTATTATTGTGGAGGCAAAGTGATAACGGTCCTGGCAGTAGTGGTGCGCTGACTTCACCCTCCGTCTGAGCCAATGGGGATTTTAGCTGAGCACCGACGTCACTAATAGACGGGTAAGACTGAGCCACTGAGGTTAATAACGAAAGTGAAAGTGGAGCGATGTTATTTCAGCCTGCGTGAGAGGACGCTGGAGACCCTTTATTCTGGTTTCTCAACGCTGTCCGCACCTGAAAGGAGCATTTAACCTCCTGCTGATCAGCTCTGCTGGGGTCATCGGCAGGCTAATGCAATGTAATGTGCAGAAATGTTTGAATGATGCTCACATACTCTGCAGTAGTGTCTTAGTCTGCTTGTGTTCAGTCTGGCTGTCGACAACAAACAAGAGCTCCAAATGTGTCTTAATTGATGTTTGTCTTTTAGCAAAATGGCACCTGGCGTCAGTAGAAACATCGAGAAACGGAGAGTTCCTTCGTGGTGTTGAGAAGGTGTCTGTTAGCTTCACCAGTACTGACCCTCCAGAGTCTCTGTATGTCTGGATAAACCTGTCTGGATGGGCTTTTCATATTTATTTGTCTGAATGTTTTAGCTCTGATCTCTCATCTCTTCCCGTTAGCATACGAAGCTAAGCTAGTTAGCTTAGCATGCTAGCTGGAGACGGCTCGCAAGTTAGCATCGCGGCGCTAGTGGGAGTTTGATGGAGAACAAACAGAGTATGACGGAGTTTGTGACCAGTTATAAGCTGGTCACAAAGGCAATTCATTCAGTTAGATTTTCATTTGCAGGATCAAATAAATGTTGGAAAACAATCACTAAGTCATCTCTTGTTACATTCAATTCCATTTCATTTATAGGCAAGATGGTAGCCTACCACAGAAGAGGAGTTTGTTGGCTGAAAGCTTTGGCATCGGCTCTACTTTTGGAGATCCAAGGAACAACAAGCTATTTTAGCGTGACAGCGTGAGATTGATAGTGGAAGCGTGAGTGTCACGCCAGGAGCGTGAGAGTTGGCAATCCTGCTATTTCTAATATTCGAATATCAGCTGTGTCTGATTGTCTTGTCAGCCAGCCCTCATGTTTTCCCACCTGGGCCCCGTTCCTAATCAGTCCTGGTGTATATAGTCAAGGCTGTGTCCGAAATCACTCCCTACTCCCTATATAGTGCACTATAGGGAGTAGGGAGTGATTTCGGACACAGCCAGTGTTCCCTGTTTCCTTGTCAGTTCCTTCTGTGTATTTGGTCTAGTATGTTCCTTTTGGTCCGGCCTGTTATCCCTGCTGTCGTGTTCCTTTATGTGGGTTTTTGCCTGCCTGTTTTTGGGACTCTTGTTTTTTTGCTTAGGAAGGTGTCAACTGAAGAAGTGACCCAGAAGTAAACAAGTGGCCGCCATGATAAAAATTAATTCTCTAAATTTGAAGGAAGGGAGCTGCAATGCTTCCTTTCAGATCTCCTTTAGCATAGGATGCAACAGATCTTCCTTTACGAAAGGAAAGGAGATTACACCGACCCACAATTCCTTGTGAGGGCAACATTTAAAGTGAATGAATGTGATGATCTTGGGTTTTGTTTGTTTCCCCTGTTGTTTTGTAGTTTCTGTCTCTTGTTGTTGTTGGTTTCCTGTTTTATTTTGTAGTCCTTCTGTCTTGTGTTGTCCTTCTTTACTTCCTGTTGCTTCAGTTAGCATAAAGATGTCAAAAATCAATATCCTTCATATCAATGGACTGAAGATCACAAGATCTGTAAGCATATATGGAATCACAAAAAGACACAGCATTTTGGAATATCGGACAATTTATTGACAAAAAAAAAATAAAGTAGAAAAGCAATTAAATTGAGCAACTTAGTTGTACAATCATCTACTTGATGCAACACCAGAAGTGATTCTGAGCATCGCTGCTCAGTTTCTACCAAACTAAGAGAGCAGACGTCCGCTGTCCCAAAACACCAGGAGGACATACTTTCAGAAACATCTCATTTCATTTTCACCATCAGTGTGCTGAGAAGCTCCAAACAGCCCAGAAGCCTTTAAGGACCCCCGATCATAAATATAAATATATAAAAAATATAAATATATTTCAAAAACACATCAAAAGAGATGAAACAACCTGATCTCATGTGAACAAATAATAATAATTTATTTCCTTTATGGGCGCCTTTCTAAACACTCAAGGTCACCATACAAAGTCAAATAAAAACAATGAGAGCATCAATCAGACATTCATCACAGCGAGCAAACCCTAATAAATCAGTGTACAAGGAGCAACTGAATTAAATGGAGGAGGCTTGTCTAAATAGATATGTTTTCCAGTGAGATTAGAAAGTGGGGATGAAAGTGGAGTGTTGGATGTCATGAGACATATAATAAACGGCACATTTCCACGTGCTGTCGTTAAGCATTTTAGGCTTTTCCCACGTCGTTCAGCCACAGCGAAGCAGTCGCACAACTAAGTTAGATTTAAGGAAACTTCACGGTCGGGCTTCAAATCAGTACGTAATCTACGCCGCATATGTACGGAAACAAGTTAACAGGAAATGTGTGGAAACTCAGATCTTTTAAAAGAAAGCAGCAACACTCCGGGACACGGGTCTGGGACACCGGTCTCCTTGGTGCAAGTCGTGTGTTTGTTTGACCCTCCACCGGCAGACTCACGTTCTAAAAGTCCTCACTTGTTCACGACGCTGCTTCTTCATGCAGATGCGTTTACGTTGCAGTGCAGACGCCGTGGTGTACGAACGACTAACAAGAAGCTAGAAAGGCGTTCTTATTGCAGCGACGGGACGACGAATTGTTGCATCATCATTCGCCGTTTGGAGAAAACAGGCTGTTTGACACATCATCATATTCCAGATACACGAAGAAAAACCTCTAGGAAGTCAATCATCGTAAAAACAATCTTACGTTTTCAAGAAATATACAAACTACTCACACAAGTGGAAAATAAACTCTGAAGTATATAATGTGTGTGTGTTTGTGTGTGTGTGTGTCGGGGTCAGCAACACTGATCCAACAACGGAGAGAAAAACTCTAATATCTGTTATCTCTCGTTATCATCAAACTGCCGGATGCTACGAGTGTAGATATGAAAATGTGAATGCACGTTCATGGATGTGTGTCGACATGTGAATTTACATTTGTGAAAAGCCTGACAGCATTAAAAAGCATTTAAAAGTATTAAAGTTCAGCTATGCTGTATTATTTAGTGATGAACACACAAACTTCAAAATTATATTTGTAAACTAAAACAAAAAGCAAAAATCCAAATCGTACTTGTAAAATATATACCAACCTAATTTTGAAATGTCGTATTCCAATCAATGAGCATCTTCGATGACATCACTGACAGCATCAATTATCCTCGGACGAGTCACTTTTCAATTACGCATCGTCATTTGATACATTTTTAATTCGCAAATATTGATTATTGCTCCTTTTAAAGCCTTGTTGCGTTTGGCAACGTTAATGTTTTGGCCACATGAATTTAGGGGACATTAAACCGGTTTTGTCGGTGATCCGGCTCTTTTGTTTATATTAGATTTTAGATTGTGTCAAACTTTGTACATAACAGAGTCTGAAGTTATGGACTGAAGTTCACCCTCCTCTTCCTGCAGTCACTCACATCTGTCAAATACAGTGCAAAACGTAATAATATGGCAATAAGGTATCAGGAATGGAAGGTGTGAAACCACTGGGATAGTACAGACGTCACACATTAGTTACCTTTAATTCAACGGTGTGTTGCTGCTTGAACTCTCCGAGTCTGAAGAGACCAAAATACAAAACAATAGTCAAGTAAAGGACAAAATCAGATAAAGAAGCGTTTTGTACGGACAAACAGATGGATATGGACCTGATTGGATATTCAACGATTCTGTAGTTGAAGTCTCAGATGGGGTATTCTCATCTAAAAAACAAAACAAAATAAATCAACACAAGGCCAATCCTGGGTGACTGTCATGACATTCTCTAGTCTATAGTGTTACTACTCACATATATATATATACACATTCACAGTATATCTGCAGCATCATACTAGCCTACCTTTTATTTTGTATTCATTTCATTCTTATTATTTTCTACTTTACCTTTTCACCATACAATATATTAATATTGTAGTTGAACAACATCATTTGTAAGCAATAAAGTACACAAATAAGAGAATCCTCCTTCACCGCAACATTTCATTCATTCATCCTTCCATGCAATTGTAATGAAATTTAAAATACAGGGAGCGACTGCTTTTCAAGTGATTATTATTTTTAAATGTTATTATTATTTAAAGTTTGAATCGGGAATTCAAACTTTGTAAACAGTGTAAACCACAGTCGGTATGAGGATCTAGTCAAAGTATAACATTTTAAATACAATCTACAACAACCTCTGTTTATTTAGATGAGGTAATCTGGAATTAAAAATAAAAGATGACTCTCTCAACTATATCTACATTGTTTAGAAATAAAGTTTAAACTGTTTCCAATGACTTTGCTGCATTGAACCGACACACAGCACCAACTCTTATCTAGTAACAACTTGAACACTCATCAGCATGAACGCAGACTTTGTTAAGTACATGACAGACCAGACGACATGGTGACTACAGCAGCAGCAGCAGAGGGCGCTGTTTCTCTGAGCCTTACACCCCATGCTGCTGGTCGCTTCACATTTTGTTTTCAGCAGGAATTAAACCTTGACCAAGTTTAGCACTCAGTGAAAGCCACTTTTGGAAATCAACGCAACAAAAATGTTAAATATAATAAAACAAGATGTACTAACAAGTATGCGGGCATTTGTCTGAAAGAAAAACTGGGATTAAACAAAATACATGAAAAATAGGAGCAAATGTGATGAAATCTGAATCTGACAATAAAAATATAATGAATGTTGAACTTGAATATGAGTTTGTGTCTTCTAGTCGTGACCTTATAGCGCTTGTTGTTGAAGTTTGCTGGATAAAGTCACCAACTCAAAGCCTGAAATCAAGAAGAGATGAGACAACGTCTCCGTTTGGGTCTTACAGTTCCTCTTTTTGTGAACCACGAATCCAATCCCAGCGAGGACGAGAGCAAGAAGTACGACTGCAGCGATGACGATGATGACGGTGGTCATGTCAGTGGGCTTCTCTGTTGAGCACAAAACAAGAGGAAATAGTCACAACCTGAACAGATGAAGCAGGTTCCAGGAGAAGAACCTCCATTTGTCAACCGGACCACAATCCTGTATTCAGTGTGTTTGTTGGTCCTTTTGAAAATGTGATCCTGACTGATCTCCTGACAGATACATACATTCATCCAGTTATTAAATCATTCTACTCATCCTCTAAAACTGACCAGTAGTTCATTCAATACGGCACCTACGACCTCTGAACTGTGGTTTGATTATTATGTTTCTAATAATGTTTCTCATCACTTCTGGTCTCAGTCTCACCTTTGTTGCTCCTGATGACGTCCAGTGTGTTGACGATGTCCTTCACACCAGAGAGCTTAAACACACACTCGTACCTGCTCCGGTCTTCAGCTGCCACTGAGAGTTTCAGGTCGGCACTCATCTGGAAGGTTCCATCGTGGTTGGGGAGGATCTCTCCGAGGTCCACGTCCTCATGGAGATCCTCTCCATCTCTCCTCCAGAACAGTACGGCTCTTTGAGGGTAGAAACCTGTAGCGTGGCAGCTGATTGGAGAGGAGGGAGTCTTCTGGAGGAAGGACACTGAGGGAAGGTCTGAGGAGAGAGAGACGGGTTAGAGGTTCTTCATCCTTATTATTATGATCTCCTGTGTATTAACGGGATAGTTCGGAATTTTGGACATAAGACCTATTTTCCAAGTGAGCCGGTGTGTTCGAGACGTCTGGAGACGTTTTCAAGACATTTCATTCAGTTCTTCTAGTTGCCGAGTTCGCTTATGCTATGGCTAGCGCAAGTCAATGGTTCTAGTTAGCATGGCATTAAAAACACTTATACCGACTCCACAGTGCACCCGAGGCAAATCCATTGTAACGGCAGACTATCGATGTACATATCTGTGTTGATAGAATGTTTGAAATAAAACCAACCTTGCATTTTTAAGGATGTATGTCTCAGCAGCAGCAGCAGCAGCAGCGTGTCATACTTCCTAGTAGGCTATGGCAGCGGCGGAGTGATATCACCTAGCACTTATAAGTTACCGGTTCTATAATAGTTTGTTTACCTGCTGTCATTGCTACAGACGCAGAGTAGCCTGCAGTGCTAGTTTCTTCAATCTCACAGAAATGGACACTTTTGGATAATATACTGAAACTTTTGAAGACTCGGATGAGGAGTTTTTTTCCACCCAAATCCCAACCGTACCTGTACGAGCCTGAATATACAGAGGAAGAATTGCACAAGAGGGATGCTCAAAGGGCAGAACGTGAACGAGCGTCTGTGGAGACTGAGAAAGCTGGAGCTGAGAACCGAACAAACGGAGACTGGTGGTGCCAGGAGGGAATCCCCCGCAACGCGTTCGAGGGTTTACGGGTCTACGGACGGAGCAGAGGTCCGATTCGCAGTGCGTAATTGTGGGTTCGCGTGGCCGTGGGCTGCCCGGTGTTTGAGTGAGCTCCGAGGGCTTTTCAGACAGCATTGGGGGTATAAGTGCCGACAGTTTGGCCCGGTTCGATTGCCTATTTACGGGCAGTAAACGTCTCCAGACGTCTCGAACACACCGGCTCACTTGGAAAATAGGACTTATGTCCAAAATTCCGAACTATCCCTTTAACCTCCTGCTGCTCAGCTCTGCTGTGATCATCGGCAGGCTAATGCAATGTAATGTGCAGAAATGTATGAATGAAGCTCACATACTCTGCAGTAGTGTCTTTCTGCTTGTGTTCAGTCTGGCTGTCGACAACAAACAAGGGTTCCAAGTGTGTTTTTATTGATGTAACAGGATGCTCTATGCTGTGTGTGTGTGTGTGTGTGTGTGTGTGTGTGTGTGTGTGTGTGTGTGTGTGTGTGTGTGTGTGTGTGTGTGTGTGTGTGTGTGTGTGTTATATTTGTTTAGTTTGGGAATTGAGCTAATTACCCCCTACTTTAATGTAGCAGGACGCCCAACCTTTAGTCAGATGATCTAAACATGGCTAGTAAGAAAGATGCAAGTGCAAGAAAAATTCAATATTATTTTTGTAATGTAAGTTTATGTGCTTTTATTTTGTAGGTTACCGACCAAGTAACTGCGGAACCGGATGTTTGTCTTTTAGCAAAATGGCGCCTGGCGTCAGTAGAAACATCGAGAAACGGAGAGTTCCTTCGTGGTGTTGAGAAAGTCTCTGTTAGCTTTACCAGTACTGACCCTCCAGAGTCTAACCTGTCTGGATGTTTAAGAACACATGAAAAAGGAATATGATGAAGAGTACTGTGGTGGATCAGATACTTATGACAAGATTGGAAACTCTTCTGAACCTGAGCATGAACACAATGATGATTGGCAGGAGACCAGAGAACCTCGGTCAGGTTTAAAGGCTTTGAAAAATGAAATCCCTGACAGTGAATTTAGATGTAGAACTGGTGGGAAACAATTGATCTGCTCTGAGTGTGGGAAAACATTTACAATCAGTGGAAGTCTGAAGAGACACATGAGAACTCACACAGGAGAGAGACCTTTCAGCTGCTCGGTTTGTAGGAAGTGTTTTACACAGAGTGGAAATTTACAGAATCACATGTTAATACACACAGGAGAAAAACCTTTCAGGTGCTTAGTGTGTGATAAAGGTTTCATTGCAAGTGGCGACCTGAAGAGACACACGAGGACTCATACTGGAGAAAAACCTTTCAGCTGCTCAGTTTGTCAGAAAAAATTTGCAATGAGATATCATTTACACACACACAAGAGAACTCACACAGGAGAGAGACCTTTCAGCTGCTCAGTTTGTAACAAAACTTTTACAGAGAGCGGAAATTTAAATAAACACATTAAAATCCATTCAAGTGAGAAACCTTTCAGCTGCTCAGTCTGTTTAAAATCATTTAGATGGCGTCAACATTTACAGGATCACATGAGAACTCACACAGGAGAAAAATCTGTCAAATGAGGAAATATTTGTGACGTCCAACACAGTTTACAGAAATAAACATGTGCTCTTACCTCAACCTCATGGCTGTTACACATACATTTTGTTATTAACTGAAAAGTTGAATACTATAAAATATATTAAACATCCACACATTCCCTCTTAGTTTTCAGCCCCAACCATGTGATGGAAATTCCCATGTCTCATGTAATCCTGATGTAAAACCTTATGCTTTGTTAAAAAAAACAATCATGCATCTGTTTCTGCATTTTCTAAGTGCTTAAAGACATAAAGGAAGGTCCGATATACATGTGTGCATCATAAGAAAGAAGGAGCCAGAAATCGATTAAACCCTCCGTAAAGAAACGTTTCTGACTTTGTGCTTTATTCAACACAAATAACCACCGCAAACATGGATTTTTGGAGGTCGGTGGAGGGGAGGCCATAGAGAATGATGTTGCAATAGTCCAGTCTGGTTGTTATGAAGGCTTGTATGAGTGTTTCTGCTGCATTAGGAGAGGATGGGATGCAGAACACAGTACCATCGTGTTGTTTTGACTGTCAAAATAAAAGTTTTGTAGATTTTTTTCACAGATCCTCACGCACCAGTTTACCTTGCCCACCAGGTGTCCTTGTTTTTCCTCTTTTATACTGTTTTTCATGGTTGTGAGGGGATTTGTAGTTATAATTTAGGTCCGATGTTTTCCTGTCAGTTATAAGCTCTTAACTGTAATGTTCAAACTGATGTTTCGGTATGTATTCTAAGATCACAGTGTTGTTTTATATTGCTGAGTGGTGCAGAAAAAGACCAGAAGGCAATTAATTTAAATAGATTTTTATTTGCAGGATCAAATAAATATCAGAAAACAATCACTTAAAGAGGAGTTTGATGGCTGAAAACTTTGTCATCGGCTCTACTTTTGGAGATTCAAGGAACGACAAGCTATTTCTAATATTCCAACATTTACATTTACATTTAGGTCATTTAGCTTTTGTCCAAAGCGACTTACAAAAAGTACATTTGTCAAAAGAAACAAAGAAACCACAACATATCATTGCCGATAAAGTAAGAGCTAAAATAGAACAAGTGTTAGATCCTTGTCTGAGTAAAGTAGTTGCTGTTCAGCAAACATACCTTAAGTACAGTAGTGCTGTGATCAAAGTGCTGTAGGTAAGGGTGTTTTTTTTTTGGGGGGGGGGGGGGGGGGGGGTGTTATCAGCTGTGTCTGATAGTCTCGTCAGCCTGCCCTCATGTTTTACAACCTGGGCCCCGTTCCTAATCAGTCCTGGTGTATATAGTCTGTGGGTTCCCTCTGTTTCCATGTCAGTTTGCCGGCCTGTTTTTGGGAATCTTCTTCTTTTGCTTGGGAAGGTTCTTAACTGAAGAAGTGACCCGGAAGTAAACAAGTGGCCGCCATGATAAGAGCTGCTTGATTTCTCTAAATTTGAAGGGAAAGGAGCTGCAATGCTTCCTTTCAGATCTCCTTTAGTGTAGGATGCAACAGGTGTGCAGTCGAATAGTCAAAAAATAAGGTCCTAACTCCTATTCCTATCTCCTATTCCTTGACCTCTGGGGAAAACGTCACGGGGTTAAGGAAAGGCGATAGGAGAACTCAAAAGGACTTAGGAATAGTCGACCGCGGTGCTCAGAGAATCCGACCGGACTTTCACTAAGCTACGTCATTATAACGCGGCCGCTGATGATTGACAGCTGATGCGTCTGCGCTGGAGAAACTACAATAATGGACTACAAAAAACGCGTCGTCCACTTCTCCACATGTTGGTTTTATAAACAGCTGGTTCACTGACCGGCTTCAGGTCCAGCAGGTCCTCCTTCCTGTTTGACCGGTTGCTTTATTTACGTTTCATTTGTGGTTTTAGTTTCGTTTTTGTCAAGTTTGTAAGATGATTGAAATAAAAAATAAAAAAATGTTCAATTATTATCACTGTCCACACACATTTATCATCACTATTCCAATTACTATATGTCTGCATGAAAGTCATTGTTAAATAGGCTATGCAAATACACATATCGTTTGTTTTCATGAACGGCCGAGGTGTGCGGCACTTTAAATGTTGCTCTCGCAAAGAATTGTGGGTCGGCGTAATCTCCTTTCCTTTCACATAGGCAGGTCCATTGCATCCTATGCTCAAGGAGCTCTGAAAGGAAGCATTGGAGCTCCTTTCCTTTGCATTTAGAGAATTCGACCAGCTCTTATCATGGCGGCCACTTGTTAACTTCCGGGTCACTTCTTCAGTTAGGAACCTTCCTAAGCAAAAAAGACTATTCGACTGCACCCAACAGATCTTCCTTTACGAAAGGAAAGGAGATTACACCGACCCACATTCCTTGTGAGGCCAACATTTAAAGTGCCGCACACCTCGGCCGTTCACGAAAACAAACTATATCCATATTTACATATTTAGCAATGACTTTCATGCAATACTTTTTACTATTCAACTGCAGCCCCAGTGTCTGTTTGGGTCTCTAAATTACAGTTCTTCTTCTGTAAACCAGAAATCCAATCACACCGAGGACGAGAAGTACCACTGCAGCGATGATGATGATGATGATGACGGTGGTCATGTCAGCGGGATTCTCTGTTGAGCACAAAACAAGATTATGTTTCTCTAAAAATCAATGTAAACAGTCAACATGCAGCACAAATCAAATCTGTGAAATGAGATAACCTGCATTGATTTAATATTAATCAAAGCCTTAAAATTATAGATACAAACTAGAAGAAAGAAACTGACGACTAAACAATATTAGGAAACAAAACTCCACGTCCACATAAAAACATATGAACTGTTCCCGTAAACTAAGCGTGTGCTTCCCACCTTCATCACTTCTGGTCTCAGTCTCACCTTTGTTGCTCCTGATGACGTCCAGTGTAGTGATTTTGTCCTCCTTCACACCAGAGAGCTTAAACACACACTCGTACCTGCTCCGGTCTTCAGCTGCCACTGAGAGTTTCAGGTCGGCACTCATCTGGAAGGTTCCATCGTGGTTGGGGAGGATCTCTCCGAGGTCCACGTCCTCATGGAGATCCTCTCCATCTCTCCTCCAGAACAGTTCGGCTCTTTGAGGGTAGAAACCTGTAGCGTGGCAGCTGATTGGAGAGGAGGGAGTCTTCTGGAGGAAGGACACTGAGGGAAGCTCTGAGGAGAGAGAGACGGGTTAGAGGTTCTTTATCCTTATTATTATGATCTGCTGTGTATTAATGATCATGTCTGATGTATCTGAAATGCCTTAGTGACACATACATGATTTATGTTTGTATGTCCCTACTAAAAAAAACAGCTTAGACCAGCTTAGGCTGGTTGATGGTTTTAGCTGGTTTAAGAAGCTGGTTGATGGTTTAAGCTGGTCTTAGCTGGTGGGTTTAGATGGTTTTAGCTGGTAAAACTGGCTGGTTGAAGGTTTTAGCTGGTCTTAGCTGGTTGATTGTTTTAGATGGTCTTAGCGGGTGGTGGATGGCTTTAGCTGGTTCAATACGCTGGTTGATGGTTTTAGCTGGTCTTAGTGGTTTTAGCTGGTTGATGGTCTTAGCTGGTCGAATAGGGTGGTGGATGGTTTAAGCTGGTTCAATAGGCTGGTTGATGGTCTTAGCTGGTAGAATAGGGTGGTGGATGGTTTTAGCTGGTTCAGTAGGCCTGTTGGTGGTTTTAGCTGGTCTTAGTGGTTTAAGCTGATTGATGTTTTTAGATGGTCTTAGCTGGTTGATGGTGTAGAAGCTGGTTGAATAGGCTGGTTGATGGTTTTAGATGGTTTTCAATGTATAAGCAGGAAATAAATTATGTGTGCATGGTTGGGGGTGGGGGATGAGAGTCAGTTAGTGTGTTGTGTTTAAATTGAAACATGTAATGTGACATTGCTGCTGTAGCAAGTGGTCAGATCGGGCATGGTGAAATTATTTTCGCACTAGGATATGGAGATAAGTTTCGTTTTTACCGAAAGTAAACCTCTCGTCCAGCAACTGGGCCTCGCGCTGTTCCTCCGCTCGCAGATCAGCTGTTGCCCAGTTACGCTAATGCGTAGGGATACAGGGGTTCTGCGGTTGAGAAAATGTAGTGCCAAAATAAAGCCTGGTCTGACGGCGATGTAAAGTGGTGTGAATTTTACCTATACAACGTAAACTTAGGCTAACATAAACAATTTAGGTGAGCCTTGTTTAAGGTAGTTAATTTAGCTTTTTCTCTGGACCCCGTTCACTGCAGTGTCATGACTAAACGTGACCTCACTCTGAGCTGAGCGTGATCTCAGTCTGTGCCGAGTGCCAACGTCCAACGCAAGGGCCTGACGTGTACCTCCCAAAAATCCTAGACGCGCGTCGAGGCGATGCAACACCAATGCAGCAGCATTGGCTGTGATTGGTCCGCTAACTCGCTGGAGACCGCTATCCGGTTTCCACTCATAAACACCGCCATTTAAACTTTTAAAAGGCTACTTTTATTGTTTTCACCTCGTTTTATTGTTTGCACCTTGTCGCTTTTGCACAAAGAAATAAAACACCAAGTTCTGAAAAATTGTGGATGTTTAAAGCCGGAAAGTAAACAAATACGCTATAACGAGGCTAACGACGATATACGCCAAGAGTCTCGGTCGGTCGGTCATTCTTTATAAAAAACATAGCGCCCTTTACCGGTGTTGCATTGAATTGCATTTCGACACGTCAACCCAACGCAGAACCATCACGGTCTCCAAGCAACTGCGTGGCCGTTGCGTGATCACTACGCGGAAGCATAATCAGGGCTTAACTCAGAGCCGAGCTACTAGCCGCACGTAAACGACCTGACGAACCGGGGTATGTAACATGATGAAATCCACGTAATTTTACTCGGGCAGTATCTTGATACATCTTCTGTTTATTAAGGGAACATCGCGTGAGTGTGCCTGAGAGAGAGAGAGGAGCCAGTTTCACCGTGTTAAGCCTCTGTGAAAACTCCGGTAAGAACCATGCTAAATCCAAAGGGGCTAGGCCTTAGCTGTTGATATTAACATGATGTGAGAAAATTACTTTCATTGGAGTATGTTCATAAAGACAGTCGAAGTCCCCGATATGTTTCCTAGTGTTTTAAACCCACAGTGGTATCTGCAGTATCATTGTGAACCTGGAAAAGTAACTGAAAAAGTAACTGAAAAAAGATCACTAGCTGAGCTTGCGCGAAGCTAATACTAATCGCGGCTAGCGCCGCTAAGCTAACTCAGGTATTACTTGTAATGGAAATGCTAATGGTGTAGCTTGTTAAGCTCAATTGCCACTACTGGACCATATAAGAGGGAAATAGATGGCATATGATGCATATTTGTGTTGATATAATGTCAGTTGTGATAGAAAAAGTGCTTTTGATTAAAGCATTATGCATTATGTGCATAATGTTTTTTACTGCATTAAAGTTGTTAAATAGAATAATTGTATACTGTTAATTTATAGTTAAAAGAGTTTAAAAATATATATATAATCTATGGTTTAAGATATGTAGGTGATGTGATAGGTCTTTTATTTTCATACACTGCAAAATATTACTTACCTGTGGCAATAAACTGTCAACTGTGAACTTCATGCTATCGTGTTTGAATAACTATTACCAGCTCTCCGAATCTAGAGAGATTGTAGGTGTCATAGTGTGTTTTTGTCGATCAGGCTAAAGGCGCTACATTACCATTACAAAACCTGAACCAGCCAAGACAGGCTGACCAAGCAAGGCCAGCTAAGACCAGCTTGACCAGCTAAGACCAGCTGAACAACTAAGACCAGCTGACGAAAACCTAGCTAAAACCAGCTTGACCAGCTAAGACCAACTGACTAGCTAAGACCAGCTGACGAAAACCTAGCTAAAACCAGCTTGACCAGCTAAGACCAGCTGACCAAAACCTAGCTAAAACCATCAAACCAGCTGAAACCAGCTGACCAAAACCTAGCTGAAACCAGCTTGGCCAGCTAAGACCAGCTGACCAGCTGACGAAAACCTAGCTAAAACCAGCTAAGACCAGCTGACCAGCTAAGACCAGCTGACCAAAACCTAGCTAAAACCATCTTAACCAGCCTAAGCTGGTCTAAGCTGTTTTTTTTAGTAGGGGTATTCAATGTAAATAACTGTGATGTGAAGATAAGTGAGAAAAGAAGAGACAGAAGAGATAATGAGACTGATGAAGAGGAGAGACATCGATGAGGAAGGTAGGACAGAGGGTGAGACAGAGACAGAGAGACAGGAACTGAGACAGACAGGAGGCAGAGGGATGAAGGTGTGTGTGTGTGTGTGTGTGTGTGTGTGTGTTGGTGACATGTGTGTGTGTGTTGGTGACATGTGTGTAATGTTACTGTCGGTTAGAAACAAAAGAAGGAACATGAACATGGTGTCCATGAAACCACATCAGGTCATGTGATTCTACCTTTTCTCAGCAGAGAGCTGCTCCCGAACTTCAAATACTTCTTCAGCCAATCAGGACAAATCTGGGTGAGGTAGTGTTTAAATATTTCTGTCCGAGCTTTATTAAGATCCCACTTGTGTTTGAAGAGGAGAGCCTGTTGTTTTGCAGCGATCCATGTCTCTGTCTTCAGGTCAAACACTATGAAGTCTTCTCCATCAAAACCCTCTTGATTATAACCTTTAACCTCATTAGTCTCATCGTCCCATTCACAGCCAGCCATCCTCTGGTAAATGTGGACACCTGAGAGAGAGAGAGAGAGAGAGAGAGAGAGAGAGAGAGAGAGAGAGAGAGAGAGAGAGAGAGAGAGAGAGAGAGAGAGAGAGAGAGAGAGAGAGAGAGAGAGAGAGAGAGAGAGAGAGAGAGAGAGAGAGAGAGAGAGAGAGAGAGAGAGAGAGAGTTTTTATGGATTGATTGATGATGATGTTATTTTTCCTCGTTTGTGTTGGAGATGTTTTTCTATTTCTCTAACAGGTGATGAAATATATTTTAACTTTTTATGTCGTTTTTATGTTGAATGTCTTCTTTGTGTTTACTTTGTCTTCTAACATCTTTGGATCACGATG
Organism: Eutrigla gurnardus; assembly: GCF_963514095.1. Classification (NCBI taxonomy): domain Eukaryota; kingdom Metazoa; phylum Chordata; class Actinopteri; order Perciformes; family Triglidae; genus Eutrigla; species Eutrigla gurnardus. Next base: position 21,074,595 of record NC_139928.1, on the reverse strand, counting down.
GAAATACATGTTTTCACTTTGACATGTGATCCTATTTTCTTTTTCTGATAATCCATAAAGAGGAATCAATCAATCAGTCAACATTCTCATATTTGAGAAAGTGGAACGAGAAAATGTTTAATGTCGATTAATTGTTTATTGTGGAATAAATACACTAAATACTCTGTAATATCCTCCATATTTGTGGCTCATTATTCTTCTGATTATTGATTATGTCACAATCGTTGTTTTTTTAATTCAGAAAAAAGTTCTGAGAGGTTAAAGGTGAAATCTTCAAATCTTCTGTCTGAACAACACTGAACAGTATTTAATATAAAATGATATAAAACATTTCTCATATTAGAGAAAGTGGAACTAGAAAATGTTCGACATATTTATGAAATAAAGACTTCCTCTGAGGATCAACAGCTGATCAACTGGTGGATTCCTTCTTCCAGCGTTATATAAATGTGTATTATGGCACAGACACACTGGGGCACGGACAGTGAATCTAAGCTGTCCTTCTAGCATATATTTGTGAGTCATATATCTGATGGGATGGACACGCTGAGATCTTAAGGAGACGTGGACCATGAGGTCCAGTCAGCCCGCTTCATGGAAACCTGCTGAGCCTGGTCTGGTATGTGGACCAGCAGAAGCAGCCCGGGTCCCGTTTCCAGTCCTGCTGGTCCGTTCAGAAAGCAGCCGCTCATGTTCCTCCATCAGCTGTGTGTCCTGAAACAAGCTGCTGCTGCTGCAGCACACTTGTTGTGAAGCAGCTCGCTGTGGGACGCTCACTGGACCTGCTCTCAGGTCAGTAGACCTCTGGAGCTTATTATGGGATGGACAGCAACACTGAACCAGTGTAGTCCAGCAGCATCCAGTAGTCTCAGTCATGTTCCTGTCTGACTGTGTGTGTGTTTATTAAAATACAGGATGAAAGTATAAACCAAATGTTGTCAGAATAAAGTCAAACATAAACAAACCTCCAGTTTGGTTGAAGCGCTGCTTTAAAACTTCAATGTTGTTTTTGGCGAACTGCTGGGAACCCACTAAGAACTCAGTCAGAGTCTGCCAGTACTGAGGATCATCTTCTTTGATTCTACTCTTGGGTTCTACTCTCTTGGTGTTGCTGTCATAGTGAGCCATCTCAATGTCATCAACCAACCCAACAGCCACAAACTCTGGGAAGTTTGGGACTCCAGAGGACGCCGTGTAGAAATACTTCAGAGAGTGAATCTCTGCAACACAAGATGAACGTCATGATCTCAGTTTTTATCTTCAACAAATCACTGAACAATGTTGTTTTCCTGCACACACAATCCAACAGAACTACATTCAATACACGTTGATAATATCTGCTGTACTCAACAAACACAAACATGTTTCTGGTGCTTTTGTCTTGAAAACTGTGTTTATTCTGATATGAAATAGTGAAGGAGTCTCATATTTAGGTCCAGGGCTGGACTGCCCATCGGGCCGATGGCGATTTTGGGCCGAGCCTTTTTTTTTTTTTTACTAGTGTTATTAATGGTATTAGTCATGATACATATTCAGTGTTTCCCACACATTGAATGGACTTAACTGGCGGCTCCAATGATAGGCCTAAACAGGAGGGCAGCAGCGCTTATTATAAGGGGAAATCCTCGTGGCTGGTTTGGTTCATCAACGTTCTGTTTTCCCCCGTCGCCATGGCAAGGCGTCCCCCGCGCCGACCCCCCCCCCCCCCCCCTTAGCTGCGCGAGTTTGACAGTGCGTGCGCGTATGTCAAAACCAAAACACCAAGGAAGGCTGAGGAATAGTCACCCACTTATATTAATAATAATAATAATAGTTAGTCATAATAAATTAATAGTATAAAGCAGCCATCCCCAATTAGCGGCCCGCGGGCCAAATCCGGCCCGCAAGAGCAAAGTGTCCGGCCCGTGCGGACCCAGTGACACTATGCAATGACCTGCTGAAATAAAGAGTCGGTGAAGTTGAAAATATATTCACAGATTCGGGATCAATAAATCTGAAGAGAAACGTTTTTAAACACAAATGATGCCTCTTTCCCACCGTAATATCATAGACTACGAGCTACAAGCACCAAAACACAGATTTTTTACATAAATAAGCCGTCCGGTCTGGACGGAGAACGGGCGAGTGCGCAGGGACCGTCTGCAAATTACAAGACAAAAGCAAGACGCTGCAAACAAATATCATTAACTCCACTGTTATACAATATTTTTTCCTCTTGTGCACCACTTGCTGTAGTGCTGTTGTTTTTTGTTGTTGATCAAAATATTCTCCAGGGGCATTCAAATAAATAAATCGTTGATATTGGACTTATTTTCTTTCAAGTGTACATTTTTTATCTGTCCCTCAACACAGGCTATGACTACTACTACTATCTGCTACTACAACCAACTACCACTGGTAGTACTAATCATTACAATCATAATACTTCTAATAATAGCAGCAACAATAATAACATTTGCACATAAAACAATGTTTAGTGGTCCAATGAAAAAAAAAAGACAATTGGCCCTCGACTTGGCAACCTGGACATAATTTGGCCCTCATTGAAAACTAATTGGGGAACCCTGGAAGGCTCAGCTCTGTGTTTTAGTCATTTTTGTTTTCATCTTTTCTTGAATGCTTAAACTCCTCAACCCCATTTAGTATGTCAACATTTTGTATCAGTACCAGCAGTTTGTAAGAAATTGGTCAGTAATTGATGTCATATTTTGGTTCTCGAAATTCAGCAAATTGATGCATTAAAATTAAATCTATTAAAAATGTTCTCCCGGGGGGGGCATACTCCCCGACCCCCCTACAAGATCGCAAGACCCCCCACCATAGAATCCTGTGGGAAACACTGCTATTGGTACATAAAACTGGTAGATCGGCCCCTTAGTCATGATCATTGTCACAAAAAAGTTTGTTTTCATTCATAGGCTTCATTGTCTTTCCATCGATACCTGGGGCGAAGCTGGTTATCAACTCGTTAACTCAACCCAGGGTTTACCTGTCCAGCTATGAGCGCGTGCACATGAAAGAGGCGGCGTTTGCAGCATTTGACCAATCACAAACATGGATCAGTCTACGGCAGCGGAGCGGCGTATTTCACGTACGAGGAGCGAACCATAATCTTACAGAAATACGAAGAAGTTAAAAACATAATTCATAGTGGTCAGTAGGCTGTATGCTGACACAGAAAAGTCTTTCCCTCCGATGAGAATCTGGATCTCTCATATAAAACATCGTCAGGGACAGAGACGTATCTCTTATCAGGAACATAACCTGCTCCGGAGACTTATCCACGACTTCCGCATTCACACAGTCGGTGAGTTTTTGCCAGCTGTCCTTCCTGCATTTGACAGATGAAACTGTTGCTTTTTGCCTGTATTATATGTTAAATTTCTTCGTATTTCTGTAAGATTAGGGTTCGCTCCTCGTACGTGAAATACGCCGCTCCGCTGCCGTAGACTGATCCATGTTTGTGATTGGTCAAATGCTGCAAACGCCGCCTCTTTCATGTGCACGCGCTCATAGCTGGACAGGTAAACCCTGGGTTGAGTTAACGAGTTGATAACCAGCTTCGTGTGACCGCTTATCTCCGATTGCCTTTGTTAGGGTAACTTAAGCTTGATCTCTGAAAGATACCCTGGGTATGTTGAACTCGCTTCGTAGTACAGGCTCCAGCCCTGTTTAGGTCAGTCGTGTTCCTGACTTTGGTTGACAGAAAGCAGTTTAGTTTCCAGTTCGTGGAGTGGTTTCTTCTTCAGGAAGCATCGTTAGTAGTTTACACTCCTCATCATCACATTAGTTTCAAGTCTGAGAAGAAGAAGCGTCGGCTCATATAAACAGGGCTTAAAGACATGACGCAGTTCTTCTGTTACAAGCGAGCAACTTAAAAGCCAACAACTAAAGTGTGGACTCACCTGCGGCCGCGCTGTGGAGGCCGACGGCCAGGAGAAGAAGCACAGTCCACGTCTCCATCGTCACCTGTCCTTCTCAAGCTGTCTTCAACTCTTCACTTGTTATTATTGTGGAGGCAAAGTGATGACGTCCGAGCTGCTGCTCTATCCGGGCTGAAGTGAGGCTGAGACCAGGAGGAGCGCTGACTTCACCCTCCGTCTGAGCCAATGGGGATTTTAGCTGAGCACCGACGTCACTAATAGCGGGGTAAAACCACTGAGGTTAATAACGAAAGTTAAAGTGGAGCGATGTTGTTTCAGCCTGCGTGAGAGGACGCTGGAGACCCTTTATTCTGGTTTCTCAACGCTGTCCGCACCTGAAAGGAGCATTTAACCTCCTGCTCCTGTCATCTGCAGGCTAATGCAATGTAATGTCAGAGTCATTTGGGTCATTCCGTGTCATTTCATCAAATGCCTCCCACCTGACCATCTCAGAATGTCCTGAAAAAATTTGAGTACAAAGACACACTTGTTAATAGGACTAATCCAAAATATTAGGTCTCTACTGTCAACAGTTTTCTCATGAAACGTCATTGAATGAAGGGTAGTTTAGACGGTTTTTGGCATCATACTCTGAAAAGCCATTTTTAAACGGCATTATCTGGAAAACTATCTCACCTGTGGCCTTCAAAATTTTTACAGTGTATATCTGTTACTAATAGCCTACAGACATGGAATATCAGTGGTGTAGCTCAATGATAACCTAGTATGGTAGGTACTTAAAATGAGGCTTGTTGAAATAAAGTAGTACATTTGAAGAGTGGCTGAGCTCCCATTTTTGCAGATAAAAGACTTCTATCATTTCTGCCTCTATCTCTGGTGTTAGCTTAAACATTCTACAAAATATGGTCTCTCTCAGATGATTAGTTTCACAGATATTAAGGCTCAAAAATGGAAGTTAACACATCTTTGCCCAACTTCAGAGTCATATTCCAAAAAACTGACAACACGTATCTGGTCCAAACTTACTTTATTTGAAAGATCATATTCTTGTTAAAATCATATTAAAAAATCAGGAGGGTGTTTTGCCTCATTTTGTCGCAGTGATTTTTTTAAAATCCTGATATTGGTGGGGTTTTTGTGGCTGGTTTTGGTACTGCATGTCCTAACAGCCTACTTGTAAACATCACAGGAGGGCAATTCAAATGTGTTTTTTACCATTTACCAAAGACTTATATGTGACTAAATGCTACTGATAAATTTAGCCTTACGAAAACATTCAAATGTAGCACAGTTGTAGAGGCAATAAGTCCTTGAATGTGAGTTAAACATACAAACTTTTAATGTCTTAAACCATGAACAAACATAGCATAATATTGAAGACTGTACATTTTGTCATACTGTAAGTATATAAATTACACAACCAAATCAAATAATAATCTTAATTTGAGCATAAGATTTTACATTACAGTACAAAAGTCTCCAAAGTTTGATATTGAATAACAGTTTGTCTCCCTCTCTTTTAGATCCAATTCCTTTGTCACATTCATTAATTTGGCAGTCACTTTACAAATTGTCTAATGTACATCTCTGCTCTGTTGTGCTCATCTTTTTTGATGGCATATATGTGCCCAGTTTCTGTAGAGGGAACGTCAAATCTTGCAATTCTATGCTGCAGTGGGACATTGCACGTCTTCTCTTCTTGGCCAGTAGAAACTCTTCGTAGGGTCATGTGGGTGCATGAACTGAACCAGTACATCTTCATCTTCATCTGAAACATCTCTGATACTTCCTATCCACCATTTCTGATCATAACTCACATATTGTCTCATAGTGAGCATATAGACAAACTGCTATTCAATATCAAACTTTGGAGACTTTTCTACTGTAATGTAAAATCTTTATGCTCAAATTAAGATTATTATTTGATTTGGTTGTGTAATTTATATACTTAAAGTATGACAAAATGTACAGTCTTCAATATTATGCTGTGTTTGTTCATAAGACATTAAAAGCTGCTTTCAGCATGTTTAACTCACATTCAAGGATGTATTGCCTCTGTAACTACAACTGTGCTACATTTTAATGTTTTCGTAAGGCTAAATGTATCAGTAGCATTTAGTCACATGTAAGTCTTTGGTAAATGGTAAAAAACACATTTGAATTGCCCTGCTGTGATGTTTACTGGTAGGATAATAAGACATGCAGTACCAAAAACGGACACAAAAACCCCACCAATATCAGGATTTTAAAAAATCACTGCGACAAAATGAGGCAAAACACCCTCCCGATTTTTAAATATGATTTTAACAAGAATATGATCTTTCAAAAAAAGTAAGTTTGGACCTGATACGTGTTGTCAGTTTTTTGGAATATGACTCTGAAGTTGGGCAAAGATGTGTTTACTTCCATTTTTGAGCCTTAATATCTGTGAAACCAATAATCTAAGAGAAACCATATTTTGTAGAATGTTTAAGCTAACACCAGAGATAGAGGCAGAAATGATAGAAGTCTTTTATCTGCAAAAATGGGAGCTCAGCCACTCTTCAAATGTACTACTTTATTTCAACAAGCCCCTTTTTAAGTACCTACCATACTAGGTTATCATTGAGCTACATCCCTGATATTCCATGTCTGGAGGCTATTAGTAACAGTTATACTCTGTAAAAATTTTGAAGGCCACAGGTGAGATAGTTTTCCAGATATTGCTGTTTAAAAATGGCTTTTCAGAGCATGATGCCAAAAAACGTCTAAACTACCCTTCATTCAATGATGTTTCATGAGAAAACTATTGACAGTAGAGACCTAATATTTTGGATTAGTCCTAGTAACAAGTGTGTCTTTGTACTTGAATTTTTTCAGGACATTCTGAGATGGTCAGGTGGGAAGATTTTCAGAAATTTGATGAAATGACACGGAATGACCCATTTGCCATCTTCCGAAAAAGGCTCAAGACTCACCTGTTCAGATTCACCTCGACTCTACATAGCATGACCCACTAACACCCCCCCCCCCAAAAAAACCCCTTACCTATAGCACTCTGATCGTAGCACTGTTGCTCTTAAGGTACTACTTTACTCAGATGAGGATCTAACACTTGTTCTATTTTTAGCTCTTACTTTATCGGCAATGATATGTTGTGGTTTCTTTGTTTCCTTCTTTTGACAAATGTACTTATTGTAAGTCGCTTTGGACAAAAGCGTCTGCTAAACGACCTAAATGTAAATGTAATGTGCAGAAATGTATGAATGAAGCTCACATACTCTGCAGTAGTGTCTTAGTCTGCTTGTGTTCAGTCTGGCTGTCGACAACAAACAAGAGTTCCAAGTGTGTTCTATTTCATCCTTACTGACCGCCAGAGGCGGTGCTTAAAGCACTGGATATCTCCACCTCGCGCATGCGCATTTCGAGTACCAATAACAACATAGTCACCTGTGACCCCCACGTGACACCGGGAAGGCTATATCTTCCGGTGTCGTAAGAGGATCTGTTCCTTTTCATCTTCTCGCTGCGCATGTACCGTGTTGCACTTTGTGCTGAGAAGGAAGTTGGAAACTTCTGTTTACAGCTGGCTGCGTGCAGCCTCGTGACGACAGTCGGAGCCGCGGGCAACCCGTCCTCCAGAGGCTGTGGCTAGCTGATCTTCGTCTGAGACCAGACCAGCGTGGAGTCAGGTTTGTGTCGGCGTTTGTTGGTTGCTCTCAATGTTATTGGTGTCTAACCAATTTGTTTTTGTGTGGCTTGCCGGTGAAAGTAGTGTTTTCGCTCCCGCTCCCGGTGACGCTTTTATTCGACTTCTGTTTAGCAGCAGCGCTTACGCTAGTGAAGCTAATTATCTGTTGTTTATTATTTACTGGTGGAGGCAGTGTGTTCGCTCCCGCTCCCAGCTCTTGTTTGCCTCATTGCTGTTTGGGGTATCTTACCGGTGGAGGCAGTGCTCTCGCTCTCGCTCCCGGTAACGCTATTATTTGACTTTTGTTTAAGCAGCAGCGCTTATGCTCACAGCTAATTATCCGTTGTTGGTTGCTTACTGGTGAAGGCAGTGCTCTCGCTCCCGCTCCCGGTAACGCTATTATTTGACTCTTGTTTAGCAGCAGCGCTTACTCTCACAGCTAATTGTCCGTTGTTGGTTGCTTACTGGTGAAGGCAGTGCTCTCGCTCCCGCTCCCGGTAACGCTATTATTTGACTCTTGTTTAGCAGCAGCGCTTACGCTCACAGCTAATTGTCCGTTGTTGGTTGCTTACTGGTGAAGGCAGTGCTCTCGCTCCCGCTCCCGGTAACACTATTATTTGACTTTTGTTTAGCAGTAGCGCTTACGCTCACAGCTAATTGTCCGTTGTTGATTGCTTACTGGTGAAGGCAGTGCTCTCGCTCCCGCTCCCGGTAACGCTATTATTTGACTTTTGTTTAGCAGCAGCGCTTACGCTCACAGCTAATTGTCCGTTGTTGATTGCTTACTGGTGAAGGCAGTGCTCTCGCTCCCGCTCCCGGTAACGCTATTATTTGACTCTTGTTTAGCAGCAGCGCTTACGCTCACAGCTAATTGTCCGTTGTTGGTTGCTTACTGGTGAAGGCAGTGCTCTCGCTCCCGCTCCCGGTAACGCTATTATTTGACTTTTGTTTAGCAGTAGCGCTTACGCTCACAGCTAATTGTCCGTTGTTGATTGCTTACTGGTGAAGGCAGTGCTCTCGCTCCCGCTCCCGGTAACGTTATTATTTGACTCTTGTTTAGCAGCAGCGCTTACGCTCACAGCTAATTGTCCGTTGTTGGTTGCTTACTGGTGAAGGCAGTGCTCTCGCTCCCGCTCCCGGTAACGCTATTATTTGACTTTTGTTTAGCAGTAGCGCTTACGCTCACAGCTAATTGTCCGTTGTTGATTGCTTACTGGTGAAGGCAGTGCTCTCGCTCCCGCTCCCGGTAACGCTATTATTTGACTTTTGTTTAGCAGCAGCGCTTACGCTCACAGCTAATTGTCCGTTGTTGATTGCTTACTGGTGAAGGCAGTGCTCTCGCTCCCGCTCCCGGTAACGCTATTATTTGACTCTTGTTTAGCAGCAGCGCTTACGCTCACAGCTAATTATTGTCTGATTATTGATTATTTGCTGGTGACGCCCGCTCCCAGTAACAGGAAGCAGGAGGCAGCAGACACCTATCGGGGCCATCATGCGTATGGCCCTTGCTCGCCTACAGCTGGATGTGCCACAGACAGACGCGGCTCAGGCTAGCGCCTTTTTCAGGCGCAGCCCTGCCCCGACCACACTCACTGTTCCTCCTTCAGAGGAGTACTTGAAGGAGCTTCATGCGTGTTGGAGGGACACCAGGTCCTTTTCCCATCCGTCCTCAGACGCCCGGACCTTGGCTGCCATGCAGGATGCGGCACAGGTTGGGCTAGGCTCTATGCCACCAGTTGAGCCTGCCATTGCGGCCCTCATTTTGGCTCCTGATGAGGCTTGAGGCCGGATGCCAGGTGTCCCCGGCCTCAGTGCACGGTCACGGACGACCTTCTCACAAAGGCCTATGATGCTGCGGCACGCATGGGTCGGATTGGCAATTCCCTCTCTCACCTACTGCTGGGCCTTTCTACCTCTCTGCAGCAGGCGCAGATTGATCCGTCGCTGCAGAGTCTGAGTGATGCCTCGTTACAGGCATTTGCCCTCATGTCGAGGGAGTTGGGGCGCACAATGTCCACCATTGTCCAGGCTAGGAGAGAGCTGCCCAGGCTGCTCAGACCAGGCAGCGGCTATCCGGTCTACGCAGGAGTGTGTCCGCTCCTAGCAGGCCCAGGGGCCCCTCGGCTGTCCCCCGGCAGCGCTCTCAGCCACCTGGTTACCCTGGTGGCCTGCGGAGGTCTCAGCGGCCTGCTCAGCAGCCTGTTGATGACTTTCGGCCCCCCGGGCGCCTACCTTCCCGGCAGCCTCGTGCCCCGCAGCCTGACCGTCGCCCCCCCAGAGCCTCGAGAGGCGGGGGGGGCAGGCGCTGGGTCACGGGGCCGGTCGTCGGATGTTTTTTCCAACAGCAGCTCAGTTACTGGGCTGCCTGTACTTCAGACCCCTGGGTGGTTTCCACCTTAACCCAGGGGTACGAATTGCAGTTCTGACGCCGGCCCCTGGCCTTCAGCCGGGTCAAAATGACTGTTGTCAACGATCCGGCGAAGGCCTTAGCTCTGAGCCAGGAGTTGTCCGCCCTCCTGGCCAAGGGTGCAATCGAGCCAGTGGACCCTCTGCTACACCCCAGGGGGTTCTACTCCAGGTACTTCCTGGTAACAAAGAAGGGTGGCGGATTTCGCCCCATTCTCGACCTGAGGGGACTCAACAGGTTCCTGAAGGTGCTTCCATTTCACATGCTGACCGCGTCAGACACGCTTCGTGTGGTGACCAGGGGGGAGTGGTTCACCACTGTAGATCTAAAGGATGCTCCATGTCCCAATTGCGTTGCACCATCGATGCTTCCTGAGAGTTGCTTTTCGTGGCCGGCATTTTCAGTTCAGGGTTCTTCCCTTTGGCCTCTCCCTCTCCCCGCGGGTGTTCACCAGGGTTGTTTCGGCAGCTCTGGCACCCCTGCAGAAGCAGGGCATGAAGGTTCTGCCATATTTAGACGACTGGCTGGTCTGTGCACCATCCCGGTGTCTGGTGGCCCAGGATGCGGCTCGGCTGCTTCAGCAAGTGGCCCGGCTGGGCCTGACAGTACATTTTTCAAAGAGTGTCCCGGACCCATCCCAACGGGTAGTATACCTGGGGATGGTCCTGGACTCGGTCACTATGAGGGCGTATCTGTCGCCTCGGCGTGTAGACGACATCCTCCTCCGCCTTCCCCTCTTCAGGGGTGGCAGGATGGTGCCATTCCTTCAGTTCCTCCAGCTCCTGGGCAAACTGACAGCTGCTTCAGCTGGGGTGCCGTTGGGCTTGCTGTCTCTGCGCCCACTACAGGTGTGGCTGAACAGCCTCCACTTGGACCCCAAGTGGCACGGCTACCGGAAGGTCAGGGTGTCTCGGCCTCTTTTCTCTGTCCCCATGGAGACAGAGGTTGTTTCTGTCTGTGGGTGTACCCCTGGGCGCCATTCCATCCCGCCGGGAGATGGTCACGACTGACGCTTGCCTCTCGGGGTGGGGCGCGGTATGGCAGGGCAGGACTGCCCAGGGGCAGTGGCCGGCCCAGCACCACATTCATATCAACGCGCTAGAGCTCCGTGCTGGGCATCTGGCGCTTGTTCACTTTCTGCCTCACCTGTGGGGCAAGCATGTGCTGGTTCGATCGGACAACATGTCCACTGTTGCCCAGATCAACCACCAAGGGGGCACCCGGTCTACACAGCTTCTCCAGGTAGCTCGGAGCCTGTTGACTTGGGCGTATCCCCGTCTGGCCAGCCTGCGGGCAGTATTTATACCAGGGGAATGGAATCTGGCCGCAGATTTTCTTTCGCGGCAGAAGCCCCCACCAGGGGAGTGGCGGCTTCATCCGGAAGTGGTGGAGACGTTGGGGGGTATTTTTGGCAGGGCGGAAGTAGACCTCTTCGCTTCGGCGGAGTCGACACATCGCCCCCTCTGGTTCTCCTGGACGGAGGTGACCAGCCCCCTTGGCCAGGACGCTCTAGCTCACGATTGGCCGCAGTGTCCTCTGGATGCCTTCCCACCGCTGCCCCTGATTCTTCCAAACACTCCAGCGGGTACTTCTGCAGGGCCACAGGCTCCTTCTGGTGGCCCCCCCTTTGGCCAGGGAGACTGTGGTTTCCACTGCTGCGCAGGCTCTGCTGCAGCTCTCCGTGGCGCCTCCCCTACAGGACGGACCTCCTTTCACAGCTGGGGGGTCTGATTTGGCATCCGGACCCCGGTCGCCTCCAGCTCTGGGCTTGGCCGCTACAGGGCCCGACCCACTGCTGAGGGTTTACCCTGCGGACGTCGGGCGTACTATTCTGAATGCCAGGGCACCATCTACCCGGGTTCAATATGAGAACAGATGGAGGCTGTTCTCTAACTGGTGTGTGGATAAGGCAGTAGATCCAGCACGTTGCTCTGTGGCCACTGTTCTGGAGTTTCTGCAGTCCCTGCTGGATGGTGGTCGCGCTCCTTCCACCTTAAGAGTCTATGTGGCTGCTATTTCTTCCCAACACGAGATAGAAAAGCCGACGAAGCCACAGGGGGGTGCCACAGGTTGGTGTCCCTCTTCCTTAGAGGGGCTCTGAGGCTGCGTCCCCCTAGGACCCTGAGGGCTCCAGCATGGGTCCTGCCCCTGGTGCTGGAGGCCGTGTCCGCTCCTCCCTTTGAGCCTTTGACCCAGGTAGGGTTGAAATGGCTTCTATGAAAACGGCTTTTCTGCTCGCCATTACCTTTGCGAAGCGGGTCGGAGAGTTGCATGCCCTCTCCGTGGCTGATACCTGCCTGCGGTGGAACCCTGAGGGCTCAGGGGTGGTCCTGTGGCCGAATGTGGCTATCCTACCCAAGGTGCTTTTACGTGCCCATCTTAACCAGCCTATCCAGCTCGCACGCTTTGACTCCCTGTCTGAGGATGGTCAGTTGGAGCTGCTGTGCCCGGTACGGGCACTTGAGGCTTATATTGCCGGTATGCAATATACTTATAATATATAATAGGCTTATATTGCCGGTATGCGGCAGTCGGAACAGCTGTTTGTGTGTCATAGTGGCCCTAACAGAGGCCGTGCGCTTCCAAGCAGCGGCGGTCCCACTGGGTTGTGGATGCGATCACGCATGCCTATGGGGCCAGTGGCCGCCCCCCGCCATCCGGGGTAAGGTGTCACTCCACCAGGAGTGTTTCAACATCATGGGTCGGCACTAAGAGGGGTGCCCCTGGAGGCAATCTGTGCTGCGGCGTCATGGACGTCACCTGGCACATTTGCACGTTTTTATCGTGTCAACGTCACCGCTCCCCATCCGATGGGTGTGGTCCCGTGTCCAAGCGCTGCTGCCCCCGATGAGTGGGGTGGGTGTTGGATTCTTTGTGACCTTGTTGGTATGGGTCATCCAGTGCTTTAAGCACCGCCTCTGGCGGTCAGTAAGGATGAAATAGAACGAAAGTTACGAATGTAACTACGGTTCTATGAATCCTGGATGACCGCCAGAGCATCTTGTCACTCAGAATCCGTGTTTTCGCGAGAAGATTCTGGGAACAGATCCTCTTACGACACCGGAAGATATAGCCTTCCCGGTGTCACGTGGGGGTCACAGGTGACTATGTTGTTATTGGTACTCGAAATGCGCATGCGCGAGGTGGAGATATCCAGTGCTTTAAGCACCGCCTCTGGCGGTCATCCAGGATTTATAGAACCGTAGTTACATTCGTAACTTTCGTTTTCATTGATGTAACAGGCTGCTCTGTGTGTGTGTGTGTGTGTGTGTGTGTGTGTGTGTGTGTCTTATATATTTGTTTAGTTTGGGAATTTAGGTAATTACCCCCTACTTTAATGTAGCAGGACGCCCAACCTTTAGTCAGATGATCTAAACATGGCTAGTAAGAAAGATGCAAGTGCAAGAAAAATTCAATATTATTTTTGTAATGTAAGTTTATGTGCTTTTATTTTGTAGGTTACGCACCAAGTATCTGCGGAACCGGATGTCTGTCTTTTAGCAAAATGGCGCTTGGCGTCAGTAGAAACAGCGAGAAACGGAGAGTTCCTTCGTGGTGTTTAGAAAGTGTCTGTTAGCTTCACCAGTACTGACCCTCCAGAGTCTCTGTATGTCTGGATAAACCTGTCTGGATGTTTAAGAACACATGAAAAAGGAATATGATGAAGAGGACTGTGGGGGACCAGAACCAGCCAGGAACTCAGATTCACATTTACAACCAGATACTTATGACAAGATTGCAGACTCTTCTGAACCTGAGCATGAACACAATGATGATTGGCAGGAGACCAGAGAACCTCAGTCAGGTTTAAAGGCTTTGAAAAATGAAATCCCTGACAGTGAATTTAGATGTAGAACTGGTGGGAAACAATTGATCTGCTCTGAGTGTGGGAAAACATTTACAATCAGTGGAAGTCTGAAGAGACACATGAGAACTCACACAGGAGAGAGACCTTTCAGCTGCTCGGTTTGTAGGAAGTGTTTTACACAGAGTGGAAATTTACAGAATCACATGTTAATACACACAGGAGAAAAACCTTTCAGGTGCTTAGTGTGTGATAAAGGTTTCATTGCAAGCGGCGACCTGAAGAGACACACGAGGACTCATACTGGAGAAAAACCTTTCAGCTGCTCAGTTTGTAACAAATCTTTTACAGAGAGCGGACATTTAAATAAACACATTAAAATCCATTCAAGTGAGAAACCTTTCAGCTGCTCAGTTTGTCAGAAAAAATTTGCAATGAGATATCATTTACACACACACAAGAGAACTCACACAGGAGAGAGACCTTTCAGCTGCTCAGTTTGTAACAAAACTTTTACAGAGAGCGGAAATTTAAATAAACACATTAAAATCCATTCAAGTGAGAAACCTTTCAGCTGCTCAGTCTGTTTAAAATCATTTAGATGGCGTCAACATTTACAGGATCACATGAGAACTCACACAGGAGAAAAATCTGTCAAATGAGGAAATATTTGTGACGTCCAACACAGTTTACAGAAATAAACATGTGCTCTTACCTCAACCTCATGGCTGTTACACATACATTTAGTTATTAACTGAATAGTTGAATACTATAAAATATATTAAACATGCTGCAGAGCAGTCAGTAGGTTATTGCTGGTATAATTCTTACCCTGTGGCATCACGATAAACCTGGATCGCTTTGACAGAGTCATACTTTGCTTAAGGTGACGCCTCCTCCAGCCGGCTAATTATTTCCCTCCATTTAAGATAGAGGCTCACAATGTGCAACATTCGTTGTTACACTTAAAAGTGCTTGAGCAGCCTTTTTTTGGTGTTTATTTACTCGCTAAGGTTGGGTAAAGGAGTTATTTTACTTTTACTTTATATAATCTTAAGGCTGAAACAGTTTGTCACAAAAGATTTGCCTGGCCTCATCAGGTCAAAACATCCACACATTCACTCTTAGTTTTTAGCCCCAACCATGTGATGGAAATTCCCCTGTCTCACGTAATCCTGATGTAAAACCTGCTTTGTTTAAAAAAAACAATCATGCATCTGTTTCTGCATTTTCTAAGTGCTTAAAGACATAAAGGAAGGTCCGATATACATGTGTGCATCATAAGAAAGAAGGAGCCAGAAATCGATTAAACCCTACGGAGAGAAACGTTTCTGACTTTGTGCTTTATTCAACACAAATAACCACCACAAACATGGATTTTTGGAGGTCGGTGGAGGGGAGGCCATAGAGAATGATGTTGCAATAGTCCAGTCTGGTTGTTATGAAGGCTTGTATGAGTGTTTCTGCTGCATTATAGGAGAGGATGGGATGCAGAACACAGTACCATCGTGTTGTTTTGACTGTCAAAATAAAAGTTTTGTAGATTGTTTTCACAGATCCTCACGCACCGGTTTACTTTGCCCACCAGGTGTCCTTGTTTTTCCTCTTTTATACTGTTTTTCATGGTTGTGAGGGGATTTGTAGTTATAATTTAGGTCCGATGTTTTCCTGTCAGTTATAAGCTCTTAACTGTAATGTTCAAACTGATGTATCGGTATGTATTCTAAGATCACAGTGTTGTTTTATATTGCTGAGTGGTGCAGAAAAAGACCAGAAGGCAATTCATTAAATAGATTTTTATTTGCAGGATCAGATAAATGTTGGAAAACAATCACTTAAAGAGGAGTTTGATGGCTGAAAACTTTGGCATCGGCTCTACTTTTGGAGATTCAAGGAACGACAAGCTATTTCTAATATTCCAACATTTACATTTACATTTAGGTCATTTAGCTTTTGTCCAAAGCGACTTACAATCAGTACATTTGTCAAAAGAAACAAAGAAACCACAACATATCATTGCCGATAAAGTAAGAGCTAAAATAGAACAAGTGTTAGATCCTTGTCTGAGTAAAGTAGTTGCTGTTCAGCAAACATACCTTAAGTACAGTAGTGCTGTGATCAAAGTGCTATAGGTAAGGGTGTTTTTTTTGGGGGGGGGGGGGGGGGGGGGGGGTTATCAGCTGTGTCTGATAGTCTCGTCAGCCTGCCCTCATGTTTTCCCACCTGGGCCCCGTTCCTAATCAGTCCTGGTGTATATAGTCTGTGTGTTCCCTCTGTTTCCTTGTCAGTTTGCCTGCCTGTTTTTGGGACTCTTCTTTTTTTGCTTGGGAAGGTTCTTAACTGAAGAAGTGACCCGGAAGTAAACAAGTGGCCGCCATGATAAGAGCTGCTTGATTTCTCTAAATTTGAAGGAAGGGAGCTGCAATGCTTCCTTTCAGATCTCCTTTAGCATAGGATGCAACAGATCTTCCTTTACGAAAGGAAAGGAGATTACACCGACCCACAATTCCTTGTGAGGGCAACATTTAAAGTGACGCACACCTCGGCCGTTCACGAAAACAAACTATATCCATATTTGCATATTTAACAATAACTTTCATGCATTACTTTTTACTATTCAACCGCAGCCCCAGTGTGTTTGGGTCTCTAAATTACAGTTCTTCTTCTGTAAACCAGAAATCCAATCACAGCACCGAGGACGAGAAGTACCACTGCAGCGATGATGATGATGATGACGGTGGTCATGTCAGCGGGATTCTCTGTTGAGCACAAAACAAGATTATGTTTCTCTAATAATCAATGTAAACAGTCAACATGCAGCACAAATAAAATTATGGTAATAATTCTGGTCTAGATCTGAGCAAATCAATCAGATTTTATTGTCATCTTTAGACACGGAACACGCTGAAATGAGATAACCTGCATTGATTTAATATTAATCTAAACCTTAAAATTATATATACAAACTAGAGGAAAGAAACTGACGACTAAACAATATTAGGAAACAAAACTCCCCGTCCACATAAAAACACATGAACTGTTCCCGTAAACTAAGCATGTGCTTCCCACCTTCATCACTTCTGGTCTCAGTCTCACCTTTGTTGCTCCTGATGACGTCCAGTGTGTTGACGATGTGCTTCTTCACACCAGAGAGCTGAAACACACACTCGTACCTGCTCCGGTCTTCAGCTGCCACTGAGAGTTTCAGGTCGGCACTCATCTGGAAGGTTCCATCGTGGTTGGGGAGGATCTCTCCGAGGTCCACGTCCTCATGGAGATCCTCTCCATCTCTCCTCCAGAACAGTTCGGCTCTTTGAGGGTAGAAACCTGTAGCGTGGCAGCTGATTGGAGAGGAGGGAGTCTTCTGGAGGAAGGACACTGAGGGAAGCTCTGAGGAGAGAGAGAGACGGGTTAGAGGTTCTTTATCCTTATTATTATGATCTGCTGTGTATTAATGATCATGTCTGATGGATCTGAAATGCCTTAGTGACACATACACCATTTATGTTTGTATGTATTCAATGTAAATAACTGTGATGTGACGATAAGTGAGAAAAGAAGAGACAGAAGAGATAATGAGACTGATGAAGAGGCAGAGGGATGAAGGTGTGTGTGTGTGTGTGTGTGTGTGTGTGTGTGTGTGTGTGTGTGTGTGTGTGTGTGTGTGTGTGTGTTGGTGACATGTGTGTAATGTTACTGTCGGTTAGAAACAAAAGAAGGAACATGAACATGGTGTCCATGAAACCACATCAGGTCATGTGATTCTACCTTTTCTCAGCAGAGAGCTGCTCCCGTACTTCAAAAACTTCTTCAGCCAATCAGGACAAATCTGGGTGAGGTAGTGTTTAAACCCTTCTGTCAGACCTTTATCAGCATCCCACTTGTGTTTGGTGAGGAGAGCCTGTTGTTTTGCAGCGATCCATGTCTCTGTCTTCAGGTCAAACGCTAGTAAGTCTTCTCCATCATAACCAAATTGAATAAAACCAGTAACTTTATTAGTCTCATTATCCCATTCACAGCCGTACATCCTCTGGAAAATGTGGACACCTGAGAGAGAGAGAGAGAGAGAGAGAGAGAGAGAGAGAGAGAGAGAGTTTTTATGGATTATGGATTGATTGATGATGATGTTATTTTTCCTCGTTTGTGTTGGAGATGTTTTTCTATTTCTCTAACAGGTGATGAAATATATTTTAACTTTTTATGTAGTTTTTATGTTGAATGTCTTCTTTGTGTTTACTTTGTCTTCTAACATCTTTGGATCACGATGGAAATACGAGTTTTCACTTTGACATGTGATCCTATTTTCTTTTTCTGATAATCCATAAAGAGAAATCAATCAATCAATCAATCAATCAATCAACATTCTCATATTTGAGAAAATGTTTGTTTTTTCTTATTAAAAGACTTGAATCTGATTATCTGTTAATCAACCAGTCGATTAATTGTTTATTGTGGAATAAATACACTAAATACTAGTAATATCCTCCATATTTGTGGCTCATTATTCTTCTGATTATTGATTATGTCACAATCGTTGTTTTTTTAATTCAGAAAAAAGTTCTGAGAGGTTAAAGGTGAAATCTTCAAATCTTTTGTCTGAACATCACTGAACAGTATTTAATATAAAATGATATAAAACAGAGAAACGCATACATTTCTCATATTAGAGAAAGTGGAAGTAGAAAATGTTTGACATATTTATGAAATAAAGACTTCCTCTGAGGATCAACAGCTGATCAACTGGTGGATTCCTTCTTCCAGCGTTATATAAATGTGTATTATGGCACAGACACACTGGGGCACGGACAGTGAATCTAAGCTGTCCTTCTAGCATATATTTGTGAGTCATATATCTTGTTGGTGACAGGTATAGGCAGACTGACAGGTCACGTGGTGTTGGGACTACGTCAGTCAGGATCAGTGGTAAAAGTCAGCTGTTCACGCGCGGGTTGGGCTTGAATGAAATGTTTGAGATGAGAGGGGGTGGACGGGGGAAGTCCAACTTTGCTGACCGCACAATCTATTAACATTTAACGCACTTCAGCACCGATCACTTTAGGACTATGCTACTATGGAACGTTTTTAACTTACCGGTATCTCTAACTCTAATAAAACCAACAAACGCAGTACCCATTTTTAATTGATTCTTTGAACAAGCAGCGCGTCTGGCAAAAACATATTTTCCCGATCTAGCCTCTCGGTGACTAAATAAGTGGTTCGATAGTCGCCATACATTTGTCAGCAAAACTGTGACACAACCACATGGATTGGAGCCACGAAAAGCCACGACATGTCACAAATGGACGCGTGGAGCAACAAAGGAATGCATGATATGCAAACAATGTAAGGAGGACGCGCACAAACAAACGGACAACAAGGACGGACTGAAAGGATAGGCGGTAACGTACCCGACCCGTTCCGTGACTGCTGTGATACATGATTGATTGGAACACTTTGATCTGGTCCCGCCGCTGAGTGGAAACTGTCTGTCATTGTGAATTGTGATATCACGCTGTGTTCGCGGCCCGCCGGGCCAAGCTGTGTGTGTGACAAACTAACGTGCTCTGCTCTGTCTCTATGCTATCGCCGATAGCTGTGACTGTTTTATGTGGCTGCTTTGCTTTGGATTCTCTCATTGTGATCATTTACTTGTGCGTTCAAGATGAGTGGAACAAGTGTTGGTTCAGATGTTGGGAAACAGGACATGGGAAAGAGGAAAGTAATTCTAACTGAAAAGGCTTTTGCAAATAAAATTGAGTCCATACAAAAGGAACGAAAAAGGAAAGTGGATGAAATAAAGACTGTGATAAGCTCTATGAAAGAGCTCATGAAAGATGGAAAACATGTTTCAGCTGTTAAAGGGAAACTTGATGGCTTGATGAAATTGTCTCACACCTCTAATGAACTACATGCTTCCTTAATGCCTCTCATTCCTCATGATGAACAAGAAAAACAAACCGGTTGGTTCTTAAAAATCATTAAACATAAAGATGATTTTATTGAGGATGTTAATGCATGGTTTTCTGTAACCAGACTCAGAGGATCCCCAAGCAGGCCTCTGCTGGTGGCTAATAGGTCAAATGAAAGCCCTCTGCTACATGAGGCTGCAGAAGAGGAAAATGGAGGTGTGGAAAATGTGGAAGTGACTGGACCTCAGTCACATAATGTTCAGGATGATATTCAGCCAGATGACAGCATATCAAACTATAGCAGCCAGAATCATGGTTCAAAATCTATCAGGTCAAAAGTGTCCTCAACTGCATCTGCCCGTGTCAGAGCCGAAGCTGAAATGGCTGCTTTAATAGCTCGAAAAAGGTTGCTCGAACAAAAGCATGCTCTTGAGGAAGAGGAAGCCAAAATAAGGCATGCGCTGCAAGAGCAGGAAGCTCGAGTCAGAAAGCAAAAGGAACAACTTCAACTTGAAACGGACATGGCCGCATCGGCGGCAAAGCTTAATGTTTTGAGAACCTCTGGGTCAGGGGTACGGAGTGTTGCTTCTCAGAAATTGGATGGAATGGAAGCCGAAAGTGGCCTCAACTTTAATGCAGAGACCTTTGTACGGCAAAATGTTGGAGATGTTGGAAGAGGACAACCTGCAGAGTTTGGAGGCACAAGGCCGAAACAAAGGCAATGTGATGGAAATAAACATCTCCAGAGGACCTCAGCCCCCACACAGGCTCAGAGCACAGTCCCAAAGGCTACAGGAGCCCCACTGTCTCTGCATAGACACACACAATCTGCTTCCGGAAACATCAGCAGTGAACAGGACACCATGATGTCTATAATGCAAAAACAAAATGACATAACTTCGATGTTGGTGCATCAGCAATGCATTGCTTCACTACCTAAAAGAGACATCCAACTGTTTGACGGTGACCCTCTGCACTATCATGCCTTTATGCAGTCATTTGAGCAGACCATAGAACTGAGGACTGACGATGCTGTTGACCTCCTGCATTACCTGGAGCAATACACCAGGGGTCAGCCTAAACAGCTAGTCAGAAGTTGTCAACACATGACTGATGGCATTGGATATGCTACAGCAAAGGCTTTACTCCAGGAACACTTTGGAAATGAGCATGTCATAGCATCCGCTTATATGGACAAGATCTTTGCATGGCCAGCAATAAAGTCGGAGGATGGAAAAGCTTTACAAGCATACAGCTTATTCTTGCGAGGATGTCACAATGCCATGAAAGATGTATACAACCTATCTGACTTGAACACGTCTGCAAACATGGTCTCTGTGATCAAGAAGCTGCCTTACAAGTTGAGAGACAAGTGGCGAGCGAAGGCATGCGACATTCAGGAAAAGCATCGGAAAAGAACTATGTTTGCTGATATCGTGACCTTTATTGAGCGTGAAGTTAGGATCACTACAGACCCTGTATTCGGAGACATACAAGATTCTCCAGTCATAGGGGCCTTCAAAGAAAGTGGTAGAGCTAAACCTGTGCCTCGTCCTAAGGCTAGAGGAAGCAGCTTTGCCACAACTTTCACTACTGTGGAAAGAGATGCTCATTGGGAGAACAGGGTTAAAGATGGACCCGAGAAGACCTGCCTTTTCTGCAAAAAAGGTAGACACACACTGGAGTCGTGTTTTCTATTGGAGAAGAAAGCTCACAGTGAGAAGATGGAGTTCCTGAAGAAAAATGGAGTTTGCTTCGGCTGCTTGTGCACTGGGCACATCAGCAAGGAGTGCAGGAAACGTCTGTCTTGCAAGACATGTGGCTCACGACACCCCAGCTTGCTCCATATCCACTCTAAGGAGAATGGAGATCCAGAGAAAGGCAGGAGCAACTCTGACAGAGCAGTGGACAGTGCTCTAGTCGAAATCCAAACCGGTGGTCTTACTGGGGCCGGTGAGCAAGATTGTAAGCTTGCTATCGTGCCAGTCAAGGTTAAGTCCAGTAAAGGTCAAAGGTCAGTCGAAACCTACGCCTTTCTGGACCCAGGGAGTTCAGCGTCCTTCTGCACAATGGGTCTGATGGATAAGCTGGGACTCTCTGGGAGAAGAACAAGGATTCTTTTACATACCATGGGCCAAGAGAAGGTTGTTGACAGTTGCATTGCATCGGACTTGGAGGTCGCTGGATTGGACAGTGACTGGTACTGTGAAATGCCGAAGATCTTCACACAACATCAAATGCCTGTTAACAGAGGTAACATCCCACGACAGCAAGATCTGGAAAGATGGCCACATCTGAAGCCCGTCTATCTGCCACAGATAGATGCAGACGTGGAGATGTTAATTGGCTTGAATGTTCCAAGAGCATTGGAACCACTGGAAGTCATCCGAAGTGTGGATGGAGGGCCATATGCGGTCAAAACAATGCTTGGATGGACTGTAAATGGACCCCTTGGAGGAGAGGGCAGTGACGATCCTGTGACTCAGTCTGCAGTTAGCATCAACAGGATCTCTGCTGTCACTCTTGACGAGCTCTGGAACCAACAATTCAAGACTGACTTCCCTGATGAAGGATGAACTGCAAGGGCTGTCAAGGGAAGACTCTAAGTTCCTGGAAATGGCTAACGAGACTGTGGAACTGGTTGATGGCCATTATGTTGTTGGATTGCCGCTGAAGGACAAATCAATTACCATGCCCAACAATCGCAAAGTTGCAGAGCAACGTACTCTCAACCTCAAGGGGAGGTTTGGCAGGGATGCGGCATTTCAAAAAGACTATACTACATTTATGGACAACCTGATATCCAGTGGATATGCAGAGAGAGTGCCAGCTACAAGTCAGGAACGATGCGACGGCAAGGTTTGGTATATCCCTCATCACGGTGTATACCATCCCAAGAAAGGGAAGATCCGTATCGTCTTTGACTGCGCAGCATCATTTCAAGGCGCATCACTAAATACACATCTCTTGCAAGGACCTGACCTGACAAGCGCACTGGTGGGAGTCTTGACCAGGTTTAGGATGGAGCCCATTGTTCTGATGTCTGACATTGAGGCCATGTTCCATCAGGTTCGAGTGCCAGAGACAGATGCAGACCTACTTCGATTTCTCTGGTGGCCCAATGGGGACTTCAGTCAACAGATGGTGGAATACCGGATGGTGGTCCATTTGTTTGGCGCGACGTCATCACCAAGCTGTGCTAATTTCGCTCTCCGAAAGTGTGCTGAAGATAACAAACAGCTCTTTAACCAGAAAGTGTTTGACACCATCATGCACAGTTTCTATGTCGACGACTGCCTGGCTTCAATAGCCTCAGAGGATGAAGCCATAACCCTTTACCAGGATTTGGTAAAGCTCTGTGCCAAGGGAGGCTTTCATTTGACGAAGTGGCTGAGTAATAGTCGTCGTGTGCTGGCAGCAATACCGGAGGAGGAAAGAGCGAAGGATGTTAAAGACCTGGATCTGGACCACGACATCCTACCAGTTGAGAGGGCACTGGGAGTGCGTTGGTGTGTCCAGTCTGACACCTTTAAGTTCAGTATAAGCTTTCAGGACAGACCGCTGACACGCAGAGGAATCCTTTCTACTGTCAGCTCTTTCTACGACCCTCTTGGAATCTTGTCCCCTGTGGTTTTCACAGCCAAGAGGATCATTCAAGACCTATGCCGGCAGGGGCTAGGATGGGACGATGTCATACCAACACCTGTAGCCCAGGAGTGGGTCAACTGGCTCAAGGAGTTACACCTGTTGGAGGGCTTCAGCGTTGGACGATGTTTAAAACCGCCCAACTTTGGAGAAGCAACCAGCGCCCAGTTGCATCACTTTGCTGACGCAAGTGAGGAGGGATACGGTACCGTCACCTACCTGCTGTTGCACAATGACTGTTCTCAGATCCACGTTGCCTTCATAATGGGAAAATCCAGGGTGACACCTTTAAAGCCTGTGACGATCCCACGTATGGAGTTGATTGCGGCTGTGGTGGCAGCTCGCATGGACACGCTATGGAGGAAGGAGCTGAGACTGCAGCTGCAAGACAGCGTTTTCTGGTCAGACAGTACATCAGTGCTGAAATACATCAAGAACCAAACATCAAGGTTTCGCATCTTCGTAGCGAACAGAGTCACAGAGATCCTCAAAATGTCTGAAGCATCACAGTGGAGGTATGTGAGTACCGCACACAACCCTGCAGATCTTGCCTCCAGAGGCATGAGAGCGGAGCTGTTCCTCAAGAATGAGACATGGATATCTGGACCTTCATTTCTCATGCAGGAAGAGGAGACTTGGCCTGTTAACCCAGACAACTTGGGAGAACTTCCATCTGGGGACCCAGAGGTCAAGGTGTCGGCTGCCGTTTTCTCTGTGGAACAAGAGGAGGGTGCTGAGACTGATCAACCGCAGCTCATCTTGGAAACGTCTCACGAGAGTGATGGCATGGATCTTGAGACTCAGAACCTTACTTTGGAACAACAGGAAGAGGAGAGAAGTCACTGCATGTGATTCTCAGCCAGCATTGAACCTAACTAAACACAAAGATGTTCTTGACAAGGAGATTTGCCTCTCATTGGAGGAGATCAATGGAGCTGAACTGGAGATAATCAAGATCTGTCAAAGAAGAAAGTTCTCGGAAGAGTTATCTTGCCTCCAAAAGGGAGAGTGTGTGAAAGTGAACAGTCACATTTACAGACTCAGTCCGATACTGGAAGAAGGTGTGTTGAGAGTCGGAGGCCGACTTAGTAAGGCTGCCATGCCGGAAGAGTCTAAACATCCAGCCATAATAGCAAAGGATCTCCACATCTCAGACCTCATCTTACGCCAGATACATCGAGAGGTGGGCCATGGTGGTAGGAACCATATGCTGTCAAGGCTGCGTCAGCAGCACTGGATTCCTGCTGCAGGCGTTGCCATAAGGCAGATCATTTCCAGATGTGTCATCTGTCGTCGGCTGCACGGAGCTGCAGGTCAGCAACAAATGGCAGACTTGCCTAGTGACAGAGTTTCGACTGGAGAACCTCCATTCACTTATGTCGGAGTTGACTATTTTGGACCATTTGACATCAAGCGTGGCCGGAGTCTTGTGAAAAGATATGGAGTTATCTTCAGATGTTTGACAATAAGAGCTGTACACATTGAAGTTGCCTCATCTTTGGACACAGATTCGTTCATCAATGCTTTAAGGCGCTTCATCGCAAGAAGAGGACAAATCAAAGAGCTGCGTTCTGATAATGGCACTAATTTCATTGGTGCAGAGCGTGAGCTGAGAAGAGCTGTTGAAGGATGGAATCTGGAGAAGATCAATGATGTGCTCTCATTGAAAGGAATCAAGTGGACGTTTAACCCTCCCACTGGATCACATCACGGCGGAGCATGGGAGAGGTTAATACGTTCCATCAGGAAGATTCTCAATTCCACTTTGAGGACCCAAAGTCTGGATGAGGAGGGACTCAATACAGTACTCTGTGAGGTGGAGTCAATTCTCAACAGTAGACCTCTCACGAAGGAATCCACAGATCCAAATGACTTGGAGGCTTTAACACCTAATCATCTTCTGCTGCTTAAAGTCAAGCCCAGCTTACCACCTGGTCTGTTTCTCAAGGAGGACAACTATGCACGCCGGAGATGGAAGCAGGTGCAATACATTTCGGACCTGTTCTGGAAAAGGTGGATTAAAGAGTATCTGCCACAACTACAGGAACGACAGAAATGGACAAAGATCAAGAGGAACTTTGTCCCCGGTGACATAGTGATCATAATGGACGATTCTGCACCTCGCAATTCCTGGATCATTGGGAGGATTACAGAGACAATGCCAGACAGGAACGGACTGGTGCGACAGGTCCGGATCAAGACCCGCACCAGCCTTCTCTGCAGACCTGTGACAAAGATCTGCCTTCTTCAGGAGTCGACGGAGTCGTGAAGGCTTCCCTTCTTTTCCATGGATTTGGATTATATTGACTTTTGCCTGACATGACCTTTTTTCGTGACTTTGGATTGACTTTACTTTGGGGCGGGTTCGGTTCAAGAAGGATGAAGACCTGCAATGGCCATATGAACTATGAACTCTCTCCTTGCGCACAAAAAATCGCAAAAAAAGACAAAAAATGTGAAAAATAGAAAAAAAAGAAAATTGGAATTGTATTGTTTTTCTATTATGAATTTATGCGTTGGTAATTATTACTACTGTGTAATAACATGTAATAATTAGGGGCCGGAATGTTGGTGACAGGTATAGGCAGACTGACAGGTCACGTGGTGTTGGGGCTACGTCAGTCAGGATCAGTGGTAAAAGTCAGCTGTTCACTCGTGGGTTGGGCTTGAATGAAATGTTTGAGATGAGAGGGGGTGGACGGGGGAAGTCCAACTTTGCTGACCGCACAATCTATTAACATTTAACGCACTTTAGCACCGATCACTTTAGGACTATGCTACTATGGAACGTTTTTAACTTATCTCTAATAAAACCAACAAAACGCAGTACCCATTTTTAAGTGATTCTTTGAACAAGCAGCGCCTCTGGCAAAAACATATTTTCCCGATCTAGCCTCTCGGTGACTAAATAAGTGGTTCGATAGTCGCCATACATATCTGATGGGATGGACACGCTGAGATCTGAAGGAGACGTGGACCATGAGGTCCAGTCAGCCCGCTTCATGGAAACCTGCTGAGCCTGGTCTGGTATGTGGACCAGCAGAAGCAGCCCGGGTCCCGTTTCCAGTCCTGCTGGTCCGTTCAGAAAGCAGCCGCTCATGTTCCTCCATCAGCTGTGTGTCCTGAAACAAGCTGCTGCTGCAGCACACTTGTTGTGAAGCAGCTCGCTGTGGGACGCTCACTGGACCTGCTCTCAGGTCAGTAGACCTCTGGAGCTTATTATGGGATGGACAGCAACACTGAACCAGTGTAGTCCAGCAGCATCCAGTAGTCTCAGTCATGTTCCTGTCTGACTGTGTGTGTGTTTATTAAAATACAGGATGAAAGTATAAACCAAATGTTGTCAGAATAAAGTGAAACATAAACAAACCTCCAGTTTGGTTGAAGCGCTGCTTGTAGATTTCAATGTTGTTTTTGGCGAACTGCTGATCACCCACTAAGAGCTCAGTCAGAGTCTGCCAGTACTGAGGATCATCTTCTTTGATTCTGCTCATCCAGTCCTGTTTGGGTTCTACTCTCATGGTGTTGCTGTCATAGTGAGCCATCTCAACGTCATCAACCAACCCAACAGCCACAAACTCTGGGAAGTTTGGGACTCCAGAGGACACCGTGAAGAAATACTTCAGAGACTGAATCTCTGCAACACAAGATGAACGTCATGATCTCAGTTTTTATCTTCAACAAATCACTGAACAATGTTGTTTTCCTGCACACACAATCCAACAGAACTACATTCAATACACGTTCATAATATCTGCTGTACTCAACAAACACAAACATGTTTCTGGTGCTTTTGTCTTGAAAACTGTGTTTATTCTGATATTAAATAGTGAAGGAGTCTCATATTTAGGTCCAGGGCTGGACTGGCCATCGGGCCGATGGCGATTTTGGGCCGAGCCTTTTTTTTTTTTTTTTTACTAATGGTATTAGTCATGATACATATTCAGGGTTTCCCACACATTGAATGGACTTAACTGGCGGCTCTAATGATAGGCCTAAACAGGAGGGCAGCAGTGCTTATTATAGGGGGAAATCCTCGCGGCTGGTTTGGTTCATCAACGTTCTGTTTCCCCCCCGCCGACCCTAAAGCTGCGCGAGTTTGACAGTGCGTGCGCGTATGTCAAAACCAAAACACCAAGGAAGGCTGAGGAATAGTCACCCACTTATATTAATAATCATAATAGTCATAATAAACTAATAGTATAAAGCAGCCATCCCCAATTAGCGGCCCGCGGGCCAAATCCGGCCCGCAAGAGCAAAGTGTCCGGCCCGTGCGGACCCAGTGACACTATGCAATAACCTGCTGAAATAAAGAGTTCTGTAAAGTTGGAAATATATTCACAGATTCGGGATCAATAAATCTGAAGAGAAACGTTTTCAAACACAAATGATGCCTCTTTCCCACCGTAATATCATAGACTACGAGCTACAAGGACCAAAACACAGATTTTTTACATAAATAAGCCGTCCGGTCTGGACGGAGAACGGGCGAGTGCGCAGGGACCGTCTGCAAATTACAAGACAAAAGCAAGACGCTGCAAACAAATATCATTAACTCCACTGTTATACAATATTGTTTTCCTCTTGTGCACCACTTGCTGTAGTGCTGTTCTTTTTTGTTGTTGATCAAAATATTCTCCAGGGGCATTCAAATAAATAAATCGTTGATATTGGACTTACATACATTTTTTATCTGTCCCTCAACACAGGCTATGACTACTACTACTATCTGCTACTACAAACAACTACCACTGGTAGTACTAATCATTACAATCATAATACTTCTAATAATAGCAGCAACAATAATAACATTTGCACATAAAACAATGTTTAGTGGTCCAATAAAAATGTTTAAAAACAGACAATTGGCCCTCGACTTGGCAACCTGGACATAATTTGGCCCTCAGTGAAAACTAATTGGGGAACCCTGGAAGGCTCAGCACTGTGTTTTAGTCATTTTTGTTTTCATCTTTTCTTGAATGCTTAAACTCCTCAACCCCATTTAGTATGTCAACATTTTGTATCAGTACCAGCTGTTTGTAAGAAATTGGTCAATAATTGATGTCATATTTTGGTTCTCAAAATTCACCAAATTGATGCATTAAAATGAAATCTATTAAAAATGTTCTCCCGGGGGGGCATGCCCCCCGACCCCCCTACAAGATCGCAAGACCCCCCACGATAGAATCCTGTGGGAAACACTGCTATTGGTACATAAAACTGTTGCTAAACTGGTGTTGAGCTAGCGCACGTCAACGGTAACATCCAGCCTGTCACTAAAAACAGCTTTAACTGCTCCGCAGAACACCCGAGACAAATGTATTATAACGTCGGACTATCGATGTACATGTCAGTGTTGGTAGAATCATTTTAGAAATTAAACCAACCTTGCATTTTCAATGATAAAACATTTTGAGGGACTAGTTTCTCAGCAGCAGCGGAATTTTACTTTGCGTGTTAGTAGTAGGCCTAGTGCGTAAAAACGAAACCTAAGCGCCCTACAGTCGTGACAGCTAGTACTCGTAGCAGCGTTATAAAAATGGTGCTTCAGTGTGCGTTCAGAAATTGCAACAATAAAAGTTACAGATGGGCACCACAGAGTTTCCACCGATTTCCATTACAAGAACCAGAAAGGAACCAACTATGGCTACTGGCAGCTGGCTTGGACTCCAGGACACCGGCGGATTCCTTCCCGCAACCAACCTTGCATGGCATTGGAATAGCTTATACTTTGTTCCCTGTTGTTGCTAAGGCTACGTCAGCGGCGGATGGATATTATCTCCGGGCTAGTGAGGCTACAGAGGAAGACGGATTCGGTTTCGCTGACAATCACGCGAGTTTATTCAGCTGCTGTCAGTCCTATGCTAGCGGGAAGGAATCAGGATAACAGGAGACAGCCACTGCCAGCTATGCTGAGATCACTGCATATTCGCAACTTCAGCACCGTCTCCGCCGGTGTCCTGGAGTCCAAGCCAGCTGCCAGTAGCCATAGTTGGTTCCTTTCTGGTTCTTGTAATGGAAATCGGTGGAAACTCTGTGGTGCCCATCTGTAACTTTTATTGTTGCAATTTCTGAACGCACACTGAAGCACCATTTTCATAACGCTGCTACGAGTACTAGCTGTCACGACTGTAGGGCGCTTAGGTTTCGTTTTTACGCACTACTACTAACACGCAAAGTAAAATTCCGCTGCTGCTGAGAAACTAGTCCCTCAAAATTTTTTATCATTGAAAATGCAAGGTTGGTTTAATTTCTAAAATGATTCTACCAACACTGACATGTACATCGATAGTCCGACGTTATAATACATTTGTCTCGGGTGTTCTGCGGAGCAGTTAAAGCTGTTTTTAGTGACAGGCTGGATGTTACCGTTGACGTGCGCTAGCTCAACACCAGTTTAGCAACAGTGACTTGTGCAACTATAAGGACTGGACCAATTGTGCTGAAAACGGTCTCCACCGACCTATATCACCTCGGGTAAGTTGGAAATGAGGTCCTATGTCCAAAATTCCGAACTTTTCCTTTAAGCTGGATCTCTGAAAGAAACCCTGGGTATGTTGAACTCGCTTCGTAGTACAGGCTCCAGCCCTGTTTAGGTCAGTTGTGTTCCTGACTTTGGTTGACAGAAAACAGTTTGTAGAAAGAGGCGTTGTTCATTTGATTTCATCTCCATGTGAAGTGAAAGTCCAGTTTAGTTTCCAGTTGGTGGAGTGGTTTCTTCTTCAGGAAGCATCGTTAGTAGTTTACACTCCTCATCATCACATTAGTTTCAAGTCTGAGAAGAAGAAGCGTCGGCTCATATAAACAGGGCTTAAAGACATGACGCAGTTCTTCTGTTACAAGCGAGCAACTTAAAAGCCAACAACTAAAGTGTGGACTCACCTGCGGCCGCGCTGTGGAGGCCGACGGCCAGGAGAAGAAGCACAGTCCACGTCTCCATCGTCACCTGTCCTTCTCAAGCTGTCTTCAACTCTTCACTTGTTATTATTGTGGAGGCAAAGTGATGACGTCCGAGCTGCTGCTCTATCCGGGCTGAAGTGAGGCTGAGACCAGGAGGAGCGCTGACTTCACCCTCCGTCTGAGCCAATGGGGATTTTAGCTGAGCACCGACATCACTAATAGCCGGGTAAAGCCACTGAGGTTAATAACGAAAGTTAAAGTGGAGCGATGTTGTTTCAGCCTGCGTGAGAGGACGCTGGAGACCCTTTATTCTGGTTTCTCAACGCTGTCCGCACCTGAAAGGAGCATTTAACCTCCTGCTGCTTGTAATATTCACACAGAATACCCAAAGTGCTTGTTACAACAGCAATGTTATAGCTGAGATGTGATAGCCAATATTCCTACGGGACCCTGAAGTAAACATGGAATGTGATTGGTCCACAGTGCTTGGAGTTAGTCAGTTCAGATACGCCGGCAGAGCATACGGCATAGCCTGCGGTGTATAGCCTATGTTATTATTGTCTGCACAATAAATGCTACGTTAATAGCACGTCGTTGTCCTGGATATTATATGTACGCACAGTACAAAACAAGACATGGTGTCAGAGTAAAAACGATTTTCAACGGACGAAATGGACGTCGCTGGAGTACCGTCACCCCGTGTGGACTGGGATGCTAGCAACCTGCCCGAAGCATGGCGGAAGTTTAAGCTACACGTGGAGCTAATGTTTTCTGGTCCTTTCAAGAAGAAGGGAGAGGATGAAAAGTGCAGCTACCTACTCCTTTGGGTCGGAGATAAAGGCAGAGACATTTATAACACATGGACACTTACGGCAGATGAAAGTAAGGTGTTAAAATTGTACTATGACCGTTTTGAAGCATACGTCATGCCGAAGACAAATGTCATATTTGCCCGTATAAATTCCATGAAAAAGTACAAGGAATCAACGAGCCGTTTGAACAGTTTGTGACCGATTTGAGGCTGCTTGTGAAAGACTGTAATTATGCTAACAGTGAAGAAATGATAAGAGACCGTGTAGTTTTTGGAATCCACTCACCAAGAGTGAGAGAAAAGCTACTGAACGTCGGCTCCGACTTAACGTTGGATAAAGCAATAGACATTGCCAGGTCTCATGAAATAGCACAAGCACAGCTTAGAACTATAACTGGCGGTAACAGTGGACCGTATGAACAGACTGTACATGCAATCGGTCGGCAACCTTCAAAGAATGCACATTGGAAAACGCGCCACGGCAGTTACAAAAGAAACCCGCATGACAGAGAGGGAGACAGAGAGCACCCTAAAGGATGTGGCTACTGTGGGAACAAGGCTCACGGAGCAAAAGACAGCTGCCCAGCAAAAGGAAAACAGTGCAAGATATGCAGCAAATGGAACCATTTTGCAAAAGTGTGCCGTTCCAGCCAAGGAAAAGCAGTACACACAATAGGTGAAAATGAGCCAGACAAAGACACAGACTTGTTTATTGATTCAGTGAGAGGAAAAGACAGTACTGGTCAAGACAAGGCCTTTGCAGATGTGAAAATTGGCCCAAACAAAACCTCAGTCAGCTTCAAGTTAGACACTGGAGCCTCAGCAAACGTCATTCCTACACGTATTTTCAGAAAGTTGGGAATACAACATGTACTACAGCCCTCAATTCGCCCACTCTATGGCTATGGTGGTGAGCAACTAGTTGTCAGAGGCAAATGCAACATGAGTTGCCAGTACAAAGACACTCAACTAATGCTGAAGGTTCACGTTGTTGACACACATGCACCCCCAGTGCTAGGATTAGAAGCATGTCTGGACTTTGGACTAATTAAACTCATACTATCCATAGATGGCACAGCTGAGGTACCAATCATGGACGAGTTTGCAGATGTCTTCACAGGAATAGGACTGTTTCCTGGCGAGTGTACAATCCACATCGACCCCAACGCAACACCTGTAGTCCACCCACCGAGACGTGTCCCTCTCGCTCTACGTGACCGCCTCAAAGTGGAGCTACAGAACATGGAGAAACAGCAGATCATCACGAAAGTCACTGAACCAACTGAATGGGTCAATTCGATGGTGGCAGCAGAAAAGCCACGCACAGGCAAACTGAGGGTGTGCCTTGACCCTAAAGACTTGAATAAGGTCATAAAACGACCACACTACCCATTACCTACCCTCGACGACATTACATCCAAGTTGGCAGGAGCCTGCTATTTCAGTGTCATGGATGCCAGGTCAGGCTACTGGGCTATCAAGCTCACAGAGGAGTCATCCATGTTGACCACCTTCAACACGGTATTCGGACGATACAGATTCCTCCGCCTACCTTTTGGACTGATATCCGCCCAAGATGAGTTTCAGCGCAAAGTTGATGAGACTTACGAAGGTCTACAGGGAGTCACAGCAATAGTTGATGATGTCCTTATCTACGGCAGAAACAAAGAAGAGCATGACAAAAACCTTCGTGCAATGCTTCAGCGCTCCAGAGAGCGAGGAGTTAAGCTCAACCCGGAGAAAAGCACAATCTGTGCCACCGAGGTCAGCTATTTTGGACATCTCATCACGAAGGATGGAATCAAACCAGATCCAGCCAAGATTGCAGCCGTGAGAGACATGGAGCCACCCAAGGACAAAGGTGAGCTGGAAACAATCCTTGGCATGGTTAATTACTTGTCGAAATTTGCCCCTATGCTCTCAGATATCAATGCACCCATGCGTCACCTGTTAAAGGAATCGAGTGAATTCATATGGGATGCACAGCATGACAACGCATTCCGGAAGATGAAAGAGCTAATCACACGAGAGCCAGGCCCGGTCTTAACGTACTTTGACCCCAGCAAAGAGCTCAGACTGCAAGTCGACGCATCTAAGTACGGACTAGGTGCAGTCCTACTACAAGAGGGCAAGCCCATCGGTTACGCGTCCAAGTCTCTAACTGACAGTGAAGTCAACTATGCTCAGATCGAAAAGGAGCTATATGCCATATTGTTTGGATGTAAACGTTTTCACCAGTATATCTATGGCCGTCACGTCATTGTGGAAAGTGACCACAAACCACTTGAGTCCATTATGCGAAAACCACTAACAACAGCGCCTCCAAGGCTACAGAGAATGATACTGCAACTACAGAGGTATGACTTTACCATCATTCACAGACCAGGCAAGGACATCCCTGTTGCAGACACTCTCTCCAGGAAATCACTGAATGACCAGGACAACAGCCTAAGAGAAGGCATGGACATGCAGGTACACACAGTATACAGCAGCTTACCTGTCAGTGATGCAAAGCTGAAAGAAATCAAAGCAGAAACTGACAAAGACACACAGTTCATTCTACTAAAAAAGACATTCAAAGAAGGATGGCCTGAGGAGAGAAGAATGTGCCCTCAGAGCATAGCAGAATACTGGAATCATAGAGATGAACTTTCACAAATGAATGACATCATATTCAAAGGTGAGAAAATAATTATCCCCACCTCACTGCGTGCAGAGATGTTGTCCCGCATTCATGCAGGTCACATGGGCATAGAAAAGTGCAAACAGAGAGCCCGTGACATCCTGTTTTGGCCTGGGATGAACAAGCAGATTGAGGAAATGGTGGGAAAGTGCCCCATCTGTCTCGAACACAGACCTTGCAACACTAAAGAGCCCATGATATGCCACAAGATCCCAGACAGGCCATGGCAAACAGTTGCTACTGATCTGTTCACTTGGAATAATGAGAACTATCTGGTTACAGTAGACTATTACAGCAGGTATTTTGAGCTGGACAAGCTACACGGCAAAACAGCCTCCGCTGTAATACACAAACTGAAAGCAGCCTTCGCCAGGCATGGCATACCAGAAACGGTTGTATCGGATAACGGACCTCAGTACAGCTGCAGAGAGTTTGAAATCTTCGCCAGCACATGGGAGTTCACGCATACGACCAGCAGTCCGCACTATCCCCAAAGCAACGGCCTCGCAGAGAAATCTGTGCACATTGCCAAATCGCTTATGGAAAAGGCCAAAGCTGATCAGCGAGACCCCTATCTGAGTCTTCTTGAGTATCGCAACACCCCAGTTGACAATTTCAGATCACCAGCCCAGCTGCTCATGAGCCGTCGCTTACGCTCTATCCTACCCAACACCCATCAGCAACTTCAGCCCAACGTGGTCAGCCACAGAGATGTTCAGGCTACGAGAGTCCACAGACAACAGCATCAGAAGAGGTACTACAACAGATCAGCTAAGCCGATGTCAACACTGCAGGAAGGTCAAAGCATCCGATTCCAGGATCACGGACACTGGAAACCAGCTGTTGTCATCCAGCCAGCTGATACTGACAGATCATACCACATACGCACCGCTGAAGGACAGGAGTACAGACGGAACAGGCGTCACCTCCTGGACACAAAGGAAACACATGATACCCACACTGAGGGAAGTTACAACCACAACATACAGCATGCACCACATAACAACACAATACACACCTCACAGACAACGGGTGAGACTGCCACTCATACTGCCCCATATCAGACAAGGTCTGGACGGGAAGTCAAGCCCAGAGTCGTTCTGGACTTATAAAAGCATGTACATTGCTGCCCTGAGAAATGTTATTGATTGTTCTGAATTGTATTTCGAGTATATGTTTCTATACTACAGGCATGATCAAGCTAAGGGATATCTGATAAACCAATGTGTGGTGAAGTATTTTGAGTTTTGGGTTTGGCTGTATGTGATACTAATATATTTCGTTTTGATGTTTCACACTATGCTTATAACTTCTTCGGACTTCATCTGAAATATATGTTGGCAATTTCCTCAAAGAAAGGGGGATGTAATATTCACACAGAATACCCAAAGTGCTTGTTACAACAGCAATGTTATAGCTGAGATGTGATAGCCAATATTCCTACGGGACCCTGAAGTAAACATGGAATGTGATTGGTCCACAGTGCTTGGAGTTAGTCAGTTCAGATACGCCGGCAGAGCATACGGCATAGCCTGCGGTGTATAGCCTATGTTATTATTGTCTGCACAATAAATGCTACGTTAATAGCACGTCGTTGTCCTGGATATTATATGTACGCACAGTACAAAACAAGACACTGCTCAGCTCTGCTGTGATCATCTGCAGGCTAATGCAATGTAATGTCAGAGTCATTTGCCATTCTTCCGAAAAAGGCTCAAGACTCACCTGTTCAGACTTCACCTCGACTCTACATAGCATGACCCACTAACACCCCCCCCCCCCCCCCCCAAAAACGTACCTATATAGCACTCTGATCATAGCACTGTTGCTCTTAAGGTACTACTTTACTCAGATGAGGATCTAACACTTGTTCTATTTTAGCTCTTACTTTATCGGCAATGATACGTTGTGGTTTCTTTGTTTCCTTCTTTTGACAAATGTACTTATTGTAAGTCGCTTTGGACAAAAGCGTCTGCTAAATGACCTAAATGTAAATGTAAATGTGCAGAAATGTATGAATGAAGCTCACATACTCTGCAGTAGTGTCTTAGTCTGCTTGTGTTCAGTCTGGCTGTCGACAACAAACAAGAGCTCCAAGTGTGTTTTCATTGATGTAACAGGCTGCTCTATGCTGTGTGTGTGTGTGTGTGTGTGTGTGTGTGTGTGTGTGTGTGTGTGTGTGTGTGTGTGTGTGTGTCTTATATATTTGTTGAGTTTGGGAATTGAGCTAATTACCCCCTACTTTAATGTAGCAGGACGCCCAACCTTTATTCAGATGATCTAAACATGGCTAGTAAGAAAGATGCAAGTGCAAGAAAAATTCAATATTATTTTTGTCATGTAAGTTTATGTGCTTTTATTTTGTAGGTTACGCACCAAGTAACTGCGGAACCGGATGTTTGTCTTTTAGCAAAATGGCACCTGGCGTCAGTAGAAACATCGAGAAACGGAGAGTTCCTTCGTGGTTTTTAGAAAGTGTCTGTTAGCTTCACCAATACTGACCCTCCAGAGTCTCTGTATGTCTGGATAAACCTGTCTGGATGTTTAAGAACACATGAAAAAGGAATATGATGAAGAGGACTGTGGAGGACCAGAACCAGCCAGGAACTCAGATTCAAATTTACAATCAGATACTTATGACAAGATTGGAAACTCTTCTGAACCTGAGCATGAACACAATGATGATTGGCAGGAGACCAGAGAACCTCAGTCAGGTTTAAAGGCTTTGAAAAATGAAATCCCTGACAGTGAATTTAGATGTAGAACTGGTGGGAAACAATTGATCTGCTCTGAGTGTGGGAAAACATTTACAATCAGTGGAAGTCTGAAGAGACACATGAGAAATCACACAGGAGAGAGACCTTTCAGCTGCTCGGTTTGTAGGAAGTGTTTTACACAGAGTGGAAATTTACAGAATCATATGTTAATACACACAGGAGAAAAACCTTTCAGGTGCTTAGTGTGTGATAAAGGTTTCATTGCAAGTGGCGACCTGAAGAGACACACGAGGACTCATACTGGAGAAAAACCTTTCAGCTGCTCAGTTTGTCAGAAAAAAATTGCAATGAGATATCATTTACACACACACAAGAGAACTCACACAGGAGAGAGACCTTTCAGCTGCTCAGTTTGTAACAAATCTTTTACAGAGAGCGGAAATTTAAATAAACACATTAAAATCCATTCAAGTGAGAAACCTTTCAGCTGCTCAGTCTGTTTAAAATCATTTAGATGGCGTCAACATTTACAGGATCACATGAGAACTCACACAGGAGAAAAATCTGTCAAATGAGGAAATATTTG
Organism: Eutrigla gurnardus; assembly: GCF_963514095.1. Taxonomy (NCBI): domain Eukaryota; kingdom Metazoa; phylum Chordata; class Actinopteri; order Perciformes; family Triglidae; genus Eutrigla; species Eutrigla gurnardus. The sequence continues at coordinate 21,037,578 of NC_139928.1, read as the reverse complement.
TGACGTCCAACACAGTTTACAGAAATAAACATGCGCTCTTACCTCAACCTCATGGCTGTTACACATACATTTTGTTATTAACTGAATAGTTGAATACTATAAAATATATTAAACATGCTGCAGAGCAGTCAGTAGGTTATTGCTGGTATAATTCTTACCCTGTGGCATCACGATGAACCTGGATCGCTTTGACAGAGTCATACTTTGCTTAAGGTGACGCCTCCTCCAGCCGGCTAATTATTTAATTTAAGAGAGATGCTCACAATGTGCAACATTCGTTGTTACACTTAAAGTGCTTGAGCAGACTTTGTTGTTGTTTATTTACTCGCTAAGGTTGGGTAAAGGAGTTATTTTACTTTTACTTTATATAATCTTAAGGCTGAAACAGTTTGTCACAAAAGTTTTGTCACAAAAGATTTGCCTGGCCTCATCGGGTCAAAACATCCACACATTCACTCTTAGTTTTCAGCCCCAACCATGTGATGGAAATTCCCATGTCTCACGTAATCCTGATGTAAAACCTTATGCTTTGTTAAAAAAAACAATCTTGCATCTGTTTCTGCATTTTCTAAGTGCTTAAAGACATAAAGGAAGGTTCGATAAACATGTGTGCATCACAAGAAAGAAGGAGCCAGAAATAGATTAAACCCTACGGAAAGAAAAGTTTCTGACTTTGTGCTTTATTCAACACAAATAACCACCGCAAACATGGATTTTTGGAGGTCGATGGAGGGGAGGCCATAGAGAATGATGTTGCAATAGTCCAGTCTGGTTGTTATGAAGGCTTGTATGAGTGTTTCTGCTGCATTATAGGAGAGGATGGGATGCAGAACACAGTACCATCGTGTTGTTTTGACTGTCAAAATAAAAGTTTTGTAGATTGTTTTCACAGATCCTCACGCACCGGTTTACTTTGCCCACCAGGTGTCCTTGTTTTTCCTCTTTTATACTGTTTTTCATGGTTGTGAAGGAATTTGTAGTTATAATTTAGGTCCGATGTTTTCCTGTCAGTTATAAGCTCTTAACTGTAATGTTCAAACTGATGTTTCGGTATGTATTCTAAGATCACAGTGTTGTTTTATATTGCTGAGTGGTGCAGAAAAAGACCAGAAGGCAATTCCTTTAAATAGATTTTTATTTGCAGGATCAAATAAATGTTGGAAAACAATCACTTAAAGAGGAGTTTGATGGCTGAAAACTTTGGCATCGGCTCTACTTTTGGAGATTCAAGGAACGACAAGCTATTTCTAATATTCCAACATTTACATTTACATTTAGGTCATTTAGCTTTTGTCCAAAGCGACTTACAATAAGTACATTTGTCAAAAGAAACAAAGAAACCACAACGTATCATTGCTGATAAAGTAAGAGCTAAAATAGAACAAGTGTTAGATCCTTCTCTGAGTAAAGTAGTTGCTGTTCAGCAAACATACCTTAAGTACAGTAGTGCTGTGATCAAAGTGCTATAGGTAAGGGTGTTTTTTTTTGGGGGGGGGGGGGATATCAGCTGTGTCTGATAGTCTCTTCAGCCTGCCCTCATGTTTTCCCACCTGGGCCCCGTTCCTAATCAGTCCTGGTGTATATAGTCTGTGTGTTCCCTCTGTTTCCTTGTCAGTTTGCCTGCCTGTTTTTGGGACTCTTCTTTGTTTGCTTGGGAAGGTTCTTAACTCAAGAAGTGACCCGGAAGTAAACAAGTGGCCGCCATGATAAGAGCTGCTTGATTTCTCTAAATTTGAAGGAAAGGAGCTGCAATGCTTCCTTTCAGATCTCCTTTAGCATAGGATGCAACAGATCTTCCTTTACGAAAGGAAAGGAGATTACACCGACCCACAATTCCTTGTGAGGGCAACATTTAAAGTGACGCACACCTCGGCTGTTCACGAAAACAAACTATATCCATATTTACATATTTAACAATGACTTTCATGCATTACTTTTTACTATTCAACCGCAGCCCCAGTGTCTGTTTGGGTCTCTAAATGACAGTTCTTCTTCTGTAAACCAGAAATCCAATCACACCGAGGACGAGAAGTACCACTGCAGCGATGATGATGATGACGGTGGTCATGTCAGCGGGATTCTCTGTTGAGCACAAAACAAGATTATGTTTCTCTAATAATCAATGTAAACAGTCAACATGCAGCACAAATCAAATCATGGTAATAATTCTGGTCTAGATCTGAGCAAATCAATCAGATTTTATTGTCATCTTTAGACACGGAACACGCTGAAATGAGATAACCTGCATTGATTTAATATTAATCTAAGCCTTAAAATTATAGAAACAAACTAGAGGAAAGAAACTGACGACTAAACAATATTAGGAAACAAAACTCCCCGTCCACATAAAAACACATGAACTGTTCCCGTAAACTAAGCGTGTGCTTCCCACCTTCATCACTTCTGGTCTCAGTCTCACCTTTGTTGCTCCTGATGACGTCCAGTGTGTTGACGATGTGCTTCTTCACACCAGAGAGCTGAAACACACACTCGTACCTGCTCCGGTCTTCAGCTGCCACTGAGAGTTTCAGGTCGGCACTCATCTGGAAGGTTCCATCATGGTTGGGGAGGATCTCTCCGAGGTCCACGTCCTAATGGAGATCCTCTCCATCTCTCCTCCAGATCAGTACAGCTCTTTGAGGGTAGAAACCTGTAGCGTGGCAGCTGATTGGAGAGGAGGGAGTCTTCTGGAGGAAGGACACTGAGGGAAGCTCTGAGGAGAGAGAGACGGGTTAGAGGTTCTTTATCCTTATTATTATGATCTGCTGTGTATTAATGATCATGTCTGATGTATCTGAAATGCCTTAGTGACACATACACAATTTATGTTTGTATGTATTCAATGTAAATAACTGTGATGTGAAGATAAGTGAGAAAAGAAGAGACAGAAGAGATAATAAGACTGATGAAGAGGAGATACATCAATGAGGAAGGTAGGACAGAGGGTGAGACAGAGACAGAGAGACAGGAACTGAGACAGACAGGAACAGGGCCGAGAGAGAGAGAGAGAGAGAGAGAGAGAGAGAGAGAGAGAGAGAGAGACTGTGGTAAAGGAGAGAAGGAGGCAGAGGGGATGAAGGTGTGTGTGTGTGTGTGTGTGTGTTATGTCGGTTAGAAACAAAAGAAGGAACAAGCCACATTTTGTCTGGAGAAAGGAAGGAAGCTGCTTTGTCTCTTGTTGGTAAGTCAGAAACTAATTGTAGATTTGGGTTTAGGCATTGTGTGAGTAAAGCTAGTTGTAACATTTAGTCTTGTGTTGATAGCTTGTTGTTTAAATTCTTGCGAAGCTATCTATACTGAGTGGGCAATTAGCTAGTTTCAGCCAGCTTAGCTGTAGTCAATAGACTTGATTGGAGGGAGGGGCACCAGTCTGTGCATGAGGTAAACTGAGCACTTAAAAGGCTGTCACTACAGCGTCAGCTGCAGCGCCAGGACATCAGAACGAAGACAGCTGAACAAAGACAAGGGAGTCTATCTGCGGGAGTCAAGACATCTGAACAAAGACAAGGGAGTCTATCTGCGGGAGTCAAGACAGCTGAACAAAGACAAGGGAGTCTATCTGCAGGAGTCCATTGAGGAAGTCCATTGAGGTAGGCATAACATCTCAACCCCCTCCCATCGGAGCCATGTGTCTTATCCCAGTCAAGACATCACACTGGAGAAGATTTTACCAGACACCCTTCGCTCGAGGAGCCCATCCATCCAATCTCTGCTACCCACCATTCTCCACCTGTACGGAACTTGAAGTACTAGGGGGCTGTGGAACTGCCAGTCTGCAGTCAAGAAGGCGGACATCATTTCAGCGTATGCCTCCCTGCAGACTCTCCACTTCCTGGCCCTAACGGAGACCCGGATCACCCCAGAAAACACTGCCACTCCAGCTGCCCTTTCAACTGCCTACTCGTTTTCACACTCCCCAAGACGAACAGGGCGAGGAGGAGGAACTGGGCTCCTCATCTCACCCAGGTGGTCCTACCAGGTCCTTCCTCTGGACCACCTACCCCGATCTACACTTGAATTCCACGCCGTCTCTGTCACCCTTCCTTTCAAGCTCAACATCATAGTGATCTATCGCCCACCCGGACCTTTGGTGACTTTTTAGATGAGATGGATGCCCTCCTGAGCTGCTCCCCGGATGATGGCACACCACTTGTCGTCCTCGGTGACTTCAACATCCTCAGAACAGTTCTCCTTAATGCCTACTGAGGAAGCCTCCATCCTGTTGTCCTCACTCTCCTCTTCTTTGGACACTCTCTGTCCCCCAATGTCACGACCTGCGCGATCATCTCCCTCCCCTCCCTGGCTGTCTGAACCTCTGCGAACCAACAGATCATTGTTGCGAGTGTCAGAGAGAAAATGGAAGAAATCGGGCCAGCACGAGGACCTGGCTCAAATCCACCAAATCCTCCTCTTCACTCTGGCTGAACTTGGCATAACTGACTCTGCTCTCACCTGGTTTACATCATACCTGACAAATCGCACCTTTCAGGTCACATGGAATGGCTCTATGTCCAAACCCTGTTCTCTGGACATGAGTGTCCCTCAAGGCTCAGTATTAGGACCGCTTCTGTTCTCACTATACACCAGATCACTAGGTTCTGTTATTACATCGCATGGATTCTCCTACCATTGCTACGCAGATGAAACCCAGCTGTTCCTCTCTTTTCCCCCGTCCTCTGACACTCACATTGCGACTCTCATCTCGAACTGTCTGGCGGACATCTCTGTCTGGACAACTGCACATCACCTCAAGCTTAACCTGAATAAAACCAAACTCCTCTTCATCCCAGGGAAAGACTGCCCTCGCATGGACCTGTCGGTCACTGTCGAGGGCATCACAGTATTGCCGTCGTCAACTGCGAGGAACCTGGGTGTAATCCTTGATGACCAACTATCCTGCACCCCCAACATCACTGCTGTGGCCCGATCCTGCAGATTTACCCTCTACAATATCCGCAGGATTCGGACCTTCCTCACAAAGGATGCAACTCCTGGTCCAAGCACTGGTCATCTCCCGCCAATTCAAGACGATGGCACTGGCCTTCAGGGCCATCAATGGAACAGCACCTGTCTACCTTCAAACACTGGTCAAACCTCACACCCCGAAGCGAGCACTTCGCTCCTCTACTTCAGCTGGCCGGCTGGTACCACCATCACTGAAATCAAACAAATGTCGCTCAGCAAAGTCCAGACTCTTTTCTGTTCTGGCGCCTCAGTGGTGGAATGAACTCCCGACCAATGTCAGGACAGCAGAGTCATTTGCCATCTTCCGAAAAAGGCTCAAGACCCCCCCCCCCCCCCCTCCTCTTAAGGTACTTCTTTACTCAGATGAGGACCTAACACTTGTTCTCTTACTTTATCGGCAATGATATGTTGTGGTTTCTTTGTTTCCTTCTTTTGACAAATGTACTTATTGGAAGTCGCTTTGGACAAAAGCGTCTGTTAAATGACCTAAATGTAAATGTAAATGTAAACATGAACATGGTGTCCATGAAACCACATCAGGTCATGTGATTCTACCTTTTCTCAGCAGAGAGCTCCTCCCGTTGTTCAAATGCTTCTTCAGCCAATCAGGACAAATCTGGGTGAGGTAGTGTTTATACTGTTCTATCAGAGCTTTATCAGCATCCCACTCGTGTTTGGTGAGGAGAGCCTGTTGTTTTGCAGCGACCCATGTCTCTGTCTTCAGGTCAAACGCTATGAAGTCTTCTCCATCATAACCCTCTTGATTATAACCATTAACTTTATCAGTCTCATCATCCCATTCACAGCCAGCCATCCTCTGGTAAATGTGGACACCTGAGATAGAGAGAGAGAGAGAGAGAGAGAGAGAGAGAGAGAGAGAGAGAGAGAGATTTTATGGATTATGGATTGATTGATTGATGATGATGTTATTTTTCCTCATTTGTGTTGGAGATGTTTTTCTATTTCTCTAACAGGTGATGAAATATATTTTAACTTTTTATGTAGTTTTTATGTTGAATGTCTTCTTTGTGTTTACTTTGTCTTCTAACATCTTTGGATCACGATGGAAATACGCGTTTTCACTTTGACATGTGATCCTATTTTCTTTTTCTGATAATCCATAAAGACAAATCAATCAATCAATCAATCAATCAATCAATCAATCAATCAGTCAACATTATCATATTTGAGAAAGTGGAACTAGAAAATGTTTGATGTTTTTTCTTAATAAAAGACTTGAATCTGATTATCTGTTGATCAACCAGTCGATTGATTGTTTATTGTGGAATAAATACACTAAATACTCTGTAATATCCTCCATATTTGTGGCTAATTATTCTTCTGATTATTGATTATGTCACAATCGTTGTTTTTTTAATTCAGAAAAAAGTTCTGAGAGGTTAAAGGTGAAATCTTCAAATCTTTTGTCTGAACAACACTGAACAGTATTTAATATAAAATGATATAAAACAGAGAAACGCATACATTTCTCATATTAGAGAAACTGGAACTAGAAAATGTTTGACATATTTATGAAATAAAGACTTCCTCTGAGGATCAACAGCTGATCAACTGGTGGATTCCTTCTTTCAGCGTTATATAAATGTGTATTATGGCACAGACACACTGGGGCACGGACAGTGAATCTAAGCTGTCCTTCTATCATATTTTTGTGAGTCATGTATCTGATGGGATGGACACGCTGAGATCTGAAGGAGACGTGGACCATGAGGTCCAGTCAGCCCGCTTCATGGAAACCTGCTGAGCCTGGTCTGGTATGTGGACCAGCAGAAGCAGCCCGGGTCCCGTTTCCAGTCCTGCTGGTCCGTTCAGAAAGCAGCCGCTCATGTTCCTCCATCAGCTGTGTGTCCTGAAACAAGCTGCTGCTGCAGCACACTTGTTGTGAAGCAGCTCGCTGTGGGACGCTCACTGGACCTGCTCTCAGGTCAGTAGACCTCTGGAGCTTATTATGGGATGGACAGCAAAAAAAAAGCAATACTGAACCAGTGTAGTCCAGCAGCATCCAGTAGTCTCAGTCATGTTCCTGTCTGACTGTGTGTGTGTTTATTAAAATACAGGATGAAAGTATAAACCAAATGTTGTCAGAATAAAGTGAAACATAAACAAACCTCCAGTTTGGTTGAAGCGCTGCTTTAAAACTTCAATGTTGTTTTTGGCGAACTGCTGGTTACCCACTAAGAGCTCAGTCAGAGTCTGCCAGTACTGAGGATCATCTTCTGTGATTCTGTTCATCCAGTCTTGTTTGGGTTCCAATCTCCTGGTGTTGCTGTCATAGTGAGTTATCTCAATGTCATCAACCAACCCAACAGTCACATACTCTGGGAAGTTTGGGACTCCAGAGGACGCCGTGAAGAAATACTTAATTGAGTGAATCTCTGCAACACAAGATGAACGTCATGATCTCAGTTTTTATCTTCAACAAATCACTGAACAATGTTGTTTTCCTGCACACACAATCCAACAGAACTACATTCAAAACACGTTCATAATATCTGCTGTACTCAACAAACACATACATGTTTCTGGTGCTTTTGTCTTGAAAACTGTGTTTATTCTGATATTAAATAGTGAAGGAGTCTCATATTTAGGTCCAGGGCTGGACTGACCATCAGGCATTTGCCCGAAGCGCCGATGGCGATTTTGGGCCGAGCCTTTTTTTTTTTTTAAACTAATGGGACTAGTGTTATTAATGGTATTAGTCATGATACCTATTCAGTGTTTCCCACACATTGAATGGACTTAACTCGCGGCTCTAAACAGGAGGGCAGCAGCGCTTATTATAAGGGGAAATCCTCGCGGCTGGTTTGGTTCATCAACGTTCTGTTTTCCCTCGTCGCCATGGCAAGGCTTCCCCCGCGCCTACCCCCTAGCTGCGCGAGTTTGACAGTGCGTGCGCGTATGCCAAAACCAAAACACCAAAACACGGTCTCGGCTGAAAATGCCCGGGCCGATTTTTGGTCCCAGTCCAGCCCTGTTTAGGTCAGTTGTGTTCCTGATGTGGCCTGATACTGCCGACAACGCCAAGAATGTGGCCTGATCCTGCCGACAACGCCAAGAATGTGGCCCGTCGCCGCCGCGGCGTGCACTTGGCCCCGTCTAACTGTGAGCAGCAGATCTAGAGAATCTATATATATATCTATATAACACCGACAACGCCACCTTAGGACTTTCACCTAAAGAGTATACTCCATCCATCCATCCATCCATCTTCTTCCGCTTATCCGGGACCGGGTCGCGGGGGCAGCTGCCTGAGCAGGGACGCCCAGACTTCCCTCTCCCCGGATACTTCCCCCAGCTCCTCCGGGAGGACCCCAAGGCGTTCCCAGGCCAGCCGGGTGACATAGTCACTCCAGCGTGTCCTGGGTCTTCCTCGTGGCATGCCTGGAACACCTCCCGAGGGAGGCGTCCAGGGGGCATCCGATACAGATGCCCGAGCCACCTCAACTGGCTCCTCTCGATGTGGAGGAGCAGCGCCTCTACTCCGAGCTCCTCCCGTGTGACGGAGCTCCTCACCCTATCTCTAAGGGAGCGCCCCGCCACCCTGCGGAGGAAGCTCATTTCGGCCGCTTGTATCCGGGATCTTATTCTTTCGGTCATAACCCAAAGTTCATGACCATAGGTGAGGGTAGGAACGTAGATTGACCGGTAAATTGAGAGCTTCGCCTTTCGGCTCAGCTCTCTCTTCACCACGACGGACCGATACAACGACCGCATTACAGCAGCCGCTGCACAGATCCGCCTGTCAATCTCACGTTCCATCCTTCCCTCACTCGTGAACAAGACCCCAAGATACTTAAACTCCTCCACTTGAGGCAGGAACTCCCCCCCGACCTGGAGGGAGCAAGCCACTTTTTTCCGGTCGAGAACCATGGCCTCAGATTTGGAGGTGCTAATCCTCATCCCGGCTGCTTCACACTCGGCTGCAAACCGCCCCAGGACATGCTGGAGGTCCTGGCTCGAAGGAGCCAACAAGACCACATCGTCCGCAAAAAGCAGGGATGAAATCCAGTGGCTCCCGAACCAGATCCCATCCGGCCCACGGCTGAGTCCAACATGCACCTGGAACAGGTCTGACTTACTGCCGGCAATGCGAACCAAGCTCCTGCTCCGGTCATACAGGGACCGAACAGCCCTTAGCAGAGGGCCCCCGACCCCGTACTCCCGAAGTACCTCCCACAGAATGCCACGAGGGACACGGTCGAATGCCTTCTCCAAGTCCACAAAACACATGTGGACTGGTTGGGCAAACTCCCATGAACCCTCGAGCACCCTGCGGAGAGTATAGAGCTGGTCCAGTGTTCCACGGCCAGGACGAAAACCGCATTGTTCCTCCTGAATCCGAGGTTCGACTATCGGCCGAATTCTCCTCTCCAGTACCCTGGAATAGACTTTCCCGGGGAGGCTGAGAAGTGTGATCCCCCGATAGTTGGAACACACCCTCCGGTCCCCGTTTTTGAATAGAGGGACCACCACCCCGGTCCGCCAGTCCAGAGGCACTGTCCCCGACTGCCACGCGATGTTGCAGAGATGTGTCAACCAAGACAGCCCCACAACATCCAGAGACTTGAGGTACTCAGGGCGGATCTCATCCACCCCCGGTGCCTTGCCACCGGGGAGCTTCTTAACTACCTCGGTGACTTCAGCCCAGGTAATGGGTGGATGAACCTCAGAGTCTCCAGCCTCTGCTTCCTCAGTGGAAGACGTGTCAGTGGGATTGAGGAGATCCTCGAAGTATTCCTTCCACCGCCCAACGATACCCAGTCGAAGTCAGCAGCTCCCCACCTCCACCGTAAACAGTGTTGGTGGAGGGCTGCTTCCCCTTCCTAAGGCGCCGGATGGTTTGCCAGAATTTCCTCGAGGCCAACCGATAGTCCTCCTCCATGGCCTCCCCGAACTCTTCCCATACCCGAACCTTTGCTTCAGTGACCGCCCGCGCTGCAGCACGCTTGGCCTGCCGGTACCCGTCAGCTGCCTCGGGAGTCCCCCGAGCCAACCAGGTTCGGTAGGACTCCCTTTTCAGCTTGACAGCATCCCTTACTTCCGGTGTCCACCACCGGGTTCGGGGATTGCACCACGACAGGCACCGGAGACCTTACGGCCACAGCTTCGAACAGCCGCGTCAACAATGGAAGCAGAGAACAAGGTCCATTCGGACTCAATGTCCCCAGCCTCCCTCGGGATCTAGTCAAAGCTCTCCCGGAGGTGGGAGTTGAAGACCTCCCTGACAGAGGGTTCCACCAGACTTTCCCAGCAGACCCTCACAACACGTTTAGGTCTGCCAAGTCTGTCCAGCTTCCTCCCCTGCCAGCGGATCCAACTCACCACCAGGTGGTGATCAGTTGACAGCTCAGCCCCTCTCTTCACCCGAGTGTCCAAGACATACGGCCGGAGGTCAGATGACACAACCACGAAGTCGATCATTGACCTCCGGCCTAGGGTGTCCTGGTGCCATGTGCACTGATGGACACCCTTATGCTTGAACACGGTGTTCGTTATGGACAAACCGTGACTAGCACAGAAGTCCAATAACAGAACCCCACTCGGGTTCTGATCGGGGAGGCCGTTCCTCCCAATCACGCCCCTCCAGGTAACACTGTCGTTGCCCACGTGAGCGTTGAAGTCCCCCAGTAAAACAATGGAGTCCCCGGTTGGAGCACTCTCAAGTACCCCTCCCAAGGACTCCAAGACTCTCTGCACTGCCGTTTGGCCCATAGGCCGAAACAACAGTGAGAGACCTATCCCCGACCCGAAGGCGCAGGGAAACGACCCTCTCGTTCACCGGGGAAAACTCCAACACATGGCGGCCGAGCTGGGGGGCTATAAGCAAGCCCACACCAGCTCGGCGCCTTTCACCGCGGGCAACTCCAGAGTAGAAGAGAGTCCAGCCTCTCTCAAGGAGTTGGGTTCCAGAGCCCAGACTGTGCGTGGAGGTGAGCCCGACTACCTGTAGCCGGTAGCGCTCTACCTCCCGCACTAGCTCAGGCTCTTTCCCCCCCAGTGAGGTGACATTCCATGTCCCCATGGCTAGAGTCACCGTCCGGGGATTGGGTCGCCGGGGCACCCGCCCAGGACAGCCACCCAAATCGCACCGCACCGGCCCCTTCTGAACCCTCCTGCGGGTGGTGGGCCTACAGGAGGGCGGGCCCACGTCGCTCTTTCGGGCTGCGCCCGGCCGGGTCCCGTGGGCACAGACCCGGCCACCAGGCGCTCGCCTGCGAGCCCCAACCCCGGGCCTGGCTCCAGGGTGGGGCCCCGGTGACGCCAATCCGGGCGACGTAAACTTCCTTGATCTTGTATCTTTCATTAAGGGCTTTGGAAGAGTATACTCCTTTAACTTTAATATCTCAGAGGGGGTTTCCCGAAAACATCCCATACACAGGTCCGCACACAAATGAATACAGGCACGTATGATGTGTAAGTTAACAATCTTTATTTCTTGCAGTAAACAATTTTTATTAAGTTAGCTCTAAAACATTTATATAGTTCTTTTCTTTAATGTCAGACAAAATATGGTGTTCCACTTACACCCATCCATAGCGGTCCAGCTAAGAGGAAGGGGGCCGATAAACAGCTAGCTCCAGCAGCTTCAAAATAGCGTCTATGCAACAAGAGCAGCACAACTGGTCACGCTAAGTACGCAGGACAACGCGACTGGTTATACTTACGCAAGTCACGCGACTAATTACAACTAAACAGAGCAACGCTAATTAAACAAAGAGAGGCTAATAAAACAGAGGCTAACTACCCATAGCAAGGCTAATAAAACAGAGGCTAAATACACAGAGCAAGGCTAATAAAACAGAGGCTAAATACACAGAGCAAGGCTAATAAAAAGAGAGGCTAGGCATTAGAGGCAAGAGTTTGGAGGCCAGAATTTGGAGGCAAGAGTTTGGAGGCGAGGCAGGGCACACAGCAGCCCAACGCCAGACAAGCTTCAAAAACAAAAGCAATCGTTAGTGACAACACCTAAACACACTTAGCAGACAAAAATAGCATTTAGATCATAGCACGGGTTACCTGCGTCGAGCACGCATCAGCGCCTATAGCTGGTAGCAGCTACGGCGGCAGCAGCGGCAGCTAACCGGACAGGGGGACACACACACACACACCGTCCTGGCCCACCGCGCCAACCTACAACAAAGGACCGTCAGCGCAGCATCTTATTACCTCGTCACGTCATGAGACTGCGCTACATACCTGCGGAACACTGCACAGACGCCGGGATACGATGGCTCGGCGGAGCTGCCAACACGCAGCACCCGCTTCAGCAGAAGAGAGAGACTAAATAACTGGGGGGGTATATAAACCACCCCGCATTAGCGGCCGAGACCGCGGCGGCACTACAGGTGCCGGAAAGGGGCGTGTCACACCTGCCGCGATCGCCATACCTGTCGCAAAACAGACAAACAGACCAACGAGGACACCAAAGAACCGAAATGAATAGACGCCATATATCATCCGGTTACACTGACTTTGGTTGACAGAAAGCAGTTTGTAGAAAGAGGCGTTGTTCATTTGATTTCATCTCCATGTGAAGTGAAAGTCCAGTTTAGTTTCCAGTTGGTGGAGTGGTTTCTTCTTCAGGAAGCATCGTTAGTAGTTTACACTCCTCAAGCGAGCAACTTAAAAGCCAACAACTAAAGTGTGGACTCACCTGCGGCCGCGCTGTGGAGGCCGACGGCCAGGAGAAGAAGCACAGTCCACGTCTCCATCGTCACCTGTCCTTCTCAAGCTGTCTTCAACTCTTCACTTGTTATTATTGTGGAGGCAAAGTGATGACGTCCGAGCTGCTGCTCTATCCAGGCTGAAGTGAGGCTGAGACCAGGAAGAGCGCTGACTTCACCCTCCGTCTGAGCCAATGGGGATTTTAGCTGAGCACCGACGTCACTAATAGCCGGGTAAAGCCACTGAGGTTAATAACGAAAGTTAAAGTGGAGCGATGTTGTTTCAGCCTGCGTGAGAGGACGCTGGAGACACGTTATTCTGGTTTCTCAACGCTGTCCGCACCTGAAAGGAGCATTTAACGTCCTGCTCCTGTCATCTGCAGGCTAATGCAATGTAATGTCAGAGTCATTTGCCATCTTCCGAAAAAGGCTCAAGACTCACCTGTTCAGACTTCACCTCGACTCTACATAGCATGACCCACTAACACCCCCCCCCCCCCCCCCCAAAAAAAAGTACCTATATAGCACTCTGATTATAGCACTGTTGCTCTTAAGGTACTACTTTACTCAGATGAGGATCTAACACTTGTTCTATTTTTAGCTCTTACTTTATCGGCAATGATATGTTGTGGTTTCTTTGTTTCCTTCTTTTGACAAATGTACTTATTGTAAGTCGCTTTGGATAAAAGCGTCTGCTAAATGACCTAAATGTAAATGTAAATGTGCAGAAATGTATGAATGAAGCTCACATACTCTGCAGTAGTGTCTTAGTCTGCTTGTGTTCAGTCTGGCTGTCGACAACAAACAAGAGTTCCAAGTGTGTTTTCATTGATGTAACAGGCTGCTCTGTGTGTGTGTGTGTGTGTGTGTGTGTGTGTGTGTGTGTGTGTGTGTGTGTCTTATATATTTGTTTAGTTTTGGAATTGAGGTAATTACCCCCTACTTTAATGTAGCAGGACGCCAAACCTTTAGTCAGATGATCTAAACATGGCTAGTAAGAAAGATGCAAGTGCAAGAAAAATTCAATATTATTTTTGTAATGTAAGTTTATGTGCTTTTATTTTGTAGGTTACGCACCAAGTATCCGCGGAACCGGATGTTTGTCTTTTAGCAAAATGGCGCTTGGCGTCAGTAGAAACAGCGAGAAACGGAGAGTTCCTTGTGGTGTTTAGAAAGTGTCTGTTAGCTTCACCAGTACTGACCCTCCAGAGTCTCTGTATGTCTGGATAAACCTGTCTGGATGTTTAAGAACACATGAAAAAGGAATATGATGAAGAGGACTGTGGAGGACCAGAACCAGCCAGGAACTCAGATTCAAATTTACAATCAGATACTTATGACAAGATTGGAAACAATTTCTGAACCTGAGCATGAACACAATGATGATCGGCAGGAGACCAGAGAACCTCAGTCAGGTTTAAAGGCTTTGAAAAATGAAATCCCTGACAGTGAATTTAGATGTAGAACTGGTGGGAAACAATTTATCTGCTCTGAGTGTGGGAAAACATTTACAATCAGTGGAAGTCTGAAGAGACACATGAGAACTCACACAGGAGAGAGACCTTTCAGCTGCTCGGTTTGTAGGAAGTGTTTTACACAGAGTGGAAATTTACAGAATCACATGTTAATACACACAGGAGAAAAACCTTTCAGGTGCTTAGTGTGTGATAAAGGTTTCATTGCAAGTGGCGACCTGAAGAGACACACGAGGACTCATACTGGAGAAAAACCTTTCAGCTGCTCAGTTTGTCAGAAAAAAATTGCAATGAGATATCATTTACACACACACAAGAGAACTCACACAGGAGAGAGACCTTTCAGCTGCTCAGTTTGTAACAAATCTTTTACAGAGAGCGGAAATTTAAATAAACACATTAAAATCCATTCAAGTGAGAAACCTTTCAGCTGCTCAGTCTGTTTAAAATCATTTAGATGGCGTCAACATTTACAGGATCACATGAGAACTCACACAGGAGAAAAATCTGTCAAATGAGGAAATATTTGTCACGTCCAACACAGTTTACAGAAATAAACATGTGCTCTTACCTCAACCTCATGGCTGTTACACATACATTTTGTTATTAACTGAATAGTTGAATACTATAAAATATATTAAACATGCTGCAGAGCAGTCAGTAGGTTATTGCTGGTATAATTCTTACCCTGTGGCATCACGATAAACCTGGATCGCTTTGACAGAGTCATACTTTGCTTAAGGTGACGCCTCCTCCAGCCGGCAGATTATTTCCCTCCATTTAAGAGAGATGCTCACAATGTGCAACATTCGTTGTTACACTTAAAGTGCTTGACCAGCCTTTTTTTTGCTGTTTATTTACTTGCTAAGGTTGGGTAAAGGAGTTATTTTACTTTTACTTTATATAATCTTAAGGCTGAAACAGTTTGTCACAAAAGATTTGCCTGGCCTCATCAGGTCAAAACATCCACACATTCACTCTTAGTTTTCAGCCCCAACCATGTGATGGAAATTCCCATGTCTCATGTAATCCTGATGTAAAACCTTCTGCTTTGTTAAAAAAACAATCTTGCATCTGTTTCTGCATTTTCTAAGTGCTTAAAGACATAAAGGAAGGTTCGATATACATGTGTGCATCATAAGAAAGAAGGAGCCAGAAATCGATTAAACCCTACGGAAAGAAACGTTTCTGACTTTGTGCCTTATTCAACACAAATAACCACCGCAAACATGGATTTTTGGAGGTCGGTGGAGGGGAGGCCATAGAGAATGATGTTGCAATAGTCCAGTCTGGTTGTTATGAAGGCTTGTATGAGTGTTTCTGCTGCATTATAGGAGAGGATGGGATGCAGAACACAGTACCATCGTGTTGTAGATTGTTTTCACAGATCCTCACGCACCGGTTTACTTTGCCCACCAGGTGTCCTTGTTTTTCCTCTTTTATACTGTTTTTCATGGTTGTGAGGGGATTTGTAGTTATAATTTAGGTCCGATGTTTTCCTGTCAGTTATAAGCTCTTAACTGTAATGTTCAAACTGATGTATCGGTATGTATTCTAAGATCACAGTGTTGTTTTATATTGCTGAGTGGTGCAGAAAAAGACCAGAAGGCAATTCATTTAAATCATTTAATATTTGCAGGATCAAATAAATGTTGGAAAACAATCACTTAAAGAGGAGTTTGATGGCTGAAAACTTTGGCATCGGCTCTACTTTTGGAGATTCAAGGAACGACAAGCTATTTCTAATATTCCAACATTTACATTTACATTTAGGTCATTTAGCTTTTGTCCAAAGCGACTTACAATAAGTACATTTGTCAAAAGAAACAAAGAAACCACAACATATCATTGCCGATAAAGTAAGAGCTAAAATAGAACAAGTGTTAGATCCTTGTCTGAGTAAAGTAGTTGCCGTCAGCAAACATACCTTAAGTACATTAGTGCTGTGATCAAAGTGCTATAGGTAAGGGTGTTTTTTTTGGGAGGGTGGGGATATCAGCTGTGTCTGATAGTCTCGTCAGCCTGCCCTCATGTTTTCCCACCTGGGCCCCGTTCCTAATCAGTCCTGGTGTATATAGTCTGTGTTCCCTCTGTTTCCTTGTCAGTTTGCCTGCCTGTTTTTGGGACTCTTCTTTGTTTGCTTGGGAAGGTTCGTAACTCAAGAAGTGACCCGGAAGTAAACAAGTGGCCGCCATGATAAGAGCTGCTTGATTTCTCTAAATTTGAAGGAAAGGAGCTGCAATGCTTCCTTTCAGATCTCCTTTAGCATAGGATGCAACAGATCTTCCTGTACGAAAGGAAAGGAGATTACACCGACCCACAATTCCTTGTGAGGGCAACATTTAAAGTGACGCACACCTCGGCCGTTCACGAAAACAAACTATATCCATATTTACATATTTAACAATGACTTTCATGCATTACTTTTTACTATTCAACCACCGCCCCAGTGTCTGTTTGGGTCTCTAAATTACAGTTCTTCTTCTGTAAACCAGAAATCCAATCACACCGAGGACGAGAAGTACCACTGCAGCGATGATGATGATGATGATGACGGTGGTCATGTCAGCGGGATTCTCTGTTGAGCACAAAACAAGATTATTATGTTTCTCTAATAATCAATGTAAACAGTGATAATGCAGCACAAATAAAATCATGGTAATAATTCTGGTCTAGATCTGAGCAAATCAATCAGATTTTATTGTCATCTTTAGACACGGAACATGCTGAAATGAGATAACCTGCATTGATTTAATATTAATCTAAGCCTTAAAATTATAGATACAAACTAGAGGAAAGAAACTGACGACTAAACAATATTAGGAAACAAAACTCCCCGTCCACATAAAAACACATGAACTGTTCCTGTAAACTAAGCGTGTGCTTCCAAACTTCATCACGTCTGGTTGCTCACCTTTGTTGCTCCTGATGACGTCCAGTGTGTTGACGATGTCCTTCTTCACACCAAAGAGCTTAAACACACACTCGTACCTGCTCCGGTCTTCAGCTGCCACTGAGAGTTTCAGGTCGGCACTCATCTGGAAGGTTCCATCGTGGTTGGGGAGGATCTCTCCGAGGTCCACGTCCTCATGGAGATCCTCTCCATCTCTCCTCCAGAACAGTTCGGCTCTTTGAGGGTAGAAACCTGTAGCGTGGCAGCTGATTGGAGAGGAGGGAGTCTTCTGGAGGAAGGACACTGAGGGAAGGTCTGAGGAGAGAGAGACGGGTTAGAGGTTCTTTATCCTTATTATTATGATCTGCTGTGTATTAATGATCATGTCTGATGTATCTGAAATGCCTTAGTGACACATACACCATTTATGTTTGTATGTATTCAATGTAAATAACTGTGATGTGAAGATAAGTGAGAAAATAAGAGACAGAAGAGATAATGAGACTGATGAAGAGGAGAGACATCGATGAGGAAGGTAGGACAGAGACAGAGAGACAGGAAGTGAGACAGACAGGAGGCAGAGGGATGAAGGTGTGTGTGTGTGTGTGTGTGTGTGTGTGTGTGTCTGTGTGTGTGTGTTGGTGACATGTGTGTAATGTTACTGTCGGTTAGAAACAAAAGAAGGAACATGAACATGGTGTCCATGAAACCACATCAGGTCATGTGATTCTACCTTTTCTCAGCAGAAAGCTGCTCCCGAACTTCAAAAACTTCTTCAGCCAATCAGGACAAATCTGGGTGTAGTAGTGTTTTTTCCGTTCTGTCCGAGCTTTATCAGCATCCCACTCGTGTTTGGTGAGGAGAGCCTGTTGTCTTGGAGCGATCCATGTCTCTGTCTTCAGGTCAAACACTATGAAGTCTTCTCCATCATAACCAAATTGATCATAACCTTTAACCTTATTAGTCTCATTATCCCATTCACAGCCAACCATCCTCTGGACAAGATGGACACCTGAGAGAGAGAGAGAGAGAGAGAGAGAGAGAGAGAGAGAGAGAGAGAGAGAGAGAGAGAGAGAGAGAGAGTTTTTATGGATTATGGATTGATTGATGATGATGTTATTTTTCCTCGTTTGTGTTGGAGATGTTTTTCTATTTCTCTAACAGGTGATGAAATATATTTTAACTTTTTAAAGTCGTTTTTATGTTGAATGTCTTCTTTGTGTTTACTTTGTCTTCTAACATCTTTGGATCACGATGGAAATACGTGTTTTCACTTTGACATGTGATCCTATTTTCTTTTTCTGATAATCCATGAAGACAAATCAATCAATCAATCAATCAATCAATGTTTTTTCTTAATAAAAGACTTGAATCTGATTATCTGTTGATCAACCAGTCGATTCATTGTTTATTGTGGAATAAATACACTAAATACTAGTAATATCCTCCATATTTGTGGCTCATTATTCTTCTGATTATTGATTATGTCACAATCGTTGTTTTTTTAATTCAGAAAAAAGTTCTGAGAGGTTAAAGGTGAAATCTTCAAATATTTTGTCTGAACAACACTGAACAGTATTTAATATAAAATGATATAAAACAGAGAAACGCATACATTTCTCATATTAGAGAAAGTGGAACTAGAAAATGTTTGACATATTTATGAAATAAAGACTTCCTCTGAGGATCAACAGCTGATCAACTGGTGGATTCCTTCTTCCAGCGTTATATAAATGTGTATTATGGCACAGACACACTGGGGCACGGACAGTGAATCTAAGCTGTCCTTCTAGCATATATTTGTGAGTCATATATCTGATGGGATGGACACGCTGAGATCTGAAGGAGACGTGGACCATGAGGTCCAGTCAGCCCGCTTCATGGAAACCTGCTGAGCCTGGTCTGGTATGTGGACCAGCAGAAGCAGCCCGGGTCCCGTTTCCAGTCCTGCTGGTCCGTTCAGAAAGCAGCCGCTCATGTTCCTCCATCAGCTGTGTGTCCTGAAACAAGCTGCTGCTGCAGCACACTTGTTGTGAAGCAGCTCGCTGTGGGACGCTCACTGGACCTGCTCTCAGGTCAGTAGACCTCTGGAGCTTATTATGGGATGGACAGCAACACTGAACCAGTGTAGTCCAGCAGCATCCAGTAGTCTCAGTCATGTTCCTGTCTGACTGTGTGTGTGTTTATTAAAATACAGGATGAAAGTATAAACCAAATGTTGTCAGAATAAAGTCAAACATAAACAAACCTCCAGTTTGGTTGAAGCGCTGCTTTAAAACTTCAACGTTGTTTTTGGCGAACTGCTGGGAATCCACAAAGAACTCAGTCAGAGTCTGCCAGTACTGAGGATAAACTTTTATGATTATGTTCATCCAGTCCTGTTTGGGTTCTGCTCTCCTGGTGTTGCTGTCATAGTGAGCTATCTCAACGTCATCAACCAACCCAACAGACACATACTCTGGGAAGTTTGGGACTCCAGAGGACGACGTGGAGAAATACTTCAGAGAGTGAATCTCTGCAACACAAGATGAACGTCATGATCTCAGTTTTTATCTTCAACAAATCACTGAACAATGTTGTTTTCCTGCACACACAATCCAACAGAACTCCTCTCTCTCTCTTCTATTGCTGTTTGTTATTTTTCATATTCAACTAATAGGTTTTATTTTGTTTGATGTTGTCGTCAGAGTGTTTGTGGATTTCAGATGTTTGAGTATAAAAGTTATTTTTTTAAATACAGAAAGAACCAAGAAACCAAATCTGACCGTTTGTCCCTCACTTTCATAAATCTTGATTTCTGTAAACTGAAGTTAAATCTCAACATCGTTGTTAAACAACATGTTGTGTGAAACCAAATCCTCTCAGCTTTATATTCCAGAATATTCTGATATATTAATATTTGTTCTACATCAGCCGATAGCATTTTTAATATAAACACATAACATGAACAGACTTCATACAGATTCATTAGCTGCTGTTGTTTAAACATGAAATAGCTCCCTCTGGAGGACAAACTATGTAATGGAGACGCTGCTCATGAATTACCTCAAACTTTGTCATTTCTTCACCTGGATTTCTTCTTACTTATCACACAATATTTATACACTCTGATATGATATATATGTAATATGATAATATGTGCTAATACGGATGATTTGTGAGTGACGTTCTACTAAACAGCTTCAGATCTGACCAAACCAACTCAGTAGTGACGCACTACATTCAAACAGACGAGTGTTTCAGTGTGGAGACACATTTCATCCCGAACTTGGAGGAAGTCCTGGAGCTGAACACCAAAGACGACCGAAAGAAGCGTCGGCTCATATAAACAGGGCTTAAAGACATGACGCAGTTCTTCTGTTACAAGCGAGCAACTTAAAAGCCAACAACTAAAGTGTGGACTCACCTGCGGCCGCGCTGTGGAGGCCGACGGCCAGGAGAAGAAGCACAGTCCCCGTCTCCATCGTCACCTGTCCTTCTCAAGCTGTCTTCAACTCTTCACTTGTTATTATTGTGGAGGCAAAGTGATGACGTCCGAGCTGCTGCTCTATCCGGGCTGAAGTGAGGCTGAGACCAGGAGGAGCGCTGACTTCACCCTCCGTCTGAGCCAATGGGGATTTTAGCTGAGCACCGACGTCACTAATAGCCGGGTAAGACTGAGCCACTGAGGTTCATAACGAAAGTTAAAGTGGAGCGATGTTCTTTCAGCCTGCGTGAGAGGACGCTGGAGACCCTTTATTCTGGTTTCTCAACGCTGTCCGCACCTGAAAGGAGCATTTAACCTCCTGCTGCTCAGCTCTGCTGTGATCATCTTCAGGCTAATGCAATGTAATGTGCAGAAATGTATGAATGAAGCTCACATACTCTGCAGTAAACAAGAGCTCCAAGTGTGTCTTCATTGATGTTTGTCTTTTAGCAAAATGGCGCCTGGCGTCAGTAGAAACAGCGAGAAACTGAGAGTTCCTTCGTTGTGTTGAGGAAGTGTCTGTTAGCTTCACGGAGTTTGTGACCAGTTATGAGCTGGTCACAAACTCCTGATTCCTTGTCAGTTCCTTCTGTGTATTTGGTCTAGTATGTTCCTTGTGGTCCAGCCTGTTGTCCCTGCTGTCGGATTCCTTTTTGTGGGTTTTTGCCTGCATGTTTTTGGGACTCTTGTTTTTTTGCTTAGGAAGGTGTCAACTGAAGAAGTGACCCGGAAGTAAACAAGTGGCCGCCATGATAAAAATGAATTCTCTAAATTTGAAGGAAGGGAGCTGCAGTGCTTCCTTTCAGATCTCCTTTAGCTAGGATGCAACAGATCTTCCTTTACGAAAGGAAAGGAGATTACACCGACCCACAATTCCTTGTGAGGGCAACATTTAAAGTGAATGAATGTGATGATCTTGGGTTTTGTTTGTTTCTCCTGTTTTGTAGTTTCTGTCTCTTGTTGTTGTTGGTTTCCTTTTTTATTTTGTAGTCCTTCTGTCTTGTGTTGTCCTTCTTTACTTCCTGTTGCTTCAGTTAGCATAAAAATGTCAAAAATCAATATCCTTCATATCAATAGACTGAAGATCACAAGATCTGTAAGCATATATGGAATCACAAAAAGACCATTTTAGAATATCAGACAATTTATTGACAAAAAAAAAACAAAGTAGAAAAGCAATAAAATTGAGCAACTAAGTTGTGCAATCATCTACTTCATGCAACACCAGAAGTGATTCTGAGCATCGCTGCTCAGTTTCTACCAAACTAAGAGAGCAGACGTCCGCTGTCCCAAAACACCAGCAGGACATACTTTCAGAAACATCTCATTTCATTTTCACCATCAGTGTGCTGAGAAGCTCCAAACAGCCCAGAAGCCTTTAAGGACCCCCGATCATAAATATTAATATATAAAAAATATAAATATATTTCAAAAACACATCAAAAGAGATGAAACAACCTGATCTCATGTGAACAAATAATAATAATTTATTTCCTTTATGGGCGCCTTTCTAAACACTCAAGGTCACCATACAAAGTCAAATAAAAACAATGAGAGCATCAATCAGACATTCATCACAGCGAGCAAACCCTAATAAATCAGTGTAGAAGGAGCAACTGAATTAAATGGAGGAGGCTTGTCTAAATAGATATGTTTTCCAGTGAGATTAGAAAGTGGGGATGAAAGTGGAGTGTTGATGTCATGAGACATATAATAAACGGCACATTTCCACGTGCTGTCGTTAAGCATTTTAGGCTTTTCCCACGTCGTTAAGCCACAGCGAAGCGGTTGCATGACTAAGTTAGATTTAGGAAAACTTCACGGGCGGGCTTCAAATCAGTACGTAATCTACGCCGCATATGTACGGAAACAAGTTAACAGGAAACGCGTCGTGAAACTATGAACTTTTAAAAGAAAGCAGCAACGCTCCGGGACACGGGTCTGGGACACGGGTCTGGGACACCAGTCTCCTTGGTGCAAGTCGTGTGTTTGTTTGACCCTCCAGTGCAGTGCAGACGCCGTGGTGTACGAACGACTAACAAGAAGCTAGAAAGGCGTTCTTATTGCAGCGACGGGACGACGAATTGTTGCGTCAATCATTCGCCGTTTGGAGAAAACAGGCTGTTTGACACATCATCATATTCCAGATACACGAAGAAAAACCTCTAGGAAGTCAATCATCGTAAAACCAATCTTACGTTTTCAAGAAATATACAAACTACTCACACAAGTGGAAAATAAACTCTGAAGTATATAATGTGTGTGTGTGTGTGTGTGTGTGTGTGTGTGTGTGTGTGTGTGTGTGTGTGTGTGTGTGTGTGTGTGTGTGTGTCGGGGTCAGCAACACCGATCCAACAACGGAGAGAAAAACTCTAATATCTGTTATCTCTCGTTATCATCAAACTGCCGGATGCTACGAGTGTAGATATGAAAATGTGAATGCACGTTCATGGATGTGTGTCGACATGTGAATTTACATTTGTGAAAAGCCTGACAGCATTAAAAAGTATTTAAAAGTATTAAAGTTCAGCTATGCTGTATTATTTATAGATGAACACACAAACCTCAAAATTATATTTGTAAACTAAAACAAAAAGCAAAAATCCAAATCGTACTTGTAAAATATATACCAACCTAATTTTGAAATGTCGTTTTCCAATCAATGAGCATCTACGATGACATCACTGACAGCATCAATAATCCTCGGACAAGTCGCTTTTCAAATTACGCATCGTCATTTGATACATTTTTAATTCGCAAATATTGATTATTGCTCCTTTTAAAGCCTTGTTGCGTTTGGCAACGTTAATGTTTTGGCCACGTGAATATCGGGGACATTAAACCGGTTTTGTCGGTGATCCGGCTCTTTTGTTTATGTTAGATTTCAGATTGTGTCAAACTTTGTACATAACAGAGTCTGAAGTTATGGACTGAAGTTCACCCTCCTCTTCCTGCAGTCACTCACATCTGTCAAATACACAAGCATTAAAAATGAACAGTGCAAAACGTAATAATATGGCAATAAGGTATCAGAAATGGAAGGTGTGAAACCACTGGGATAGTACAGGCGTCACACATTAGTTACCTTTTATCCAACGGTGTGTTGCTGCTTGAACTCTCCGGGTCTGAAGAGACCAAAATACAAAACAATAGTCAAGTAAAGGACAAAATCAGATAAAGAAGCGTTTTGTACGGACAAACAGATGGATATGGACCTGATCGGATAATCAACGATCCTGTAGTTGAAGTCTCAGACGGGGTCTTCTTGTCTAAAAAAACAGAACAAAAGAAATCAACACAAGGTCAATCCTGGGTGACTGTCATGACATTCTCTAGTCTATAGTGTTACTACTCACATATATATATACACATTCACAGTATATCTGCAGCGTCATACTAGCCTACCTTTTATTTTGTTTTCATTTCATTCTTATTATTTTCTACTTGACCTTTTCACTATACAATGTATTGATATTGTAGTTGAACAACATAATTTGTAAGCAATAAAGTACACAAATAAGAGAATCCTCCTTTACCGCGACATTTCGAAAAATGTCAAAAATGTCCCATTCATCATTTTATCCCGTCAGATATTTGTGTTAAATTGTCATAATTAGCGTATGAACTCATTCATCCTTCCATGCATTTGGAATGAAATTTTAAAATATAGGGAGCGACTGCTTTTCATGTGATTATTACTTTTAAATGTTATTATTATTTAAAGTTTGAATTGGGAATGAAAGTTTAGCTGTGCCAACTTTAGCACTCAGTGAAAGCCACTTTTGGAAATCAACGCAACAAAAATGTTTAATATAATAAAACAATGTACTAACAAGTATGCGGGTATTTGTCTGAAAGAAAAACTGGGATTAAACAAAATACATGAAAAATAGGAGCAAATCTGATGAAACCTGAATCTGACAATAAAAATAACAATGAATGTTGAAATTGAATATGAGTTTGTGTCTTCTAGTCGTGACCTTATAGCGCTTGTTGTTCAAGTTTACTGGATAAAGTCACCAACTCAAAGCCTGAAATCAAGAAGAGATGAGACAACGTCTCTGTTTGGGTCTTACAGTTCTTTTTTTTGTGAACCATGAATCCAATCCCAGCGAGGACGAGAGCAAGAAGTACGACTGCAGCGATGACGATGATGACGGTGGTCATGTCAGTGGGCTTCTCTGTTGAGCACAAAACAAGAGGAAATAGTCACAACCTGAACAGATGAAGCAGGTTCCAGGAGAAGAACCTCCATTTGTCAACCGGACCACAATCCTGTATTCAGTGTGTTTGTTGGTCCTTTTGAAAACGTGATCCTGACTGATCTCCTGACAGATACATACATTCATCCAGTTATTAAATCATTCTACTCATCCTCTAAAACTGACCAGTAGTTCATTCAATACGGCGCCTACGACCTCTGAACTGTGGTTTGATTATTATGTTTCTAATAATGTTTCTCATCACTTCTTGTCTCAGTCTCACCTTTGTTGCTCCTGATGACGTCCAGTGTGTTGACGATGTCCTTCTTCACACCAGAGAGCTTAAACACACACTCGTACCTGCTCCGGTCTTCAGCTGCCACTGAGAGTTTCAGGTCGGCACTCATCTGGAAGGTTCCATCGTGGTTGGGGAGGATCTCTCCGAGGTCCACGTCCTCATGGAGATCCTCTCCATCTCTCCTCCAGAACAGTACAGCTCTTTGAGGGTAGAAACCTGTAGCGTGGCAGCTGATTGGAGAGGAGGGAGTCTTCTGGAGGAAGGACACTGAGGGAAGGTCTGAGGAGAGAGAGACGGGTTAGAGGTTCTTTATCCTTATTATTATGATCTGCTGTGTATTAATGATCATGTCTGATGTATCTGAAATGCCTTAGTGACACATACACGATTTATGTTTGTATGTATTCAATGTAAATAACTGTGATGTGAAGATAAGTGAGAAAAGAAGAGACAGAAGAGATAATAAGACTGATGAAGAGGAGATACATCAATGAGGAAGGTAGGACAGAGGGTGAGACAGAGACAGAGAGACAGGAACTGAGACAGACAGGAACAGGGCCGAGAGAGAGAGAGAGAGAGAGAGAGAGAGAGAGAGAGACTGTGGTAAAGGAGAGAAGGAGGCAGAGGGGATGAAGGTGTGTGTGTGTGTGTGTGTGTGTGTGTTATGTCGGTTAGAAACAAAAGAAGGAACAAGCCACATTTTGTCTGGAGAAAGGAAGGAAGCTGCTTTGTCTCTTGTTGGTAAGTCAGAAACTAATTGTAGATTTGGGTTCAGGCATTCTGTGAGTAAAGCTAGTTGTAACATTTAGTCTTGTATTGATAGCTTGTTGTTTAAATTCTTGCGAAGCTATCTATACTGAGTGGGCAATTAGCTAGTTTCAGCCAGCTTAGCTGTAGTCAATAGACTTGATTGGAGGGAGGGGCACCAGTCTGTGCATGAGGTAAACTGAGCACTTAAAAGGCTGTCACTACAGCGTCAGCTGCAGCGCCAGGACATCAGAACGAAGACAGCTGAACAAAGACAAGGGAGTCTATCTGTGGGAGTCAAGACAGCTGAACAAAGACAAGGGAGTCTATCTGCGGGAGTCAAGACAGCTGAACAAAGACAAGGGAGTCTATCTGCAGGAGTCCATTGAGGAAGTCCATTGAGGTAGGCATAACATCTCAACCCCCTCCCATCGGAGCCATGTGTCTTATCCCAGTCAAGACATCACACTGGAGAAGATTTTACCAGACACCCTTCGCTCGAGGAGCCCATCCATCCAATCTCTGCTACCCACCATTCTCCACATGTACGGAACTTGAAGTACTAGGGGGCTGTGGTACTGCCAGTCTGCAGTCAAGAAGGCGGACATCATTTCAGCGTATGCCTCCCTGCAGACTCTCCACTTCCTGGCCCTAACGGAGACCTGGATCACCCCAGAAAACACTGCCACTCCAGCTGCCCTTTCAACTGCTTACTCGTTTTCACACTCCCCAAGACGAACAGGGCGAGGAGGAGGAACTGGGCTCCTCATCTCACCCAGGTGGTCCTACCAGGTCCTTCCTCTGGACCACCTACCCCGATCTACACTTGAATTCCACGCCGTCTCTGTCACCCTTCCTTTCAAGCTCAACATCATAGTGATCTATCGCCCACCCGGACCTTTGGTGACTTTTTAGATGAGATGGATGCCCTCCTGAGCTGCTCCCCGGATGATGGCACACCACTTGTCGTCCTCGGTGACTTCAACATCCTCAGAACAGTTCTCCTTAATGCCTACTGAGGAAGCCTCCATCCTGTTGTCCTCACTCTCCTCTTCTTTGGACACTCTCTGTCCCCCAATGTCACGACCTGCGCGATCATCTCCCTCCCCTCCCTGGCTGTCTGAACCTCTGCGAACCAACAGATCATTGTTGCGAGTGTCAGAGAGAAAATGGAAGAAATCGGGCCAGCACGAGGACCTTGCTCAAATCCACCAAATCCTCCTCTTCACTCTGGCTGAACTTGGCATAACTGACTCTGCTCTCACCTGGTTTACATCATACCTGACAAATCGCACCTTTCAGGTCACATGGAATGGCTCTATGTCCAAACCCTGTTCTCTGGACATGAGTGTCCCTCAAGGCTCAGTATTAGGACCGCTTCTGTTCTCACTATACACCAGATCACTAGGTTCTGTTATTACATCGCATGGATTCTCCTACCATTGCTACGCAGATGAAACCCAGCTGTTCCTCTCTTTTCCCCCGTCCTCTGACACTCACATTGCGACTCGCATCTCGAACTGTCTGGCTGACATCTCTGTCTGGACAACTGCACATCACCTCAAGCTTAACCTGAATAAAACCAAACTCCTCTTCATCCCAGGGAAAGACTGCCCTCGCATGGACCTGTCGGTCACTGTCGAGGGCATCACAGTATTGCCGTCGTCAACTGCGAGGAACCTGGGTGTAATCCTCGATGACCAACTATCCTGCACCCCCAACATCACTGCTGTGGCCCGATCCTGCAGATTTACCCTCTACAATATCCACAGGATTCGGACCTTCCTCACAAAGGATGCAACTCCTGGTCCAAGCACTGGTCATCTCCCGCCAATTCAAGACGATGGCACTGGCCTTCAGGGCCATCAATGGAACAGCACCTGTCTACCTTCAAACACTGGTCAAACCTCACACCCCGAAGCGAGCACTTCGCTCCTCTACTTCAGCTGGCCGGCTGGTACCACCATCACTGAAATCAAACAAATGTCGCTCAGCAAAGTCCAGACTCTTTTCTGTTCTGGCGCCTCAGTGGTGGAACGAACTCCCGACCAATGTCAGGACAGCAGAGTCATTTGCCATCTTCCGAAAAAGGCTCAAGACCCCCCCCCCCCCCCCCCCTCCTCTTAAGGTACTTCTTTACTCAGATGAGGACCTAACACTTGTTCTCTTACTTTATCGGCAATGATATGTTGTGGTTTCTTTGTTTCCTTCTTTTGACAAATGTACTTATTGTAAGTCGCTTTGGACAAAAGCGTCTGTTAAATGACCTAAATGTAAATGTAAATGTAAACATGAACATGGTGTCCATGAAACCACATCAGGTCATGTGATTCTACCTTTTCTCAGCAGAGAGCTCCTCCCGTTGTTCAAATGCTTCTTCAGCCAATCAGGACAAATCTGGGTGAGGTAGTGTTTATACTGTTCTATCAGAGCTTTATCAGCATCCCACTCGTGTTTGGTGAGGAGAGCCTGTTGTTTTGCAGCGACCCATGTCTCTGTCTTCAGGTCAAACGCTATGAAGTCTTCTCCATCATAACCCTCTTGATTATAACCATTAACTTTATCAGTCTCATCATCCCATTCACAGCCAGCCATCCTCTGGTAAATGTGGACACCTGAGATAGAGAGAGAGAGAGAGAGAGAGAGAGAGAGAGAGAGAGAGAGAGAGAGAGAGAGAGATTTTATGGATTATGGATTGATTGATGATGATGTTATTTTTCCTCATTTGTGTTGGAGATGTTTTTCTATTTCTCTAACAGGTGATGAAATATATTTTAACTTTTTATGTAGTTTTTATGTTGAATGTCTTCTTTGTGTTTACTTTGTCTTCTAACATCTTTGGATCACGATGGAAATACGTGTTTTCACTTTGACATGTGATCCTATTTTCTTTTTCTGATAATCCATAAAGACAAATCAATCAATCAATCAATCAATCAATCAATCAATCAGTCAACATTATCATATTTGAGAAAGTGGAACTAGAAAATGTTTGATGTTTTTTCTTAATAAAATACTTGAATCTGATTATCTGTTGATCAACCAGTCGATTAATTGTTTACTGTGGGATAAATGCACTAAATACTTTGTAATATCCTCCATATTTGTGGCTCATTATTCTTCTGATTATTGATTATGTCACAATCGTTGTTTTTTTAATTCAGAAAAAAGTTCTGAGAGGTTAAAGGTGAAATCTTCAAATCTTTTGTCTGAACAACACTGAACAGTATTTAATATAAAATGATATAAAACAGAGAAACGCATACATTTCTCATATTAGAGAAAGTGGAAGTAGAAAATGTTTGACATATTTATGAAATAAAGACTTCCTCTGAGGATCAACAGCTGATCAACTGGTGGATTCCTTCTTCCAGCGTTATATAAATGTGTATTATGGCACAGACACACTGGGGCACGGACAGTGAATCTAAGCTGTCCTTCTATCATATTTTTGTGAGTCATGTATCTGATGGGATGGACACGCTGAGATCTGAAGGAGACGTGGACCATGAGGTCCAGTCAGCCCGCTTCATGGAAACCTGCTGAGCCTGGTCTGGTATGTGGACCAGCAGAAGCAGCCCGGGTCCCGTTTCCAGTCCTGCTGGTCCGTTCAGAAAGCAGCCGCTCATGTTCCTCCATCAGCTGTGTGTCCTGAAACAAGCTGCTGCTGCAGCACACTTGTTGTGAAGCAGCTCGCTGTGGGACGCTCACTGGACCTGCTCTCAGGTCAGTAGACCTCTGGAGCTTATTATGGGATGGACAGCAACACTGAACCAGTGTAGTCCAGCAGCATCCAGTAGTCTCAGTCATGTTCCTGTCTGACTGTGTGTGTGTTTATTAAAATACAGGATGAAAGTATAAACCAAATGTTGTCAGAATAAAGTGAAACATAAACAAACCTCCAGTTTGGTTGAAGCGCTGCTTTAAAACTTCAACGTTGTTTTTGGCGAACTGCTGGTTACCCACTAAGAGCTCAGTCAGAGTCTGCCAGTACTGAGGATCATCTTCTGTGATTCTGTTCATCCAGTCTTGTTTGGGTTCCAATCTCCTGGTGTTGCTGTCATAGTGAGTTATCTCAATGTCATCAACCAACCCAACAGTCACATACTCTGGGAAGTTTGGGACTCCAGAGGACGCCGTGAAGAAATACTTAATTGAGTGAATCTCTGCAACACAAGATGAACGTCATGATCTCAGTTTTTATCTTCAACAAATCACTGAACAATGTTGTTTTCCTGCGCACACAATCCAACAGAACTACATTCAAAACACGTTCATAATATCTGCTGTACTCAACAAACACATACATGTTTCTGGTGCTTTTGTCTTGAAAACTGTGTTTATTCTGATATTAAATAGTGAAGGAGTCTCATATTTAGGTCCAGGGCTGGACTGACCATCAGGCATTTGCCCGAAGCGCCGATGGCGATTTTGGGCCGAGCCTTTTTTTTTTTTTAAACTAATGGGACTAGTGTTATTAATGGTATTAGTCATGATACCTATTCAGTGTTTCCCACACATTGAATGGACTTAACTCGCGGCTCTAAACAGGAGGGCAGCAGCGCTTATTATAAGGGGAAATCCTCGCGGCTGGTTTGGTTCATCAACGTTCTGTTTTCCCTCGTCGCCATGGCAAGGCTTCCCCCGCGCCTACCCCCTAGCTGCGCGAGTTTGACAGTGCGTGCGCGTATGCCAAAACCAAAACACCAAAACACGGTCTCGGCTGAAAATGCCCGGGCCGATTTTTGGTCCCAGTCCAGCCCTGTTTAGGTCAGTTGTGTTCCTGATGTGGCCTGATACTGCCGACAACGCCAAGAATGTGGCCTGATCCTGCCGACAACGCCAAGAATGTGGCCCGTCGCCGCCGCGGCGTGCACTTGGCCCCATCTAACTGTGAGCAGCAGATCTAGAGAATCTATATAACACCGACAACGCCACCTTAGGACTTTCACCTAAAGAGTATACTCCATCCATCCATCCATCCATCTTCTTCCGCTTATCCGGGACCGGGTCGCGGGGGCAGCTGCCTGAGCAGGGACGCCCAGACTTCCCTCTCCCCGGATACTTCCCCCAGCTCCTCCGGGAGGACCCCAAGGCGTTCCCAGGCCAGCCGGGTGACATAGTCACTCCAGCGTGTCCTGGGTCTTCCTCGTGGCATGCCTGGAACACCTCCCGAGGGAGGCGTCCAGGGGGCATCCGATACAGATGCCCGAGCCACCTCAACTGGCTCCTCTCGATGTGGAGGAGCAGCGCCTCTACTCCGAGCTCCTCCCGTGTGACGGAGCTCCTCACCCTATCTCTAAGGGAGCGCCCCGCCACCCTGCGGAGGAAGCTCATTTCGGCCGCTTGTATCCGGGATCTTATTCTTTCGGTCATAACCCAAAGTTCATGACCATAGGTGAGGGTAGGAACGTAGATTGACCGGTAAATTGAGAGCTTCGCCTTTCGGCTCAGCTCTCTCTTCACCACGACGGACCGATACAACGACCGCATTACAGCAGCCGCTGCACAGATCCGCCTGTCAATCTCACGTTCCATCCTTCCCTCACTCGTGAACAAGACCCCAAGATACTTAAACTCCTCCACTTGAGGCAGGAACTCCCCCCCGACCTGGAGGGAGCAAGCCACTTTTTTCCGGTCGAGAACCATGGCCTCAGATTTGGAGGTGCTAATCCTCATCCCGGCTGCTTCACACTCGGCTGCAAACCGCCCCAGGACATGCTGGAGGTCCTGGCTCGAAGGAGCCAACAAGACCACATCGTCCGCAAAAAGCAGGGATGAAATCCAGTGGCTCCCGAACCAGATCCCCTCCGGCCCACGGCTGAGTCCAACATGCACCTGGAACAGGTCTGACTTACTGCCGGCAATGCGAACCAAGCTCCTGCTCCGGTCATACAGGGACCGAACAGCCCTTAGCAGAGGGCCCCCGACCCCGTACTCCCGAAGTACCTCCCACAGAATGCCACGAGGGACACGGTCGAATGCCTTCTCCAAGTCCACAAAACACATGTGGACTGGTTGGGCAAACTCCCATGAACCCTCGAGCACCCTGCGGAGAGTATAGAGCTGGTCCAGTGTTCCACGGCCAGGACGAAAACCGCATTGTTCCTCCTGAATCCGAGGTTCGACTATCGGCCGAATTCTCCTCTCCAGTACCCTGGAATAGACTTTCCCGGGGAGGCTGAGAAGTGTGATCCCCCGATAGTTGGAACACACCCTCCGGTCCCCGTTTTTGAATAGAGGGACCACCACCCCGGTCCGCCAGTCCAGAGGCACTGTCCCCGACTGCCACGCGATGTTGCAGAGATGTGTCAACCAAGACAGCCCCACAACATCCAGAGACTTGAGGTACTCAGGGCGGATCTCATCCACCCCCGGTGCCTTGCCACCGGGGAGCTTCTTAACTACCTCGGTGACTTCAGCCCAGGTAATGGGTGGATGAACCTCAGAGTCTCCAGCCTCTGCTTCCTCAGTGGAAGACGTGTCAGTGGGATTGAGGAGATCCTCGAAGTATTCCTTCCACCGCCCAACGATATCCCCAGTCGAAGTCAGCAGCTCCCCACCTCCACCGTAAACAGTGTTGGTGGAGGGCTGCTTCCCCTTCCTAAGGCGCCGGATGGTTTGCCAGAATTTCCTCGAGGCCGACCGATAGTCCTCCTCCATGGCCTCCCCGAACTCTTCCCAGACCCGAACCTTTGCTTCAGTGACCGCCCGCGCTGCAGCACGCTTGGCCTGCCGGTACCCGTCAGCTGCCTCGGGAGTCCCCCGAGCCAACCAGGTTCGGTAGGACTCCCTTTTCAGCTTGACAGCATCCCTTACTTCCGGTGTCCACCACCGGGTTCGGGGATTGCACCACGACAGGCACCGGAGACCTTACGGCCACAGCTTCGAACAGCCGCGTCAACAATGGAAGCAGAGAACAAGGTCCATTCGGACTCAATGTCCCCAGCCTCCCTCGGGATCTAGTCAAAGCTCTCCCGGAGGTGGGAGTTGAAGACCTCCCTGACAGAGGGTTCCACCAGACTTTCCCAGCAGACCCTCACAACACGTTTAGGTCTGCCATGTCTGTCCAGCTTCCTCCCCTGCCAGCGGATCCAACTCACCACCAGGTGGTGATCAGTTGACAGCTCAGCCCCTCTCTTCACCCGAGTGTCCAAGACATACGGCCGGAGGTCAGATGACACAACCACGAAGTCGATCATTGACCTCCGGCCTAGGGTGTCCTGGTGCCATGTGCACTGATGGACACCCTTATGCTTGAACATGGTGTTCGTTATGGACAAACCGTGACTAGCACAGAAGTCCAATAACAGAACCCCACTCGGGTTCTGATCGGGGAGGCCGTTCCTCCCAATCACGCCCCTCCAGGTAACACTGTCGTTGCCCACGTGAGCGTTGAAGTCCCCCAGTAAAACAATGGAGTCCCCGGTTGGAGCACTCTCAAGTACCCCTCCCAAGGACTCCAAGAAGGCCGGGTACTCTGCACTGCCGTTTGGCCCATAGGCCGAAACAACAGTGAGAGACCTATCCCCGACCCGAAGGCGCAGGGAAACGACCCTCTCGTTCACCGGGGAAAACTCCAACACATGGCGGCCGAGCTGGGGGGCTATAAGCAAGCCCACACCAGCTCGGCGCCTTTCACCGCGGGCAACTCCAGAGTAGAAGAGAGTCCAGCCTCTCTCAAGGAGTTGGGTTCCAGAGCCCAGACTGTGCGTGGAGGTGAGCCCGACTACCTGTAGCCGGTAGCGCTCTACCTCCCGCACTAGCTCAGGCTCTTTCCCCCCCAGTGAGGTGACATTCCATGTCCCCATGGCTAGAGTCACCGTCCGGGGATTGGGTCGCCGGGGCACCCGCCCAGGACAGCCACCCAAATCGCACCG
The DNA here is from genome assembly GCF_963514095.1 of Eutrigla gurnardus. Taxonomy (NCBI): domain Eukaryota; kingdom Metazoa; phylum Chordata; class Actinopteri; order Perciformes; family Triglidae; genus Eutrigla; species Eutrigla gurnardus. The sequence continues at coordinate 21,003,967 of NC_139928.1, read as the reverse complement.
CACCGGCCCCTTCTGAACCCTCCTGCGGGTGGTGGGCCTACAGGAGGGCGGGCCCACGTCGCTCTTTCGGGCTGCGCCCGGCCGGGTCCCGTGGGCACAGACCCGGCCACCAGGCGCTCGCCTGCGAGCCCCAACCCCGGGCCTGGCTCCAGGGTGGGGCCCCGGTGACGCCAATCCGGGCGACGTAAACTTCCTTGATCTTGTATCTTTCATTAAGGGCTTTGGAAGAGTATACTCCTTTAACTTTAATATCTCAGAGGGGGTTTCCCGAAAACATCCCATACACAGGTCCGCACACAAATGAATACAGGCACGTATGATGTGTAAGTTAACAATCTTTATTTCTTGCAGTAAACAATTTTTATTAAGTTAGCTCTAAAACATTTATATAGTTCTTTTCTTTAATGTCAGACAAAATATGGTGTTCCACTTACACCCATCCATAGCGGTCCAGCTAAGAGGAAGGGGGCCGATAAACAGCTAGCTCCAGCAGCTTCAAAATAGCGTCTATGCAACAAGAGCAGCACAACTGGTCACGCTAAGTACGCAGGACAACGCGACTGGTTATACTTACGCAAGTCACGCGACTAATTACAACTAAACAGAGCAACGCTAATTAAACAAAGAGAGGCTAATAAAACAGAGGCTAACTACCCATAGCAAGGCTAATAAAACAGAGGCTAAATACACAGAGCAAGGCTAATAAAACAGAGGCTAAATACACAGAGCAAGGCTAATAAAAAGAGAGGCTAGGCATTAGAGGCAAGAGTTTGGAGGCCAGAATTTGGAGGCAAGAGTTTGGAGGCGAGGCAGGGCACACAGCAGCCCAACGCCAGACAAGCTTCAAAAACAAAAGCAATCGTTAGTGACAACACCTAAACACACTTAGCAGACAAAAATAGCATTTAGATCATAGCACGGGTTACCTGCGTCGAGCACGCATCAGCGCCTATAGCTGGTAGCAGCTACGGCGGCAGCAGCGGCAGCTAACCGGACAGGGGGACACACACACACACACCGTCCTGGCCCACCGCGCCAACCTACAACAAAGGACCGTCAGCGCAGCATCTTATTACCTCGTCACGTCATGAGACTGCGCTACATACCTGCGGAACACTGCACAGACGCCGGGATACAATGGCTCGGCGGAGCTGCCAACACGCAGCACCCGCTTCAGCAGAAGAGAGAGACTAAATAACTGGGGGGGTATATAAACCACCCCGCATTAGCGGCCGAGACCGCGGCGGCACTACAGGTGCCGGAAAGGGGCGTGTCACACCTGCCGCGATCGCCATACCTGTCGCAAAACAGACAAACAGACCAACGAGGACACCAAAGAACCGAAATGAATAGACGCCATATATCATCTGGTTACACTGACTTTGGTTGACAGAAAGCAGTTTGTAGAAAGAGGCGTTGTTCATTTGATTTCATCTCCATGTGAAGTGAAAGTCCAGTTTAGTTTCCAGTTGGTGGAGTGGTTTCTTCTTCAGGAAGCATCGTTAGTAGTTTACACTCCTCAAGCGAGCAACTTAAAAGCCAACAACTAAAGTGTGGACTCACCTGCGACCGCGCTGTGGAGGCCGACGGCCAGGAGAAGAAGCACAGTCCACGTCTCCATCGTCACCTGTCCTTCTCAAGCTGTCTTCAACTCTTCACTTGTTATTATTGTGGAGGCAAAGTGATGACGTCCGAGCTGCTGCTCTATCCAGGCTGAAGTGAGGCTGAGACCAGGAAGAGCGCTGACTTCACCCTCCGTCTGAGCCAATGGGGATTTTAGCTGAGCACTACATCACTAATAGCCGGGTAAAGCCACTGAGGTTAATGACGAAAGTCGAGTGATGTTATTTCAGCCTGCATGAGAGGACGCTGGAGACACTTTATTCTGGTTTCTCAACGCTGTCCGCACCTGAAAGGAGCATTTAACCTCCTGCTGATCAGCTCTGCTGTGATCATCTGCAGGCTAATGCAATGTAATGTGCAGAAATGTATGAATGAAGCTCACATGCAGTAGTGTCTTAGTCTGCTTGTGTTCAGTCTGGCTGTCGACAACAAACAAGAGCTCCAAGTGTGTCTTCATTGATGTTTGTCTTTTAGCAAAATGGCGCCCGGCGTCAGTAGAAACATCGAGAAACGGAGAGTTCCTTCGTTGTGTTGAGAAAGTGTCTGTTAGCTTCACCAGTACTGACTCTCCAGAGTCTCTGTATGTCTGGATAAACTTGTCTGGATGGGCTTTTCATTTATTATATTATTATTTATTCATTTATTTATCTGTCTGAATGTTTTAGCACCGACTCATCTCTTCCCGTTAGCATACGAAGCTAAGCTAGTTAGCTTAGCATGCTAGCTGGAGACGGCTTGCAAGTTAGCATCGCAGCGCTAGTGGGAGTTTGATGGAGAACAAACAGAGTATGACGGAGTTTGTGACCAGTTATAAGCTGGTCACAAAGGCAATTCATTCAGTTAGATTTTCATTTGCAGGATCAAATAAATGTTGGAAAAAAATCACTAAGTCATCTCTTGTTACTTTCATTTATAGGCAAGATGGTAGCCTACCACAGAAGAGGAGTTTGTTGGCTGAAAGCTTTGGCATCGGCTCTACTTTTGGAGATCCAAGGAACACCAAGATATTTCTAATATTCGAATATCAGCTGTGTCTGATTGTCTCGTCAGCCTGCCCTCATGTTTTCCCACCTGAGCCCCGTTCCTAATCAGTCCTGGTGTATATAGTCTGTGTGTTCCCTCTGTTTCCTTGTCAGTTCCTTCTGTGTATTTGGTCTAGTATGTTCCTTGTGGTTCCGCCTGTTATCCCTGCTGTCGTGTTCCTTTCTGTGGGTTTTTGCCCGACTGTTTTTTGGACTTTGTTTTTTTGCTTAGGAAAGTGTCAACTGAAGAAGTGACCCGGAAGTAAACAAGTGGCCGCCATGATAAAAATTAATTCTCTAAATTTGAAGGAAGGGAGCTGCAATGCTTCCTTTCAGATCTCCTTTAGCATAGGATGCAACAGATCTTCCTTTACGAAAGGAAAAGAGATTACACCGACCCACAATTCCTTGTGAGGGCAACATTTAAAGTGAACGAATGTGATGATCTTGGGGTTTTTTTGTTTCCCCTGTTGTTTTGTAGTTTCTGTCTCTTATTGTTGTTGGTTTCCTGTTTTATTTTGTAGTCCTTCTGTCTTGTGTTGTCCTTCTTTACTTCCTGTTGCTTCAGTTAGCATAAAGTTGCCAAAAATCAATATCCTTCATATCAATAAACTGAAGATCACAAGATCTGTAAGCATATATGGAATCACAAAAAGACCATTTTGGAATATCAGACAATTTATTGACAAAAAAAAAAACAAAGTAGAAAATCAATAAAATTGAGCAACTTAGTTGTGCAATCATCTACTTGATGCAACACCAGAAGTGATTCTGAGCATCGCTGCTCAGTTTCTACCAAACTAAGAGAGCAGACGTCCGCTGTCCCAAAACACCAGCAGGACATACTTTCAGAAACATCTCATTTCATTTTCACCATCAGTGTGCTGAGAAGCTCCAAACAGCCCAGAAGCCTTTAAGGACCCCCGATCATAAATATAAATATATAAAATATATAAATATATTTCAAAAACACATCAAAAGAGATGAAACAACCTGATCTCATGTGAACAAATAATAATAATTTATTTCCTTTATGGGCGCCTTTCTAAACACTCAAGGTCACCATACAAAGTCAAATAAAAACAATGAGAGCATCAATCAGACACTCATCACAGCGAGCAAACCCTAATAAAACAGTGTACAAGGAGCAACTGAATTAAAGGGAGGAGGCTTGTCTAAATAGATGTGTTTTCCAGTGAGATTAGAAAGTGGGGATGGAAGTGGAGTGTTGATATCATGAGGCAGAGAATAAACAGCACATTTCCACGTGCCGTTATTAAGCATTTCAGGCTTTTCCCACGTCGTTCAGCCACAGTGAAGCGGTCGCACAACTAAGTTAGATTTAAGGAAACTTCACGGTCGGGCTTCAAATCAGTACGTAATCTACGCCGCATATGTACGGAAACAAGTTGACAGGAAATGTGTTGTGAAACTATGAGCTTTTAAAAGAAAGCAGCAACGCTCCGGGACACGGGTCTGGGACACGGGTCAGGGACACCGGTCTCCTTGGTGCAAGTCGTGTGTTTGTTTGACCCTCCACTGGCAAACTCACGTTCTAAACGTCCTCACTTGTTCACGACGCTGCTTCTTCATGCAGATGTGTTTACGTTGCAGTGCAGACGCCGTGGTGTACGAACGACTAACAAGAAGCTAGAAAGGCGTTCTTATTGCAGCGACGGGACGACGAATTGTTGCGTCAATCATTCGCCGGTTGGAGAAAACAGGCTGTTTGACACATCATCATATTCCAGACACAAGAAGAAAAACCTCTAGGAAGTCAATCATCGTAAAAACAATCTTACGTTTTCAAGAAATATACAAACTACCCACACAAGTGGAAAATAAACTCTGAAGTATATAATGTGTGTGTGTTTGTGTGTGTGTGTGTCGGGGTCAGCAACACTGATCCAACAACGGAGAAAAAAACTCTAATATCTGTTATCTCTCGTTATCATCAAACTGCCGGATGCTGCGAGTGTAGATATGAAAATGTGAATGCACGTTCATGGATGTGTGTCGACATGTGAATTTACATTTGTGAAAAGCCTGACAGCATTAAAAAGTATTTAAAAGTATTAAAGTTCAGCTATGCTGTATTATTTATAGATGAACACACAAACCTCAAAATTACATTTTAAAACAAAAAGCAAAAAGCAAAATCGTACTTGTAAAATATATACCAACCCAATTTTGAAATGTCGTATTCCAATCAATGAGCATCTGCGATGACATCACCGACAGCATCGATAATCCTCGAACAAGTCGCTTTTCAAATTACGCATCGTCATTTGATACATTTTTAATTTGCAACGTTAATGTTTTGGCCACGTGAATATCGGGGACATTCAACCGGTTTTGTCGGTGATCCAGTTCTTTTGTTTATATTAGATTTCAGATTGTGTCAAACTTTGTACATAACAGAGTCTGAAGTTATGGACTGAAGTTCACCCTCCTCTTCCTGCAGTCACTCACATCTGTCAAATACACAAGCATTTAAAAAATAAGTGCAAAACGTAATAATATGGCAATAAGGTATCAGGAATGGAAGGTGTGAAACCACTGGGATAGTACAGACGTCACACATTAGTTACCTTTTATCCAACGGTGTGTTGCTGCTTGAACTCTGAGTCTGAAGAGACCAAAATACAAAACAATAGTCAAGTAAAGGACAAAATCAGATAAAGAAGCGTTTTGTACGGACAAACAGATGGATATGGACCTGATTGGTTAATCAACGATCCTGTAGTTGAAGTCTCACATGGGGTCTTCTTGTCTAAAAAACAGAACAAAATAAATCAACACAAGGCCAATCCTGGGTGACTGTCATGACATTCTCTAGTCTATAGTGTTACTACTCACATATATATATACACATTCACAGTATATCTGCAGCATCATACTAGCCTACCTTTTATTTTGTATTCATTTCATTCTTATTATTTTCTACTTAACCTTTTCACTATACAATGTATTAATATTGTAGTTGAACAACATAATTTGTAAGCAATAAAGTACACAAATAAGAGAATCCTCCTTCACCGCAACATTTCATTCATTCATCCTTCCATGCAGTTGGAATGAAAATTCAAAATATAGGGAGCGACTGCTTTTCAAGTGATTATTACTTTTAACTGTTATTATTATTTAAAGTTTGAATCGGGAATTAAAGCTCAGTGTAAACCACAGTCGGTATGAGGATCTAGTCAAAGTATAACATTTTAAATACAATCTACAACAACCTCTGTTTATTTAGATGAGGTAATCTGGAATTAAAAATAAAAGATGACACTCTCAACTATATCTACATTGTTTAGAAATGAAGTTTAAACTGTTTCCAATGACTTTGCTGCATTGAACCGACACACAGCACCAACTCTTATCTAGTAACAACTTGAATGCTCATCAGCATGAACGCAGACTTTGTTAAGTACATGACAGACCAGACGACATGGTGACTACAGCAGCAGCAGCAGAGGGCGCTGTTTCTCTGAGCCTTACACCCCATGCTGCTGGTCGCTTCACATTTTGTTTTCAGCAGGAATTAAACCTTGACCAACTTTAGCACACAGTGAAAGCCACTTTTGGAAATCAACGCAACAAAAAAAAAGTTAAATATAATAAAACAAGATGTACTAACAAGTATGCGGGCATTTGTCTGAAAGAAAAACTGGGATTAAACAAAATACATGAAAAATAGGAGCAAATGTGATGAAACCTGAATCTGACAATAAAAATAATAATGAGTGTTGAACTTGAATATGAGTTTGTGTCTTCTAGTCGTGGCCTTATAGCGCTTGTTGTTGAAGTTTGCTGGATAAAGTCACCAACTCAAAGCCTGAAATCAAGAAGAGATGAGACAACGTCTCCGTTTGGGTCTTACAGTTCCTCTTTTTGTGAACCACGAATCCAATCCCAGCGAGGACGAGAGCAAGAAGTACGACTGCAGCGATGACGATGATGACGGTGGTCATGTCAGTGGGCTTCTCTGTTGAGCACAAAACAAGAGGAAATAGTCACAACCTGAACAGATGAAGCAGGTTCCAGGAGAAGAACCTCCATTTGTCAACCGGACCACAATCATGTATTCAGTGTGTTTGTTGGTCCTTTTGAAAACGTGATCCTGACTGATCTCCTGACAGATACATACATTCATCCAGTTATTAAATCATTCTACTCATCCTCTAAAACTGACCAGTAGTTCATTCAATACGGCGCCTACGACCTCTGAACTGTGGTTTGATTATTATGTTTCTAATAATGTTTCTCATCACTTCTGGTCTCAGTCTCACCTTCGTTGATCCTGATGACGTTCAGTGTGGTGATTTTGTCCTCCTTCACACCAGAGAGCTTAAACACACACTCGTACCTGCTCCGGTCTTCAGCTGCCACTGAGAGTTTCAGGTCGGCACTCATCTGGAAGGTTCCATCGTGGTTGGGGAGGATCTCTCCGAGGTCCACGTCCTCATGGAGATCCTCTCCATCTCTCCTCCAGAACAGTGCGGCTCTTTGAGGGTAGAAACCTGTAGCGTGGCAGCTGATTGGAGAGGAGGGAGTCTTCTGGAGGAAGGACACTGAGGGAAGGTCTGAGGAGAGAGAGACGGGTTAGAGGTTCTTTATCCTTATTATTATGATCTGCTGTGTATTAATGATCATGTCTGATGTATCTGAAATGCCTTAGTGACACATACACGAGAAATATATGCAGATGTGACTTGTCAGTAAAGTTTCAGTCATGTTCTCTGTGTCGATCTCTGTTGTGATGACTTGGAGACGGCGCTCCCAGAGAACAACATCAAGCCATACGTGTGTTGTATTACGACGTGATGACGTATGTACAACAGGTAACAGTGCCGAGGCACAGTACGGATCAGATGGCCCTGGTGTGAGGGCGCCCAGATGAGGAAGGTAGGACAGAGGGTGAGACGAAGACAGAGACAGGAACTGAGACAGACAGGAACAGGGCAGTGACAGGGATTCTACCTTTTCTCAGCAGAGAGCTCCTCCCGTACTTCAAATACTTCTTCAGTAACTCAGGACAACGATAGCTGATGTAGTGTTTATCCCGTTCTAGCCAAGCTTTATTAATATCCCACTTGTGATTGGTGATGACAGCCTGTTGTTTTGGAACGATCCATCTCTTTGTCTTCAGGTCAAACGCAATGAAGTCTTCTCCATCATAACCATATTGAAAGAAACCATTTCCCTCATTGGTCTCATCATCCCATTCACAGCCAAATATCTTCTGGAGAATGTGGACACCTGAGAGAGAGAGAGAGAGAGAGAGAGAGAGAGAGAGAGAGAGAGAGAGAGAGAGAGAGAGAGAGAGAGCATTAAACCAGAGTGAGATCATCAGTTAATATCACATCGTTTCCATGGAGACACACTGATCCACAGACAACAGAGGAGCTACACCTGCTGCTGTTATTGGCTCCATGAAAGCCAACCATCACCTGGACAGTGTGGACGTCTCAGGGGGAGATGGTCTGAGTACGGTTCGCTTCAAGTCCGTGTTGCAGTTCGCTTTGCCTGGTCATTGTGAACATAAAGTGTTCCAGCTTCGCTTTGCCATCGTATTTTACCCCTCTAGACCAGAGGTCTTCAACGTTTTCAGGCCAAGTAGCCCCAAGACTTATAGTGACCCGGTAGAGGGCCCACATATAATTAAACAAACTGGAAGATTTGTATGTGCTCAATATAGGTTGTATTCATGTTAACTCTTTCTAGTTGCTGATCCATCTTGTAAACAGCAAATACAAATTCAAATCATCAGGAGACACCGGTTACCTAATTGGCTAAATAACAGAGCTAACAGCTAATCACGTTCAAGGAGATCGCATTGCGTTACATTATGATCATCATTATTCAGTAACAAAGAGCACTGGGCCATATTAAACATTATCATGATGTGTTCTAATGTAATCTTGTAAAATAGATATTTTATAGAGAATTAAAGAATTAAAAAGCTCAGAATTATTTCTGTGTGGAAGTGACACTAAACATCACGTCAATGAAGGAGAAAGCATTAACTTTAATGAACTACAGTGTGAGCAGGACTGAGGCCCCATCAGAGCTGAGGTGGACCAGAATCAGAACTGAGGTTGAATCTTCAAATCTTTTGTCTGAACAACACTGAACAGGAGTTAATACAAAATTATATAAAACACAGAAATGCAGAAAATTATCTAATTAGAGAAACTGGAACTAGAACGTGTTTTCTGATTTATTAAATAAAAGACTGATAATCAATGTTCTGCTGATTAACTAGTGGATGTGTGTGTGTGTGTGTGTGTGTGTGTGTGTGTGTGTGTGTGTGTGTGTGTGTGTGTGTTTATTAAAATACAGGATGAAAGTATAAACCAAATGTTGTCAAAATGAAGTGAAACATAAACAAACCTCCACTTTGGTTGAAGTGCTGCTTTGTAACTTCAATTTTGTTTTTTTCGACCTGCTGAACACCCACACAGATCTCAGTGTGACTCTGCCAGTACTGAGAATCATCTTCTGTGATTCTGCTCATCCAGTCCTGTTTGGGTTCGAATCTCCTGGTGTTGCTGTCATAGTGAGTTATCTGAACGTCATCAACCAACCCAACAGTCACAAACTCTGGGAAGTTTGGGACTCCAGAGGACGACGTCTGGAAATACTTCAGAGAGTGAATCTCTGCAACACAAGATGAACGTCATGATCTCAGTTTTTATCTTCAACAAATCACTGAACAATGTTGTTTTCCTGCACACACAATCCAACAGAACTACATTCAATACACGTTGATAATATCTGCTGTACTCAACAAACACAAACATGTTTCTGGTGCTTTTGTCTTGAAAACTGTGTTTATTCTGATATGAAATAGTGAAGGAGTCTCATATTTAGGTCAGTTGTGTTCCTGACTTTGGTTGACAGAAAGCAGTTTGTAGAAAGAGGCGTTGTTCATTTGATTTCATCTCCATGTGAAGTGAAAGTCCAGTTTAGTTTCCAGTTGGTGGAGTGGTTTCTTCTTCAGGAAGCATCGTTAGTAGTTTACACTCCTCATCATCACATTAGTTTCAAGTCTGAAATCACAAACCACCCACTGAAATATAAGATGATCTTTGATTTTCTAGATTCAACAGATTCAAACATCTTCCATATTATTATACAACTCCCTTATGGTCTATATTTTATACTTTAAACTCTGATCAAACTTACATTTCTTCTTCTCAGGTTTGAAATAATGAATTTCTGCTAAAACAGCAGCTTCTCTCTCTCTTCTATTGCTGTTTGTTATTTTTCATATTCAACTAATAGGTTTTATTTTGTTTGATGTTGTCGTCAGAGTGTTTGTGGATTTCAGATGTTTGAGTATAAAAGTTATTTTTTTAAAGACAGAAAGAACCAAGAAACCAAATCTGACCGTTTGTCCCTCACTTTCATAAATCTTGATTTCTGTAAACTGAAGTTAAATCTCAACATCGTTGTTAAACAACATGTTGTGTGAAACCAAATCCTCTCAGCTTTATATTCCAGAATATTCTGATATATTAATATTTGTTCTACATCAGCCGATAGCATTTTTAATATAAACACATAACATGAACAGACTTCATACAGATTCATTAGCTGCTGTTGTTTAAACATGAAATAGCTCCCTCTGGAGGACAAACTATGTAATGGAGACGCTGCTCATGAATTACCTCAAACTTTGTCATTTCTTCACCTGGATTTCTTCTTACTTAAAACACAATATTTATACACACTGATATGATATATATGTGATATGATAATATGTGCTAATACGGATGATTTGTGAGTGACGTTCTACTAAACAGCTTCAGATCTGACCAAACCAACTCAGTAGTGACGTACTACATTCAAACAGACGAGTGTTTCAGTGTGGAGACACATTTCATCCCGAACTTGGAGGAAGTCCTGGAGCTGAACACCAAAGACGATCGAAAGAAGCGTCGGCTCATATAAACAGGGCTTAAAGACATGACGCAGTTCTTCTGTTACAAGCGAGCAACTTAAAAGCCAACAACTAAAGTGTGGACTCACCTGCGGCCGCGCTGTGGAGGCCGACGGCCAGGAGAAGAAGCACAGTCCACGTCTCCATCGTCACCTGTCCTTCTCAAGCTGTCTTCAACTCTTCACTTGTTATTATTGTGGAGGCAAAGTGATGACGTCCGAGCTGCTGCTCTATCCGGGCTGAAGTGAGGCTGAGACCAGGAGGAGCGCTGACTTCACCCTCCGTCTGAGCCAATGGGGATTTTAGCTGAGCACCGACGTCACTAATAGCCGGGTAAGACTGAGCCACTGAGGTTCATAACGAAAGTTAAAGTGGAGCGATGTTCTTTCAGCCTGCGTGAGAGGACGCTGGAGACCCTTTATTCTGGTTTCTCAACGCTGTCCGCACCTGAAAGGAGCATTTAACCTCCTGCTGCTCAGCTCTGCTGTGATCATCTTCAGGCTAATGCAATGTAATGTGCAGAAATGTATGAATGAAGCTCACATACTCTGCAGTAAACAAGAGCTCCAAGTGTGTCTTCATTGATGTTTGTCTTTTAGCAAAATGGCGCCTGGCGTCAGTAGAAACAGCGAGAAACTGAGAGTTCCTTCGTTGTGTTGAGGAAGTGTCTGTTAGCTTCACGGAGTTTGTGACCAGTTATGAGCTGGTCACAAACTCCTGATTCCTTGTCAGTTCCTTCTGTGTATTTGGTCTAGTATGTTCCTTGTGGTTCGGCCTGTTATCCCTGCTGTCGGATTCCTTTTTGTGGGTTTTTGCCTGCATGTTTTTGGGACTCTTGTTTTTTTGCTTAGGAAGGTGTCAACTGAAGAAGTGACCCGGAAGTAAACAAGTGGCCGCCATGATAAAAATGAATTCTCTAAATTTGAAGGAAGGGAGCTGCAGTGCTTCCTTTCAGATCTCCTTTAGCTAGGATGCAACAGATCTTCCTTTACGAAAGGAAAGGAGATTACACCGACCCACAATTCCTTGTGAGGGCAACATTTAAAGTGAATGAATGTGATGATCTTGGGTTTTGTTTGTTTCTCCTGTTTTGTAGTTTCTGTCTCTTGTTGTTGTTGGTTTCCTTTTTTATTTTGTAGTCCTTCTGTCTTGTGTTGTCCTTCTTTACTTCCTGTTGCTTCAGTTAGCATAAAAATGTCAAAAATCAATATCCTTCATATCAATAGACTGAAGATCACAAGATCTGTAAGCATATATGGAATCACAAAAAGACCATTTTAGAATATCAGACAATTTATTGACAAAAAAAAAACAAAGTAGAAAAGCAATAAAATTGAGCAACTAAGTTGTGCAATCATCTACTTCATGCAACACCAGAAGTGATTCTGAGCATCGCTGCTCAGTTTCTACCAAACTAAGAGAGCAGACGTCCGCTGTCCCAAAACACCAGCAGGACATACTTTCAGAAACATCTCATTTCATTTTCACCATCAGTGTGCTGAGAAGCTCCAAACAGCCCAGAAGCCTTTAAGGACCCCCGATCATAAATATTAATATATAAAAAATATAAATATATTTCAAAAACACATCAAAAGAGATGAAACAACCTGATCTCATGTGAACAAATAATAATAATTTATTTCCTTTATGGGCGCCTTTCTAAACACTCAAGGTCACCATACAAAGTCAAATAAAAACAATGAGAGCATCAATCAGACATTCATCACAGCGAGCAAACCCTAATAAAACAGTGTACAAGGAGCAACTGAATTAAAGGGAGGAGGCTTGTCTAAATAGATATGTTTTCCAGTGAGATTAGAAAGTGGGGATGGAAGTGGAGTGTTGATATCATGAGGCAGAGAATAAACAGCACATTTCCACGTGCCGTTATTAAGCATTTCAGGCTTTTCCCACGTCGTTCAGCCACAGCGAAGCGGTCGCACAACTAAATTAGATTTAAGGAAACTTCACGGTCGGGCTTCAAATCAGTACGTAATCTACGCAGCATACGTACGGAAACAAGTTGACAGGAAATGTGTTGTGAAACTATGAGCTTTTAAAAGAAAGCCGCAACGCTCCGGGACACAGGTCTGGGACACCGGTCTCCTTGGTGCAAGTCGTGTGTTTGTTTGACCCTCCACTGGCAAACTCACGTTCTAAACGTCCTCACTTGTTCACGACGCTGCTTCTTCATGCAGATGTGTTTACGTTGCAGTGCAGACGCCGTGGTGTACGAACGACTAACAAGAAGCTAGAAAGGCGTTCTTATTGCAGCGACGGGACGAGGAATTGTTGCGTCAATCATTCGCCGGTTGGAGAAAACAGGCTGTTTGACACATCATCATACTCCAGATACACAAAGAAAAACCTCTAGGAAGTCAATCATCGTAAAAACAATCTTACGTTTTCAAGAAATATACAAACTATTTACACAACTGGAAAATGTGTGTGTGTGTGTGTGTGTGTGTGTCTCGGGGTCAGCAACACCGATCCAACAACGGAGAGAAAAACTCTAATATCTGTTATCTCTCGTTATCATCAAACTGCCGGATGCTACGAGTGTAGATATGAAAATGTGAATGCACGTTCATGGATGTGTGTCGACATGTGAATTTACATTTGTGAAAAGCCTGACAGCATTAAAAAGCATTTAAAAGTATTAAAGTTCAGCTATGCTGTATTATTTATAGATGAACACACAAACCTCAAAATTACATTTCTAAACTAAAACAAAAAGCAAAAATCCAAATCGTACTTGTAAAATATATACCAACCTAATTTTGAAATGTCGTATTCCAATCAATGAGCATCTACGATGACATCACTGACAGCATCGATAATCCTCGAACAAGTCGCTTTTCAAATTACGCATCGTCATTTGATACATTTTTAATTCTCAAATATTGATTATTGCTCCTTTTAAAGCCTTGTTGCGTTTGGCAACGTTAATGTTTTGGCCACGTGAATATCAGGGACATTAAACCGGTTTTGTCGGTGATCCGGCTCTTTTGTTTATATTAGATTTCAGATTGTGTCAAACTTTGTACATAACAGAGTCTGAAGTTATGGACTGAAGTTCACCCTCCTCTTCCTGCAGTCACTCACATCTGTCAAATACACAAGCATTAAAAATGAACAGTGCAAAACGTAATAATATGGCAATAAGGTATCAGGAATGGAAGGTGTGAAACCACTGGGATAGTACAGGCGTCACACATTAGTTACCTTTTATCCAACGGTGTGTTGCTGCTTGAACTCTGAGTCTGAAGAGACCAAAATACAAAACAATAGTCAAGTAAAGGACAAAATCAGATAAAGAAGCGTTTTGTACGGACAGACAGATGGATATGGACCTGATCGGTTAATCAATGATCCTGTAGTTGAAGTCTCACATGGGGTCTTCTTGTCTAAAAAACAGAACAAAATAAATCAACACAAGGCCAATCCTGGGTGACTGTCATGAGTGTTTTGTACTGACAGACAGATGGATATGGACCTGATTGGTTAATCAACGATCCTGTAGATGATCTCTCAGATGGGGTCTTCTTGTCTAAAAAACAGAACAAAATAAATC